>NC_134535.1:33525493-34125493 GCF_050624435.1 Tenrec ecaudatus
GACTGCCTCTGTTCTACTCGCTGCTGCCCAGGATTCAGAAGCTGCTTCTTTATTGCCCTGTATTTGAGGTTTGATTCCCGAATTCAGCCTGAACCAAAAGATGAACCCCAACTAAAGGTTTTCATGCAAAGATCAAGGTATTCCACTGACGGGGGAAACTGGGGGAACAACTTGATATAAGAACGCTCCTCAGGAAAGAAAAGAAAGCCTCCTCGTTAATTTGAAAGTAAACAAATCTCAGTTTTAAAATGTTAAATCTTCAATAATGAGTTTGGTGGGTTTTGTCTCCTATCGCTAGCTGTGAAAATGATCCAGGGATTCTTGCTAAAATACCAAAGTGTGACGTCTGAGAGGAAGTCCTAAGAGACGTGGGGTGTTTGCTCCAGGAGGAGCGTGGGGAGCTGCTCCAGCAGTTGGAGGCGAGGTCCACAGGGGGAAAGAATGAAACCTGGCGGTGGCAGTGGGGCCGGATCAGCCCAGAAGGCAACCCTTCAGCTCCAGCCAACTTGTCGCTGACTCCGGCCCCAAGTAACATCTTGACTGGACCCTCCTGCAGGCGCTCAAGTCAAACTAGTCAGCTAAGCTACATCCAAGTTCCTGGCTAAGAAGAACTGGGAGAAATAAATGTTTACTGTTTTAAACTGCTATGTTTTAGGATAATGTATTATGCAACAATCACCACCACCGCCCCCCAAAAAAGAAGCTCGCTGTCATTGAGGCGATTCTAACCCGTAGCAACCCCATAGGACAAAGGAGAATTGCCCCTTTGGGTTTCTGAAACTTCTAAATCTCCGATGACAGCCTCCGCTTTCTCTTCTGTGCAGGCATACTTATTAAGAGCTGCCACATTGCGGCTACCCGACAAATGAACTCTTAGGTGTCATTAGCTCATACTGTTGTTGCCAGGTGTCCTCCCGAGTCAGTGCCCACACACAGTGACCCTCTCCATGGACAACAGAACGCACACTGCCCAGGCCTGGGCCAGCTGCACCATTGCTGTGTTTGATGCAGCCCCTGGATCCAGCCATCTCCTTGAGAGCCGTCCTCTTTCCCACTGCCCTTCGATTTGACCCTGGTGGCACAGTGTTTGCACCTCAGTCTGTGAGCCACAAGGTCAGAATTTCAAAACTCCCAGTCCCTCCGAGGGAGAAGGACTGAGTTTTCTTTCTACTTCCGTAAACAGTTACAGCAGCGGTTCTCAGCCTGTGGGTCATGACGCCTTTGCGGGTCAAATGACCCTTTCACAGGAATCACCTGATTCATAACAGTGGCAAAATGACAGTGATGAAGTAGCAACTAAAATCATTTTATGGTTGGGGCGTCACTACAACATGAGGAACTGTATGAAAGGGCCGCGGCATTAGGCAGGTGGACAACCACTGAGTTACAGCCTCGGACACCCACAGGCGCAATTCTAGCCTGGCCTCCAGGTCCCTTTCAGCCAGCATCGGCTCAATGGCAGTGAATCTGGTTTCACTTTCAGTTCTATTTTACCAAGTATTGTGTTCTCGGTCATCTTTTAAGTGCCTTCCAAGCTGCGGCCCTCAGCTTCCAACACCGGATCTGCCAGGGTTTTGCGGCCGTCCATTGGGTGTTCAGTTGCTGCTTGCGAGAGTCCTGGGTGCTTCATCGGGCCTCCCGTGGTTCAGTCCTCTCAAGTGGAAAGCCTGTTCCTTCTTCAAAATCTGGACGCTCTGCTGAAACCTGTTCACCTTGGCCGACCCGACTGGGAGTTGAAAAACCAGTAACACCGCCTCCAGCATCACAGTGCTACACAAACCAATGGAGTACATACACCAAACTGACAGACAGGCGGTGGTTCCAACCACGGCACACTCAGTCGGGCTATTACACATGAGGGGGCTTCAAAGAGCTCGTGGGAAAATTCACGAACTTTTGAGGCCCCTCGTATATTTGAATAATAGTATTATGAACTGCGGATCAAAAGCATGAGTTATAAAATGGCACTGGCTGAATTCAAATTGATGCTCACGATTATGTGACCCCCGGCAAGTTTTCCATCAATCCATCCACTCTTGCCAAGTGGGGAGAACTCAAGTACTCAGACAGTCAGTATGAGGGTTGAGTTAACTAATCAACTCCTATGAGTGTTGAAGTACAGAACAGTTAGGAACGCACTAGTGCTCAGTAAATACTAGCATTTATGATGTGGTATGATCGAATCAGTAAGGCTATGCTTTATAAATGCGGAAAACAAGACAAAACTGATTGGGAAAACACACTCATTTGGCTGTTGCCTCTCCTTTTCAATTTCTGCCACATGTAGGGAAGAAAAACAAGAAGGACAGAGCGACCAAAAAAGACATCCAAGATTTGGGATAATAAGCCTTCACCATAACCATATCGGGCCAGGGTAAACTCGTGACTATATAATTTTTCACGCAGGAGGGCTGTCTTTGAAAGGGAAGCGGAGCACTCTTGGGGACCATGCTGACAACAGAGTCCTAAACCTGGACTGTCCCTAGCAAATCAGGCTAGCTGAGCACCGCTGAGTGACTAAAGTAGAAGGCCTGGTGGTATAGTGGTTAGGCAGTGGGCTGCTAATTGCGAAGTCAGCAGTTCAAACTCAGTCACTCCTCAGAAGAAAGATGGGGTTCTTCTACTCCCATCAAGAGTTACCGTTTCAGAAAGTCACAGGGGCAGTTCCCCCCTGCCATGTAGGGATGCTATGATTCGGCATGGACTCAATCGCAGTGCATATGTTAGAAATGACTGGAGCCCCGGTGGGGTAGTGTAACGGTACAGTTACAGCCTCGGAAACCCGCAGGGGGCCACTATGGGTGACTTGATAGCAGTGACAAAGTACAAAAACTACTGTTGAGAATGAAGAGTAAAACACAGGAATTTCACATTTCAGAGCACTGCAGGGCGGGATCACGTCAAAGATAAAACTCCGGAGTGAAATATGGATGTGTAGCATTGTGCATAGTGCCTGCCAGGATTCACTTAAATTGTGATTGAAAAGGTAACAATTTACCAAAAGGTGCTACTAAGCAAAGCATTTGTTTTCATGCTTTTTCTCTTAATGGATCATCTTTCCAACTGTAGCATTTGCCCTCGTTTGCTGAGAGTACTTAACTCCGTAGAAGGTAGATTCGAGTACCTAAAACCAAACCCACTGTCAGAGTTCATTCCGACTCAGTGACCCAGGTACGGTTTCAGAGGCAGCAAATAGTTTTAGGAACACCTCGCCTTACCTTTCTCCTGCTGAGCAGCTGATGGTTTCAAACTGCTGGCCTTCGGGTTGGCAGCCCAATGCATAGCCCACCACTGACCTTCCCTGTTAGACCAAGAGGCTAATGTTATTACCGTATATACTCAAGTATAAGCTGACCCGAATATCAGCCAAGGCATCTAATTTTATCACAAAAAACTGCATTAAAAATGTGCTGAAACACTCGGCTGATACTCGAGTATATACGTAGTTGATGCCCTCGTAGTAAGTATCGTAACTATGAGGAAATAAAAAGTGTTGGGGGCTAAACTTCCAAATATGATTAGTGGGGTTTTTAGTCATCTGTACGTTGTGACTTCTTATGTCTTATGTAGGAGGCCTACTGCTGCAGTGGCCACATGTCAGGCTGCTAACCACGGGCAGCAGTTCAAGCCTGCTCTATAGCTTTGCTCTACAGGGGAAAGATGAGGCTTTCTACTGCTATAAGGAGTTGTATTCTTGGAAACCCACAAGGGCAGTTCTACCCTGTCCTATAGGGTCACCATGAATCGGAATTGACTTGATGGCAATGGGTTTGGTTTGGATGCCTATGGACTAGTAATTATTTATGGAAAATAATTCAGAGCCTACTTTTCTCTATAATTATGTCCAAGCATTTTTTTTAATCATGAAAGGTTTGTTTGTTTTTGTGGAATATCTCCTACATTTGTATCCGCCGGCCCTGGCCCCCTGTAATACATAAAGAGTTATGGGAAGCACAGGTGCTTTCTCGGGTCAGCTCAATGGCCACTAGCCTGAGACTGGCTGGAAACCATTAAGATTACTTATGTTAACTTTGGAACTCTGGTGGCATAGTCAGGTTAACGTTTGGGCTGCTAAGCAGAAGGTCAGCAGCTCAAACCCACCAGTTGACCTTTGGAAAAGAGAGGAGGCTATCTGCTTCCTTAAAGATTTACAGCCTCAGAACCGTACATACGGTCACTATGAGTCTCTAGTGTCAGCAGGCTAGGTTCAGGTTTGGGGTACTCCAGGGACAGAGGTCCTCTGAAATTGCAGGTCTTCTGTAAATGTTGTTTTTATCACTTTACCGTATTATAATTCACCTTATTGTGGCAGCCATGATCTTTTCACTCAGAAATTACAAATTGCACATAATTGAGCAATTTAGCTTGCCAGAACATGAATGTCAAATACACTTTCAGAAAGTGAAAAAGTTAATACTCATACACGTATATAATGAGAATCTATCAAAGATTGAAATAACTCGATATTGAGGAAAACTGCACGATGGGAAATATCATGATACATCTAGTCATTTCTTTCAAAGAATGCTAAAGTAAGATTGCTAAACTACATACAAAACTGGTCCGTGTTCTATGGCTCAATATAGCATAAGCTTTTGGGTTATCTTGTCCATTTTCCTGAAACCATTTGTATATTAGCAACTTTCTATAACATGTAACTTGTTCATAACATGTAACTATTCTCATTTTAGAGTGTCTGGGCATTAAGTATAGAAGAAAGACTGGGCTTTCTGCCTCCATAAAGAGTTACAGTCTCAGAAACTCACAGGGACAATTCTATCATGTTTCTATAGGGGTGCTAGATGAGTCGAATCGACTTGATGGCAATGAACTTGATTCTTTGGTTTGAGTATTAAGTATAGCAAGTATTAGGCCAAAGTGGTCGTGATTGTACACAAACAATGCACATTATACGTTTTTCTTATCTCGCAACCTCACACTCTTTTTAAATATACACAACATACTAATATTTTTCAAATGCACATGACTTCAATTTATTTTCTTTTTATTTATTATTATTTTTTTAATATGCAACAGGTTTGATGGTAAGTCACTGAGTCTGTGCCTATTGACCTGGAGGTCCAGTTTCCCGCAACAGGCCCTCGGGAGCCCTGCCAACCTTTCCAGCACAAAGAAAGTGCTGTTTCCAGACCAGGCACAGACCTCAGCCCAGGGGGTGGGTGTGCCTGCTGGGTGGGAAGCTACCACACAGACCACACTGCAGCTCTCCCGCCCATGTGGACGCTGCAGGGCGGGCAGGAGAGCTGCCGAGATGGAAGTGTCACACCGCCCTTGCTTGGACAAGTCCAGTCCAACTGGTGCCTTGGGGCCCCGCATGCCCACCTGCATTGTCCTGCCGCCCAGCCAAGGATGGTCGAAATGACAGGACGCAGGTTGCACATGTGGGCCACAGCCCCCAACACCAGCCCCACGAGCAGTCTAACCCTCGGGCCTTGTGAGGAGCGCTGGAGCTGGGCACAGATCACCTACTGGAATGCCATCATTCAGGCCCAGCCGCAGACAAGCCCGGAGCAAGTGGGCAGTTGCACGGGTTCATTCTCCAGTTACCTGGTGACTTGGCAGTGAGGGCAACAAAGGATGATAGCAGCAATTGTGAGCACGGCACAGGATTCCGCAGTGGCGGTGTTTCCTTCTGTTGGGCATCAATAAGGTCACTTCTCAGTCCAGAGCACCGGATGGCACCTAACAACCATCACCATCAAACTCAACCCATTGTCTTGCTGACTGCGCGGGCCTTCATTAGTCAGCCAGCAGCAAAAGTTCACAGGTGTTGGGACTATGAAAGGAAGCTGAATGAGGAAGACAGTCACTTCTGGAAATATCACAAGAAATGCCCGCTGTGTATATATGCATGGGCGTCCTAAACCAGAACTTTTTCTACATAGCTTGCTCATGTTTGCTCTTGTATGTGGTACAGGAGTTTTCTGTGGCCATGTTGTTTTGAGAAAACACCGTTCATTCCCCACAGAGGCCCAAGGTCTCCTTAGGCAATGCTCCCCCATGACCTGGAAGATTCAGATCTTTACCTTGTATCTGAAGGCCAAATTTTGGATCATTTCTCTTAATATGAAAATATCCCTTGACTCAGTTGTCCCAATGATCACAGCTATACTGTCCCTTTCCTAGGGCAGGGGCAGGGGCAGGGGTCGGGGGGAGAGACAACCAATGAAAAAGCTAGGGCAAGATATGACAAAATAATAATCTATAAATTATCAAGGGCTCATGAGGGAGGGGCGAGAGGAGAGGGGGGGAAGGGACCTGATGCAAAGGGCTTAAGTGGAGAGCTTTGAAAATGATTAGGGCATAGAATGTACAGATGTGCTTTATACAATTGATGTATGTATATGTATGGATTGTGATAAGAGTTGTATGAGCCCCTAATAAAATGTTAAAAAAAAAAAAAAAGCCAGATGGACCTGATCATCAACCATCTAAAGTGTGCTCCCAAAATTCCTTCTCCCAGTGTACTTCACCTCCCTAATTAGGATCCCAGGTCAAACATTGACTTTCAGTTCTCACATGGACTGATTTAGACAGAAATCTGATTAAAGATGAAAACAAGATGTGTCCCCCTTTAAATGAATTACAAAAGCCTGTAATTAGCATGTTTATCTGTCCATTTAGCAAAGTACTGGGGACCTACTAGGTTCAAAGAACTCTGTCAGATTTATTGTATATGGAACTGAATTGTAAAAGAAGCCACATACAGTCAAGAAAGAATGTCCCTTGTGGTCATGAAATAAATGAAAGGACACACACAAAGGTCAACTCTGATGGCAACAAAAAAGAGAGGGGACACAGAAAGCTTTAAAAGACAAAGCCTGTCCAACAGAAACCTAAAAGGAACAATGACTTCAGATTGTTACACTCGAGTTAAAAAATCTTTTTTCGAGATAAAGAAACAAGAGAAAACACTAGACTTTTACCAAAGGAATCTAGTAGCCTGCCAGCTTTTAATAGGTCAGAATGTCTGCTAGGGAGCTAGGTGGTTTTATGCAAAACATATCCTTCTCTTGCTTTAATGCCTTCAGCACACAAAGCTTGGCGAGCTCTGACTCCTGCCTGCTGATTGGTCAGGCCCTGATCCCCTTCCCTCTCCTGGTGACGCTCCAAGATGGCCTTTTGACAAGCCTGAGGACACACCAAGCTCCTTCCCATCTTTACCCTTTCCATCTCTGTCTAGGATGCTCCTGGTATGGCTCACTCCTGCTCATCCATCAGGAACCAGCTTAAATGTCATCTCCTCAGACAGACCTTCCCTGCGACCTCCACCTGAAGGACTCCTCACACATCCATCCACTGCCACCTGCTATTTTCTAGCCTACATTTCCATGGCACAGCTATTTTGTCTATATTATTCACTCTAGCATCTTCTGAAGGGTACTTAACATACAGTTAGCACCCAATATTATTGAAAGAATGTAGGAAGTAACTATGAAAATTTAGGGTCTCTGTCAGAGCCCTGTAACTTCAGAGAATTGCTAGGTATTTCTTAGAGGGCTTACTGCTACTTCTGCCAGGCCCTAGCCTGTCGCATAGAATAAGGCATGGTCAGCCCATTGGATGCAAACAGCTTCAAGTAAGCCCCCAAGATGTCTGGTTCTAGCCTAACCCTCAGGAGATGATGAATGATTCTTTCTTCCAGAAACTTCCAAATCTCTAGAGCTTAACCAAAGTCAAGAGCCATTTGCAGTGGGGGCTTTGATCCTGTGGCAGTTACATAATCTGTCAACTTGTGAAGGGGGTGGAGTCTAGTCTGTCAATCAGGTCCCAGTTTGATGACCTCATTTGAAGGCATGAATGAGATACAGAGCTCACCAGAGGCTAGATACACTCTCTCCCTGCAAGATTTCCTGCTGACAAGCTACATGGAGCTATGCTGATGGCAGCTGGAACCTTGGAGCTGAAGGAGCCATGTGGAGACCCACCCTAGCACAGAGATGCTTCCACCGCCGCTGGATCCACAAGACTTTCCACCCACTGGCCTGTCATCTTCCTCGACTCAGCGTCATTGCATGTGTTACGTGAGTCTGAAGAGGAATTTACATATGGGTTAATATCAAACTTATGGACTTGATCTGAACTGGGCTGGGATGTTTTCTTGATATACAATTACTCCTGTATAATAAAAGCTCTTTCTTATACACACATGAGTGTCTATGAATGTGTTTTTCTAGTCTACCCAGACTAACACAAATCCCTTGGTCAGTGATGAAGGAAGCAGCAATGCTGAAAGATCCTACTTGATGAGTAATCTTTGAATACCCATTCATGTCAGACACTGACACCGTGCATCATACCAAATGTCACATATTACATTGAGCAAGCCACCACAGGTAACACAGCTGGAGGGCAGCAGAGCCAACATGTAGAGCTAGGTTTTCCAGTTGCCACTGAGTCAACCTCAACTCACGGTGACCCCAGTGAGGCAGAGGAGAACTGTGCTCCATACGGCGTTCAATGGTGGGTTTCCCAGATGTTAGCCACCCTTCTTTTTTCTACAGCAGTTGCACACAGACATCACTACTGTACTCCCTGCCATGACCTCACAAGGAAAGGAAACGTGGAGGAACAGGAAAAGTAAGTAGAGATGAATAATGGGAAAAGAGAAAGAAAATGTCCCACTCTTGCTCGCATACTTCCCACCCCCCTCTTTCTCACCAGAGTCCAGCCCTTGGCCTCCTGACACCTTCACCAGCACCCAAAGCCCTCGCCTGGGTTACATGGGAGGTGGTCTGTGCTAGTGCTAGGCCTCATGGAAACTCCACTCTTCCAGCAGGATGGCAGTAGCATGAGGGCTTATGGGCGTCCCCAGTTTTAATTCAACACATTTTTCCAAAAAACATTATGACATTGTAGTTAAGGTTTATAATATCAGTGGCTCTTTTAAAAAATCATTTAAAAGTATAATAGAGATCAGCTCATCTAAAATCCATAAAGCTCTGAAAACCTGAAGTTTTTCCAATAACTCATTTGGAAGCAAAACCCGACCTGACTTGAACTCATTTGGCCTGAATTCATTTGGCGACAAAACTGACCTGAACTGACACGAGGCTATTTATACTTTTTATTTATTCCACTGAGTGTGAATATTCATCAGCTTCACTGCAGAAATATCCAAGCGTCTGACTATTGGCTTCTGCTCCGGGCGGCAACGCAATGCTACATGATGCTTGGTATATTCATGATATTGTTGTACTTAAAAATAAATAAATAAACATCAAAATCCAGCAACTTCTGGCCTCAAAGGCTTTGAATACAGAATTGTAGACCTGTGTTTATTTGATTTTTTTTTTCCTTTTGAGCCTTGGGTTCATCCCAAGTCTGAAATTAGATTAGAGACAACATCTTTTCTCTGGAAAATGTATTCTTCATTTCAAGCAAACAATTTTTTAAAAAGGAATTTTGGGAACACCACTAATCCATGGGTTGGGAATTAACTATGTAAAAATACACAATAAGGAAAATTCTTTCTGCTAGAGATCTTCATTCTGCAAAAATAGATCAGGTTCTGCTTCCTGTCCCCACAATCCTCAGGGATGCTGCCAGTGTCCCAGAGGATGAACGAGCTTCGTGAGCAGCAGGCTGGAATAATGGGATATGGAATGAGGGGAAGAAGGAAAACCCAAAGCTCACTGCCATCCAGTTGATGCCCACTCATAGTGCCCCAAAAGGACAGGGCAGACCTGCCCCGGTGGGTTTCCAAGACCAACTCTACAGAAGCACAAAGCCTCAGGTTTCTCCCAAGCAGTGGGTGCAGGTTTCAAACTGCTAACTTTGCAATATGCCACCGGGGTTCCTCAGAATGCAGAAAAGAGAGGTAATATTAGAAATTCTGTGACCTGCATCCAATCTGTCATTGTGTTCACTCACATTTCTGCCCCAAATATGCTTCATGACTTTATTGCAAGAAGAAACGTAGTAAATGCCTCCTTTCAATATAACGCTAGCCTAATCAAGTGGAAAGCTCAAACTTATGATAATCAATTTAGGAACAAAATAAATCTGGTATCACTCCCCACCCCTACCCCACCCCCCAATTTTGCTTTCACTACTGGGAATAAACCAAAAACCGGGAGCTATAAAGCACAGCGCTAGCACCTGTATGGAATTTTACACTATGTAGGCTTTCTTATTATCATGATGCTGCATGTCCTTGTACTAACCCTGCCCGCGCCAGCATGGGGGACTTTCCTCCTGGCCCTATTTTCCTGCCAAACCAACTTATCCATCTACTTCTTTCCTGTGGTAGTATGTGTGTTACTGGGAATTTTCTGAAAATTTTTTTATAATAACTAGGACTATGGATAAATAGACAAATAAATAATTGTAGACTTAATAATGCACTGGCAGGGATCCATTTACTTCCAGCTGCAAAGACTGAAGTAATAACAGAATGCTAAATCATTCTGTTGGATTAATTGCATGGAGACGGAGCCATAATTAAATGCTTCTATATCAAAATGCCCATGATTGTCATTCGCTACATGAATATCATCATAAATTAGAAGGAAGGAATTTTAAAAAAGCGCTTCAGCTATGTTGCCTATTTCAGATATTGAATATTCAATTGTACAACATGTGAATTATATGTCAAGATATTGTGTTTTTTGAATACCAGTAATATAAACTGACTTCAATCTGAATAATATTATAAGGATACCCAAAACAAAACAAAACACAATTAGGAAATACTTTACAAAGTAGAAGCCTGAGTTTAATAAGCTACAGTCCCTGACGAATGTTTATTATTTTATTAAACCCCTACAAGAATTTATAGGTGATACTTGAGGCTAGCAAGACTTTTTAACTTCAATGTTACCTTGTAAATATTTTAAATTAAAATGTTTAGAAATCTCTTTAAAATGATGGAGTATAGATGTTACCAACACAAGAAAGCTAACAAGAGGAGCAGATTTGCAGAATTCTGAAGCTGCCCCCCCCCCCCCGACATTGCTATCGGGCCCTGATTTTTTAGCCAAAAACCAGTAGCTAATCTAGGTATGAAGAGACTTCGCAGATGTAATCAAGGTCATGACCAGTTGGTTTTAAAGCTGGAAGATTATCTGAGTCATTCAGGTGGGCCCAATAATCACCTGAGTCCTCTAAAAGCAGGAGAGAAAGGCAGAGATTCGAAGCGTGAGGAGGAGTCCACGCACCATTTCTGACCTTGAAATGGGAGGGGTCTGTTCTCAACTTCCTAATGCCGCGCCCTTTAATACAGGGGGGCTCATTAGGTCAATCACGATCTACTAGTCGACCGCAAATTTAGTGTGGATAGATCGCAAGGCATTAAAAAAATAAGACGTAAGCCTATCATCAATCCCGTCACTTAACTGATATGCAGCGCAACCAATCAGATGCAATCTTAGGTGTCAAACGCTTGAGCAAACAACTGCGCTAAGTACAGCAAAACTGACTAGCTAAGTTATCGCCAATTTTTAGACCTTGGTTTTTTCTCATAAAAGTAAGCAAGGGTATTAAAATGAGCGGGGGAGCTGGACCAAGTAAGAAGACAAAAAGTTATCACTTCCGTACGGAATGGGAGAGTTTGGCACTACAAGCAGACATTCAGTTGAAGTCTTGGGCGCAGGAACAGTTCCGGAACTTACTCGCAGAGGGAAAGCACCCACACATGAGGAAATGTGCTTCCTCCTTGACTGCATTATTCGGCTCTACTTATTGATGTGAGTCAGCCTTTTCCCACATACGGGTCATTAAATCCAAGTACCCTTCCACCATGACTGATGATCATTTGGAAGTGTGCTTGAGGCTGGCTGTCAGCAACGACTGTCTGGACTGTGCATCCCTGGCTCATTCCATTCAGTGCAAGTCATCAGAGTCAACTCAGGTCATGACAAAAAATGTGTTGTGCAATATGGACTCATGCAGATATGAAGAATTCTCAATGCACGTGTGAATAAATGTAATAAATATATAAAATAAGCGTATGTTTTGCATTTTTGTAGTAGGTAGATCATTTTGACTTGATCATGTTATAAGTAGCTCGCATGCTGAAAAAGTGTGAGCCCCCCCTGCTTTCATACAGTTCCTCATGTAGTGGAGACCCCCAACCATAAAATTATTTTCATTGCTACTTCATAACTGTAATTTGGGGACTGTTATGAATCTTAATGTAAATATCTGATACACAGGATGTATTTTCATTGTTAAAAATTCGTGGCGACACTGGGAGGGAAGGAGGGGGTGGGTAGAATGGGAGAACTGATCTCGGGATCTACATGGAACCTCCTCTCTGGGGGATGGGCAACAGGAAAGTGGGTGAGGGGAGACGCCGGGCAGTGTAAGATAGCATAGAGTAATAATTTATAAGTTATGAAGGGTTCATGAGGGAGGAGGGAGTGGGGAGGGAGGGGGACGGAAAAAAAGGAAAATGAGCTGATTCCAGGAACCCAAGTGGAAGGTGAATTTTGAGAATGATGAGGACAACGAATGTATAAGGGTGCTTTACTCAATTGATGCATGTATGGATTGTGATAAGAGTTGTATGAGCCCCAATAAAATGATTTATTAAAAAAAAGTTGGACAGAATGAAAGGATAGTGATGAATCACAAACGCTGTATGTCATTCTATATGGTGAAATATTGATTTCTAATTAAAAATAAGTGAAATTTTGTCTTGAATCATGGTGTAGCATGGGTAACAGACTTCAGGCTGTGTACTCGTATGTGGGCGTACCTGCATGTGGGTGGACCCGCCTGGAGATGGATAGAGAAGCGGTATCTCGGTTCTTAAGACCATCAGAAATATGTGACCCACAGGTTGAGAACCTCTGCTCCAGAAGCTGAAAATGACCCACAAGTGAATATGGACACCGGAAGTAGTTACTGCCAAAAAGCCTACAAGTGGGTTCTCCACCAGTCCCAGGCCTTCCAACACTTTTGACTTCAGCCCTGAAGTTCCAGAGCAGAGTACCCAGTAAAAGCACATAAACTGTGACATAATAAATGAACATTATTATAAGCCATGAAATTGTGGTACTTTGTTGTAGCAGTAGTGGAAAACTATTTCAAAGGTAAAGCAAAAAATAACCAAAACATGATCACAGAGGAGTCTCTTAAACTCATTTATCTTTCATCAAAGGAGCTATGATCACGTAGTGGATTATGCTTTGGCCACAAGGTCATCAGTTCAAACCCAGCAGCCATTCCAAATGAAAACCATGAAGCTTTCTGCTCCCATAAAGGTTTATAGCCCTGGGACCCTGGGAAAGAGTTCCACCATGCCCCACTGGTCACTTTGAGTTGGAATCCACTTGATGACAATTATTTGGGTGGAGTTGGATCTTTAATGATTTCAGGTAAAGAAAAATAAATCACAAGTTATAATTTTTAACTACCATAACCGATT
The DNA here is from genome assembly GCF_050624435.1 of Tenrec ecaudatus. Taxonomy (NCBI): domain Eukaryota; kingdom Metazoa; phylum Chordata; class Mammalia; order Afrosoricida; family Tenrecidae; genus Tenrec; species Tenrec ecaudatus. Next base: position 33,538,887 of record NC_134535.1, read on the forward strand.
AGAATATAGGTATGAAATCATCAAAAGGAATAGTTTACATTTAAAATGTTGCCAGCAGAGCATTTTGTTGGATAATCTTAAGCACCGCCTTAAAATGGAAATGTTTTCCTTTCTTTCTAAACAAATCAAAAGAAGATTCAAAAGCATTTTGTAATCTGGAGAAAAGGGAAAGGATTTGGAGCCCCGAATATGGCTATCATACCTATGAACATAAGAACAGAACAAGCTTGCCATGGCTTTGAAATATGAACCACTTTCTGTAAAGTGGGTGAAAAGGAATAATTTTAGGCTTTCCGTATTTAAAGGAGATCAAAAACCAAGGGGGACCATTAGAGAGACTTCAATTGAAGGAATAGCATGCTAATAGCCACAGCTTTCCAGCAATGGAATGGGCTGCCTTGGAAAAGAGCAAGCTCTCCGAAATCCTGCAAACGGGATTCCCAGGACTCCATAGAAAACTTGGGCTATCTACATTCCACTCCAACTCCACAATTCTGCCGTCTCACCAGCGCAGGAACAGGGTGACGCTGGCAGCCATGAGAATGTTGACATTATCAGAGTCCTGGGTCTTATTGTTCTAGAGGACCCATGGATTCACTCTGCTTGGGGGACACAGGAAAGGTCTCACAGCAACCCAATCTTAGCACGGCAAGTTTCTAATCAGAAATAGCAGATAAGGGAATATTAAAATGAAACTGGTGTAGGAGGCAATTTTTTTTTTAATCTACAGAAGTCCTTTTCAAAGGGGTAAGTCATGTGCATTTTTCAAGTTTCTAACCTGAGGATGAGATTGGGAGAACAGACCTGGATAGCCGGTTCTGGTTCTGATGAAAATGACCCCACACAACACAGTAATGTTCTAGAATCGCACAAGCCCCTGAATGTAATGGAACTGCTTACCCCTTCAAAACCAACCCTGCGAAACCTGCACATCATGCCACAAGAAAATGCCATCCAGGCCATCCGTGGGCAGCTAATTTACCAAAGATGTGTGGCAGGCGAATTATTGTCAGGAGTACCTATGTTCCCGGTTTTCTCAAACACAAACACAAGTGTTTGTGCGGGATTCACATTGCACTCAGGTTCATGTTTGGTTTGGTTTGTGTCCCTGAGATTGGCCGGCCAAGTTTCCCTCGTTCTGATGGAGGAAGAACGAACTAATCACTTCATATTTATCTTTCACAGGGGCCAAATTTTACAAATACAAATAAACATTCTTTTCCAGGATCCCTCTGATGTCACCTTTGCAGAATGTTCAGGGAACGATGGGGAGTGGCATGGTTCCCTACAGATTAATCCCAGGGTGTACTTGGGTCACCAGGTGACGCGCTGTCTCCCAGAAGTGGCTGCACAGGGCGAGCCAAGCTCTCCTGGCTGCTTATCTGCTGTACCCTGCAACAGTGGACTGCCCCACAGAGCCACCGCTCTCCAGAGTTCCTAGAGGAGGGATTCTGAGAAAAACGAAAAAGCCTGGTTCCCTAGAAACATTAAATTAACACTAGGGAGCTGGAAACAACAGCAGATGCCTGAAAGCCTTCCCCTTGACTGTTTCCTGACTTCTTGGAAAATCTTTGCATGAAAATAGATTGGATTACTTGGCTGGCCAGTTGCTGCTGGGGAATTTCATGTGGGCCTAACTGGAAAGGAAGGTTTGCCACCTTTTTAAGCAGTGCTGGTTTGAACAGCTCCTTCACCCGCCCCGTTGGTACCTTCAAGGATTTGAGGCTCTAGTTTTTTGTGTCACAATGAATAATTCTCCCGAACTTTGCCTTGCAAAGCAGATAACAAAAAGCTTGGCTTTTCGAGCGGAAACGGAAAACTGGTGTGTAGAAAGAGTCCTGGGGACTCCGAGTCAGATTCCTGCCTCTGGAAAGAATCTACTGAGCTCAGCCCAGAACTCTTACTTAACAGAGGAGAAAAGGCCAGGCTTCAATCCTTAGCCTATTTACTTTGACCAAATTTAGGAGAACACACACAAAAACCAAACCCTTTCATCACATTCTCAGGGGTCACAAACAGAAACGCAAAGCAATATTAATAAATGTTACTTTTGAGTAATATTTTATCAGCCTCCTACCGATTATCACCTCTTATCTACAAATAAATCGTATGTTATGTGAACATAATTTAGTGATTCAAACCATGCTTCATAAGAACAGTGGATCTTTAAGTACAGAATGTGTTACTCTGCTGACGTCATCTTAGCTTTCCATACTTCAGTGTTCTGGGTACCTTAGAGTAAGACCCAAGGCTCCAGTGAGATATCAGACTTCCACAGAGGAAGTGATGTCTTCACTGTGGTGACATGGCACTTCACATTTGCACTTTTGTCCCTTGTTAGCTTTAAGGTGCGGCCTCCAGAGTCCTTAGCCACTATTTCACACATGTCATGCTCTCTAGTGAACCAGACTAACCTACACTCCTGAAACGATTCTGTGTGTATCCCAAACATGGGAGTATGGGTAGCAGGGGGGTCCGTGACAATATAATTGTTAAAAAGTAAAATAAAATATATGTAGCTAAGAATGAAACCAACAAAGTTCATTCTAAAGCAATGGAGTTAGTCAAAATAATTCCATCTGTAACAGGGCGAAAGGGCAGCTAGCTCCCTAAGACAAGCAGCCTGAAAGCACTCTTGTTTTACCAACTCACAGTTGATACACAGAATCTACCATGTATGATGTATGAAAAATCAAAGGGCAAAATCACAGCTCACTTGCTGCCTTTTAATTTAATGAATAGCCTAAAGGAAAAGTAAGTAAGATTTTTAAATATTTCTAAGAAAACAAAGGAAAATACTGCAAAAATTAGTGGGCCGGCAGGCCAATGGGGAAGAAAAAAAATCTTTACCAGACTCACCAAACGACAGAGCTATTTTTAAAGTGAAAGTCGCCTTTTAACAGGTATTTAGTATTTTGTACAATAAAATGGTCAAGTGTGCGTATTTTATATCACATAATAGCCTTGTATTATTGCTAATGAGAAGGAAAACACTCCAGTAATCCAAAAATTGCTAAACTGTTGTGAAAAGGGTGAATAAGTGCCCACACAGTACTAAAGAGTTGATGTCGACTGAAAAACTCAAATTGACCATACTATTTCAAAATGACTATAAATAATAAAGTTTGATTTCTTTAATTTCTAGTTGGGCACTGCTACTAGGATGTAGCATCCAGAGAAAAACTCTCCACTACATCTTATTAATCACAACACTAGCAAAACAAAAGGACTACAAAATTAAATGGACTCAGTTTCTTTTTAAATTTTTTTAATTAAAAAAAACACTTTGGCAATAAAAGGCAAGATTAGTACATCTAACAAACTTTCTTCTTCCCCAAAAAACCATCTCCGTGGCATAGAAAACCGTGGTTAGTTTATAACACTCAAAGTCCCTTTCAGAGAGTTAATGAGTAGATCGTTTCTGGGATTTCTTTTTCACTTACTGAAATAATAAAGAAAAAGAGGGAAAGAGATGTTGAGGAACAGCTTTCCAATTATCCTGTGTACACGAAAGCATTTCAGACTGGAGGCACTCCTGACAGATGGAAGAATGACGGGGCCAACATACATTCCCGGGAAGAAAAAGGTCAGGATGGAAACCATTTGTTCATGGGAGGAATGTGTCATGATATAAACAATTTGTTCCTGGGAAAAATGAGTTTATGACTGAAATCATGTAAAACCAAACCAGCTGGCATCACTGACCTAGGTAAATAACTCACCCGCTTCTAGACAAGTGGCTTCAAGCTGAGGCAGATGTTATCTAGAATCAGTCTTTAATCCTCTACCTTTCCTTTGTTCTCTGTGTGGAAAGACGGCTCTGTGTGCTTCAATACTGGAGTGCTCTGTATATTAACTGAACAGCTTCAGCACTATTATGATCCCCGAATAAAACTCCTTTTCTTTCACTGCTAAGGGAGTACAAGATTTTCTTCTTTGACATGTCTGTGTCAGAAGCAGGATTACAACACTCTATTACCTTTGATAATCGCAGGGCATGTGTACACAGACATGGTACATGGTGGGCCAACTTCAGCTCCCTGCTTCAAAGAACTCTTGGGATTGATCAGCTCTCTTCTGTTGACAGCTCAAGTTTTATTGTAGATTTGCTTGGTTCTTGCAAGTAAACGTTTGTTTTGGTGTAACGGTCATTATGAAGTGAGGCATGCCCTGTTTAAATGAGATGGAATCACCTTCTGAGGCTCACCTTACTCCATGAACAAACATTATGGTCCCTCATCATTCATGTCTGTCGGCCATAACCTCATTCAAGACAATGTGGACAATCAGCGATGACTTTGAGGTTCTTTTGATAGCTCTTTTCTGCACAATAAGTTCGAGAACGGAGACTCCTGGATTAAACAGGCCCAGTAGGGTGTCTATTTTGATTGGAATATAGAGGTCTCTAAGATACATCAAGACAGTAAAATCACTGCCCCATAGGGGCCTGTCTCTAAGTTAACAGCAAAAGAAAGAATTCCAAAGTCAAATTTCGGTCCTGATCCCGTCGGCTGCCCGGCCAGCAGATATGTCTCTCTCCCCTTACTTGCCTCCTACTCCTCTCCGAACACTTTATCTCAACTTCTTTTGGCGCTTAAAAATAATTTTTTAAAGGCAGCAAATAACCCCTGCCTGAAATAGCCTTTTAAACTCTCCTCAGCAGTAATGCTGAAGATAACCCCTCCGATCGATTTTGCAGGCTCGGAATTATGTACCATCGTGAAGGATTTCTTCAACTCCATGAGAACCACCACTAATTGTCCGAAACCGCCTTGCTGTATATCAACTCATTCACATAATTAATGGCTATGGTGAAGCCCAATTACAGCCAGAAGCTGTAGAACGGTTAAACACCAAGGGAAGCATAACCTTAAATATTGTGATTTTTTAAAACAAGTATTATATATAATACCAATAGTATATTTTAATATGATGAATTATTGAACTGTATGATACATGAAATATATTTCAACAAAATTATTTGTTTAAATACTAGTATAAAATTAATCAAAGAAGAAAGCAAAAAATAATTAAAACAGTCACATACATGTCTCTTAAACTCATTTATCTTTAATGAAAGGAATCATGATAGTGTAGTAGGTTATGCTTGGGCTGCTGATCATAAGGTCATCAGTTTAAACCCACCAGCCACTCTGGGGAGAAAGATGAGGCTTTCAGCTCCCATAGAGGTTTGCAGCTCTGGAAACTATGGGGAGAAATTCTATTATTACAGGGTCATTTTAAGTGAGAATCCACTTAATAATGATGGTTTGGGTTGGATCTTTAATGATTTCAGCTAAGGCACATAGAAACTTAAAGGTTTAAACTACCATAACAGAATTAGAATATACGTGTGAAGCCATCAATATCTTCCACAGGTTAGAGTAGCCATCGCTGCACAGAAACTAGACTCCCAAAGTCTGCCTAATATCATCCCAGGAGAGAATGCACATTGGATGAGACACTAACTTGAACAACAAACAAACAGATTCATTAGCATCTTATTGGAAGAGACCATACTTTGTCCTTCCTCACCAATCTATGTGCAGCCAAATTGGAGAGAATAAAACCGTGGACCCAATGGACACAGTTTAAAAAGCCAAGGCCCAGCCAGACCACCAAAGGATTGAAGTAACATGTAAACACCCTGTGTCCAGAAGCAGATGATATCTATGGCAGACAGCTGACCTAAGACCCCAGCTCTCATTTTTTGTTTCTTTATATCTTTGTTACAGTTATACTTCTACGGTTTTCCTATATTGGGAAAATGTTTATACTCACCATTTTAAAAGGTTTTATTATTGGATATATAGTGCCTTCCAAAATTGAACTCATTCTGACCTCCCCAGATAAGTCTCCCTGCAGATAAGTCTCACCCCTACAGAGATCTGATTGGATTGCTCTTGATCTATGGACACATGAACAATGGATAAATCATTTATTACTGCAGGAAATCACTATTACAAGATATTCCATTGATAAAGGGCCTTTTCACATCTGAATAAAACATAAGCTCAACCTGTAATCTTAACACACCCTTACTTTACTAAAATCACCCAAAAAAGAGCCTGCTAACGAATCTTCCAAACCCACAAACAGTACTCCTAATAATGTTGGTCCCTATCATCAACTGTGGGGTGGATTTATCTGGTTAACTTCCAAAGCAGGGGAGCTATGTCAGGTTGCTCCCATTTGCTGGAATCATTCTTTGCACACCCATCAGAATAAACCAGACACCATCAAACCTATGGAATGGTTTCCAGTGGGTGAACATGCATCAATTACAACCTTACAATCTGCAGGCTGATTCACCACTTAGTGATTACAATGCACAGGGGCTGGTAAATAGCCCCTAATGACACCTTTTGACTCTGTAGCGTCAACTCTCAGTCCTGGGTCTCACCAGGCTGGAATACAAGATGCACTCTGGGTCTGAGCCAGAATCAAAGACATACTTTAACTGAACCTACTTTCCCTGCTAAGGTACCAATATTAAGAGCTTGATGGTCTCAATCGGTGTTCCATTGGCTTGATCACTTAGCAGCAGTATTCTCACCTCAGGTAGGAGTAGAAAATGCTATGGTACATGTAGAAATATTAAACAGCCATATAAAGATTGCTCTAAGTGATAGTGCCCAAGGGCTTCACAGACCAATACCAAAATAGCACTGATGAGAACAGCAGTACTGTAGAATAGAATGGGAGTTCACATTATCACCGCAGCCCAGGGACGTGTTCCTAACAACAGTTCTGCTATTACACTCTAACCAGACACAGTACCACATGGTGCTGGTGAAGAATACTGGAAGTACCACGGACTACCTAAACAACAAACAAATCTGTCTGAAGAAGTATGGCTGAGTGCTCCTTAGAGGCAAGGATAGGGAGTATTCATCTTACATACTTCGGACATGTTGTAAGGAGACACCAGGCCCTGGAGAAGGACATCATGCGTAGAAAAGTAGAGGAACAATGAAAGAGAGGAAGGCCTTGACTCCCCACAAGACATCCCTGTTGAGAAGACACATGGAACTATGCTAGTGCCCTGAGCTGGAGGAGCCGCACAGAGACCCGACAGCACTGCAATGCCTACAACACCACTGGATCCACAGGACTTCCCACCCACTAGTCTGTGATCTTCCTGCATTCAGCATCATTGCAAGGGTTTTGTGAGTCTGAAGAAGACTTTATAGATCAGTATCGGACGTATGGACTAAAATCAGACTTATGGACTTGATCTGGACAGGGCTGGGATGTTTTCTTAATGTACAATTACTCTTTATCTAAAGCTCTTTCTTATACACACACACACAATGAGAGAGAGAGAAAGAGAGAGAGAGAGAGAGAGAGAGAGAGAGAGAAAGAGAGAGAAAGGTCCTCAATGAGATAGAATGACACGGTGGCTACAACAATGGCCCAAGCATCGGAACAGTTGTGAGGATGGCGCAGGACCAGGTAGTGTTCTGTTCTGCTGTGCACAGGGTCGCTATGGATTGGAACGGACTCAATCATGTACGGTGGGGAGTAGCTCACCTTAACAATCTTGCTCTTTCCTTACCTGATCTAAATAACTGTTTTGCATCTTGGGATGAGTGGTAGGAACATATTTGCTACTTTAATTTGAAATCTTTATATTACTCACCATTTCTATTATACCGACTTTTCACTAGCTAGTATCTTGTTATTCAATAGTTCATCTTTACAGTGATAGTAACAAGCCTCGTGCAACTACTTTGCTCATTAACAACATGTCTGGCAGTGATGAACGATGAGATATGAGGCCAGGGTAGCACTGGCTGGAATGGCTAAGGTTATGTGCTAATTTGGTTGAGTCGTGGTGCTCAGTGGGATGGCAGTTATGTAATGATGTGCTCATCTTCATTTGGTGCTCTGATATGCTCATTCTTTATTTTACAAACTGCCAGTGTTTTCATAACGAGCTGAACTTTAGAACCTCACCAAATGCACAAATGAGAAGTCGATGTGCTGTAATTATAAAATGCTGTTTGAATTTAGCTCGATGCACTTTATCCATGAAACGCTATACTTCAAACCCATCTGACCCCCTCACAAGACACTGTGCTGATTTAACAGGCTTTTGCTAACGGTAGTGCCATTTACAGGGGATCCGAAAGAAATGATTTAAATGTCTTATAAAGTCTTCTTATAATTAAAGGAACTGTTTGTAATAAGAAAGTAAAATAAAGGCACTTTTACAGTCAACTGAAAGCAGTGCTGTAATTAGTAGTCCCCACCGGATGATTGTCAGGTTCTGCCTTGAAAGCACTGATCTTCGCATTAACCAGCGTGCAGGCCGGGCTTGGTTAGGGGTTCTGCTTTTTCCTTAATGAATAAAAATAATTTGTCATTTTTCCTATTTTTAAGATGAGAATAACTATGTTTTTAAAGGTAAAAACTGTTAAGAATCGTTTTCCTTTCTCCATTTCAAAAGGGTTTTCTCTTTTAATCTATGTTTTTGACTTCTTGAAATTCAAAGATATGATCATAGCTCTGAGAAATTATCGCCAACTGTAGGAAACTGCCTCAAGTGCTTTTGATTATATTTTCCCAGAAAGGTTTCCATGATATTGATAGTTCATCTTAACAGCTTAAAACAAAATGTGTCAAATACCATTGAAAGTAAATCTCAGCAACTGAAACCGATTTAGCCCATCCATATACCATAAAATCAGAATAATTCAATGAGACTAAATGTCCATTACATACGCTTTAAAATATTTAAATACTTCAAATATATATACCCTGTCAAATTCATGTCCACTGACCTCAAATATGTTTGGGGAAGGATCTAAGTTAACCCCTGCTCAGAGTCTACACATCTGGGTGTAGGAGAGATGGAAACAGCAACCAGCCCCTTCTTCCTGGTGCCAGTTACCCACTCTTATGCACTTCCTACTACGGCCTAACCACTACCAACATCAATCAGAATAGCTCAGCCCAAGTGTCAAGCATCTTCACATAGTCAAGTACCTGTGCATTTTGCTGTGAGACGATAAAAAAGAATCAGGAAAGCATATCAAGGTGCACAAAGTCGGGAAAAGAAGTGAAGACTGACTCCATTCCTGTTGCTGTTCCGCCTCTCTACTAAACACCAATGGTGGATAATGTTAATTGATTTTCGAATGATGAGCCGCCCCTGCATCCCTGGTGTGAATCCTACTTGGTCACGATGAATTACTCTTTTAATATACTTTTGAATTCTATTAGCCAAGATTTTGATAAGGACTTTTTGCATCTGTGTTCATTAGGGATATTGACCTGTAGTTCTCTATTCTTTTCGGATCCTTGCCCAATTTTCGTATCAGTGTTATACTAGCTTCATAGAATGTGTTTGGCCTAAAAGGTAAACAAGCGGTCATCTAGCTGAGAAGAAACAAAGTCCACATGGAAGAAGCACACCAGTCTGTGTGATCACGAGGTGTCAAAAGGATCAGGTATCAGGCATCAAAGAACCAAAAACCCTATCAATGTGAATCAGGGGGAGCACGGAGTGGAGACCCAAATCCCATCTGGACCTCCCCTTACAGAAGGGTCGGGAGAAGGAGATGAGCCAGTCAGGGTGTAGTATAGCAACGATGAAACATACAACTTTCCTCTAGTTCTTGAGTGCTTCCTCCAACTATCATGATCCCAATTCTAGCTTCAAAATCTGGCTAGACCAGAGGATGTAGACGGGTTCAGATAAGAGCTGGAAATGCAAGGAATCCAGGACAGATAAACCCTTCAGGACCAATAATGAGAACAGCGATATCAGGAGAGTAAGGGGAAGGTCCGGGAGGAAGGAGGAACCAATCACAATGATCCACATATAACACCCTCCCTGGGGAATGGACAACAGAAAAGTCCTGTGAAGGAAGACACAGGACAGTGTAAGACAAGAAAACATAATAATAATTTATAAATTATCAACTTTTCCTGCTTTAATTTTCTCCATAGCTTTTTGTTTGTTTGTTTTCCTACTCATTTATCTCTACCCTGGTGTTTATAATTTATTATTATTATTATTATTGCTATTAGATGGATTATTCTGTTGACTCTGTTCAAACGGCTGAAGGTTTTGCGAGAGGGTATCCACCACATCTCTCTTCTTCATATGCGCATTAATCACGACCAGGCATCCTCTCTGATAACTGCCTTTACTATATCTCATAGATTTTGGCATGTTGTATTCTCGTTCTCATTGGTTTCTAGAAACTTCCATACTTCATCGCTAATTTGGGGCAACACCCATTCCTTTTGGAAAAAGTAGGTTATTTATCTTCCAAGTACTTGCCCTTGTTATTTTGATCTTTCTTTTCTTCATTTCCAGCTTTGTGGCGTAGTGGTCAGAAAAGGAAGTGTGGGGGACCTTTATATGTTTGAATTTGTTCAAGCTTAACTTGTGTCCAAGCATGTGGTCTATTTTCAAATATATGCCACGTGAACATTGAAAAGAATGTGATTTTTTTTTTTTTTGCAGTTGGGTATACATCTCTGAATATGTCTATCAGGTCGAATTGTGTAATTGTCGAGTTTAAATCTGTAGCGTCCTTGTTGAGCTTCTTTCCTGCTGATCTATCCTTCTTGGAGAGAGGTGTATTGAAGTCTCCTACTATAATCACTGTGGTGATTTCATTTTTCATTTTTTATAGGATTTGACTGATTTATTTCACGGGTCTCTCATTGGGTGTGTATATGTTTATTATGCTTACTGGATCTTGGTCTAATAATCCCTTTAATATTATATAATGTCCATACTTATCTTTTGTTATGCCCTGTACCTTAAAATCGATTTTTTTTTTCAGAAATTAGAATTGCAACTCATGCGTTTTTTAGATGGTCATTGGTTTGATATACCTTCCGCCAACCCTTGATCTTCAACCTATTTTTGTCTGTGAGCTTGAGATGTTGTCTCTTGCAGACTCCTGGGTTTTGTTTCCTAATTGTCTGCTAGCCTTTGTCTTTTGATGGGGGAATTAAGTCCATTCAGAATTATTATGTCCATCTGTGAATTCTTTGCTCTCATCTCACACCTTTTGTGATAGACCTTCTCCTCTCTCCCTCCTTAGCAATGTGTTGTGTATGTGTGAAAGGATTCATTCTTGTCTTCTCACCGTTGAATCAAAGATGTTTTCAGCTTTTCTTTCAGTACTGTGTCTTTTGGATAGTATTACACTATCTCATGTTTGTGCTCCTTGAATGTTGGTCTTCTGACCAAAGTGAGTTAGAAAGTAATTTTTGTAGTGCTGATTTTTTTTCAATGTATTCTCTAAATGTTTCCTGATCTGGGAAAACCCTTACCGCTCCATCTATTTTGATGCATAGCTTGGCCGGTAGAGGACTCTTGGGTTACTGTTATGCTCTTTTGGAAGATGCTGTTCCATTCTCTCCTCTTCATGGTTTCTGCTGATAAATCTGAGCATATGCCTATCTGCTTACCTTTATAGGTGACTGCATTTTTTCTCTAGCTGCTCTTATGATTTTCTCCTTTTTCTCAAAGTTGGATCATTTGACTACTATATGCCTTCATGTGTTCTTCTTGGGGTTCAACTTAATTGGTGTCCTCTCTGCTTCCTGGATAATATTCAGATTCTCTTTCATTAAATTGGGGAAGTTTTCTTCTGGAAATTCTCTATCTTAGCTATTGATTTTTTTCATTGTGCCTTGCTCTGGTAACCCGATTATTCAAATACTATTTCTCTTCATAGCACTGTTCATTGTCCTCAGGTTTTCTTCGGCTTCTTTATATTGTTTGATTATCTTTCACGTTTGTTGAATTCTACTTGGCAATCTTGGAGGTCACTGAAATGATTCTCTGCCTCTTCCAGAGGTGGTATGGTCTTTTAATGTTTGTTTTGCCTGCGCTGCGCTTTCCTTTAACTTTTGTATTTCCCTTAGGTAAGCAGATTCTATCATCTCTATTTTTCATCCTTTTTCTGTATTGATTCCCTCATATCCTGTATGACTCTAAGCAGGATATCGAAGATTTCTTTCTGTGGTGGATCAAAGTCTGTTTCTTTTATACACATCACTGTGTTCAGGTCCTTCTCAGACATTGTGCTGTGTTTCTGTTGTTGTTGTTTGTAGTGGATGAGGATGGGTTTTTTTTGTCATGTGGTACTTTGGTGGAGTTTGGAGTCATTTTCCTGGGAGTCCAGGAACCCTGTGATTCCCTTCTCAGGGGCTAGTAGGAATGATTCTAAGGACTACCTAGAGTCAGCTGCATTGCAGGTTCAAGCTATATCTCTATCTCACTGGGATTAACTCTCTCACTAGACAACTGGAGCTATCTATTTGGAGAGCGATGTGGATGGCTCCCTCAGGCAGAGTGGGCGGGATGTTCCCTGACAGCAAGAGTGGTATGCAGGCCGACTGCCCTCAGCGTGGGCCGGTGCTCATAGGCTGTATTGGGGAAGGGGGCTACTCAAGGAGTCTGTGGACAGACAGGTTTCAGGCTCTGATCACTAGCACCAGTGTCAGGTCTGTCTCGAGCATCGAGGGTGGCACTGTGCAGGCCGAACATGTACAAGCAGACTGACATTGCTGGGACCTGGGTGCAGAGGCTTATGGGGGCTATGTATTTAGTTGATAATTTGATGAATAATAGATATTGTCGAGTTGTGGGAAATGGATTCTAAATGTTGTGATGGTTGGGATGAGTGATAGGTATGTTAAATCTACCAGGGTCCCGTATTGACCCTGTAAATTGTTAACGGGGGAGTGTAGACCTTCAATTATTCATGTTTATAACAGAAGGCCCATTTATATTAGGTTGCCGAAAACTCCAAATTCTCATCCCCTTGAGTACAATCCCAAAGTAGATATAGATTGCTATTGTGAGTGCCCCTGTGAATAGGGTTTCTGGTCAGGAGGTGTTCAGGGTAGGGTCACTGGTGCCCTGGGTTTGCTGGCTATCTTTCCAGGGGCTTCATTTCAAAGTTACCTAAAGGAACACAGCCTTGGAATGGATGTATATTTTTCTTCTTTTAAGGCGCTTGTAGGATGTCCTGGAGCCAGGGCTGTGCCACGCTGTCCCCCAGGAGCGGGGCATCAGATTGGTTGAGAGGGTTTGGGGCACACTGGGTCTGCATTTTCCTGTTTGACCTCCTGGGTCCCTCCAGGCTCTCTCCTGCACAGCTCTGCATGCTGTAGCTATTTACCTCTTCCACAGGTAAAGAGCCTTGAGGCTCTCAAATTGCAGCAAGGTATTGTCTAATTATCTATCAATTAGCTGTCGTCACCCATGCTGGCAGACCCTGCCAGAGTTGGAGAGAAGGACAAGGAAGGGGGTGGCCCCTGCAGTTGCTCTGCCTTTGGAGGGGAAAGGGAGGTGTAAAGCCCGAGAATGTGTAAGCGGAGGGGGGAGCAGAGAGAGAACTCTGGAGGGAGCTCTTTCGGCCGGCTATCGGAGGCTCTCCATAGGCCTGGGATTATGACCACCACTGGACCTAGTGAGGGATGAGGAAAACCCGTGGGCAGACGCAGGTGAGCTAGGAGCACCTCAGCAAACTCTCGATTTCCTCTGTGGGCAAAAATCACAAGGAGATATCTGAGTCACAAGCCCAAGTTCACCAGGATTCAATTTCTAGCACCTGTCCTCCCAATAATGGCTTCTTTACCTCTTAAAATTCTGATCTAAACATGGGAGCACTGGCAGGTGATTCTATCTGGAGGTCATCTTGACCTTGGACCATGTTTGTACTGGAGAATTTGCCCTTTGTCATAAGAACTTCTTTATGCATTATAGATAATCATTCTTTGGCTGGCAGGTATGTTGCTGACATTTTTTCCAGTGTTGGCCTTATCTTAGTTTATGATGTTCTTTGTTATATAAAAGTTGGTTTTTACATCGTCAAGTCCAATCTCTCTGCTTTGTTCCTGCCATTGGTGTCGAGCATACAGATTGTCATTTGCTTGTGGTATTATAGGTACCACAAGATCATGGGCTTTATATTTCACCCTACTGCTCTAAGAGATTCTTTTTTAACATTAAAACATTTCATTATGAAGGACTCATCTTGATATAAAGTAGGGATTTAACTTTATCCACACACCCCTAAGCCCACCCTGCTAACCAACTGGCATATAGTCCCAATCAGGTTTTTAAACTAGTTGAAACTGATTAAGTGATGGCCAACAAAGTGAAACCAGATTCAACTTCCAAGAGTTGGGTAATCTGGAAAGATAAGCAGAATGAGAAAAATTAGGAATTGAAGTTCTGGGATGGGAAAGAAAAGGCGTAGGAATCCCTTTAAGGAGCATGATGCATGAAATTGGATTCTTGGCAGGACTCCGGAGGGCAACATACCTACAAAGCATTGTGACTGACCTCCATCTTCAAGCAGGCACCACAGCCTCAGGCTCTGCTTAAAACCAGATAGGCAGAAGATCTGGTTGCTATGCGATGCATCCACTGCCCTTATTTTCTTAAACAGCAGTGATGAGACTTCTAGAAGGGCTTCACCCTGTAATTTTTCTGTATCAGGGTATCATTCTGGCTTACCCAATTTCTTAAAAATCCAGCTGTGTTTCAGTTTCATTTCCTTGACCATGACCAAACTGGAAAAAAATGGTTCAAAGCCTTGATCCCAAAACCTCTCACAAATCTTTTCATCACTGATTTGAAATGCCATCTTAGTACACAAAGTTCATAATTTCTTACTGGATATTTAAAAAACCCATAATATTTTAAAGATAAAAGTGTTTTCATTTTGTTTTGTTTTAAGCTTGGTGGAAATTCACATAATGGTCAAGTCTGACGTAAGCACTTCCTATCTTTAACCTATCATTGCTTTAGGGAGCTCTGGCAGCATCGTGGTTATGTATTGGGCTGTTAACCACAAGGTCAGCACTTGGAAATGACCTGCTGCTCCCAGGAGAATAACGCAGCTTCCATTCCCATAAAGAGCTACTGTCTCACAAACTCACAGGGGCAGTCCTACCCTGTCCTACAGGGTCGCTATGAGTCAGCACCAACTCTACGGCAGTGGGTTTGGTTTTGGGATTTACGTTTTGCTGGGGAAGCAACTATGAGTTTGCTTATGCGATGGTGCCAAAAATTCTGAATTCTTAAACATGGCTGGCACCAAAGATTTCAAACAAGCGACTGTGAACTAGTTACTATCCAACTGCTTTCTAATTAGCACTGACTCGTAGAGATCCTACAGGATGGAGTAGAACCCCCTTTCTAGCACTTCCCAGGCTGTGATCTTTGCTGAAACAGACTCCCATGACTTTCTCCTGCAGAGGGGCTGCAAGGTTCAAGCCACTGACTTTCCAGTTAGCAGACAAGAGCTAAACCACCGGGCCACTAGGGCTCCTGAACCTATGCTAGGCTTCCAACCATGCATACTACAAGTATGGGGGTGGCATTGGACCTCCTCTGTCTTCACAAAGGATAAGGACAATCAAGTTCAACATCAGCCCAGGAATGAATCCTATGAATTGCAGGTCAGACATGTCCCTCCAACCTTCGTTACTGTGTTCTGACACTAACTGTCCCTAACAAGGCACTCTACCTCCCTGCTGGGTTTGATAATGAATTGCTATGGCTACATAGCACTCACAGACAATATTCGTGATTACGGAGTTTATTAGGGAAGTTCACTGGTTGCAATTCAGGATCAGAAATACTCAAGATACATAGAATTTTGCCAGGATCATTTCCATTCAGCCATGCCCACAGATATAGCTCTCTCTGGTCCTCAGCCGGTCAGCCACAGGGCTCCTTGGCCTCTGCCCTGCTTGGTGAATGCCGAAAGGTCACTCAAACCAACGGAACTCAGTTGCAGCTCTGTGGACAGCACAGCTAGCTCCCCCAATTAAGTGCCTAGAAGTACTTGGGTCACGGAAACCATGAGACATAATAGAAGAGCAGGGCCAAAGCTGTGTGCCTCTGAGGCCGAGTGGCAGGTGAACTACTTGGTCCACAGAAGAGGCCAAGGTAGCACATGGTGAAGAGGCTCAGGATCACAGAGGGACTTGACTACTGGCTGAAGAGAGCTGTTGCTGGGAACTAGTGACTATTTCCTTACTGTTTAGTGATCTTGACTTATAATGACCTATTAACTTCCCTAAAATCCCCATAATTGTGAGTTTTGTCTGTGGGTTCTGAGTGGCACCATTGGGGTGAGGGTGGCATCTGAATAGGTAAAGAAGGATGGAGTGGAGAGGCATTTCTGACTTCTGCCTCATGGCAAGGGGAAAGTCAGAGGAGCTCAGGCTTATACACATACCCCAGCCCCTGCCATGCTGGTGTTATGCAGGTAGGCACGGTAGTCAACTGGGATGCAACCTCCCTTGTCCTCAAAGGGGAACCCAGGTGGCGATGTGTTCTGCAAGGGGCTGCTCAGAGCAAACGCAGAAACAATTTGTCTTGTGTGGTCACTAGGAGTCAAAGTCAACTTGATGGCAGTGCGTTTTAATTTTGTTTTTGTTTTTTGGTCCTCAAAGCGGTCATTGTTCACAAAGAGAAATAAAGAAGTAAATTGACTGTTACAATAAAACACAAATTTTGTTAAAGACAAACACAATGTTCACCCACAAGTAGAGACTACCGTCAGGAAAAAAAAAAACAACTTCCTACTGAGCTGACCCATGGGATGGGTCTTAATTTCTCATATGAAGAAGCCTTGAGATAAGTAGACACTTCTAGCAGCTTGCACTATCGCCTTCAGATGTAAGGAGTGTCATTAAAACAGAGTTGAGTGCGCCTGAGAGGGACTGTAAGTCCCGGGGCTGGCTGGCCTCTCCTCCTGCATCAGCCAGTCCTGGCTGCCTCCTGCTGAGCTGGGGACAATCCACAGGGGAACAAGGGCACTACCTCTGCCTCCAACAGTGGCACACAGAGACTTCGCATGGCTCCCTCGCCTCATATGACCTAGGGAAAGGCTGCCAGTGTCAAGTTAATCCTCCTGGGTCTAGACTCCTAAAGCCAACAGTGATGTCACTTATTTCTACCGGGGCACATAGTGTTCCGGGAAAAATGGCTCCATCTCAAGTCCAACATGGTAACAAAAGCAATGAAAGCAGAGCTGTCGCTCATCCCCGGGATCGTGAAAGGTTGTGGTAACCCAAGAAGCAGACCTCCGAGGCTCATGCATCAGCGTGGGTGAACCCTGAACTCGTCCCGGGCTCTGCTCTAAGTGCCACGCCTTCTGCTGCAAAGACGAAGCGGCCATGGTTCTGCTGGGAGGAAGGGGGCAAGAATACAAAGTCACACTGCTGTTCCTAAAGAGACATTAGGGATCAGTCCAGTTACTCAAAAACACACTTGGCGAGAATTCGCCTGTCTTGAACCCTGCTTGCTCAATAGCAGAACGAGAGGAAGCAATTCAAGATGCTCCTTCAGAGTGATCTAGCCAATTGTCTAGGCGGAACGTTGCCCACGTGAGCATCACAAATGAGACAACTTGCCAAACGGGATAATGAGAGTGGTTGCTGAAAGATGCAATCACAAAATAGAAGGGCCTGTCAAACTCTGGGTGTGGTTGATAACTATCCAGGAATGGAATATTAAAGCAGAGCAATTCCAAGGCTCCTGCTTTTTTATGTTGTCATGAAAGTGAGATGGCCAAATGCCAAAGATGACACTTCCCTCAGGTTCCACCTTCCTAAGTGCGCCCCATGTCTGCACCCAGAGCTCTGTTCCTTTCTGCTCACATTCGCGCTCAGACTTCATCTCAAATGTCACAATTCACAAGGTTATTATTTGCTTCTCCGTGCTACTAAAACCAGAATCCTACCTGATAAGATCCACAGAAAGCAAAGAACAAGGAAAAAATAAAAATATATTGTGGTTCATTCTGCTTTGATGGTCATTGTGTGCATTTATTCATTTGAATAAGACTTTTTTCCTGATAAGAGGGAAAAAGTAGTATTCGTAAAATTTAGTATTGTAATATAAAAACCATAAATGGAAGAAATTCAAATGTGGAGTTCAATATAAAAATGCACTTACTGTCCCTGGCAAATAATAAATGGTCTCATTACATAATGTTGACAGAGTCCTTACTCTGCCAATTCAAAAACATTAAGCGCAAAAACAATCATTGCTGCCGACTTTGCAAACAGCTGTATTCAACGAGACTCATGGGGCTAGGAATCAGCCCTGGGTTCAAGACACAGCACGATGACAGATCCAAGCTTTGAGACCTTATGTCCACACGTCAAATTCTCTTCAGAAAACTCTAAGTTTCTTATATATTTCCAACTTTACATTCTAATGCTCTTATAAATATACTTGAACTCCCTCCTCATGTATTTCCCACTTCCCTCACCAACACCCCCCATCAGTATTTCCCAAAGAAGTTCAGAAGGGATTTGTGTAGGAATACTCGGGTTGGGGTGGGTGGGGGGGGTTGAGTAAAGGTGGTGGTTGTATGTTTAAAGGAAGTACTGGCATCTGATTAAATATCTAATTTTTAATCAATTTTTCCCTTTAAACGGAATAGTTTGACAACAACCATCTAGCTAAAGAGTAGGTGCAACTCAATGTGAAGATTACAACTCAAAGGATCAAGTCAATGCAAGGAAACCCCAAATGGGCATAACTGGACCAATAGACAGTATCATGATAAATGGGGAAAAGAGTGAAGGGGTCAAGGGTTTATTTTACTTGGATCCACAACCAATGCACATAGAGGCGGCAGTCAAGAAATCAAATGCCAGATCACATTGAACAAATCTACAATGTAAGACTCCTTTAAAAGGTTGAAGAGGAAAGATGTGACTTTAAGGACCAAAGTGCTCCTGCCCCAAGTATTTTCATTCACCTCATATATGTGTGAAAACTAGACAATGATTAAGGAAGATTACAGAAAAATTGATGCAATTGAATTATAGTGTCTACTGAAAGTACTTCCAAATGAACGGAATAAAAAATAAATCCAAATTGGAAGGACGAGTACAGCCAAAATGCTCCTGAGAAGTGAGTATGGGAAGACTATGTGTTACAGTAGGGTCTCGTGGAGGAGACGAGCCAGTCAGGGTATGGTATAGCACCGATGAAGCATACAACTTTCCTCTAGTTCTTTAATATTTCCTCCCTCCACGAATATGACCTCAATTCTACCTTATAAATCTGACTAGACCAGAACATGTTCACTGCGACAGATAAGAGCCCTTAACATAGGGAATCCAGGACAGATACACCCCTCAGGACTAATAATGAGAATAGAGATACCAGAAAGGTAAGGGCAAGGTACAGGGAGAAAGGGGGCATCAATCACAAGGATCGACATATAATAACCTCCCAGGAAGGATGACCAACAGAAAAGTTGGTGAAGGGAGACAGTGGGCTACGTAAGATATGAAAATACAAAGAAAGGTGATGGTGCCTGGCTATCAAAAGATATAGCATCTGGGGTCTCAAAGGCTTGAAGGCAAACAAGCAGTCATCTAGCTCAGAAGCAACAAAGCCCACATGGAAGAAGCACACCAGCCTGTGCGATCATGAGGTGTCGAAGAGATCGGGTATCAGGCATCATCCGAACAAAAATTTTTATCATAGTGAATGAGGGGAGGAGTGCGGAGTGGAAACCCAAAGCCCATTTGTCGACCACTGGACATCCCCTTATGGAAGGGTCTTGGGGAAGAGATGAGTCAGTCAAGGTGCAATGTAGCAACGATGAAACATACAAAGTTCCTAAATGCTTCCTCCTCCCCCACTATCATGATCCTAATTCTACCTTACAAATCTGGCTAGACCAGAGGATGTACACTGGTACAGATAGGAACGGGAAACACAGGGAATCTGGTGTGGAGGATCCCTTCAGGACCAGTGGTGTGAATGGTGATACTAGGAGGGTGGAGGGAGAGTAGGTTGGAAAGGGGGAACCGATTACAAGGATCTACATGTGACCTCCTCCTTGGAGATGGACAACAGAAAAGTGGGTGAAGGAAGATGTCAGACAGGGCAAGATATGACAAAATAATAATTTATAAATTATCAAGGGTTCATGAGGGAGAAGGGAGGAGGGAGGGAGGGGTAAAAATGAGGAGCTAATGCCAGGGGCTTAGATAGAGAGCAAATGTTTTGAGAATGATGAGGGAAACTAATGTATAAATGTGCTTTACACAATTGATGTATGTATGGACTGTGATAAGAGTTGTATGAGCCCGTAATAAAGTGATTTCAAAAAGTAAACAAACAAAAAAGATATGAAAATAATAATTTATAATTTGTCAAGGGTTCATGGTGGCGGGACAAGGAGCTGATATCAAAGGCTCAAGTAGAAAGAAAATGCCTTGAAAATGATGATGGCAACATATGTACAAATGTGCTTGACACAATGGATGAATGTATGGATTGTGATAAGAGCTGTAAGAGACCCCAATAAAAGTATGTAATTTTTTTTTTAAATGGCTATTGCCATTTTGAAAGGGAAAAAAAAGACTACGTCTCATATACTTTGAACATGTTATCAGGAGAGATAAGTTCTGCGAAGCTGACATCATGCTTGCAAAGGATTCTGGGGAAAAGAGGTAGGCCTTCAAGGAGACATATTGACATAGTGACTGCAACAATAGGCTCAAACATAACAACAATTGGGAGGATGATACAGGACCCGGCAGTGTTTCATTCTGTTGTACCCGGAGTCACTATGAGTTGGAATCAACTCAATGGCGCGTGACAACCATGAGTAGGTGTAGTCTTTGGTGACAACCAGGAATGGCTATTCCTATGGTTAAGGGCCCTGGGTAGCACAAAAGGTTTGCTCTCAGCTAACAGAAAGTTTGGTGCTTTGATCCACCCTGCTGAAAATCCTAACAATTATATCCTATTTGCTTCATCATTTATTAGAATTATAAATGATTTATATTGCATTATTTGCAAAACAGTATTTTCTAATAGCATCCGGAAAAAGAAAGAAAACTAGCTGATTTTCTAAAGGGACAAAATGCAAGACCACTTTCGATCATGAGAGTATATTTTTTGTTGTCTAATGGTTTGTTCTCCCCGCCCCTCCCCCATCTGTTTTCAGTCATTTGGCTATTTTAATCAACGCTCAATCCTGAAACCAATCCTAAAGTCAATCTAAAACTTATCTGTGAATAAATCAACCTTTCTATTACAAAATATTTAAAGCAAATTAAATAGCATATGATACTATTAAGTACAGAAAAGATTAATGTATCAATGTCATTATGCGTTTAAGAAAAAAAACTTTATAACCCTATCTTCAACTTAGAGGTTAATAGATTACTTAGCTAATCTAAATACTATGTTTTCTGCTTAAAATTAGTCCTTTATCATAGATCAAAAGAAATGAAAAAAACCGTTTCAGAAACCTCGAAGGACTTAGTGAGTGTCAATAAATACCCCCAGGGAATTACAGGTTAAAAAAAAAAATCTACCTACACACCGTATATACTCATGTGTAAGCCAAGTTTTTCAGCACATGTTTTATGCAGTTTTTGTGGTAAAATTAGGTGCCTCAGTTGATATTAGGGTTGGCTTATACTCGAGTATATACGGTAATCACTTTACATATACTTCTATCCAACATAGCTCAAAACCTTTTCCGTTACTGTTAAACATGCACAAAAAACCCACTTTTTGACAAAAGTTTCTACACTGAAATGTATTCAACTCCATTCTTACCTTCAAGGTGAGAAAGATCAATCATCATAATTATTTCATATTTCTCACCACTTAGAAGTTCTTCTATAATAAATATCTGCTCATAATTACTAACAGTTATATTTGTGTAGCACTATTCTTTTTTTTTTTTCAAAAAAGATTTTTATTTTGTTAGATCATAACATTAATTTGGCTTAAACCTGGAATACAACCCTCATCAGTCTTTTGAGTGAAATAAATGATTATGGCATCATGAGAATGTTTTCTTAAAAATGACAGGACATTACTTCTATGAGATACATTGGGCAGATTTTTATGCACCTATAAGCCAAAAGGTGGTAAAGACAACAGAGAATGGTACTTGAACTATAGTTTAAACCATTAACAACAGCATTTTACTTTTTAAGTTGTCATTCAATCAGTTCTAACTCAGTGACCCTGTCTGTGTATATCAGAAAGAGACAGTGCCTGGTCCTGTGCCATCCTCACAATTGTTGCTATGTTTGAGCCCATTGTTGTCACTGGTGTAGCACTATTCTTATGAAGTATTTTGGGACAGATTATAAACGACTTTAATGTTAATATATTCAGAGAACCAAAACCAATATTTACTCTTCTTGCCAAAAGTCAGGTCAGCAGATGGACCAAACAAGAAGTTTTACGCCTTCTTATGAAGCAGGAACTTCTCTGATCCCCAGTTTTCTCATCTCTGAAAACAAGAAGTTTTCTAACAAAGTACTGAGTCTGGGCAACAATCATCAGTAGTGGCTGAAGATTAAAGTCACTGGGTGAAAGAAATTTTCAAAGTAAAACGAGACATTTGAATGAGGTTTACTCTAAGCAGCTTAATGTTTGACTTGGGAGTAGTCCCCTTGGTCAGACCCAAGACTGTTGGTCAACCCTATTCTTTTGACTAGTACAGCTGCCATTCCCAACCTTCCTCTTCCTCGAGCGTCTCCACTGTAGAGTCTGGAAGAACACACACCTGCTTTCACAGTGTTCCTTGCAGCCAGGAGTCATCATGTGACACCGTGCTGTCAAGTGAGATAAAAGAGAGAAAGTGTGCTGGGGATTTCTGGGAAGACTTATTTTCCCTGATCAAAGTGACAGGTGCACTGTTAGGAGCAGTGGGCGCGGCACCATCACAAGGGAAAGGAAGGCAAGAGAACAGCAGAGACCCTGGCTTTGAACTCAGTAAGCCTATGACTCAACGAACCAGTGCTAGAGGAGTTGACCTTCAGACAGCTAGTTATGTAACGAAAATAAAGCTCTAAATAGCTTGCCATTGTCAGGGTTGAGGGATTTGGGTTCCCCAGCCCTTTTAAAAATTTATTGCCAAATACAATCCTAACTGATACACTGTTGCCTACATTCAGCAAATTTTGAGACTCAAATATCTTTCTGCAATCAAGAACATAAGCTGCTCAATCAAAAAGCATTCACACAAAAGTTTACAGGAAAATCAAAGAGAATAAATTTTGTTTTCTTCTCCTGCCCAGAGGATCAAATTATTCCATATTTCTATCAAATCAGTTCTTGCCCAATTTCTTCAGGGCCAAGAATCTCAGGACTGGAAAGGGAATTAATTCTATCTGAATTCTCTCAAAATAATCCCAGGAAGCAGCTGTCCACACTCCTCTTGAATTATTTTTAGAGGCAAGGCATTTGCTACCTCTTTGGGCAGCCTTACCATCTTTGGGAATCTTAGGACTTTATTTCAGAAAAATATTTCTTGTATGAGCCTGACATTTCTACCTATTTCACTTCATTCCAATGTCTAAAAAACAGAGAAAATCTCTCTTGTGAACAAGAGCCACGCAGGTGGCTGAAAGTACCTGTCATATCCCCTCATCACACACAGAGACACAATCCTGCAGCTGCTCTTCCAGAGGGAGGTATCCTGGCCTAATGCAGCCAAGACCTACTGGCCACATTTAACAAAGAAAAAAAACAGATAAAAATAAGTTTAGTAAAACAATAAGTTTAATATTTTATCAAACCTAACATATCACAGCTATTATTATTTTGACAGAAGTAATTTTTTTTCCTCATGGGTGCTGAGAAAAGGTCAATCAATTACCACCTTTAATTTATTATTTATTAAGTAATTTCTTTGATAAATGATGTCTAATGAGATCACAAATATTATTATTTTGATATAATGTTGTGAAATATGTGCTTCAGCCCCACTGTGGAATAAAGAATTTAGTTTGATCCTGAAGAATTTGGTCTTTGTCCTTGGTTCCTGAGAGATCACCCTCTAAGACCTTGAAATTCTCCCAGGAATGGATGTGAGTCCTCCATTGAAGTGAAGCCCTACCTAAGGAGTTAGGCAAAGGAGGTGCACCTGTTGAGTTAGGCGAAGGAGGTGCACTTGTTGGACAGGATTTGGCCAGGCCAAAAAGGCTTCCCCAACTTGGGAGGGTGGGGCAGTTTGAAGGTTGAGTGCACTCAACCATCTTTATATAATTACATAACCAGGCCTTTGGCTCTGAATATGGACATTCCATGAGCTTCTTGGTCAGTGAAAACACCTAAACACAGGGGAAGGTATTGTGTGTCGTTGGGGGCACGGCAGTTCCACACTGGGAGCCCTCCGGGACCTCCCCCTATGTGTCTCTTCATCAGTATTCTTTTTGCTATAATCAAACTAGAGTTACATCCTGAGTCCTGTGAGTGATTACCAAAGCTGAGGGAGTAGTGACAGCCAGTAGCTGGCTTATGGGGGACATCGAGCTTATGGGGGACATCGTAAAGGAGTAGTGAGGAAACCCCAAATATGTAGCCAGTGGTCAAAGATAAAGCTGTATTGAGGACTTCCACGCTTGCAGCGGCATCTGAGAACCTGGGTGGACTTGGCAGGCTGGAAAGCTACGCCCTTCATCTCCTGAGAGCTGACCTCGCTCTGGCTAATTAGGCTCAGAAGAAGTGCTGCGCCTGAAGCTGGTTTCGGGACAGAATGGAACAGACCATAACAGAGCTGATAATAAATTGATTTGGATTGATCAACACATTGAGGGTCAGAGGAGTCGGACTTGATCTGGTTCTTCTCCCAGTGCCCATGAGAAAAATCAAGACACAGAAAAGTCCCATACGAAAACGAGCAGGGCAAACAAAATAGATGAGCGACCAGGAGGGAAGTGACGGCCTCTCAGGTCATCTGGGCCAGCACCTAAACGGAGAGCCAGCCATGCAGAGAGCTAGAGAGAGGCTATGTGGAAAGAGAGACCAGCAAGTGCAAAGGCCCTGACAGGCACGATCCAAGCAGGCCCCGAGGACAGAAAGAAACGGTGGCTGAAGCTAAGGATGCGTGAGGTGGGGATGGGGTGGGGGCAGGGGAAGAATATAAGTGAGGAGGAGAAGTGGGCTCAGGAGCCAGGTTATGGTAGGGAATCCACATGCCATGTAAGATCTGATTTACAGTGTTAAAAAATCCCTCTGGTTGCCCTACTTGAAGTGAGTCATGGGAGGCAAGAAGGGAAACAGAGAAGTCGATCAAGACATTACTGTGTTGAAGCCGAACAGCTGTTGAGTAGCCAAGCTCCCCACCGCCATCCGTTAGCCTTCTAAAATCAGCCCCAGCAACAAGCTGGGTCCCTTTTGCTTCCTGACAGGTGCTCACTCGCTGGGCAGATGGAATCACCTGCTCCGGGTTACACTGAATACCTGAGAAGAGGCCCACACCACCCTACAGATCGCTTTGGCTTCTGATTCCAACCTCCACTTAATCCAGGAGAACATGTAAAATACAGTATCAATTGCAAATAAGTAAGAACAGAGTCCATGATCATCTTCAGCTGCTGCTCAATTAAGCCCCAAATGCTAACAGCAGTTCTCTATATAAACAATTCACAATCCAAAATCAAATCAGGCAAATAATACTCAAAGCCTGGGACTTTACTAATAATGCCCTACTTAGCAGTGAAAAGGGAGCTGCAGTGGCTTGGAGGGCTACACGTGGCGCTGCTAACCACAAGGTCACTGGTTCAAACCCACCGGCCATGTTACGGGAGACAGATAAGGCTGCCTGTGCCGCTACAGGTTTAAAATCTCAGAAACTCTGAGGGGAAATTCCACTCGGGCCTGGAAGGCTGTATAAGCCATTCCACTTCTCATTGAAAAAAAGAGCCCCAGTGGCAGCGGGATTAAGCACTCAACTGCTAACTGTAAGGTCAGTGTTTCAAACCCACCAGTCACTCCATGGGAGAAAGAGGTGGCAAAGTGCATCCACAAGATCTATAACCTTGTAAACCCTATGAGGCAGTTCTGTTCTGTCTTAAAAGGTAGCTTCTAGTTATAATTGACTCAATGGCAGTGAATCTGGTTCTTGGTCTCTCTGAAAATATGTTAGCATCTCAGCATGCTCACGTGGACTGTCTGCAAGCATGGTCACCAATCCTCTTTCTCATTCCTATCTGTGCATGCCACTTACTCCATCAAGAGGTGGAGTTTACGTCCCCCTCTCATTAAATGGGGGCTGGCCTTGTGATGTGCATTGGCCAAATACAAGGTGGTGGAGGTAAAGATTTGCCAGGTCCAGATCTAGGCCGTATGAGAAGTGTCACCTTCTACAGTCACACTTTGAGGAGGCAGCCATTATGCTATAAAAAAGTCGGCCTACAGACTGGAGGGGAGAGACCTCATGGAGAACACAGACCCCAGCTGGCCCCAGTCACGTGAGTGAGCCTTGCTCGGGCTTCCCTGGCCCAGCCAAGTGCTCAGCTGAAGGCAGTCCCTGCATTGGTGACACCAGCCGACATCACGTGGAGCAAAAGAGCCACTCTGCTGGTTTGAGCCAGCCCCTCAAACTAGAAGAAATACTGAGTTGTTGTTCACTAAAGTCACTAACTTTGGGGGTGGTTTGCTAAGCAGCAAAAGATTATTGAAATAAATGTTGATTCTGAGGGCCCTCTGCAAGCCATGTGTGTTTCTAGAGAAGCTATACAGAGCCAAATGCCGGCGGGGAAACATTGACAGAACTTCTTGGTTATTTGGAGGCATGGTTTGGTTTCCTTTAGAATCTAGCATTTCTATTAAGAGCTGAAATGCTCTGATTTCTCATATTCAACCTAATGTAACATCACTTTATTTGCTATATG
This sequence comes from Tenrec ecaudatus, assembly GCF_050624435.1. NCBI lineage: Eukaryota > Metazoa > Chordata > Mammalia > Afrosoricida > Tenrecidae > Tenrec > Tenrec ecaudatus. Next base: position 33,565,569 of record NC_134535.1, read on the forward strand.
GCTGAACAAAGATGAAGAGGACCCAGTGTTTCCCTTTAAGAGTTTATAATCCAAGGAAATACACACACACAAATACTTCTGGTCGAATAGAATAGGTTTGTGTGAAAACCAGATCATGTAACCATTAAGCATAGCGGAGGAAAGGGAAGAGATGTCCGTGTAGAATTCCAAGATAAAGAACAGGGGTTTTTTTTCCCAAATGGAGAGCGTATGAAAGAGACAAAAGCAAAGAAGTGATATAATGTAGGATATTTTCCAGAAATGGCTCGTTCTCTAAACACAGAGCAGGCAAACAAGACCAGCTATACTGGTCAAAATACATCACTGTGCAGGCCTAGAATCATGTTTCTCTTACGGGTGGTTTGAAGGGTCCAACATGGTGGAATTGTAAAATGAGGGTCCTTGATGTGAGGGAGTTTGAGCAGATGGCCTGTGCATGTGGGTTTCTGCTTCTTTTCCAACAGCCAGGAACATCAGTGGCTCTCCACTTGGCTAGTCCCGCCCCTCTCTCAATGTTCCGCACTCATTCAAAAGCCGTTTGGGGGCAGCAGCAATCTGCCAGGCACTGCTCTGGGTGCCCATGACATAACAGTGAACAAGAGCGTGCCCTTGTCTTTGCAGAGATGGTGATGGAGAGTAGGAAGTAGAAAGCGTGCTTACAGTGACTTGAGGACAAATTTGACAAAGATCTCACTGAAATGAGAGAGCAAGCCATCGCCATCGAATCCCATCAGAGGCCAGAAGTGCCAAGGTCCTAAAATACTGGCATAATCAAGAAAGGAGGCCAGTGAGAAGGGGAAGGAGAGGTAGGAATGGAGATCAGAGGAATAGCAGGAGCCAGATCCTACAGGAAGTTCTAAGTAATGACCAGGACTTCATATGTTATATTCGCAGTGTGATGGGAAGCCTATATCTCATTACAGTCTTTCCGGTCCTACCCCAGTCTCAGCCCCACAGCCTCCACTGGTCTCCATCGTTTGTCCCACCATTCCTCAAAGTGAGCACTTCAAGCATTGGGGGGCACTGGAATGATTCAGCGAATTGCAAAGAAGATACCTGCGCTTTATCCTGGATTATGGACTCGAGAACAAGAGTTCAATTGCTAGGGGGACACTGAGCACTTTTTTTTTTCCTGAAAAGGGGGTGGATAGCAGGCCAAGTAAGTTTGGGAAACTATGATCTATATGATGTTCTATATTATTTTATTGGCATTTTGGTCTATATTTCTTTGATTTCTAGTCAGTTACCTTGGTTCCATGTCTTCATCTTCATCACAAATGTGCCGAGGCAAGAATTCTGTCATATTCTCCTGTACATACCAAGGCTCTGGCACCTAATCCAAAACCTGTGAGGCAATTCCCAACTCAAAGCAACCCTGTACGACAGAGCAGAAGTGTGCCTGTTTGGGCTTCCTTGTCATCCTTCCGGAAGTAGACCTCCACATCTTTCTCCCACAAGGTAGCAGGTGGGTTCCACCTGCCAGTCTTTCAGTTAACAGCCAAGTGCTTTAGCCAGTGCACCACTGGGGCTCCTTCTGGAACCTAAGACCACCTCAGTAAATCTTTTCAGGTGGAAATAATGATTTAATATCTTAAAGTCCTTTCCATTGGTAAAGTCTATGATTACTTTGAACTCTTGGTCAAACTAATTTACACAAGTACTCAAAGACCTGTCACTGTTGATAGTTTGAAACATTTCAAGGTTTCCATCCATCAAAAGACTAGGATAAATTAGATTTTCCATCTAAATGAAGGATTGTACCAACTGGAATAGAACACCTGGCATGGAATTCCTTCGTAGGCTATACTACAACCCTCTACCTTGAACTCATTTGGAAATCAGGAGAGACAGACATTTTTATTAAGTAAAGTCTATGCTGAGGTGATTCTATCATTGACTACTAAAGAAGGCCTTGAGTTCTTTACTTCTCCCAAAGAAAGGCAGAGAAAAACCACTCTACCCTTTAATCTGGGTTGGTCTCAGTTATTTACTTGACCAGTAAAATTCGAGAGATGTACTACATCCTAAAAAGAGGAATTATATTTAAAAAATACAAAGGCATTAAATCATTAAAAAAGGCCTGGAAATGCTTTTTCTGGAACCAGAATGGAGAAACTAGATGTAGGTACTCAGACTGTCCCACGTGAGCTCCCAATCAAGCTCCCAGCCTAGGTACCAGGCATCTGAATGAAGAAGCCATCACAGAAGTGTATCCGCGAGGCCCAGCCACCTCAACTGACACCATATGGTCCAGGAACAACGACGACGACGACAAAAACAAACCAGCGGAGTCCTTTCTGAATTCCTAATCCACAAAATTATGAACAAAATAAAACAACTGCTTTCATTTACTAAGTTTGGAGGGTAGTTTACAGCAATCTACAGTTTAAAAAGAAGAAAGAACAACAAGAGTAAAGTTTTGGGTTTTATTAGTGAAAAGATTAGGACTATAGTATTAAATTTCTCCTCTATATTCTACCAAAGTCTATTCAGATCAAGAAAAAAACACCCCAAAAACCCAGCAACTAAAGAATCACCCTGCAACATCACTACTGGTCCAGAACTCATAGAAATGTCTTCTTCCTAACAATTTATAAAAATATAATTATTTATGAATACACACACTTCAACTTTTTTCTATATCCAATGACTGCTCTGCCCAAAGATCTCATTCAGAGGACACAAACCAGGCTAGTTACATTACTTCGAATGAGTATCCTAAACCAGCCATACTAATAGAATTACAGGCCAACCAAAGTGACCTGAATTTATCCAAGTTAAAAGTCACAGCATCCACTTGGATGTGCAAGTCATAGAATTATGTGATTGGGCAAATTATCCATGTTTCCTTTCCTCAAAAGGAAATTAGTTATACTACTCAAAACATATGGGTGATACTTAAACCAAGGAGAAAAAACATACAATTCTATCATAAAGATAAAGAGAACCAATTGCTAAACAATGATTGCTCACAATACTAGGAACTTATTTTCAGTCAGATGCGACTAGACTGAAAAACACTCAACTACAAATGGGCCTCTTCTTGAGTTCATCCTTTTGTTTGTCAAAGAAGCTCTATTATGAAAACAAATACTCCTAAAAGTGGGTGGACATTTTTACCCCGATTACTATGACTATCATTTCCCCAACATGTGATTTCAGACTCTGAGAGTGAGTCCCTGCTGGAGAGAAGACTGTTCTTTCTACACCCTCTCCTCCCTCTTCTACTACTTTCTTGCAGTCACGTGTGGCTTGCAAAAAGAGATAGAGAGCCATTAGCTGGGGTGAGGTGAGGAGATGAACACACAAACAAACAAAAATAATAATTTGGCGTAGCACGTTTTTTAGAAAAGTATCATTTTCTTCACATAAGCTGGTACCTTAAAGTATACCTAATCATATTCCATCATCCATCTTTTTCATAATTCACATTCACACTTTATATTGGTATACCTTTTTTAAAAATCAACCAAAGAAAATAGCCTAAAAGGAAAGGACATAACAATACGAAAATGGCAAATGCTTTTAAGAGAAAGCATCTTCCAACTTCATAAGTACATAGTTACCTACAAATTAATTCATTAGCAACAACAATAAAATCCTAACAACCAGAATGTCAACACCGGCATCATCAGAGGATTTGTGAGGACATGTATGTCTCAAGAAAGAACCCCAGAATATAATTAGATTTACTAACCTTTCATGAAACTGTCTCAGGAAAGACTAACCATTTCCTTCAGGCAGAAACCCTTCCTTCTGCAGCTGTCAATCACTCACTCAGATGAACTCATTCCTGAAAAAACGGCTTTAGGCACCACGTTCCCAGAGTGCTCAAAGGCTTGAGCAGCAAGTACCGCCATCAAATGCAAACACAGGAAGGGAAAAGTCATATAAGGGAAGGGTGGCACAGTCAATTAATGCTAAGTGTTGTCAATAATTTGCACACCAATAAAAAGTTGAAACGGCATAAGTTGTGCAATATATATAGTAACAGCTACGTGTGTATATGAGTGTAGCTGCTGAAACTGTAAAACCAAACATTTCGTGGGGTTTGGTTTCTTGGTTTAGAGGCTTATATAAAGCTTTGGTTTCATGGAGTATCACCACTAATTGGCCTAATAACCTATTTAGTGTTTCTGTCCTACCTCCAAATTTGCTGTGTAGTGCTTGTGGTCTTACAAGCTTGCGAGTGGCCATCCAAGGTAAAATAATTGGTCTCTTCTCCAGGGGCACCAAAAGGAAAACAGAGTGTCAGAAACAAGAGGGAGAAATGAAATGCGTAGCTCATCCCTCCACGAATAATTGAACCCTTTGCCATGAGACCAGAAGAGGACGGTACCCAGATGCCATGATCGAATGTTTTGATCAAAGAGTCTATACGGGAATCCTGATCAAATACCAGGGGAAATAAGGAATAGATTTTAAAAGTCTCATGGAATCCAGACTTTCTGGAGCCATTAAAACTGGATTATTGTGGGATTATAGAGACTTTTCCCCAGCTTTGTCCTCCCCAAAGACATGCCAAACATTAGGGGCTTTCTACCAGCATATGGTGGGAGGCCAGATGCTTAGAGATATCCTCCCTGAAGGCAGTCAGTTGCCAGACAGGTAGGGTCCCTGCCTGCTGTTAAGGACAATGGGCTACTTCTCCCTAAAGGTTTGAAACTATTAGCTTGGCTCCTGTAGGTGGGGTTTACACACTTCTGATAATGGTTTCCATGGAGATCCAGAAAACAGGTCAAACCTGCTCTGGGACATCCAAAGTTAGGCTGCCTTCCTGAATCTAGGATCTCCCCATCTTGTCACATGTATCCCCTCCCCACCTGATCCCTCCTCTTCCTATTGCATGTATATCCCTAGATTGTCCCCTTCTCATTGCTGTATAACCTATAGTGCAACCCCTTCCTGGGGCGTATGTCTTTATTTGTAATTGGTGGGCTTGTACTCCCCCAGAGGTATATAGGCCTGGGTTAGCAATAAAGAACTCTCTCTCCAGCTCCTCTCTTGGCCTCTCATGGGTTCCCCCGCTCCTATCCCATTCTCACTCCCCTGTTCCCTTTCCCCTTGTCCTCCTTCCCCTCCCCCCTCTCTCTACATGGTGGTGCTACCAAGAGGGGCTGAGGTGAGCATTATTTCTATCTCTCATGCTTCAATCTCTTCTATCACTCATGCTCTCAATGACTTTAATATAATATTTATACATAATAACCATACAATTGTGCCCATCGAATCTGTGATTAGTGGTGGGAGGCTGGCACCCCCTTCCAACCAAAGATTATGGCCTGGAAACCATCTTTAAAGATTAAAACAAAAATACCCTCTGAGTCTTCTTACAACCAAATAGTGTAGCTTAGTAGCTAGATAATGTCTGCCTTGGTAATTGTGATCCTTTTAGAATTATCTATATGGGGTATGCCCACAGCAAATCAAAAGATTAGGTAGGAAACTGTGGGGGCACCGCGTTTATGCCAAAGGGGAAGGAACAACTCAATTTGTGTTAAATGCTATGGAGAACACAAAATATTACGATAGGGTAGGGTATTATGATAGGGTAGGGTATTATGATTGGGTAGGGTATTATGATTAGGTAGGGTATTATGATTGGGTAGGGTATTATGATTGAGTAGGGTATTATGATTGGGTAGGGTATTATGATTGGGTAGGGTATTATAATTGGGTAGGGTATTATGATAGGGTAGGGTATTATGATTGGGTAGGGTATTATGATTGAGTAGGGTATTATGATTGCGTAGGGTATTATGATTGGATAGGGTATTATGATTGGGTAGGGTATTATGATAGGGTAGGGTATTATGATTGAGTAGGGTATTATGATAGGGTAGGGTATTATGATTGGGTAGGGTATTATGATTGGGTAGGGTATTATGATTGGGTAGGGTATTACGATAGGGTAGGGTATTATGATTGGGTAGGGTATTATGATTGGGTAGGGTATTATGATTGGGTAGGGTATTATGATTGAGTAGGGTATTATGATTGCGTAGGGTATTATGATTGGATAGGGTATTATGATTGGGTAGGGTATTATGATAGGGTAGGGTATTATGATTGAGTAGGGTATTATGATAGGGTAGGGTATTATGATTGGGTAGGGTATTATGATAGGGTAGGGTATTATGATAGGGTAGGGTATTACGATAGGGCAGGGTATTACGATTGGGTAGGGTATTACGATTGGGTAGGGTATTATGATTGGGTAAGGTATTATGATAGGGTAGGGCATTATGATTGGGTAGGGTATTAAGATTGAGTAGGGTATTATGATTGGGTAGGGTATTATGATTGGGTAGGGTATTATGATTGGGTAGGGTATTATGATAGGGTAGGGTATTATGATTGGGTAGGGTATTATGATTGAGTAGGGTATTATGATTGGGGTAGGGTATTATGATTGAGTAGGGTATTATGATTGGGTAGGGTATTATGATTGGGTAGGGTATTATGATTGGGTAGGGTATTATGATAGGGTAGGGTATTATGATTGAGTAGGGTATTATGATAGGGTAGGGTATTATGATTGGGTAGGGTATTATGATTGAGTAGGGTATTATGATTGGGTAGGGTATTATGATTGAGTAGGGTATTATGATTGGGTAGGGTATTACGATAGGGTAGGGTATTATGATTGGGTAGGGTATTATGATAGGGTAGGGTATTATGATTGGGTAGGGTATTATGATTGAGTAGGGTATTATGATAGGGTAGGGTATTATGATTGGGTAGGGTATTATGATTGAGTAGGGTATTATGATTGAGTAGGGTATTATGATAGGGTAGGGTATTATGATTGGGTAGGGTATTATGATAGGGTAGGGAATTATGATTGGGTAGGGTATTATGATTGGGTAGGGTATTATGATTGGGTAGGGTATTATGATTGAGTAGGGTATTATGATTGGGTAGGGTATTATGATAGGGTAGGGTATTATGATAGGGTAGGGTATTATGATTGGGTAGGGTATTATGATTGAGTAGGGTATTATGATTGAGTAGGGTATTATGATTGGGTAGGGTATTATGATTGAGTAGGGTATTATGATTGGGTAGGGTATTATGATTGGGTAGGGTATTATGATTGGGTAGGGTATTATGATTGAGTAGGGTATTATGATTGGGTAGGGTATTATGATTGAGTAGGGTATTATGATAGGGTAGGGTATTATGATTGAGTAGGGTATTATGATAGGGTAGGGTATTATGATTGGGTAGGGTATTATGATTGGGTAGGGTATTACGATAGGGTAGGGTATTATGATTGGGTAGGGTATTATGATTGGGTAGGGTATTATGATTGGGTAGGGTATTATGATTGAGTAGGGTATTATAATTGAGTAGAGCATGATTTGGGAGAGGCAAGGATGCGGAGACTTAACTAATTTGAATTGAGTAGGGAGGCCTCACTGAAAAAGACCTGACATCAACATTACCTGAAGAAGCGGTGAGACAAAACAAGAGCAGATCAAGTCAGAAAGACAGAACGTAGAACAAAGGCCACTGGGTAGAAACTAAGCTGGTTGATGACTAGAGCCAGGAGGAGACCGGCATAGCAGAAAAAGGCAGATGGGGCTGGAGAAGTAATAGGTGCGATCAGGCCACAGAGGGTCACATGGGGTCCTGTGAAATTTTCCAACTTTATTCTCAGTGCAATGGGCAGTCATCAGGGGGCGGCTCCAATTAGAGGAAGAACCTAATAGGATTAGCATTTTTTAAAGAAGGTTCTGGATTAAAATGGGCTACAGGAGAGAACACGTGGGGGCTATCAACGTAATCCAGGCAAGAGATAAAAACAAGCAGACATGTGGGTAACTGTTAGAAGACTTGCTAATGGAGGGAAGCTGGAGCTGCGTACAAAGAGCTCAAGCACGGTTCATACATCTGGGGCTAGAACCACTGGGCAAAGAGTGACGGCATTTGAAATGTAGTAGACATGGGGCAGGTTAGGGAAGGGAGAAGGAAATCAAGATATATGTTTGGCTTAGCTCTCTAATTGCAGAGTTGAGGACATGATGAACATAGTATGTCCATGACAACCAAAGAAGCCTGATTCTCCATCTGGAGAACTTGAAGTAGAACTTGACCTGCTACTTCCTGATCCACAAGTCTTGTAACTAAAATACTACATTGGGATTTCCAAATTTTAAAAGTTCTATTTTGCTATGAACAATTATTCCCACTAGGGCTCAAAATAATTTCAAGATCGATGTTATATTAAATATCAAAAGCAAAAAAGAAGTAAAAAATGTATCAAAAGCATCTATGAATCTATATATTTGGTGACATTCACATGACTGCACACATATTTTAAAATGCATATAGAAATTATCCCAAAGTCTGTACTTGACTTAAAAGTTCTGGACTAACTCCAGTCTCCTGGCTTTGACAATGTTCTATGATTATGGAAAATATTATCTCGGGAGGAAGCTCGGCAAAGAGTTCCTGGGAACTCTTTTTACTATTTTTACAACTTCTTGTTTGTTTTAAAAAATTTCCAAGTAAAGGCTGACATATGTGCATATAATTAAAAAATGACTACCTGCTCCAAGACAAAGAGCACAGAACTGGCAGAAGGCAGAGGCAGAATTTGAACTCAAACTAAATGTCTCCTTCTTTGGATGACATCACAATTACAAATTAATAGTTCATTTCATTATGTTGTTGTGGAGAATACACATAGCGGCGCAAACACCAGTCCAATGATTTCTACACAAATAATTCAGTGACATTTATTACATTATTCAATTGTGCAATCATTTCATCCTCTTTGTTCAAGTAGATAGAGGCTCACTGCCCCCTAGGTTTCAGTTTGATTCCATATAAACACATCTTAAAGAACAAAGTGCTAACTACTAATGAAGCTAACATACCCCTGCTGGTATAGTGGTTACCATAACGTCAGCAGTTTAAAACCACCAGCCACTCCAAGGACGAAAGAAGAGGTTTCCTTTCCCAGAAACTCACGGGACAACTCTACCCTGTCTTCCAGGGTCACACAGGTCAGAACTGACTACAGGGCAGTGAGTTCGCGTGTTTGCTCGCTTGTTTGTGTGTTTGCTTGTTTGTCAATCAATTCGTTCTAAGGATAACTTAGGAGATACTGAATTTGTCCCAATTTTTATGTATATGTTCTTAAATTATTTTTTTAAATGATTGCTAGCAAGTCATGAGCACCTGTTTCCTTTACTGGCTAAAGAGAAATGGCCTCCGTGTCTCTTTGGAAGGTAGTTCCAACCTTCGGCTCCATCTGCTTCTCCTCCCTCAAGAACACAGAATGTACGTGGAGGTCAAAGATCTGGAAGCCAAAATCTGCATCTGGCTTTCTTTCAGAGTCTTTCTTAAGTGCAAGTAGCTGTTCTGACACAAAATGTCTACACTTTCATTTGCTGAGTGGATTTAACAAAATCATGTAAATGACTTCTGACACTGGTGGAACTAATCGGAATGTGGTTTCAATGGCCTACAAAGAGGGGCAAAAAGTGGTGGGGTGGCTTCTATATCATTAACCCAAGGCCACTGATCTCACAGCCTGCAAGGAACCACCAGTCAGGCTAGAAGGCAGGCAACTTGTGTCCCATTACAGGACTACCGGGCACCCGTATGGTGCACTCACCTGAAAAGATGTTACTTTTCAAAAACAGGGTCAAAAACGAGTGAAAGAAAGGAGGGCATAGATGGAGATGGAGGGTGTGAAAAAAGACGATTAAAACCTAGCCAGAGCGATGCTTTCCCCTGCCTGAACTAGTTCCCTTCTCCTCAAGGTTCCTTTCCATTCCCGTCCAGGCTAAAAGCCAAACCCACTGCCGTTGGGGTGACTCCACTCACAGAGCCCTGATGCGACAGAGTAGCCCTGCCCACAGATTTCCCGGCTATAAAGATGTACAACGGCAAAAGGCCACATCTCTCTCCCTGGGGCAACTGGTGGCTTCAAACCCACCACCAGTTTTTGATTAGCAGCCGAGCACTTTAACCACTGTACCACCAGAACTCCTGAACAGACAGAGCGTGCAGTTCGATCAAGAGAAAAATCTTGCCTCCTCCAAAGATAGGGCCCGAGCTAGCTATCTTACCCCGTTTGTAAGTACAGAGAATACTGCACTTTCTCACTGAGCCACCACCCCGAGAGGTTGAAATCGTCCAGTAAGTAAAAGGTCATGGTCTCTTGGGGGTTCTGTTCGCCCCAGAAGGCCAAAGGCCTCAGGCTGAAACAAACACCTGCTGTCATGGAGGGGAGCATGACCAATCTCTTTCTTCTCTTGAGTATCATTTGTCCCCTCTCTGAGTGCCCTTTGCACTCTAGTGACACTACTGCCGCGAGGGACAGAATGGCTGGGCCACCGACAGCCTTTAGTGGTCCTCAGGGGATCTGGAGAATGGAAGTCTTAGGCTAAGAATGTTGTCCTGTGTTGAACATTCTTCCTCGAAATCCATGTCCACCTAGAATCTGTGAGTGTGCCCTTCTTTGGAAATAGGTCTCTGCACACATAATCAAGTTAAGATCAAGTCCTCCTGGCTTAAGGTGGGCCCCAATCCAATATTACGGGTGTCCTTATAAGAAGAGAGAAATGTGGGTGGACACAGACACACAGGGGAGCAAACCATGTGAAAACAGAGGCAGAGACTGGAGAGATGTGTCCACAAACCACGACCAGGATTGTTGGTAATCAACGGAAGCTGAGAGAAAGGCAAACAAAAGCCTCTCTCTCCCTCAGAGTCCACACAAAGCAACCAATCCCACCAACACCCATTTTGGACATATGGTCCCTAGACGGTGGGAAAATAAATTTCTGTTGTTTTAAGTCACTGTCTTGGTGGTTGGGGACTAAGGCGCTGCCATAGCAGCCCCCGACTCTGAAGACTTCGCTGATGACAGCAGGCTTTAGAGCAGCGTTTCTCAACCTGTGGGTCGCGACTACTGTGGGGCTCGATGACCCTTTCACAGGGGTCACCCGACTCATCACAGGAGCAAAATGACAGTGATGAAGTAGCAACAAAAATAATTTTATGGTTGGGGTCACCACAACATGAGGAACTGTATGAAAGGGTCGCGGCATGAGGAAGGTTGTGAACCGCTGCTTTATATTAAGAAAGAAGGAAGAAGAGGATATAGAGGAAGATATGAAATAAGAGCATTTCAGCTGCTGTTATTTGGGTTTTCCATGAAATGTAGCCAAACCCAATTCCTAATTGGAAGAGGAGAAGGCATGAAGAACAAACATATCTGTCTTGGCAAACGTACAACCAGAACATCCCTGACAGAAGGATCATGGGGAGGAGAGGAGCCAGTGAGGGGGCAGTGTAGCAATGATGAAACATACAACTTTCCTCTAGTTCTTTAATGCTTCCCCCACCCCATCTCATGATCCCAATTCTACCTTACAAATCTGGCTAGACCAGAGGATGTACACTGGTACAGATAGCAACTGGAAACACAGGGAATCCAGGACAGATAAACTCCTCAGGACCAGTGGTGAGAGTAGCCATACCACAAGGGTGGAGGGAGGGTGGGGTAGAAAGGGGGAACCAATTACAAGGATCTACATATAACCTTCTTCCCGGGGGATAGACAATAGAAAAGTGGGTGAAAGGAGATGTCAGACAGTGTAAGACATGAAAAAATAATAATAATTTATAAATTATCAAGGGTTCATAAGGAAAGGAGAAATGAGGAGGGAGGGGGGAAAATGAGGAGCTGATACCAAGGGCTCAAGTAGAAAACAAATGTTCTGAGAATGATGATGGTAACAAATGTACAAATGTGCTTGAAATACAATGGATGGATGGATGGATTGTGATAAGAGTTGTACAAGCCCGCAATATAAAAAAATCTTTTTTTTTTAAAGCACAACCAGAATGTTCTTTAGAAGCAAGGCTGGCATGATTTCCTCGCACAAACTTTGGCCATCTTCACAGGAGAGAGCAGGCCTGGAAAAGGACATCCTGCTTGGAAGAGGAGAGGTGCGGTGAAAGAGAAGACTGTCCACACGATGCAGCAGCGCAGTGGCTGCAATGAAGGGCTTCAACATAAGAACCACTGTCAGGATGGCATAGGACCAGGCCGCATTGTATCCTGTTGTCCATACTGTGGCTGTGAGTCAGAACTCCTGCCATGGCCCTTAACAACACTGTTGCCGTTAGGTGCCATCGAGTCAGTGCTGACCCATAGCGACCTCATGCACAAGCGAACAAAACACTGCGCAGTCCTGCGCCATCCTCACAATTGGTCCTATGTCTGAGCCCCCTGTTTCAGCCACTGAGTCCATCCATCTCAGCCAGAGCCTTCATCTTTTTCCCTGCCCCTCCACTTTACCAAGGACCACGAAGGACTGGTCTTTCCTGACAACAAAGGGTTTTAAACAAATATGAAAATATTTTAAAAGAGATTCGTAATGACAAAATGAACAGACCATGAGGATACTTCGAATGTTTTTATTGAAAGGAAGGGAATCCATGTCTATTGTTTGAGCATTCCTCGTGTTTTCAATAGCATGAGGTCTCCACCCTCGGAAAGCCTAGAGACAACCTAGAGAAGAGGTACACATGAATACAAAAGGAAGCGCCTGTGCAGGAAGTGTCTAACAAGAGGACTAGTCCAATGTAGGAGGTGTGGAAGAGTTTCCCAGGAAAATGTCACTTAGCCTCACCCCTAAAGGAGGGGTTGGAGCTAGCTTGACCAAAAAGGAGGTCACAGCATTTGCACCCTACTTATAGACCCTCACTTAAGTCCCACTCTTGGCTTGCTGCATACCTTTTTATCTCACAAGAGATTAAAGGAAGGAACTCAAGAGATAAAAGGAGTGGTGTGCAGGGAGGAAAGGGAGCTCACTGTGCAAGAAAGAAGGGCCAGGAGCAGAGCATGGTCTCCGGACGTGGGGTCCCTATGCTGAGAACCTCAGAGACCCATGGAGATCTCCAAGGAAAGCTGGGCCCATAGATGCCGAACAGAGATGAGGACCCGGGATGGCCAGCACCCTGAATCCAGATTTCTAGCCTTCTAAACTGTGAGCAAATATGTTTTATTTGTTAAAGTCGCCCACTGTAGCATTTGTCTTGTGGCACCACCGGAGAACTGAGACAAAGGACAGGGACCCGCTGCGATGTCACTTGTAATCTCTTGATGCCTTTTAGAGCCCACAGCGCTTGATGGGCACTCAAAATATATTGTTAACAAATTCCTTAGAGTATTGAGAAACCTAATATAGCCACATTTCTGGATAATAGACAGAAATAGCACAATGGCTGTCTCGGGAAATGGGAACAAATTCCTACCCCTGCTTGGCACTACTTCTCAGGAGGTCTGAGTCTTGATGATAAATTATTTCCTTCTAAGGAGATTTTTAAAAGACAAGATTGAGGGGTGGGGGTGTAAAACATGCATACAATAGCCAATGGACAGGAACAAAAGGTAAACGCTTCCGGATTGCAAACCTTGCTTAACTTTTTCTAACATGATTTCATCGTCTCGCTAATCTTGAGCGAAACCATGAGTACATACACCGGAGAAGCTGAAATTGAATCCTCGTGTGACTGTGTGGAGGACAAAGGCACTTCATCTGTTCCGTTTACCTAATTCCATTCCTCTTATGTACAATTGTAGAAATGAAAGAAAAGGTTTGGTTCCGCTGGAATGCTAAATCTGCTCTTCTGGCAAAATTTAATGCAAAAATAATGACATGCTTTCACAGGAAATGTTTACACTGACGAAAGAAACGCCTCTCCAGTTCAGGCACTCAGAACATGTTCAGAATTAAGCATGAGCTGTAATCGAGCACTCTGTGAGGCACCCAGTAAAGGCAGGTAAACAAGGCTGGTCCCTGTGTGGGAAGTTTGTTGTTGTTATTGTTGTTGTCTTCCAGTCTCCCTCCTCACGGCAGGAGGCAGCCACCTTTCTCCTTCAGGGCCAGATACCAAACACTTGAGGCCCTGTGAGCTCCAGGGTCTCTTTGCAGCTACCCAGCTCTGTCGTGAGAGTGTGAAGCAGCCAGAGACAACACGTAGACAAATGAGCAGGGCTGGGTTCTGATGAAACTCTACTTACTGACACTGATATTTTAATTTAGTGCGCTTTTTCACGTAGCATGCAATACAAGGAGGGTTCAGAAGTTTGTGGGCAACTCCCACATCTTTCCATTCTATTTTTCTGTAAACTTCTTGAAGACCCCTCATGATCATTTACAGTGTTAAAACCACCCTGAAATGGTCACCAGTCACGAGCCTGCTTTGACCCAAGGTCTGTAGTTGGTCAACTCCTGCTTTACCCAAAGGCAAGCTGGCAGCAAAAATGCAGAAGGGGCCCAATCGGTGCCGTTTGGGTCTCGAATAAGTCTGTCCGAGGGAAAATAAAAATACTAAGAAAAGGAACAGCAGGATAAGTGCAAGTGGTGCTCAGAGAGGGGGAAGGGAAAGCCGTGAGAAATTCCCAGTTTGAGGAAAAGGGAACCCGCTTGAAAAAAAAATTTTTAATTCAAGATTTTTTAAGGAAGGAGGAGGCCAACTTTCTAGGACATGTGTAAGAAAAGAAGGGGGTTACGGTACATTGGAAACCAAAGGGGGTGTCAAGAGTTTAAAGGTCATGGCTACTACTGTGTAAGCAAAATTAATCTATCAGCAGTCAAAGGCCATTCTCATGTAAGAAGTCTGGGGACAGGTGGGTAGTTGGAGGGGATAATTTCCGTTTTTGCTTTTGTGGAGTGTTCACAAGAATACTGGTACAAAGAGCTCATGAGAACTTCTATTGATCATCTGACTTAGAATTTCCCTCCTCTTTCAAACAATTTGGTCCTGGGCGGAGCCGGTCATCCAGGACTGTGACCCCCTACACCTAGGCCTACACAAACCTGAAGCTCCAAGACCAGGTGTTAAGCACGAAAGAATGGAAGGCAGGATAGGAGCATCCTCCAGGTGAGATTTCATTATTACAGCAAAATGAATAATACTGATAAAATCAACGGATAACCAGACCAACAAGTCAGAAAGTGCCTGAGACAGAGACCAAAACAAACATGACTTTCAGTTTGGTAAAGCGATGGCTCTGCCTGGCATTCAACAAATAAATATTAAATAGCAATCATGACAGAAATGCCAAAGGATCACTTTCATGAAGGGTCAAGGACTACAGAATTCTATTTGTTGGCTATCCAGGAATAGCTCAAAAATCAAGTAAACTAAAAAATAGTGGCAGGGAGTTGGAGGATAAGGGGATTCATTCATTCCACTAACATGCATTGACCCTCCCAGGAGGTGGCTGGCTTGTCTGCTAAACAAAAGGCTGGTAGCTAAAGTCCAGCCAGAAGGACCTTGGAAGAAAAAAGCCTGATGACCTAAGTCAGTCCATCACAGACAATCCTATGGAGAACAGATCTGCTCTGAGGCACCTGGGGTTACTACTGAGTCGTCATCAATGCTACAGCAGCCAGCAGTGGGAAAGGGCCCAAGCAATGTGTTAGCCTTGCAGACTGTAAGACGGGAAACTAAAGGCGTGCCCTCAAACACCTGATGGTCTACGTGGGGACACAACTCTAACCCAGTGTAGGACGTTTGGAAAAAGAAGAAAAGTTGCTCAGTCAATCATGAGTAGGTTGCAGGACACTTCAAGAAAGAGACGATGGGTGTAGTACATACCTCTAAAAAATAAAATATAACTTTCTTCTGATTATTTAGTATCACAGTGTCAACCGAAAAAGATGCAGAAAATAGAAATTACTGAGGAAGAAGAGGATCAGTTTGATGTGACAGATGAGGGGGGGTTTTATTTTGACCAGATGGAGTTAGGGTACAGAGGACCAAAGGGAACTCGATTTAAGTGGAGATAGAGTTGGCATTGCCTCAGCTGAGATAGAGTTGGCATTGCCTCGATGGCAGTGGGGTTTGGGGGGGGGGTTGTTTGGTTGTTCTCATTGTATACATTTAGAAGCAATTCACACTGAAGTGGACATCAAGCTATGGGCGCAGATGGGCTTTACCCAAGGACAATGGTACAGGACAGGATAAGAAAAATTTAACAGAATAAGCACCTGAGCAAATAGAGTAAAAACAAGTTGGAAAAAAATAGTTAGGAGGAAAACACGACCAAGGCAGGAAGCAATATCAAGAACGGAAGAGCGAGTGGCTCACCGTGCCCAACAGGACAAAGATAGCAATAGGTGGCTTGAAAACTATGGATTTAATCAAATGTCACTAACGACCTGTGTCCCAATGATTTCAATGGGCAGGAGTAAACGCCACAGCTTGAAAAGTGAATCGTGTGTTTAAGATGGAGTCATTTCTGTTAATGAAAAGAGACCACTAGGCAGTTACAACACAAAGGGAAAGACAAGGGAGACATGAAGTTCCCTCACTGGCCCATAGTGCTAAGGTGGACAGCACTGGAGACACAGTGCAGGAAGTGTGCCTGGTCTACCCCCCACACAGCGGGGTGAACCGTGAAGGGAGTGCAACAGGGCAGCAAGGGGAGCAAAGGAACCAAGTCCCCGAGGAATCCTGAAAATAGACTTCTGACTCTGGGGACCCGGCTTGGCACCTCATCAGACCCAATTGGAAAACACTCAAAAGGGTAAGCAGACACCTGGAACTACTGACTTTGTTGTTGTTTTCTTTTGCCCTATGCCTATCTACATAAAATAGGCAGGACAAACAATCCCGAGGAGAAAACAACAGGATTAGCGATCCAACTGGGACATGGGAGAGGTTGGGGCTGGCCAGGGAATGGGGTACCAGCAAACTCAGGGGTGAGGGAACAATAAGATCTAAAAATGATGGCGAGGAGGCCTGGTGGAGTTGAATCAAGTGCAATGTATCCAAGAGGAATTACTGAGAGCTGAGTGGACAGTGAGCATGATAGTGGGACAGAAGGAAGGGGAAAGGAAATAGAGGAAAGAAGTAGGAAGCAAAAGCTATTTATAGCGGTATAGCGATAGGCACGTATATATGTAAATATATTAAGTTATAATGAAAGGGATAGAGACCAATGTACATACGGACTTTAGACCTCTACTCAAGGCCTCCCAAAACACAAGAACACTTCTGTTCTAATAACCTGGCACTCTGATACTCACCTTCCCAACACAATCGCTGAAGACAAAAATGGGTGCAAAAGCAAATGTAGTGAAGAAAGTGCCCAGCTATCAAAAGATATAGCATCTGGGGTCTTAAAGGCTTGAAGATAAACAAGCAGCCATCTAGCAAGGAAGTAAATAAACCCACATGGAAGACGGACACCAGCCTGTGTGATCATCAGGCGTTGAAAGGATCAGGTAGCAGGTATCAAAATATCCAAAACAAACAATTATATTGATGTGAATGAGGGGGTTGGAGTGGAGACCCATCTGTAGACAATTGGACATCCCCCCACAGAAGGGTTACAAGGAAGGGATGATTCAACCAGGGTGCAGTACAACACCGACGAGACACACATCATTCCTCTAGTTCCTGAATGCTTCCTCACTGACCCCCTCCCCCACCATGACCCAGTTCCACCTTACAAATCTGGCTAGACTGGTGTACACTCATGAGTACAGATAAGAGCTCATGGAATTCAGGACAGACAAACCCCTTAGGAATAACAGTGGGAGTAGCGATAGCATGAGGTTATAGTGATGGGGGGTGGGGGGTGAAATGAGGGAACCCATCACAAGGTTTGTATAGCCCACCCCCCAGGAGTATGAAAAACAGAAATCTGGGTGAAGGGAGACAACAGACAGTGTAAGACACGAAATAAAAAGAATAATATATAATTGATTAAGGATTCATGAGGATGGGAGGGTTGGGAGGGGAAAAAAGAGGAACTGATACCAAGGGTTCAAGTAGAAAGAAAATATTTTGGAAATGTTGATGGCAACACATGTACAAGTGTGCTTAATATAAATGAAGCATCAATTGCCATAAGATTTGTAAGAGCCCCTGATAAAAGGATGTTTTAAAATTTTTTCAAAGGGAAAAGCAGACGAATTTAAAAGTCTCTTGTTCTGTCTTTCAAATCCTTTGCAAGCTTCCTGAAGAGAGAAGGACAAGGCAAAAGGTAAAGCCAGAGAGAAAAATGACTTCTATTGACCAACTACTGTGTAACATTGAAGATACTCCCTAGATTAACTAATGCTTTAAAATATGTGTCCATTTGTCCTCTCATTTCATGGCAACGACTTAGAGATGAGCAAAAGTCACTTCCATTTGACTTATGAGAAAATTAAAATGTAGGAAAAAGTAAAATGACCTAAGGTCACCCACCAGAGGCACAGTGGCAGTGGGATTTTATCCTAACCCACACCTGCACCTTTACACCCTGGCATCTTCACAGAATGGAATGTTGGCTGAAATGATAGCAGCAACTCCACGATTAGATAGGAATCTTCTGGGGCAGTGAGTTCGGGTGAATTCGAAAGGAACCACACTAAAAAAAGAGAGAGACTGGTTTCATAACGCAAAGAATCTAATCAATGCCACTGAACAGCACATTTGGAAATGGTTGCGCTGATGTCTGTTTTGCTGTCTATAATCTCAACAACAAAATCTTTTAAAATGTAATTAATTAGCTAGAAAGGTCTCAGTTTACCAATCTGAAAAAATGAGAAGAATAATAGACTCTAGCTCAAGAATTAGTCACTTCTTGATCAATGTACAACATTCAGAGGGCTCACACCTAAGTGCTTACACTGTGAGTACTGGGAGATATCTAACAACAACAAACAGAGAGAGAGAAAAACATACACCCACTGTCATCGAGTGGACTCTGACTTACCATGACACATTAGAGCATGGGTTCTGAACCTGTGGGTCGGGGCCCCTTTGGGGGTTGAACGACCCTTTCAGAGGGTCACCGCTTCATAGCGGTAGCAAAATTACAGTAATGAAGTAGCAACGAAAAAAAATTGTATGGTTGGGGGGTCACCACAACATGAAGAACTATATTAAAGGGCCTTGCATTAGGAAGGTTGAGAACCACAGCCATAGAGGATGTGCAAGGCTGCAAATGTTCACAGGAGCAGACAGCCTCCTTTTCCCCAAGGAGTTGCCGGTGGATTTAGAGCACAGACAGCATTCTAATTCTACCTGACAGTGCCCCCTGGGCTCCTTACAGGCATTAGTCACTATTGTTGCAAAATCCACACACAACCTACTTACTCCCCCCATCCTCCTTTTCCTATGAATCTTCTTGGTGAATTTATATAGCTTCTCACACCACAAAACCTGGGTGTCATCCACGTATCATCTGCTCCCTCAGCCCCAGTAGTTCCCAACCTTGTATTCATCATTACAGTCCAAGCCCAGCAGCTGCTCTGAGCAGGAACGCTGAGGCTGTCTGCTCCCACATGGATGTACAGCCTCAGAAGCCCTCCTAGAGTAGCTGTGAGTTGGAACTGACTTGATGCCAGTGGATTTGTTAAAAATTAATAGGATGACCTTTTAGACATGTTCCCATTCACATCCCTTCAAATGCAATGTCAGTGCCACATGTATCTGTTCATTTGTGTATGTTCTGTGGCCCTTTGCAAGGTCACAAAACCACCGGCTTACTTCCCCTGGAACCAGTGTTTGTCCCCTGGGGAACCACTGCACCCTTGTTGAGAAGACATGTTTTCAGTCTTACTCCTAAATCTCTCTCAACCACATTCCTCTTCTTTTCATCCTCATGGCAATTGCCCAGTCCCCCACCTTTTTTTTTTACTATTCCCCAAGTCCATCAATTGTCCATCAGTTTGTCAGACTATGGTGGCTTGTGAGGTGCTCTGAAGCTGGAAGCTAGGTCACTGGTATTTCAAAGGCCACCAAGGTTAAGTGAAGAGGTTTCAGAGCTTCCAGACGAAGAACAAACTAGGAAGAAGGAATTGGCATCCACTTCAGTGGAATTAGCCTCTGAAAATCTTATGCATAGCCTCGAAACCTGGCCAGACACTGAAGACCTACTACATGGAAACTGAACATGGCCAGAGATAGTGCCAGAAGGTAAGCCCTCGGGTCAGAAGGTACTCAAAGCATACCTGATGCACAACTCCCTTCACAAAGTAAAATGTGGGACTATCATGTGCTGATGGTGCACGATTCAAAATGAAAGGAAACAGCTACAAAAATCTACTAATTACCGTGGAAGGTACAAAGTATGAATCTAGGAATATTGAAAGACATCAAAAATGAAATGCAGCCTGTGAAGATGGATATCCTACTAGGTGTTAGTGAGCTGAAATGAATTGGTGTTGGCCATTTTGAATCAGAAAATTATATGGTCTACTGTACTGGGAAAGCCACAATCAAGAGGATTTACCACCTAAAAGAGCATTTCAAGCTCTCCCTTGAAGTACAGTGCTGTCTTCCACATTCATTATATCTATCCACACTTAAGGAAATCTAATCAATACAACTATTCAACTTCACGCACCAATCACTAAAGCTAGTGGTAAATCTAGTGCTAAAGTATGACGCAAATGTCTTCAGTCGGAAATTGATAAAACTTATAATCATGATGCACTGGTAAAAAGTGGTGATTGGAATGCAAAC
This sequence comes from Tenrec ecaudatus, assembly GCF_050624435.1. Classification (NCBI taxonomy): domain Eukaryota; kingdom Metazoa; phylum Chordata; class Mammalia; order Afrosoricida; family Tenrecidae; genus Tenrec; species Tenrec ecaudatus. Next base: position 33,586,071 of record NC_134535.1, read on the forward strand.
GTTGGAAACAAAGAGGAAGGAACAGTAGTTGGAAATAGGGTCTTGGTGATGGAAAGGACACTAGAAATCACATGATAGAATTTTGTAAGGCCAATTACATGTCCATAGCAAATATCTTTTTTCAAACAACACAAATGGTGGCTACACGCATGCGCCTCTCCAGATGGGATACGCAGAAATCAAAGTGATGACATCTGTGGGAAAAGACAATAGAGAAATGAAATACCAGCAGCTACAACTAGGCCAGGGACTGACTATGGATCAGATAACAAATCGCTGTTATGTAGGTTCATATTGCAGTAAGATTAAAACAAGTCCACAAGAGACAAAAGGACAAAAGACCACCTTGAGTCTGTCCCATGGAGAAAATATTGAAATTGTCAAGAATTTTGTCATGCTTGGATCCGCAAGCAATACTCATGGAAGCAGTAGTCAAGAAATCTAATGATTCAATGCACTGGGTAAATCTGCTGCACATGGTTTCTTTACAGTGTTGTAAAGCAAGGAATTACTTTGAGAACTAAGGTATGCCTGTACCAAGCCATGATATTTTCAATTACCTCATATGTATATGAAAGTTGGACATTGAATAAGAAAGACTGAAGAATTGATGTGTTTGAGTTATGGTGCTGGAGAAGAATATTGAAAGTCCCATGTTGTCTTGGAAGAAGTATATCTAGAATGTTGCTCCTTAGAGGTAAGGATGGTGAGACTACTTCTCATGTACTTTGGACATGAGACACCAATCCCTGGAAAGAACATCATGTTGGTGAAGTAGAGGGGCAGCAAACAAGAGGAAACCCTTCAATAAGATGGATTGTCACTGGCTCTAACAGTGGGATCCAACAGAAGGACATCGGTGATGAAAGGTAGTGTTTCATTTTATTGTATACCTGGTCACTGAGACAGTTAAAGTTTATTGAGCCAACCTGGCCAATAAACACATGTGGGGTTAATTGAGGGGAAAGAGATATAAGGCTCCATGAGCCTCGCCTTTCTAGTTCTCAGATCTCGTTTCTGATGGTCGGACCAGGGTGCAGCTGCCTTAGCCAGTTCCCTACTTTTCCACTCAAGTACTTACTCAATGCAAGGACACTTTGTTCTATTAAATTGGCATTCCATGATGCACACCTTCCCGACAGAATTGCTGAAGACAAATGTGTGCATAAGCAAATGTGGTGAAAAGAGCTGATGGTGCCTGGCTATCAAAAGATATAGCATCTAGGGTCTTAGAGACTTGAAAATAAACAAGTGGCCATGTAGCTCAGAAGCAAAAAAGCCCACATGGAATAAGCAAGCACACCAGCCTGTGTGACCATGAGGTGTTGAAGGGATGAGGTATCAGGCATCAAAGAACAAAAAATCATATCATTGTAAACGAGGGTGAGTGCAGAGTGGAGTCCCAAAACAAGTGGACACCCCCTTACAGAAAGAAGGATCACAGGGAGGAGCCGAACCAGTCAGGGTGCAGGGTGGCAACGATGAAACATACAATTTCCTCTAGTTCCTAAATGCTTCCTCTCCACATTACCATGATCCCAATTCTACCTTACAAATCTGGCTAGACCAGAGGATGTACATTGGTACAGATAGGAACTGGAAACACAGGGAATCCAGGACAGATGATCCCTTCAGGACCAGTGGTGAGAGTGGTGATAACAGGAGGGTGGAGAGAATGTGGGGTAGAAAGGGGGAATCGATTACAAGGATCTACATATAACCTCCTCCCTGGGGGACAGACAGTGAAGAGGTGGGTGAAGGGAGACGTCGGACAGTGTAAGATATGAGAAAATAATAATAATTTATAAATTATCAAGGGTACGTAATGGAGGGAGAAGTGAGGAGGGAGGGGAAATGAGGAGTTGATATCAAGCTCAAGTGGAAAGCAAATGTTTTGAGAATGATGATGGCAACAAATGTACAAATGTGCTGACACAATGGATGTGTGTATGGATTGTGATAAGAGTTGTACGAGCCCCAAATAAAATGAATAATAAAAAAACAGATTTTCCACGAGTATTGTTGGAGACCTCTCATATTAACATAAACCACGTCTATCTACAGGACATAAGTACATTTTTAAATGCTGTTGGCAAAGGCTTAATCACCTATAGAGTCTAACAGTTTGAGAAAAAAACAATGAAGAGGGAAGATTTAGAAACTTAATATTTCAAAGCAGACACACAGGAGGCATTCAAAAAATCAGGTTATATAATAATCTAGTGAAACGCTTTGAAATTTAATCCTCATATAAAGACAAACACAAAAATACTTAACAGCTAAGTGAAAACTACTCCTCATAGTTCCTTAAGAGCCATTTGGAAAAGGTCATTTAAGTCCAGTGCTCCTCACCCCCACCCTCTGATGCTCACTAAAAGAACAACATGCCTTCAAAGCAACTTGGAAAGACTCCTTCAAGTTCATTCTGACAGTTGTACTGTCTGCAGAAATATATAATTTTACCCATACACATATGATCTTCTAAATTTTCTTTATTTGGCATTAAAGAAGATATTATGGATTAGGTCTTTGGATCTCTAAATAATAACTTTATGAAAATGACCAAGGCTTAGAAAAGAGACTTTCTACAACAATTTCCTATGACTTAATTTGGAGACGAAAGAAGAAATGCAAAAGATTCCGTGTTGACATGGCACTTCCCGATTCAGTCGTAAGCTGTGGTTACGTGTGAGCGACGTGATTACAAGTGACTTCACTTCTTGAAGAAATGTAGAGCTTTTTCCTTTTCTTTAATAAGCATGTGTGGCTTATGGTCAGAAAGGGAAAAAAAGAGAGCTCTTTTCACTATGCTGGGGGAAGAAATCCCTGGGCATTTTTACTATACTAATAACCAACATTGAGGTGTCCTTGTGGTGCAGTGGGTTCAGTCTTGAGTTGCTAACCAGTAAGTTAAGAGTTCAAACCCACCAGTCACTCTGAGGGAAAGAGTTGAAGCTGCCTGATCCTAAAGAGATTTACAGACTCAGAAACTTAGAAACGGGGGGACAGTTCTACTCTGTCCTATGGGGTTGCTATGAGTCAAAATCTACTTGATGACAGTGAGTTGGTTAGTTTCATATATGTCAGCCATATTCCCTTCTTAAACGAAACTAACAACCACTACATCTAATAAAGAGCATACAGGGCATGCCTCCAAAAAATGAGGTCTATGTCGCCTTTCCTGGACTCGTGACTCTGGGACAGCGTAGCAGAAAGAACACACAGAAGTAACACGGTGGCAGAAACCAGAGGCTTTTACTGCCTGCCTCTTGGAACCTCGGAAAATGGCCCTGGGTGGGCATCTCACCTCTAGCTTCAAGGGGGAGGGGGAATTACATCAGTGTCCGTCCATGGCTGAGTCCTGCAAAGCAGGGGCCAGACATACATCCCCTCACCAGCCTTGTCACCAACCTGTCACCAGCTGTCCCTCCTGGGGTCAGTAATTCGTGACAACAGTGACACAGAGCTCACAGACAATACTCGTGATTACAGGGTTCACTCATAATTTACGGGGTACAATGCAGAAATAGAAATGACTCGGGATATAGGTCTTCCATCAGGTCAGCTTCTTTTCATTGGTGCCCTCATCAGCCCCCCTGGTCCTCCAGCCTTTGAGGATGGCCTGACCTCTCCTCTGCTCAGGCAAGTGTTATAAAACCAGTGTTACGAAGCTCTTTAGCTCTTTCAGTAAGTACCCAGAGGCACTGCACTATACCAGCATGCCTCAGCCCAAAGGGGCTCAGCTCTCTTGCGCCCTAGATTGGCGAGGTTAGCTTCACCAAGTTCCTGGATATACCCCACCCCACCAGCAAACCCACGGCCATTGGGTTGAGATGCTCACTCATAGTGGCTGTATCTCAGCCTTCCCAAAGTGTAAATCTTCGAGGGGGCACACAGCCTCATCTTTCTCCTGTGGGGCAGCTGGTGGTGGGCTTCAAATGTCAGGCTAGCCATCAGCAGATCAATGCCTTAGCCACAGGGGCACCAAAACCAAACCAAACTCGCTGCCATGGAGTCAATTCTGACTTATAGCAACTCTGCAGGACAGGCTAGAACTGCCTCTATGGATTTCCGAGACTGTAACTCTTTATGGAAGTAAAAAGTCTCATCTTTCTCCCACAGCGTCACTGGTGGGTTTGAACCACTAACCTTAGAGTTAGCAGCCCAAGGCAGAACCACTGCACCACCACAGTTCCTACAGTGCCACCAGACCACAACCGAACTCACTGCCATTGCATCGATTCTGACTCAGGGCGACTGGACAGGACAGGGTAGAACTGTCCCTGTGGGGTTCTCAGACTGTATGTCTTGACAGGAGTGAAAGTCCTGTCTTTCTCCCTCAGAGTGGCTGGTGCTTTCAAACTGCTGACCTTGCAGTTTAGCAGCCCAACGCATAACCGCTATCCCACCAGGGCTGCTTAATTCACAGAGAGAGATAATTTGTTCATTCAACCGAAACATGTTAAATTCAAATGAGTGATGCTGAACAAACATTGGCTAAATGGACAAATGACTGAAGCAGGGTCTCAGAACAACTCTGGGAGTGATGTACTGTCATCAGATGTCAGTCTAGAAGCCCATTGTCCTCAACATCTGCCCTGCTTGATGCTGCTGCAGCTAGACCCTGTAAACATCCTCCTTTGTCACGTGGTGTGGTGCTAGCTTTGGTCTATGGAAGACCCTGGAGGGGGACTATTTAAGGCCACAGCAGAGGAAGGGACTGTTCCCTCTGGTTAATCTCCCCCCAAGGTGACTGCCAGCATTGGCCACGCCCAATGATGCTCATTGTGAATTCCTAGGGAATGCCTCTGCCACTCAGCGAATTGCTTTCTGAGGCTCAGCTTTGGCCCACCACATCCTATACTGAGCTTTTAGGCCACCTCAGGGGATCTGTTTTTCAGACCACCTCCAGCTGTGCTCCCGGGCAGCCTTCTCTGTTATTGGCACCCCACACCCATTGCCACCCAGGCCATTCTGACTCTAGAAGCCCCCGGCACAGAGCGAATTGCCTCTTAAGATTCCCCAGACTATTGTCTTTTCTCGAGCTTGCTGCCGCATCTCTCTCCCGCACAGCAGCTGGTGGGGTGGCACTGCTGACTTATGGTTACCATTCGAGCACTCAACCTCGGGCCACCGTGGCTCCTTTTCTGACTACGAGCAGACCACGTTCATCGCCATGGGAGTCAGACAGCTTTGGGAGCTCCTCCAGGTCCCTAGTCTCGGGACTCTTGCTTCAGCCCTAGAAAAGAGGAGCTCCCCTATGCGATTCCTGGATTCCCGAGAGACCTCTTTCATGGCTTAGCAGGTACCAGGACACCACAGCACGCGACGACTGAGTCAGCTCGAGCCCACAGCAACAAAGTGCATCTCCCCATTCAATGAGCCGCAGTCACGTTTCTTTCATTTCCTGGTGCTTACAAAAGTTATGTTTACACTATTCTGTGGTGGCGCAGTGGATGATGCTTTGGGTTCTAAGCTCAGGTCATGGATTAGAAACCCCCAGTCCTTCAGGGGAGAACAATAGTTCTAGCCTGTTCTGTAGAGTCTGAGAGTTGGCTTCAACACTATGGCAGTGACTTTGGTTTTGGTTTGGGTCTCTGTTAAGTCGGCCACGGGATCACGGAACTCACCAAAATGGGGCACAGAGACACAAAGCAAGCACGTGCTGTTGGAACAACAGTGCCAACAGACTCCGCTGCTGGGGTCACCCCAGACTTTCAGTGTGTATCACACTTTGCTTTCTGCAAAGTGCAATCAACTGACAAACTGACTTGTGCTCAAATAAGCTGCGTCTGTCATTAACTCCCTTTTACTAATTGTAATATATGTCAAATTTTCCCTGCTCATTTTACTATGTGGTTTCTGTTTCCTGAATGAATCCTGACCGGCATAACAAAGAGCTCAAGCAAAGGCAAGAGAGGCCTGAAGAGAGCCTTTACTGTTGGCGCCATCAAAAGATTAGCTAACAATGAAGACACTGCAAGGGAAGAGATAAGTTTAAAGACTAAACAAACTGCAAATGCCCATGCCAATCCTATGTAGAATCTTTCTTTTGCCTAATCACATTTCTCAGAACACTGTCTTTTATCTTCTTTGGTGTTTTTTTTAAATCTCCCATTTGATAAAAGTGGTTTCAAAGGAGACTCACATTCACCCAGTGAAAATGTTAACTACTTGCCAGACCTGAGACAAGAACATTCAGAAAACACCGAGCTGGCGTGAAGGGTATACGCTGGGCTGCTAACTGCAAGGTCCACAGTTCAAAACCACTTGTAGCTCTGCAGGAGGAAAATAAGACTTTCTACTGTTGTAAAGAGTTGCATTCTGGGAAATTCACAGGGGCAGCTCTCTAGTTGATGCCATTGGCATCAACTCAATGGCAGCAGGTTTGGTTTGGTAGCAAATCCATCTTAGTCTCCTCGGCTATAAAATAGAAATGATGACCAAAGAACCTACCTCAAAGGATGATTATGAGGATAATAAGGTGTTTATACATCTGTCCGCATTCTCAATCCATTTTCCTCCGGCATCTTCTGACTTTGAACTTCCCCTATACTTTACTCTGACCCCCAATCTGGGCCTTGCTACAGGGACGATGTAGAGATATTCTCCTCTCTAAAGGGTCAGCCCGTGGGTGGGTTCAGGGCCTGTTCAATCCAAAAGGAATGGGCCAAAGCTGAAACAAAGCCACTGCCATGAGCTGATTCTGACTCATCGTGACCCTTTAGGGTTTCTGAGGCTGTCAATCTTCACAGGAGCAGAGAGCTTCATCTCTCTCACTCAGACACGCGGGGAGGTTTGAACCACCGCCAACCTTGCAGTGAGCAGCACGATGGCTAACCTACAGCGCCACCAGCTAGCTCTTGTAAGCAGTTTCCTTTAGGAACTTGCCCTGCCCCAATCCAGTTGATCTAGGGACCTAAGGGAAGGTCTCCTGACCCAGCCCAGGTGGACCAGCCTCGGAATCTTGAGGGAAAGCAAGATGGCAGGATGTTACTGGAGATGGTCATCCCAGGACCTGAGATTCCCAGAGAAGTTTCATTGGTACCCTTCTTGAGGCCTAGATTTTAACAGCCCTTCAAAGTTGTGCACTACTTAGAGATATCTCTGCTTTTGCTGTATTATCATGAAGGGCTTCTGTTTAAACCAAAGAGCTACATGCATGCTGCGGAGCCAAACGAACAGAGTCTGTGGTAACTCATGGAGACCCGTGTGCCTAAGATTAGAACTGTCTTCTACAGGGCTTTCAACAGCTCATTGTTCTCCAGGCCTTCCCTCGAACGTACCTCAGGGTAGACTCAAACAGTCAACCTTTTAGCTAGGGCATTAATCATTGGTACCACCCTGGAGATATCCCTGCATTTCCGCACCTGCAAAGTGTGTGTGTGGTCTCCGAGGTTCCTTGCAGCTCTAACCACCTCTGGTTCTAATCACAAAACAAGTCTCAACAGATGACCGCCCCAGCCCTGTCATTCTCCAGCTCAATGCCACTCAGCACCCATATCCTTGATCAGCAAAGGGTCCAAATGCAAGATGCCTTCAAAGCCTTGTATTTAGGTTACAAAACCACAAGCCTCATTTGCTACTCCGTGCATCTCAGCGATATTATTTTTGGTAACCATGTTGCCACCTTCTCTGCTTTGGTGCCGAGCATAAATAGAACATGAACATTTCCAGGAATTGTCAACTTGGCATTTCTTGTAAGGAGTTAAGGTTTCTTAAATATCATTAACAAAAATAAAGCCTATGTCTAACAACCACCACCAGCACCCCTCCTACCGCACGCGCACACACACACACACACACAACGTCTCCAGGTGGTCACATTTCTTTCTCAATTAAAATGTGCTTGGAAAAGTACACCAGATTCTTTTTTGGTCTGGGAAAAATGCCCTCCTAAGAATCACATCCATATACTCCGCACTGCTCAAATTGAGGACCAAGTATAAACACAGCTAGCTGCCTATTAAAATTAAAAGTCAAACATGCCTGCAGCTAGCTGCAACAGCAGCCTACAAGTTTGAACTGTACTCCTAAAAAGAGAACATCCCCTTGCTAAGCAAACGGCTACACTCGGAGGCCACGGCAGAAAAGCTGGTATCTGAGCAGACAGCTTTAGACAACACGATCCGAGAGCTGCAATTCAGTATCGGGGAGTTAACATTCACTTGATCACAGTCACAGTTTCATCTCTTTTACACTCAAGGGAACAAGCCGAGGTGGTAGAAACCAGGGACTCTGCTCCTTAACTTCAAATGACTTAGATTGTAAACAAAGAAAGAAAAGAAAGGGAGGGAGGGCAGAAGGAAGAAGGAAAACTCACTGTTATCAAGTCCATTCTGATTCATCGCCACACTGCAAATCAGTTGAACTGCCCCACTGGGGGTTTCTGAGCCTGTAAATCTTTTCAGGAGCAGAAAACCTCATCTTTCTCCCTTGGAGTGGCTGATGGGTTCAAACTACTAACCTTGTATTTGTTCAGCAACCAAACATAGAACCCACTACTCCACCAGAACCCTGGACCTTTCATTAGACCCTCCCTCTCCCCCACCCCCAGCCAAAAAAATTTTTTTTCTAAAGCGATAATGGGAGAGAAGGAAAATTCATCTTAAGACAAAAGGCAGGAAAGACAATTAGAGGAGCCCCTTGGGTTCCCTGCACTCAAGTGATGGGATGGAGCAGAGGGGCCCCGGAGGAGCACAGTAAGCCAGGGACTTTGGAATAACCACCACTGCCATCCGTGGATCTGCCTCAAGATGGCCCCATGAGTCAGAGCAGAACTGTATTCAGTAGTTAATGCTAACGGCTGTTAATGACTGCCTTTCCAGAAATCGATCACCAAACTCAACCCAAACAAATCCCATCTGTTAGACAATTGGACCCATCTCTTTATTGCTGCAGTTCTCCCACTTCCACTCAACAAGTACATCCAGGTGGTCACCTAGCAAGCATTTTAGCCTGCTCACAGGATTCCTTTAACATTCAGTCCTAGAGGGGAGTTTTCTTCATGATTCCAGATTTTTTCCAGCTTCTGAGAAAGACTACTGGTTCTTGAGTACTCCAAAGCACTGGGTGGGGCATATCTTTCCTTGCATAGCTTTCTTTGCAGGCGTGGTCTAAACCCATTTAAAGATCAAATTTTAATGGCTCAAAGCAAGTGGGCTTACAAACTTTTTATTTTCACACTTCACATGTTTTCCTAGAAAACTGAGTAGTGTGGCTTTATCTGACCTCTGTCTAGACAAAGGAGAAAAACTACTACAAGGGAGAGGTCAAACAAAAATCTACTTTCCATCTTATGATTTGTTTCTCCAGTACCCCACTCCAGTACCATAATGTGTCAGTCTGGGTCCTTTAGAGAAACAAATCCACAGAAAATCATGTATAAGAGAAAATTTTATATAAAGGTTAAGTGCGCATCAAGAAAACATCCCAGCCCGGTGCTTCTCCAGGCCACAAGTCCAACATTAACCCATTAACCCATATGTCCAACACCAATCCACAAAGTCCTCCTCCATCTCACAAAACACATGCAGTGATAACGACTTTAGGAGGAAAGTGTGTAAGCATCTGAATGCTGGCAGGGGTCTCCACACGGCTGCTTCCAGCACCCAAGGCTGCATCGGAGTAGGTCCATGCAGCTTCTCCTTGGTGATGTCTTGCAGGAAGTCAGCCTTCCAAGCTGAAGCAGGGAACTGCTAAGGCAGCTGTGCCCTGGTGTGACCATCATAAAGCAAGAGACCTGAGAACTAGAAAGGCGAGGCTCATAGAGCCATTTATCTCTCTGCCCTTCAGTTAACCCCACATATATTTATTGGCCAGGTTGGCACAATAAACTAACTCAGGGGTGAAGGAGGACAATGAAAGATATGGAAAAAATGATCTATAACGTATCAAGAGCTCGTGAGGGAGGGAGGGGGAGGAAATGAGGAACTGATATCAGGCACTCAAGTGGGAAGAGAATGCTTTGAAAATGATGATGGCGGCATATGTGCAAATGTACTTGACACACTGGATGAATATATGGATTGTGAAAGAGATGTAAGAGCCCCCAATGAAAGTTTTTTTTTTTAAACCCACAACTTTCCTCTAAGTTCTTTAAGGCTTTTTCCCCACTACTATCATGACCCTTATTCTACCTTACAAATCCAGCTAGACCAGAGCATGTACACTGGTACAGATAAGAGCTTGCAACACAGGGAAGTCAGGACAGATAAACCCCTCAGTAGCAATACCAGGAGGGTAAGAGGAAGGTGGGGGAGAAAAAGGGAACCAATCACAACTGCCTCCCAGGAAGACAGACAACAGAAAAGTGGGTGAAGGGAGACATCAGTCAGTTTAAGATGTGAAAAATAATAATTTATGAATTATCAAGGGGTTCATGAGGGAGGGAGAGGGAAATGAGGAGCTAATACCAAGGGCTCAAGTAAAAAGAAAATGTTTTGAAAATGATGATGGCAACATATGTACAAATGTGCTTGACACAATAGATGGATATAATAAATTATGATAAGAGCTGTACGAACCCCCAATAAAATGATAAGAAAAAAATGAATATTATTGTTTCATGGTCAGGATTCAAGTTATTATCAGGAATACCTGAAAGACGTGTAAAGGCCTTGGAACAGTGTCTGAACTATAGTCAACTCCCAATAAAAGTATAGTTATTATTTTACTAATGTTATTTAAGGTAAGACATTGGGAAAGGAGACTGAATTCATTTTTAATTACAAACAAAAGCCATGGGCAGGCAGACTGAACCACACACACAGACTTAAGCGATCCCAGTCTTCCCGGCTGGCTGCTGCCTCCTCCCTCCTCTCTTTTGTCCTCAAGTCTTCAGCCTCCTTGAGTCCTCGTGTACCTGACAGCAGCATCCATCTCATAGCCCACTGACAAAGGGACAGGTCTGGCCTCCCTTCAGACAACTGAATTGTGGGTGATTTGGAATTATCAAACAATGTGAACAGGCAGTGAAAACAATTTCTCCAAATTCACCAGCTGATCAGAAATCCTCCAGGCCTCACAGAGCTCTCGTGGAGTTCTGTGTTGGTAGTAGTCACAGAGCCCCAGTGGATTGCTAATCGCAAAGGTCAGCAGTTTGAAACCACCAGCTGCAATTCAGGCAAAAGATGAGGCTTTGTCCTCCAGTAAGGATTCATAGCCTCAGAAACCCACAGGGGCTGTTCTACTCTGTGTCTAGGGTCACTGCAAATCAAAATGGACTCAGTGGCAGTACACTATTGATGGAGTCACATTTAGATGACCCCAACCCGAGATTCCAGAACACTGTGAAGCAACGGTGCGCATGAAATGGAAGGAACTAGATGTACATATGCTTCAAAGACTTAAACCATACACCCCTCTACCAGGAGCCCTGGTAGTGTAGTAGTTACATGTTTAGCTGCTAACCACAAGGTCAGCAGTTTGAACCTACCAGTCACTCTGTGGTACCAGCCACTCTTGCTGGAGAAAGATGAGGCTTTCTACTCCCTTAGAGTGACAGCCTCAGAAACCCACAGGGACAGTGCTACCCTGTTCTTTGGGGTCACTGTGAGCTGGAATCAACTCGATGGCAGTGAGTGGGGAGCTTGGTTTATATATTCGACACCCTCCTTGCAGGAGGCCTGAGGGCACAGTGGTTATGGTTTGGGCTGCACAGTCAGTAGTTCAAAACCACCAGAAGGAAAGAGTGGGCTTTCGACTTCCATAAAGAATTAGTCTCAGGAACCCACAGCAGCAGTTTCTACCCTGCCCTGCAGGGTCGCTGTGCATCAGAATGAACTCAATGGCATTGAGTTGAGTTGACACCCTCCTTCTTACCTTCCCGATCCGCCTTCCCCACCTGGGGCAAGAACAATTCTGCAGCCGGTGCACAGCTTTGGGAGCCGGGACCCTATGTCTAGCCAGATCTCAGGATTCTCAACCCTGGTTGCTTTTTGAAACTGTCTAGTGAGGTGTACGCCCGTACGCATGTAAGCCTGTGTGTGTGCACATACGTGTGTGTGCATGTGTAGGAATACCACTGCCCATGAGCCACCTCCAGAAATTTTGAGCTGAGCTGGTCTGGGGTGGAGCCTAGGTGTCAGTGGGCTTGTAAAGCTTCCCCAGCTTGTTCTGATGCCCCACAGGGGCCGCGGAACACTGAGCAGAAGCAACCCCGGTGGGAATAAGGTGAGGGGTGTGGCCTGGCGGCCCACGCATCCACAGGAAGGAGGGAAACAGCACACAGGGAGAACGTCTAAGCGGAAAGAACATTAGATGCATTCTGTGGGAGCAGAGGGAAGGCTCCCGGCCGTGGAGAGACACATTACCCAGTCAGCTGTTCCTAGAAAGAGAGGCCATGAGCCGCCGCAGATGCATTATTTCATCGCTCCCATAAACACTCCATCAAAGACTTCCCGTCTTCCTTCGCGGCAGCCTTGCCCAAGCAGGGGGTGGGGAATCTTCTCGGGGGTTAGGGTGGGGGACACAGTAATGAACTATCGGACTTTTCTTTTAGATGATGACAGTCAGCAATAATAACACTTTCAAAAAATATTTCAGTAGAATCTCATCCCGCCGTCCCTCTAAAAGCCCTGGAAAATGTTTCCTATTAAAACGAAGGGGGAAACTACACACACACACACACACACACACACACACACACACACACACACACACACACAAATACATTAGTATAGTTTTTTTAATTTAATAAATCTTTTTATTGGGGCTCATACAACTCTTATCACAATTCATACATACATCAATTGAGCAAAGCACCCTTATACATTCGTTGCACTCGTCATTCTCAAAATTCGCCTTTCACTTGGGTTCCTGGAATCAGCTCGGTTTCCTTTTTTTTCCTCTCCCCCTCCCTCCCCGCTACCCCCTTCCCCCTCCATCCCCACTCCCCCTTTCCCCCTGCACCCTTAATAGTTTATAAATAATTATTTTATCTTATCTTACACTGCCCGGCGTCTCCCCTCACCCACCTTCCCAGTGTTTTTTTTCTAAGCCCTTTTTCAATATTAGTACTCCAGCATAACGCAATTCCATTTCAAATCCAAGATCACTCACCAGGGAAAATCCTAAATCAAGAGGCAGTTGGCCAGGAATCATTCCCGGTAATAAATTACATTAACTTGCGAAGTGATCCGAGGCAAGTGGACTTGCTCTTCCTAGGCCTGGGTTTTCTCAGAGGAGGGGGAGGGTTGTTAAAAGAAAAAAGAAAAAGAAAAGCGATGATCTTCGAGCCCCTGGGACATTCCATAATACGGGGTTAGGGCTCTCTTTGGTTGACTTTGTTTCAGTAGAGGATGGATACGCTTAAAATTTAGAAAGCTTACAAGGAAACTACAATTCTTCTAACACACGTACCCCACGCCTGCGCAAAACAGGAAAGCACGATGAACAGGCCATTCTCGACTCTGGAGCCGGAGCAGGAGCCTCCCCTCCCACGTCCAAACTTCTGTCACTCTCTCTACACAGCACAAGACATGGAAAGAGAGCCCTTACACTTGCCTCACCTTTTTCTGCCACCCTCATGCACCTAGTGCTTTCTCAAGTTGACTCATTTTCAAAGTCAACAGATTCTTAGAGGAACAGCGCACACAGAAAACAATGAACTTCCACTTCAAACAAGGCGGGGGAGGAAAGCAAGAAAACACAATTAAACTCCAGCTAGATGTTGTTCTGCCCCTAAGGCCTGGGGCACGAGGCCTCTCTCTTAGAAAGTGAAGCCGAGCGAGACCCGGAAAGGTGACTGATACGCCGGACATGGTTAGGTATGACACAGAGAGAAACAAGAAAGGGAGTTCTCCTACGGTTCAGTATTGCTCATCCCAAGTCCAAATCCCACCGCTGGTTGTCTGGAGAGCCACGCAGTCACCACTCTACACACCTCATATTGTGGGACTGTCAACCAATGGCAGCGACTCAGGCCAGGCCAGGGTTTGGTACACTTCGCCTCTGTGACCAGCGTGTCCTGTCGGGCCTGGGCGACAGCCACCTTGACACCTGCAGCTTCCACAGAGCTCCTAAGCACTGTCGCCTCCCCTATCTGGACTGCTTTCTCCCCGATTCATCCAGGTAGGTCATTCGACTGCTGGATTCAGGCCTCTATCCAACGGCTGCTTAACAGGGTGGCTTTCCGTGACCACCCGGAGTAAAATGGAACGCCCTCGCTCACTAACCACATGGACTATTTTTCTTCATAACACTTATGGACATCAGTGATGACTCAGTTGACTGTTGCTTGCCCCCCACCCCTTCAATAACTCCTAGAAGATGTAGACTGAGCTCCATAAGAGCAGGGGCATTGTTTGGTCCACTGAGATGGTCCCCACAAGCTAGCACGCGGTCTCAAACTCAAAAGCCCAATGCACTGCCATGGATCCGATTCCGACTCCTAAGTGAAGCGCGCCTGTGGGTTTCCAAGGCTATAGGTTTTCCAGGGCTGGAAAGCCTCCTCCTGCTCCTGAGAAGAGGCTGGTGGCTTTGAACTGCTGGCCTTGCTGTTAGCCACCCAAGGTGTGACCCAATACGTCGCCAGATCTCAGTGGTCAGTAATCAGTACATATTTGTTGAATGAACGAACGACTGCCTTCAACTTGACCTGGACAAGATTTCATATTGATTTTTACACCCAGGGTCTGGCATTAGGCTCGCGAGGAGTGTGTGCCAGGCGCGCTAGTCACACACAGGAACAGGTCTCAATGTGACTGCCAACCGCACGCTCCCCCTCGAGCACACCGAGACACCATGAGGCGAGCCCTGCTCAGCCATCACGGAGTTCATGAACTGAAATCGACATGCAACTTGCCATATGCACAGTAATTCATTGGAGGATCTTGGGGAAAGGAGCCTAGGCCAGAATTCCCTCTGCAAATCCTATTATAATACCTAAGGCAAATGTCTGCCGGTGGAGCCCCTAACTTCCGGAGCATCTGAGTAGATGTAAACTATACTGGGTAGTCCTGGTGGCATAGCAGGTCATGTGTTGGGCCACTAACCACGCAGCTAGCATTTCAAACCTGCCAGTCTCTCCCGGGGGAAGATGAGGCTTTCTACTCCCGTAAAGAGTTCCAGTCTCAGAAACTCACAGGGCTGGTTCTACCTTGCCCTCTAAGGCCACGATGAGTCAGAACTGACTTGATGGCAGTGAGTTCCATTTGGGGTTTATATCTCAAGAATTGGATCAGCATGGTCACTGGAGGGCAGGGCTCCTGGATAGATGGGAGAGAGAGACGGGCCGGCCCTATGTACTGCTTCAGTGGGGGCAGAGGGGAGGCCTGGGGCATGGGGCCCATGGGGAGGACCAGCTCAAACTCAGGCAAGGGGAAGAAAGCAAGTAGCAGCACAGAAACAGTCAGTCCAGGTCAGACACACCTGAGCCTGATTCAAGAGGTGTTGAGCAGTGTACCCAGAATCAGAGAGCTGTCCTTCGTTCTGGCTTGCACAGAAAGCAGAGGCCAAGTCTGAGGAGGAGAACGGGTTTGGAAAACAAACAAAAAAGCCAACACCTTTCAAGCTTATGGGAGCAAAGGAAAAACTAACTCACTGCCATCGAGTCAATGCCCACTCAGAGCGAGGATCCCCAACCACCCACTTCCCTCCCACCACCCCCTTGGGTTTCCAAGACTATAAGTGTTTATGGGAGTAGAAAGCCCCATCTTTCTCCCGCAGAGTGGCTGGTAGTTTCAAACCGCCAATTTTTCACATCGCAGCTCAATGTATAACCACCTCCACCACCAAGGCTCCCAAAGGGAAGGATGGGCTAAAAGGTAAAAGGCAAGGACAGCAGGCTGAACATTCGTGAGGGCCATGGCAGAGGTACAGTGTTTCAGCCAGGCTAGAACAGGGCATTCTGTGGCCCAGAAGCCCTCCCCACCGCAGCCTAAGTAAGGTTCCGCCAGCCAGGGAGGCTGGGGTGCCAGGAAAGCAGAAGAGCTCAGAGAGAGGAGATAGCTCAGTGGTACACAGGGCTCAGGGACCATGGGGAACCAGGCACGCAGACAAATGCTGCTGCCTTCACCCACAGCCAACACTAGACTCATCTCTGAAAGGACCTGACGGGAGCCCAGGGCAGCTTTCCAGATGATCTAGTGTCTAGAATGTGACCTTGGCCAGGGAGGAACGCAGTGTGCAGTGTTCTTTACGCAGTGCCAGGCTGCATTAAGTCATTTTATCACCAGAAAGCTGCCTTTCAAAACTGAAGTGTCCTTACTGGGTGAGAAGAGCACGAGACAAGAAACAGTGATCTATTGACATCGACCACACCGGCCAGAGAACCATCACTTCAGCAGATTCTGAGGAAATCAACAGACTCAAACAGTTGCCAGCATCCAGTTGCCGTTTGCTTTTCTTGTATGTGTTTTGGGATTTGCTTGGGAGGGGGCAAGGGAGTGTTAGTGGAGTGGCAAGCTTCGAGATACAACTTGATTCACCGGGGGGTGGGGGGTGGGCAGGGAGGGGCAGAGGATGACATCCACAATATTCATAAATAAGCAGCTCACACTGACGACCACACCAAGAATCTCTGAGCAGACCCAAACAAGAAAAGCTTTTTCATAAAATAAGCTTGGTTCATTCCCGGACAAGGGTTTCTTCTCATCTGTCTCAGTTCCTCATGAGAAAAGATGACCAAGCCCAAACAAATTACTTATTTACGACCCAAGAGAGAGTAACCTATAAGAAGAGCTTAGTGCATAACTTGGACATAGGTACATATCTAAAAGGATCACACTTTCCTCAAAACTCAAAGATGCCTTCACAGGATGGTTCAAGAACTTTGTAGCACTTGCCCAAGTAACACAGAGGCTGAGGACCAGAGGGGCAGAGAGCCAATGAAAAGCGCACCTGTGGGCATGGCTGAGAAGCACTGTTCCTAACTGAAGAGCTGTAGCCTAAAGCATTCCTGATCCTAAACTGTAACCAGTCACTTCCCTAGGAAACCCTGCAATCACAAGTATTCTCTGTCAGTTCTGTGTAGCCACTGTCAGGAATGATCAAACAAAGCAAGAACGTACCGAGGGCCGTGGGGTGGGGTGGTTGTGTCAGAATTAACAACGAAGGTTGCAGGCTGAAGGCACGGCTGACCTTTGGCTCAGAGGAATCCGTTTATGATCATAATTCTCCCTGCCCCTTGTGGAGGGAGAGGGGCGGTTGCTACCCCATGCCATTCATGCAGTTACTCAACAAGCGATGAAAGGGGTGGGAGGACATCATCTGCTCAGCAGCCAGCCTCTTCTCCCACTTGACGGCTTTGAGGACATTCACAAAGCTCAAGGAAAACATTATTTATCTACACAGACAAGCTCAATTCTCCACTGAATTTCCTGCTCATTCTACTCGGCTGGCTTAAAACAAACAAACAGGATAAAAACTGCATTCCCTCACCTGCTCTGTGCCTTGTGCCATTTTATTAAAGACCGCTTAATTTCTGGTTCTCCAAAAAAATCTGAAGAACTAACACTGAGCGTCACCCCTCTTTGAATAGCGGGCAACAGTACTGTTTAAATTGCTTAAAAAGGACTATAAAATCAACTAAAATATTTTGAAGGAAAAGTCATTCGCCTTGCCTGTTCTGTTGTTTCCAATGATGTGCTGCCAGGAGGCAGCATCTAAGTTAAATACCAGAAAAAGAGACCGGATACCAAGACTCGTTAACCCCTCCCCGATTCTATGTTACTTCTTCTGCTTTCAGTAAAATGGTAGAAATGGCCTAGGTCTCTTTGTTTGACTCTGTTCAGACACCAAGGGTAATGAATTCTCTAAGGACAATCCGACTGTAGGATCCTGCAGTCCTCCATATGTTTCAATAAGCCCAAAATATACAGTCGCTTGAAATTTGGCCGAATTAGGACATTACAATAAGTGCTTCTTCCATTGGTAGGAGCTCCGGTGGCATCGTGGTTACAAGTAAGACTAGTAACCAAAAGGTCAGCAGTTCAAGACTACTAGCCACCCTACTCCACAGGAGAAAGAGGAGGCTTTCTACTCCCATGAACAGTTACAGTCTTAGAACTGCATAGGGACAGTTCTACCCTGTGGCTAGGGTCAGAATATGAGTCAGAGTCAACTTGATGACAGTGAGTCTGGTTTTTGGAAGGTAATTTATTATCTTAGGCTATTCAGCTAGTCAAATATTCACATATCATCGAGATATTAGTAATAATTAGCAAACACACGAGGTTTAGAAAATCATTAAAAATAGGAGGCCCATGAGGTCTATACGGTAATAAAAGTAGTCTTGTATTGCTATTGTTGTTGATGACATATGTTGTCAGGTGTCAGCGAGTCGTTTCTGACTCACAGCGGCCTTCGGTTCAACAGAACAAAGCATTGCTCGGGCCAGTGCCATCCTTACAATGATATTTTAATTGGTGTTTTGAAAAAACAATGGTGTCTGGGTACCACTAACATTGTCACTACTATCGAAAACTGAAGAAAATATTGATTTCTTAGACCTGTTAAAACCTACGGGTTAGTTTTTAATTGTCTTTTCTTTTTTTTTTTTTTGGTCCAGTTCAATCCCCTCTTCCTCAATCCTTGTTTGTTTAAAAAAAGAAAGAAAGCCATTGAAGGTATTACAAGGGAACAAACATTTCATAACACATTGTCTTCCTGCTATAAGTCAAGCTAATGGCACTAGGACTGGTCCTCTTTTCCACAGCTGCCAACTCACCTGAAAATCAACATGAGACTCTCGCCAAGCTACTGTCCTTACAAAACTAAATAATCCAGGAATCTCAACAAAACCATGCCAAAAAAAGAAAGCCACAAGCCAGTCACCTTTAGAAAAACCAGTGAAGTCAGACTTAAAGGAACACCGCCCCCCCCCCCCCCCCCCCCCGGGCGTCTATGGACAGCCCAGGAAACAGGGGCAGGGCAACCTTCCTGGAGGCTGTCTCCTCTTTCCCTTCAGAATCCTGACCTTTCCAGGCAGCAGCTCTGGCGCCCCTCGAGTCAGTTATTAGGAGGCCTACTGCCTGCTTTCCCATCTGAACTTTCCAAATGGCTCCTCATGCCAAAGGCTGAGATATGACCTGGCTCTCTGATGAGAACATGCCTCCCAAGCGGCTTGCCAAGTTTCCCTGGAAACATTTCTAAATGTCTTCTCTCACCTCCCTCCTCCACCTCACAACCGTGGCTCCTGCCCCCTTCCTTCCCTGTACTTCCTCATTCCATCTCTCCTCTTGTCCCTCCAATGCCCAGTCGCTGCATCCCTGACACCTTAGCCAGTTCCAGAGAGGCGCCCAGCCCCCAGCCTAAAAGCCCAACTTCTGGTCCAAAGACAGGAGTTCCAGCTGGGCTGGCACTGGTTTTAGGTGATCTTTTTGAGGCCTACCTGCAGGAGGTGCAGTGACGGCTCCTCTCACCTTCTCCAGCTTCTCCCTGACCCAGGGAAACTCCTGCAGAGATTCCAGGAATGCATCGAATGCCTTAGGACCCCGAGAAGGCAGGATGTCAAGCAGCAGCATGGTTTTCCGGAGGCCTGTGGTTTGAGCTTTGATTTCTTGAACGTGGTTTTCTGTCAAGATCCCTTCCTGGTAAAGGTACTGAAGAACCAGCCCTTCCACCAAGACCTCGGCACCCAGCTCCAGGCGCAGTGAACGAAGCACCTGCTTGTCTCTGGCCTCCATTTTCCCCCTGGGAAAAGACAAAATGTAACCCAGATTACAGAAGAGACCCTCAGGAGAGTCTTGCCCCCTAATAAACAGTGTTGTGGCCATTTAAGCTTCTTGAAGGTCAGGGAAATCCTTGCATTGTTAGCAGAGTACCAGGCCGTGGTTCCATAGTCAATGAGCAAGTTGGAAGACCTGATGTATTTCAATGATAATGCTGACGAAGGACATTGAAGAGTACCCTGGACTTCCAGAAGAACAAACAAGTAAGTCTTGGAAGAAGTTGACCCAGAATGCTCCTTCAAAGGGAGAACGGTGAGACCTTATCGCAGGTACTTTGGACACATTACCCGGAGGGCGCAGGAGAGAGTCATCCTACTTGGCAGAGAGTCAGTGAGAAGGACTGACAACTGTGGCTGCCACCGTAGCTTAGGGATGGTTGGGGGGATGGCACTGAACGGGGCAAGGTTTCGTTCTGTCGTGCGTAAGGTGACTACAATTCAGAGCTGAGTCAGCGGCACCTAACAACAAATCAAAGCAAGCTGTTTCCACATGGGCGTGAATATCATGAACCAACGTGAAGATACAGCCTCTCTTCTCAGATCTTACATTTCACACCACGGTGGGTCATTTTGTGAAAGGCAAGTACAGTAAAGAGACAGGAGGAGGAGTCAAACACCGGCATGTGAAGTAATTTTCATCTGAAAATTATAGAGCACCATTTTAACATACTTGAAAAACTGTGATTTTAACATGACCTTCAGCAGCGACACACACACACACACACATACATATACACACACACTGCTCCTTCGCTACCTCAGAAGGGACCACCATAGAAGCAGGTACCATTTGGAATATGGGCACTGGCAGAACCTGGTCAACAAGGGGAAGAGGGAAAAGGAGAAAGCAGAATCCAAGAGATTCTAGAGTTTGAGGATCTTTTTCATTAAGAGAAATGACCTTTACAGAATCACCTTCAATACAAAACTTATTGCTTGTGCCCCGGTGGCATAGTGGTTACATGTTAGGCTGCTACCTGAAAGGTCCGCAGTTCAAAACCACTTTCTCTGTGGGAGACAGAAGGGGCTTCTTACTCCAGTAAAGAGAAACTCACAGGGGTACTTCCACCCTGTCTGTTAGGGCTTTGTGAGTCCGAATGGACCGAGGCAGTGAGTCCATAATAAGCATTATATACAGTCTCATTCATGCCCTCAAAAAATTCAGAATCTAACAACACTCTTGTAGCCACCTCACAAGCATGGGCCATTTAATGCAATTTTTTTTCTTTCTTTTTATCATTTTATTAGGGGATCATACAACGCTTATCACAGTCCATACATACGTCCACCGTGTCAAGCACATTTGTACATATGTTGCCATCATCATTCTCAAAACACCTGCTTTCTACTTGAGCCCTTGGTATCAGCTCCTCATTTTTCCTCTCCCTCCCCCTTCCCCCTCCCCCCTTGATAATTTATAAACTATTATTATTTTGTCCTTTTTTTTGTCCCTTAAAGGGGGTGGGGAGAAAGCTCTACATTCTGGTCTGGGTCGGCAACCCCACACCATGTGAAATCACATGTTCAGGACTACTGCGGCAGTGGTCTGGACAGCTGTGCGGAGGCCGTGGAAATTGCTGACACTCACAGAGGCTAAGTGCGGGGAAGGGCGGGCGCAGAGCCGGGGATGGAGCTTCAGGCGCCCGAGCCCTCCTCGCCGTCGGCGGGGCGGCAGCACTCTCAGAAGGCTGTGCGCATTGGCTGCGAGAGACGTTTGGGGGCCGTTTTTAAGCTCCGCCTCGCTGGCTGAAACCTTGCTGCATGGAGAAGAGGAACCACGGCGAGCGAGCGATTTCCGGGGCAACTTGATCCGCCGCCGGAAAACGCGGGGAGCGGTCTTTAGCAATGACGCCGGGGCGAGGGCGTCCCGGGTCCCACGGCCGACACGCTCGCCAGAAACGGGCCCGGGGAGCGCGTGGGAGGCGCGGGCGCAGGGCCCCCCACGAAGCACGGAGACGCACCTGCGGGCGGCTGCTGCTGACGGCTGCAGGCACGTATCTCGGCGGGCAACCGCGACCGGAACCCACCCTGTTCAGGACGCGGCTCCGCGGCGGCCATCTTTGTTGAAGGCATCGCCCCGCGCGGGCAGGGCCGCCGCCATCACTGCTGAGGGCAAACCGAGGGCGCGCGGTGGCCATCTTTATTGGGGCGCAAGCGTCGGACTGAAGCCTTTTCCGCCGTGTTTTCTGCGGGCAAACCGTGCACCTGCCCGGGGGTGGGCAATACCATCCGCTGGTGGGTTATCGACGGAAGGAATAGTTGGGTAATTGCGTTTAAATACAACAGGACCAGCATATGATTGACATGAGACGGGCGGGTCTCGACTCACAATCACAGCAGGGAGTCCTTCACTGGCCATTCTATTTAAAATAGCAGCAAAGTACAGGGAAATTCAGCCTCTACATTCAATTCCCCTTTGTTAGGTTTATGTTCTTCTTCAGCGCGTACCTACCGGACCCACCTATGGAGAAAGATGGGGCTCTCTGCTCCCAGAAAGATTTGCAGCCCCGGAAGCCCAAAGGGGCAATTCCAGTTGACCCTATAGGGTTACTACGGATCAGGATCGATTCCGAGGCAATGAGTTCGGTTGGAGTTCCTGCCCTTGTGACCACCTCGCTGAAAGTTATATTTATGTATGTTTTCTTTATTTATATTTTATCCCCCGTAGGGTATTCATAAAACGTTTACCAGGGAATCAGAATCCAGATGCAGTAATTAGCTAGCTTCTCAAAGCAGAAAGGGGTTTGTCATGGGTAACGCCGGACATTTAAAAACACCAGGAAGACCAGCGAAGGACTGGGGTTCCAGGAAAGCCTCCCTAAAACAGCATTGCCCTTGTGGCTCATGACAACAGGTACATGCTCCGCAGCTCCAACCTCCTCTCAATTCCAAACAAAGAACTGAGACACTGGGACATTACCCAAGTCCCCACAGCAACGACATCAACACATCACTTGCTAGTCTTATTCGGATACATCGAATTGGAACAGCCTATTTACCTTGTGCGTAGAACTTTAATAGCAAGGGTGTCCTAGGCTTTAGTACTTTCCAACTTTGGGAGCAGAGAAATTCATGCTGGGAGTGGGGGAGAGTTTGGAGAGGGCAGGTCAATCTACTTCACTGTGTTTTTAATTTAAAAGGCACAATTTTTAAAAACAACATGACATTCGTAAAAGATACATGAATAAGCTTTCACAAATTCCTTTATGCCAAAAGTTGAGTGTCCTTTCTCAAATTCATTTAAGCACTCAGACCATCAAAAAAGGCACTCATTGATTCATTTTTAAATGAATTGAATGATATGGACAGAAAGCCATATTATGCCTGCCCAAAAAAAATGGTTGACAGGAACAGGAACAAAATGTCATTTCTATGGAGGTTTTTCAAAACTAATGCCTCTAGTGGGAGATGAAAATATCTTTGTAAAAAAAATCAATGAAGAGCAATTTTAGACCTGTCCCCTGGAAAACTAACACATGCTATCAGTTTAGAATGCTACTGTATCAATATACTATTTTTAATGTGGCATTAGGGATGGCATATTTGCACGTATAGAATTATTGTTGGTGTTGTACATATGTAGAAACTGTGGAATCAGAGTAGTCAAGTGCCCGAGTCAAAACCACACGATTAAAATATAGCAAAACCTGACTTTTAACCAGGTAACTCTGATTTTTCTCTTGCTTCATATGCATGTGGAAGTTGGATATTGAATAAGGAAGACCAAAGAAGAATTGATGTGCTTGAATTGTGGTGCTGGAGAAGAATATTGAAAGTATGAAGGAATGCCAAAAAGACAAACAAATCTGTCTTAGAGGAAAGTACAACTAGAGTGCTCTTTAGAAGCAAGAATTGACTTACATTCATTGGACATGTTGTCAAGAGAGACCAGTCCCCGGTGAATCACATTAAGCTTGGTAAAGTAGAAAGGCCGTGCAGAAAAGCAGAGTGACCGTCAACGAGATGTACAGGCACAGTGGTTACAATGATGGACTCAAGCACAGGAAGAATTGTGAAGATGGAGCAGGACTGTGCAGTGTTTCATTCTGTTATGCATACGATTGCTACGGATCAGAACAGATTCAATGGCACCTGACAACAGCACCCCTGATTTCATACTTTTCTCAGGATACTACATGGCCACGAATAGTAAAGAGTCTGTTTTAACAACAGCCAAATATTTTAGATCCATCATTCCTGGTGCTAGCACCCATTCTTATCTTCTGAGGACTCTCTTCTCACTCTTCTTGTTTTGCTCCAGAAATTTCCTCTCCTCAGCGTTGTTCCCTTCGCAATATGTGGAGATGTGCTCATAATATTCTCTGTCTTTATCCAGATCAACTTCAGACTTCTTGCAGCACAGCCAGTACCTGAGATCACTTACTTTTCTAGGAAGTAAAAACCAAGTATCCTTCTTCCAACGGTAAACTTTGAAAATTCCCATACACATAGAAAAGTTACAGGAATGTTGAGTACACCGAACACCCATCAATGGTGATATCCAAGAAGAGATTGGCAACCAATGGTAAGAGCCATAAGCCTTCACAGAAAAGAAGCAAAGAGGGTAGGAGAAAGTTTAGGAAGAGTGAGTACAGCAGCTGAGGATATGAACAGACAATACCAAAGCAGCCCATCCACAATCTGATGAGTGGCTATGCTACTCCTAAGTGACCAGGCTGGTTCTCTGCTTGATTAGCCAACTCTCACCAACTAGCCAGTTGAAGCACTGAACCCCACCTCAACCCCACCCCAGCATACAATAATGCTTACTTCTGAGTAGCATTCAGCATGTTTATCTTCACTTCAATAAATACCTTAAACTAAAGCTTCTATAAGGACTCACATACTGATCAGAATCACTAACACAGGTGGTTACTCCTCCACTCTATCCACTCTCTCTCTGTAGGCTGTATTGTGCCCCCACAGAGGATTAAGCACCTGTTACGATCAGATAACAAATCCATTTTCAGGAAGGACAGATGGTTTTTTTCTCTCCTCCACCATGTCTATTGTGCCCACTGTGAGCCTGAAAAATAAGAATTCAAAAAGAACCAATGTAGTATTTCCTTGTCTTTGGTTTCAATGACTATATATATATATATATATATATATAGAGAGAGAGAGAGAGAGAGAGAGAGAGAGAGAGAGAGATTTGGTCTTTTCTGCTTCCTAGCTATAAAAATTAAGCCCTGGAAAACAGATTTTTTTTTTCAAGCACACATAGAACATTTATAAAATACTTTTGGTTGATTTGGCTTATGAGGGTTTGGGACTATAATCTCATGGGGCAATTTGGCCAATTGGCACAATATAGTTCAGGAAGACAGTGTTGTACATTCTACTTTGGTGAGTAGCTTCTACGGTCTGCAAAGCTTACTAGAGAGCATCTGACCTACAACTATTGATCTCTACTTATTTGGAGCAAAGAGAAAGAAGACAAAGACTCAAAGCAGACAGTCGTCTACAGTGTTAATAATCTACACAAATCATAGCCTCACCGACCTACAAACCAGAAAAACTAAATGTGCCTAGCTACTTCAAGTGACTATTCTGACCAGGGACACAATAGATGCTCCCAGATAGAATGAGAGAAAAAGATAAGCAAAACTCAAATCCTGTGAAAAGGTCAGGTTTTCAAGGCAGGTAGAGACTAGAGATATTCCAAAACTATCGCTCTATTGTTCCCTTTAAACTTGGAACTAGAATCACTTCTGGAGCTCATCTTTCATCCAATGACAGATTAGCTCATGAAATCAATAATATCACCCTTGAGTACTATACTTCTCAAGCCATCTAAATGAAACCAAATGGTAAAACATTTGCCCTGAGACCAAAGATGAAATGGTAAGGGGGAATAGAGAAGCTAAATTAATGGAAACAGAACAACCAGCATGGAAATAATGAACATGCTGACACATTGTGAAAAGTAAGTGTAATCCATGTTACTCTCACTGCCATCACATCAATGCCAACTCACAGCAACCCTATGGGACAGGGGAGAACTGCCCTTACGACTTCCTAAGACTGCAACTCTTTATGGGAGTAGAAAGCTGGGCTTTCCCCCCAGGAGCTACTGGTGGTTTAGAACTGTGGATACCGTGGTTGGTAGCCCAGTGCATAAACCACTATGCCACCTGGGCTCCTCACTGAACTCTCTACTAGAGAAACAAATTCATTGACACTCATGTGTTTAAGAAAGAACTTTTTAATAAAAGAGCAATTGTATATTCAGAAAATATCCCAGCCCAGTCCAGATCAAGTCCATAAGTTCAATATTAGCCCATATGCCTGATACGAGTCCATAAATTCGTCCTTAGACTCACATAGCATATGCAATGATGCCCTAATGCAGGAAGATCACAGGCCAATGGGTAGAAGGTCTTGTGGATCTAGTGGCAGAGAAGTCATCTCAACACTGGCGTGGGTCTCCACTTGTCTCCTCCAGCTTTCTGAGTGTCTCCACAGCAGGAAAGGGAAAGGAGAGAGAGAGTGTTCCTTGCCTCCAGGGAGGAAGACCAGAGTTTCCAGAATCCTCAGAAGGCCATGCCCACAAAGAGGCATTATTGACTATGACCTGATTAACAGGCTAGACTCCACCCCTTCACACAAGTTGACAAGAGATTATGTAACTGCAACAATAACTCACAGCACGTGAGCTGATTGCAACTCATAGTGACTCTGTAAGGCAGTATAGAACTGCTTCTTTGGGTTTCCAAGACTATAAATCTCTATGGGAGCAGACAACCTCAGCTTTCTCCCACAGAGTACCTGGTGGCTTTGAAATACCAACCTTGCAGTTAGCAGCCAAGAACTTCACCTACTTCCCTACCAGGGCCTCTTGAATAATAGATCTAGAAATTGTTAAGTGAAAATTGAATTGGCTGTGTAAGTTTTCACCAAAGCCACAATAAAATGTTAAGAAAAAAAGGATTTAAAATGAATTAAGAATCCAAGCTATTGAGATATCTGAATGCTAAAATAAGTTTGTGGTGTTCTGGCATAAAAGATAAAAAGAAAATCTCTTGGATTTTATAGTTTTAATCTCTAACAAAATAAGGCATACTGAGTCATCTAAAGAGAATATTTCCCAGGCACTGGTTTCAAGCAGGAATTTCTTATATGATTATATAAGAAACATCAGATAAATTAACAAATTATGCTTCTTCCATCATATTTTGTATAAGAGACTAAACAATGTTCTTCAAATGTATATTTCTAGTGCTAACCCAATATACAAGATAATGCATGGCAGACACTAGCTTTCTGGTGATCTAATTACATGCAATGATAAATCTGAAAGAAATTAGTCTGTGCATGCAATCTAAACTCTCTCAAATATCAATAACAAACAAACCTAAGTATTCTAAAGAACAGAATGTAGTCACTAAGTTCTCTGTTGGATATCTACTGGGCTGATAGATCGATAAGTAAGATAAATCCACTTGCTTTAGATAGTAAATGGCATAAAATGGGCAGATGTCTTCCGCGCTCAAAAGATATGATAGAAAAGCAAGCTGCACGGGTGCCAAGGAAAGGGGACAAAATGTTCCTTAATCATAATGTTTTCTTCTTTCTTAAATCATTTTATTGGGGCTCACACAACTCTTGTGTCAAGCACATTTGCACATATGCTGCCATCATTTTCAAAACGTTTTTTTTCTCCTTGAGCCCTTGGTATCAGCTCCTCATTTTTTCGTCTCCTTAATTGTGGGAAACAGAAGGATTTCTCCCAAGTTGTCTCCCCCAAATAAATGCCAAACTTAGCTGCTTGCAAATGACTATACACTGGGAGGTCATCAGGAATAGATCAGGGTTATTCTCACTAAGGGTTATCAGCCGTCTAGAGCAAGCAGTCACTACTGGTTATCCCACAACAAGTAGGGCCAGCTCCCTTCTAATAAGAATAGCAGTTGTCTGCTTCCTTGTAGGAGACCCCAGAGAGGTCAAGCCCATCCAAGGATTACCAAAGTTAGGCCGCCATCATGAATCTAGGGTCCACCCATTTTGTCACATTTGTACCCCTGGTCCCTCCCACTCCTATGGGCACACTCCTAGCTCATCCCCTTCCTGTCACACTTAATGCCTATCGTACATTCCCTTCCTATGATGTGTATGCCTACTGTACTGCCCCTTCTTGCAACATGTGGTTACCTGTAATATACCCCCCTAAGTAATGATAACCCTTGGTTAGCAATAAAGTGGGGGCTCTCCTGCTCTTGCTCCAAGGCTCTCCCCATGAAGACCACCAAGCAGGGCTGAGGTGAGCATGCTACTATGAAATGAGTCGGACTCCATTACTTCAATCTCTCTCTGTCTCTCGTGCTCTCTATGACTTCATTATGATCTTTACTTATTATCGCTGCACAATTGCGCCTCCCGGACCAGCGATGATTTGTTGGGGGCTCTCCTTTCCCCCGCACTTAATCATAATTATAAAAGATTTGAAACTACTTAATTACAGGGTCGGTTCCTAGTCACACAAATTGATTTCAGATACTCTCCTAGAAATTGGTGGTTCAAATCCACCCAGAAGAAAAATTTAGCAATCTGCTTCTATAAAGATTATAGGATCCCCCAAAAAAGATCTGTTTCCCCCATGGAGTTGTTAAATTCTGTAACAAATGGGTCTCCATGTGTCAGAATTAATTTGATGACAACAGGTTTGTTTTTTTATTTAGAATCATCTGGACAAATATTTAGCCCAAACCACAGAATTTGGCATCATAAAGTGTGAAAGAAATCATTTTGACACATCCACCTTCCCAAATAGCCCTGGGCATTTGCATTACCAGTTGGCCACAGAAACCAAAAGAAAATGTCACCCTGGATCTTACGAAATGCTTCGTTCAAGGCAGAAGTACATGGCCATGGTTCTGCAGAATGAACTGTCCACAAATGTACCAAGCAGTTGAGTGAAAAAAGCTTTTATCGGGTTATTTAATAAAGTCCATTTAAAAATTAGAGGATGACTGCTAAATATAATGATTTTTGTTTCAGCATAATTGAACAGCATAATAGACTGTTCTCCCTGACAACAGTCCACCAAAGGGTTTAGCTGCCTCTGAATAAAACAAATGAAACCATTAGTCCAGAAGAGCGTCCTTTCCTGCCTTTCTATTTGGGCTGACGGATGGCAGGCATCCAGTCCACCCACTAGCGGTACAGGAAGTACAGGATCTTTAACCAATAGTGGATAGTAATATTGATGCATTAGACCTGTTCTTCAGAGAGACTGGGCTCGATTTAATAGGTCAAAGAAATGAGCGATTGAAGTGCTGGTAGATCTTGTATTTCTCTTCTCCCAAATTAATTAGAATATGAATGCTGAGATGCTTGGAGTACTAGCTAGCTAGAAGGATGAGTCAGGTGTAAATATGTTTCTCTCCTCCCAGTCACTCCCCGCCCCCCATTGACTAAAAGTGATTAGGAAGAGGAAGAGATGGAAGAAATTAAGGATTAGATTACCTGACCAAATCCTTTTTACTCATGTAGATTTTTCCTAGTGGCCTATGAACAACACACACACACACACACACACACACACACACACACTTCTTTTTGGATTTTGCTATTGCAAAAAGATTCAGAACCTACCTTTTAGGCCCTTTTCCATTTCCCCAATGTACACCTATTGACATCAGTTGTGTTGTGCAAACATCACCCATATTTGGTGCCACCTTTCCCATTTCTATGGACAAAAACACAAAAACTGACTACTAGCTAGGGAGGATTGTGAGGATGGCACCGGACCAGGCAATGTTTCATTATGTTGTGCATAACCTCACTAGGGGTCAGAACTGACTCAGTGCCCCTAATAACCACACCATGACTTAATAATCACTAGTGAAATCTCATTTTTGTATTTACCTATTCATGCCATTTCATAAAAGAACAAATAAGTCAATTTTTAAAAAAATATTTGGTTTTGGAGTGTGCGTGTGTGTGTGTGTTTGTGTGTGTGTGTGTGTTTGACGGATTTAACTCCACATAATGTCCTCCAGGATCAGCCACATTGCAAGATATTTCAGCTCATTTTTCCTCATCACTAAGTATATAGGTAGTCTTCCATTGTTTGTACATACTACATTTTATTTATCCACTCATGTCTTGATGGGCATGTAGGTTGTTTTCATTTTTTGTTGTTGCTTTTTTGAATAGTGCCGCAATGAACACAAGTGAGCATATCCCTGTGTCACTTCCATAGGATCCCTCAAATAGATGAGGGGTACCCCGCCAAAAATGGAATAAAGCTTCACTGGGCAGAGTTTTCATAGTATGCATGTTTCCCACAAGGTGGGCATCAAGCAACTCGCTCTGAGTTAGGGCACCCAGTGGCATCACCTGGGGCAGTTTTCTCTGGTCACAATGAATTTTTTCATGAGAGCAGTTTCACTCCTACCTTTTAATTTAAGATAACAGCATGCACCGGTGAAATTTTGTTTCCTGCTCAGGAAAAATGGTGCGGAAAATGTTATGATGGTGAACACAGCTTGCAAGGACAGCACTATGGGGAAAACTCAAGTGTACCAGTGGTTTTCTCATTTCAAAAAAGGTAAAATGCCCATTGGTGACAAACCTCATTCTGGACTTCTGTCAACTTCCTGAATAGACAAAAATGTTGACAAAATTCGTGTACTTGTGCTCAAAGACTGACCACGAACCAATGAAGAGATGAGGAAGTTATTTGGACTATCTTGTAGCTCGGTTCAGCAAATTTTAATGGAAGGTTTGGGAATGAGAAGGATCCTGCAAAATGTGTGCCTCAGATTCTGATTGACCAGGAAAAAGAGGGTCGAGTGTTTTTGAAAGAACAAATCCAAGCGAGCCAGACTTTTTCCAAGGTCATTACTGGTGATGTGATGCTATTCTTTCAACCCTGAAACCAAACAACAATCAAACCAATGGAAGATGCCATTGTCACCTCACCATAAACAGCTCCTCAAAGGAAATCAAAAATCAAGATGATGCTCATTTGTTTTTTGATGTGAGGGGGATAGTGCATTTGGAGTTTATTCCACCAGGCCAGATTGTTAATCATGCTTTCTATTTAAAAACTGTGAAAAGATAGGTAACAGTGTGCTGGTGGTGGGGGGAGGAGCTCGGGGAGGCTTCATTTGTGGCAGACGGGGCACTGGTTTTGCTACCACAACAGTGCACCTGCTCACACAGCCATCCCTGTGCACCAGTTTTAGGCAAAAACAGCATGCCTCTCTTGCCCCACACACCTGACTCACCTGACATTTCTCCTTGCAACTTCTTTTTATTTTCTCTAATGAAGACAGACGTGAAAGGGCAGTGATTTGATGGCATAGAAGAGATGAAGAACAAAAAATGAAGGAGGTGCTGTCAGCCATCCAAAGAGATGAATTTGAAACATGTTTCCAAGAATGCAATCGCAGATTTGACAAACATATTATAATGCAGAGTACTTTAAAGGGGGTAAGGTTGTTTTGTAAAAATGTTTAAATACATAGCTCTTGTATTAGACAGGGTTCTCTAGAGAGATAAAACCAGATTGCTGATAATTTTATATATATATATATATATATAAAGATATAAAACACAAGAAATGAACTGTTAAATTATATACAGATAGATAGATATATAATACAAAAAATAAACAGTTAAATTATAAAGCAGTACAAATGGCTCAGTGCAACTCACTCCCGTGAGAGAGTTGTGAGACACTGGCAGTCCTTCAAGTCTTGAGAGCCGTCAGGTAGTCCTCTGTAGAGAGAGCTAGGCTATTCCAGAACAGGCAGCAACAGCAAAGCAGGTCACCAACTGTCAGCCAGGTCACCAACTGTCAGTCCTCAGCTCCGGATATGTAAATTTCATTCGTGTGGTCTGAAAGGGACCTCAACTTACAGTGACACAGTCCACAGGCTAGGCGTCCCACAGGTAGTGTGCCCTTTAAATTGAGGCACAGAACAAGCAAGGCAGCTGCACACTGGTCCGATGATTAAAGAGCGAGAGACAAGAAAGGTGAGGCTCACCGAGTCATTTATCTCTCCGCCCTTCAATTAATCCCACTTGTGTTTATTGGCCAGACTGGCACAATATACTAACTATCTTAGTTCTGAAAAACAAAATCTATTTTCTTACGTATCCCCTCATATACCTAAAAGTGGAATTGCTAGGAAGGATGGCAGCTTTACCCTTAGTGTTTTTTGTTTTGTTTTTGAGAGACCACCAAGCTGTTTTCTACAATGCCTGTACCATTTGGAATTCTTATTCAATAAAGAATTCTTAAGTTAAGAAATCAATTAATAAGCGAAAGACACATTTGAACATAAAGACTAAGCAAACTGTGGAAGAACATTGATTTCTTTGTAAACCAGCAAATTCACTGAATGCGCAGTTAAAGAAGCCAATGACTCTCAATAGCTCTAACTATGATTTCTTTCTTTCTTTTCCCCATTACTACTCCTTTTGGGGGTGATTAACTGTTTTATTGACATATAATTCACATATCATATAATTTAATAGTTCAATGATATTAAAAAGAGTTGTACAATCATCACCATCATCAGTTTTAGAACATGCATGTTCTTCTTTCTTGCTCTTATGCTTACTAGCTCTCTATCTCCCCCCCCCCCCCACATCCCCTGCTGTATCCGTAAGAATCTATTAATCCAGTTACTGTGTTTTTAGATTTACCCACTCTGGATTCTAAAATGAACCAGGAATATATATAAACCAGAGGCACATGAATGGATTTCGAGCTCACATTAATCATAGCCCTAATCTAAGAACAATTTGCTTTAATGATGTGGCCCTACTTGAAATTCTCATGAAGTGATCACTGAAGATGTGGGTGCTATAGGAAAGTGTGGTTAGGAAATTATATTGTGCCTCGCTGTCAGAAAGACTAGTATCTGGAGTCTTAAAGGCTTTTCTTAAGACAAGCAAGCCAATTAAGTGAAGTGTCAGCTAAGTCCACACAGAAGAAGCACAGCGGCCCGTGTGATCCAAAGATGGTAAATAATAAAACCTAAGACCAGAGGAGGGAACAGTATTAGAACCTAATTCCTGAGCACCCTGCAGAAGGCTGTGGCTATCAGAGCAAAACTCATTTGCAGGGTCCCTACCAGGATGAAGTCTGATGAATCTCCGCTGACCATAGACCAGAGAAGTGCTATCAGTGGATGCATTGAAAAATGGATTATTGCAGGTGTACTTTGATCTCCCTTTTGACTCATTTTAAATATGAACTGGTTTTTAATATTTTCAGCTTTCTTTTCTATTGAAATTTTTTTCACTCTAGTTTGTTTTGTTATTGTTGGCTTTTTGTTTTGTATGCTTTTCTGTATAACCATAAAATTGTCACAGCACCTACAATGTATCAGGAATGGTACATATTACATGATTGCATTAAAGAGCATGTAGGTAAATTATTTCATTTAATTTTATAAATGATTTCACAGCCTTATGAGTCAAGTACAGCTAGCTAAGTGGCTGTCAGAGTTTAAAAAAAAATTACTCTTACCCCAAAGTCCTGAGCTCTTCACTATTCTAGTAATACTTTTGAGTTGCCAGGTTTCCTGGGACTATTCACCCAGATAAAATATTAAGGAAATTCATGGAGGAAAATTTCCCCAATATCACAAAGGAGGAGATGATAACCATCTAGGAATCAGAGAGTACACCAAATAGGTTAGACACCCCCCCCCCCCACACACACACACACACACCACTACAACCACCACCACCAAATCAAGACATATAGTAGTCAAATTATCCAACTTTAAGGAGGAGAGACTCTGGAGAGCAGCTGGAAAAGACAAAAACAGTCACCTAAAAAGGTAAACAGATAAGAATACACTCAGACTTCTCCACAGAAACCACGGAGAAAATAAGAAAACAGAATAACATATAACCAACTTTAAAAGACAAAAATTGCCAACCAAAAAACCTATATCCAGTAAAGCTATCCAAAGGAGAAACAAAGTATTCTCAAACAAGGAAATATTTAGAGAATTCATAAAAACAAAATCAGCATTATAAAAAAAGTAACTAAGTCTCTATGGTCAGAAAATCAACAACTGCAGTACACAAACATGAGAATACCGTAGTGTGTAACATCACCCAGACAGAAGTCAACACACTGAAAACCGTACCCAAAGCAATATAGAGCTAGAGAGTAAACAAAGACATGAACAAACTCCTCCAGACCAAAAAAAAAATGGGAAGAAAAATATCAAACACAAATATGACAGCAATTGGTCTACATTTAAAATTAATAATACCAAATATCAATGTACTAAATGCACCAATCAAAAGGCAAAGAGTAGCAGACTGAATTAGGAAACAAGATCCATCATGCTGATGCCTACAAAAGACACATCTCAACTCACAGACAAAAACAGTCTGAGAGCCAAAGGATCAGGGAAATTATACCAAGCTAATGGCAACTAAATAAAAGCAGGACTGGCCAAAATACTCTACAGCAAAATAGACTTCAAAGTAAAGACATAATGAGAGGCAAGAATGTCATCCCTTGACATGATATAATGATCAGAAGAGACCAAGAATACATAGCCATAATAAACATATGCGAGTCCAGTGAAAGATCCTCAAACACATGAACCAAATCCTCAGAGATGAAAAGACAAATTGCTAGATCACCAGTAATAGTAGAAGACTTCAATATACCACTTTCAAGGAAAGATAGATCAGTAGGAAAGAAACTCAATAAAGAAATGAACTGAACAACACAATCAAACAGCTCAACCAACTTCCTAGAAATGTACAGGTTTCAAACCAACAAAAAACACGTTCTTCTTTCATTCACGTGGCACATATTCTAAAATAGACTGCAAGCCTTAACAAATCCAAATATCTAGAGATTATTCAAGCCATCTTCTCAGACCACTGTGCCATAAAATTGGAGACCAACAATAGGAAGAATAAAAACATGAAGACAAATGCATGGATATTCAACAACAGCCTACTTAAGAAAAAAAGTCTGGGTATTAGCCCAAATAAGAGATGAAATTAGGAGATCCTACGAAGAAATGAGGGTAATAATCCAACCTACCAAAACCTATGGAAAAAAACTGCAGCAAAAGTAATTATCAGAGGTCAGTTTATTCCAATTCATGCACACATGTCAAAAAGATGAGAAAATCATTTTCAACACTCTAACACAACACCGCCAATAATTAGAACAGAGTCAGCACAAAACCTCCAATAATAAAAGAAATCATAAGGTTAGAACAGAAATAAATGAGCTAGAAACAGAAAAACAATGGGGGGAAATCAACAAAACAAGACATCGGTTCTTTGAAAGTATCAAAAAAATGGAAAAACCACTAGCAAACTTAACAAAGGATAATAAAAAGTAGACAAAAATATCTAGAATGAAATATAAAACAAGTGGTGTTCCAACAGATTCAAATGAAATAAAAGAATAACAACATAGTACTAAAGAAAAACTGTATTTCAACTAATTCAGTAATCTGGATGTCATGGAAAAATATCTAGAAACCCAAATTAATGCAAACAGGCATTAAAAACTTGAACAGGCCCAGAGAAAGGAAAACTAGATAAAGTCATGAAGAAACTTTCAACCAAAAAAAGCCCAGGACTAGAGGGCTTCACAGAAGAATTCTACCAAGTATTCAGACAAGAGCTGGAACAATTCTACGTATATTAGTCCAGAATATAGAAAGGGACAGCAAATTCCCAAATTCATTCAGCATAACCCTGATATCAAAACCAGGCAAAGATCCCACAAACTGCAGACCAATATACCTCATGAACATAGATGCAAAAATTCTCAGCAAAATCCTGGTCAATAGGATCCAATAATATGTAAAATAATAATAATATATCATGACCAAGTGGAATTCATACCAGGGATGCATAGATAGTTCAACATCCAAAAAGCAAATTAATGTAGTCCATCACACAGACAAGATAAAGGACAAATACAGAAAAAGCCTTTGACAATATCCAACATCTGTTCCTAATAAAAACACTCAATAAGATAGGAATAGAAGGGAAATGTCTCACACAATAAAGGCCATATATGAAAATCCCAACCGCCAATATCACACGCAATTGGGAAAAGCTGAAAACATTCACACTGAAAACGGAAACCCAACAAGGATGTCCATTATCGCCACTCTTATTCAGCATTGTACTGGAAGTCCTAACCAGAATCATAAAACAGCAACAAGAAGTTAAGGGAATATAACTAAACAAAGAAGAAGTGAAACTCTCACTATTTGCAGATGATATGGTTTTGTATAGAGAGAACCCCAAAGTCTCTATATAAAGCAATAGGATTGTTGGAAACAATTGAGTAATTTAGTAAAGTAGCAGGATATAAGATTAACAAGCAAAAAATAAATTAGACTCCTATATACTAGTGATGAGAGATAGGAAAAATACATCAAGAAAACAATATAATTTCAAATACCCACACAAAAGTTTAAATACCTAGGAATAAATGTAACCAAAGAAACAAAAGACCTGTACAAAGAAAACTACAGAGCATTAATACAAGAAACCAAAAGAGATCTACACAAATGGAAGAATATCCCATGTTCATGGATAGGAAGACTCAATATTGCATTTTGCTATTGTTATGAATTGTAATGTAAGTATCTGATATGCCGGATGTATTCTCATTGTTACAAATTGAAAATAATTAAAACATAGTGATTAATCACAAAAACAATATGTCACTATATATTGTGAAATATTATTTCTAATTACAAATAAATGCAATTTTGTCTTGAAGCATAGTGTAGCATGAGTAACAGTCTTAATACAACAACAGTACACTACATTGCTACATTTTGCAACAGTATGCATAAAAAACCAACATCAGTGCAAAGGTTGAGATAGCTTCTTTCTCGCCAGATCAGGATACCTGTATGTGTGTGGACCGGCCTGGAGATGGATAGAGGAGCGATGTCTCAGTTTCCAAGACCATCAGAAATATGTGTTTTCCGATGGTATTAGGCAACCCCTGTGATAGGGTCGTTCGGCACCAAAAGGGGTTGTGACCCACAGGTTGAGAACCACTGCTTTTAATAAATGGAAAAACTAATTACCAACTTCATATGGGAAGGGAATAAGCAGTATGGGAAACAGAACTGGGAAGAGAGTGTATGTGGGCAAACTCAACATTCATACATTAAGGAGCCTGGGAGGCCAAGGCTCCCATGAAGGAAACCTTCATGTTATGGGTTGGAGATGCATCCCACTCACAATCTCCTAAGAAAAAGTTATTTCCCTTTATGCCCCCTGCCCCAAATGCCAAATTTATGGTGCTGTCTGCAAACACATGGTCACTCACTATACTCTTGAGGATCAACTGCTTGAAAGTTAGCTGCCTGAAGGTTGTCAGTCATCTAAAGCAATCAGACCCCATTGTCTGTCCCACCCTAAGCAGGAACTGCTCCCTTCTGATAAGGATATGGATTGTTCCCCTGGAGGAGAGCTCAAAGCCATCTAAGGTCAAGCTAACTCAGATGGCCAAGGTTAGGCTGCCATATTGACTCGAGTCCTCCAATCTGGTTATGCTTGTGTCACTGTGTGCCCCCAGTGCAACCCCTTCCTATTGTGTGTATGCCCCTAGCTCATTCCCCTTCTGTCACATGTATGCCTTTTGTACATCCCTTTCTGTTATGTATGTGCTTACCATGACCTATGTGCTCAACATTATATAAGCTCGTGAGATTACTTTAACTTCTCTCTCTCTCTGCTCAGACCTGGCTCTGGAAGTCATGACTGAGGAGGTGAGCCCTTCCAAGTTTTATCTTGTCTGATGTCTCGTTAATTTATCCCTGATTACACAAATGCCCCCTTGGACCTATTCAGTTGGTTCCCCCACAGCCTAGGATAAGCAAAGAGCGTCTCACAAAGAAGAACAAAGCAGGTGGGTAGTCTTGCGCTGCCTTATCTCAAAACCTAGTACACAGTCACAGTTGTAAATACAGCGTGGTACTGGTATTATGATAGCTATATAGACCAATGAAACAGGACCCCCCAAAAAAAACAGAAATAAAAGCATCCACCTGGATACAACAGATTTTCAACCAAAGCTCAATAAACATTAAATGGGAAGGAGATGCTCTCTTCAACAAATGATGCTGGAAAAACTGGATATGCATCGGAAGAATGAAACAAGACCCATACCTTGCCCATGCACACAAAAAAATGAACTCAAGGTGAATCAGAGACTTAAATGTAAACCCCAAAGCTATCTGGATCATAAGCAAGTAAGCTGGAACAAATCTAAGGGGGTGAGTGCAAGACATACCAGGACAAAACACTCAGATATCACAACAGAAGCACACACAATGAAAGATAAAATAGATGAGTGGGACCTATTAAAACACTGTGTACATAAAAAATTAATTCCTCAAAAGTAAAACAAAAGTCACAGATTGGGAAAAGTTATTTAGCAATGAATGTTATGTCTGTTATGACAAAGGACTAATTACTAAAATCTATGAAATACTACAAGCCCACAACAAGAAAACAAAACAAAATAACTCTCTTAAAAGGTGGGCAAAGGACCTGAATAGACAATTTACAAAGGATGACACCCAAATGGCTAAGAAGCACATGAGAAAATGCTCTCATTCACTATCCATTCAGGAAATACAAATCAAAACAATGATGAGATATCACCTAGTAACTGTATTGGCCTAACAACCTTAGCCAGGTTTTTGAGAAATAGAGAACAACAAATGCTGGAGAAGGAGTAGGGAAACTGGAACTCTAGTAAACTGCTGGTGGCCTTGTAAATATGAACAACTACTGTGTAAAACAATATGGCAATTAGTAAAATGGCTGGCAATAGAAATCCCATACAACACAGCAATACCATTGAAGGGCATGTACCTTAAAGAAATGAGAGACAGATCACAAACAGATGTATGCTCTCCCATGTTCATTGCAGCACAATTCCCAATAAATATCAAGAAACTACCCAAATAGTGTTGAAAAGAGAGGAAAATTAAATAGAACATTCATTCCTTAAAACATGACTTTAATTAAAATTTCTTAATGTAGCTTTATGACTGATTACAGGATCTCTCTCTCTTAGAAACAGCTGGCTTATGTGAAACCTTTCTTGGAGGTAGTCAGCATGGAAACTCAGAGAGCAATGGTACTATAATCGTGTGTCTGTGTCTTCACTATGATGGTAGTCCCATCTTCTAAATTCAATTTTACACCAACAGGTTATAACTGGTAATATCCCAAGCAGAAAAAGAGCATTTGAAATTTTGAATTGACACTCTGATTGTACTGGAAGCAAAACAAAGACTCTTTGGCGTGGCTATATCCAGTATTGAACTGTTAGTAGACAGACTAACATTTACTTAAAACTTCACTGCCCTACTTTCTGTATTGAGATATGTATTATTCTGGTAGACCTGTGCCTGACATTGTCAGTGAATATTATTATAAGTTTTGCCTGACCACTAACTCCCATTGTTTGTGCAAATAGTGTCCAGTCGTGTAAATATTTATTCTGTACAAGTGACTAGTCTAGGTATTACTCTTGTTCAATCTCCCTCTCTCAAGAATGTTTTAAAATTAGTACCATGGGCTAATCAATGGCACTACAAACAGAAAGTTCTTATGCTCCAGGGAGATGATTGATAAGACTTTATGTGAAAGTAACAAGGATATCTCTAAGGTGAACCAGGGCAGATAAAAAGATAGATTCAAGAATAGATTTTGGGCTGACATTTGAACACAACTCCACCTTATCGACACGATCGCTGAAGACAAATGGGTGCATAAGCAAATGTGGTGAAGAAAGCTGATGGTGCCTGGCTATCTGGGGTCTTAACTCATTGAAGGTAAACAAGCAGCCATATAGCTGAGAAGCAACAATGCCCACATGGAAGAAGCACACCAGCCTGTGTGATCACAGGGTGTCGAAGGGATCAGGTATAGGCATCAAAGAACAAAAAATCAAATCATTGTGAATGGTGAGGAGTGCAGATTGGGGACCCAAGACCCATCTGTAGGCAACTGGACATCCCTTAACAGACGAGTCATGGGGAGGAGATGAGCCAGTCAGGGTGCAGTGTAGCAACAATAAAACATGCAACTTTCCTCTAGTTCCTAAATGCTTCCTCACCTACCACCACCACCATCACTATATGATCCCAATTCTATCTTACAAATCTGACTAGACCAGGGGATGTATACTGGTACAGATAGGAACTGGAAACACAGGAAATCCAGGACAAATAATCTCTTCAGGACCACTGGTGAGAGTGGCCATACCGGGAGAATGGGGTGGAAAGGGGGAACCAATTACAAGGATCTACATATAACCTCCTCCCTTGGGGATGAGCAACAGAAAAGCGGGTGAAGGGAGTGGATAAGATATGACAAAAATAATAATTTCTAAATTACCAAGGGTTCATGAGGGAGAAGGGAGCAGGAGGGAGTGGGAAAAAATGAGGAGCTGATATCAAGGGCTCAAGCAGAAAGCAAATGTTTTGAGAATGATGATGGCAACACATGTACAAATGTGCTTGACACAATGGATGTATGTATGGGTTGCGATAAGAGTTGTATGAGCCCCCAATAAAATGATTTAACAAAAAAAGAAAGTAAAAAAATGAATACAAGAATAAGGAAAAGATTCTAAATATGTGATGAATACACAACTCTCTAATATATTTAGACCATTGGATTGTATGATCTGTAAATTATATGCCAATAAAACAAAAAGTACTAAGAGGAAAAAAACATAACTCCAATTTAGGAGCAATTACTTCTTACAACTGCATACTCCTGCTCGATACTAACCCACAGAAGATATGGGTGCTATAGCATAGCGTGGTCAAGAAATTAGATGGCGCCCA
The DNA here is from genome assembly GCF_050624435.1 of Tenrec ecaudatus. Classification (NCBI taxonomy): domain Eukaryota; kingdom Metazoa; phylum Chordata; class Mammalia; order Afrosoricida; family Tenrecidae; genus Tenrec; species Tenrec ecaudatus. The sequence goes on from NC_134535.1 coordinate 33,626,595, forward strand.
GATATCAGATAGAATACCATCAGGGATCTTAAAGGCTTGTTTCCAAACAAACAGCCATTGAAGTGAGTTGTCAACTAAGCACACATGGAAGAAGCACATCAACATCCATGATCCAAGGACTGTGGATTATATAATCCAAAATGGAAGGAGGAAATAGTAGCAGAACTTGATTCTGAGATTCTGGTGTGCAGAAGGCTATGGAAGACCATGAAACTCAAAATACATTCACAGATCTACACAGGGAATAAACCACCGGTGATTTCCCTCTAACCATAACTGAGGGATGGGAATAAGCTGGTTATCAGAGAGCATTGGAGAGACGACTACAGTAGATTAAAGTGATAAATTGACCTGAGTAGTTAAAACCTTATCACTATCTCCCTTCTAAACGTTGTGATAGATCTAGTCTTTAATATTTTTGTGGAGCTTTTTTCATATTGGGGTTTATTTCTGTTGCATTTTGTCATTGTTGGTAGCCTCCTTGACTCTGTTATGTGTTTTCCTATGGTATATGAAACCCAGGATAGGTGAATCTATGAAGACAACAACTTGAGCAAGTGTTCCTGAGGGGGCACGGTGGTAAGGGGAGCTAAGTGGGGTAAGGGTAAGGTGTTCAAGAAGGAAGAAAATGTTCTGAAACTGATTTTGGTAGCAATTGTACAACACTATTTGATACGATGGAACTATGAAATGGTATGATATCTGAAGTAGCCCCCAATAAAATGGTGTGGGGGAGAACTTACAGTTTGAGAAACTCACAGGGGCAGTTCTACCCTGTTCTGTAGGATCACCATCAGTCATCATAGACTTGATGACAGTGAGTTTTGAGTTTATTTAAGTTTGGATTGGATTGTGTGTCCCCAAAATAAATGTCAAAATCCGACCTCTGTGTCTATAAATATGACTCTGGAAACACGGGATTTCTTTTCTTTTACTAATGGGATCATAGGAGAATAGAGTGAGTCCTAAGCAGAATAAACAGAAACCCAGCAAGAAGACAGATACCAAGGAATGTCAACGAACTCCCAGGGCTGCTGACAGTGAGGTTCTTTCCCTTGAGCTGATGCCTACATTTGGGCTTTGATGTACAAGGGGTTTCACTTACATATAACTTTCCTAATTTAAGGAGTATAATTCTTTTGGAAATGGTCGATTGGGCAGCATCCTGCCCTGTGATTTGTCAGTTTACTATGAAAATAGAGTATGTAAAGTCAAACTAATTGCTCTCAATTGTTTCCAACTCATGGGACCCTAGCTGATTTTTTGGCTCGGTAATCTTTATGGTAATAGTTCACCAAGCCTTTCTTCCACAGCACTGCTGAGTGGGTTTGAATCATCAGACTTTTAGGTTCATAGTGGAGTGTAAACCATTTGCACCGCTCAAGGACCTAGCCCCATAAATGGTGAGAAAATAAATTTTGTTGTAGAAGGCCACCTCCTTCTAGAGTTTTGTCACTGTTGCTGCTGTTTCAGCTGCACTATGAAACTAAGGCGACACCCCCAAAAGGAACAGCCTACTTGAAGTCTCCTTCATTGTATAATTCTTGTCTCTGTGGAGACAGCTACACATAGCTCAAAAGCGATGCAACAGTGTCCACGTGGTTCAAAGTGATCCACCACTCTAAAAAATGAACTTGGCTTTTATTTTAATATGGTTCACACAGTGACCTGGATCTAGACCCTCCAATTCAGGGGTTTTCAAACGTGAAAATATATCAGAGTCACCTAGAGGGCAGAGTGGCTGGGCACCCTCCCCACAGTGTCTGATTCAGAAAGTGTGGGCTGGATTTCAACACATTACCTTTCTAACATGTGGCTAGGATTATCACGTGCCAGAAAAGGGAATCACACTGAAGGCACCATTGCTTTCAGTTATGCCAGTAAATCTATTTCCCTCAAAATTAGGCCAGCATTGAAACTCCTTGAGATGGCTGTGCAGTCCCGAGTGAAGCCTGTTGCAAAGGCACTGAGGACTGATAATCCAGATGTTGGATCTGTCTCTCCTGTAACAATGAATATCCAAACCCTTCCTGTTGGATTGTCTTTATGTGGAAAGCTATTGTCAGAAACATTCATGAGAATTAATTATCAACAGCAGATTTAGTGCTTTGAAAAATAATGACCATTGTTGCAGGTAAGATTCTATTAAGCATTTTCCATTTGATGGTTGTTCAGCAATCAGAACAAAAGAGTTTTGTTTTGCTTTGTTTTTCACTCATGTGTGTTCAGCAATCAGAACAAAGGAGTTTTGTTTTGTTTTGTTTTTTTACTCATGTGCAGTCTAGACCTGGTTCTGTTGCTTAGCAATGTGCTCTGCTGCACCACTGCAGCCTGTGTTTTCCTCTTCAACAAAAAGCAGTGTCCCACAGATACTTTTAAACCCTACTGCAGCTGGCCTATGAAAGGGGATTAGTTGTTATTTTGTATTTAACCTTGCGGGCTTCAAACTCAAGATGAGAAACTTTCTTCAGGAAGTTGAAAATGCAAGGCCATCTTGCCTACAGTGAAATGTCATGCGTGCCAAGACGTTCCAAAGAACTTCTGAAGGCATGTGTCAGAGGAAGCCAGCCTCCAACACCCGGAGGGCCAGTAGGCAATCACATATAAAGATTATAGTAAAGTCATTGAGGATAAAAAAGTTAGGAGAGTAAAATAAAGGAGTCAGACACATTTTATGATAGCATGCTCACCTCAGCTCCTCTTAATGGAGCACGTGGAACTGGGAGAAGAGAGAGCGAAACTTAACTATCTTGGGACATTTATAGGTAGCCATAACACAAGCATATCCACCAGCTACATGTGTCACAAGGTGGGTGGTATCTACATTAAGGCCCCTGAACTCACAGGTGAGGAAACCTAAAACCTGCATTGGGAGAAGGTGGGAGGTTGGGTGTCACTGCAAGACGAGAGACCAAAAGGATAAGGTCTGCTTCTATGAGAAGATAGAATCAGCCATGTGCTCACTTTAAGGGAGCATAGCTGTTAAGGGGTGAGTCTGTGGGAATGATATTTAAAGGAGGATCAGGTGCTTGCACTTTACCTTTAACTTACCAAAGTGGAGGCTTTCCTACCATGGAATACCAGCTTTCCAGATTCCCTCTGGTATAAGTTAGGGAATATAGTCCTCATCATATTTCTCTCAGTGTTAGTTTTCCATGGGTATGACCCTGTCTGACAGAGATTTACTAACATCAATACCAAAAGTGGATGATCTTAAAGACCAAACACTTATTGTTTCCAAGTTCTGGAGGTTAAGACATCAAACTAGAGCGTCCACCAAGTCAATCCAGTCCTGGTCAGTAGCCTCGAGTGTTCCTCCATAGACCCTACACAGCATCTGTTCTCTGTCGTGTGTGCATGCCTCTGTGTCTAAGCTCCTTTTCCATACCGCTCAGAAGTGATTAGGTTTAGGACTCATCCCATACTGGTATGGCCTCATGAACACAATGGGGGGGGGGCGGCGCGATTTTGCAACGGAGTGGATTTCTAGTGATCCTCTCTGTGTCAGAGTAGAACTGTGTGTTCCATAGAGTCTTCAATGGCTGACTTTCCCAAAGTTGATGGCAAACCTTTCTTCCCAAGTCACCTCTAACCTCTCAGCTGTAAGTGCAGGCACCCCAGCCCACAAAGAAATGCCTGTTTGCAATCAGGATTACTTCCACAGTGTTTAGGCTTCCATGATATACTTTAAGGCAGTGGTTCTCAACCTTCCTAATGCCGAGACTCTCGTGTTGTGGTGACCCCCAACTATAAAATTGTTTTCGTTGATACTTCATCACTGTCATTTTGCTACTGGTTGAGAACCACTGCTTTAGGGGAGCATAATTCAGCCCACAGTAGCTATCCATTCGTGAACCCGAGGCCATCCACACCGAGAAGTCGCCCATGTTCCCCTTTAGGTCAGGCAAGTGGGGGATTCCGAAGACAAATCAAAGACTCTCTGGGGCCAGCGTTGTGCCGCAGCAGCGTTAGCTGTGGTTCCTAAGGCTGAGTCTGCCTGAGGAAGAGATTTGGCCCCCACAGCAGCAGCTCCACTCCTTGGCTGTGTGCTGCTTGGTGCTAGCTTCTCAGGCACGCCATGAAAAGCTTTCTAAGAATTCAGAGCGCATAGAGACTAATAAGTAGAAGAGTTAGCATGTATCAAGTACTTCCTATATGCTGGGCACTTCAACTGCATTATCTCTTTTAATAGTCACAACAGTCTGATGAATTCAGAAGCAGAATTGTGCTCATTTTCCAAGGAGAGCACTGAAGCTGAAAGGTTAATTGACTTGGCAGTAAACAAACCCAGGTCCCGGTTAAGTAGAGGAGAGCATGGCGGAGAGATGTCCCCCACCCCCATTCAGCTGCGCTATTCCCCTGCGTCTCTGCATTATTCATAAAGGCAGGGCTAATTCCAGGCTGCCAGGTCCCTGCCGGGAAAAGACCTGAGCTTTAATTCATGCTCAGAAGCTTTTGTGAATATCCATGCCCAAAGCCAGCCAGGCATCCCCTGGGACCAATGTAAAGGAAGGAGTATTTCCTTGGAAATCATCTTTGCACGGTGAGTTGGGTCGGGCTGAGCTTGATCCGCAGGGCAGTAGCCTGGTGGCCTACAAAACTGCAGCAGGTATTTGAAGAAGCCGGCACTTGGGCGCTGACCTTCCAGAGGGGACGTGTTCAAGCGCCTCTCTCCAAACAAGCACCCTTTCTCTTTGATGACGTCAATACAGCCCACCCCTCCGTCTATTCTGATGACCCTTTGTTTGGATCCAATCGTTTTTTCCTTCATTTTATCTCAAACCCTGTCTTAATGTGCCCCAAATTCTCCAAGTAGCCGTAGACAATTTCCTCGGCAACGCAGTATACCCCATTCTCCACGTACATACTTGGAGAAACACCACCCACCCCACCCGACAAACCTCGTCGTGTTTTCAGGAGGTTTTTTAATTGTGGTAAAACTACATACAGGCGGCCGGACAACAGAAAAGTGGGTGAAAGGAGACATCATTCAGTGTAAGTCATGAAAATATAATGATAACATGAAGTATTAAGGCTTCACGAGGGAGGGAGGGGGAAAAATGAGGAGCTGATACCAAGGGCTCAAGGAGAAAGAAAATGTTTCAAAAATGATGATGGCAACAAATGTACAAATGTGCTTGATACAGTGGATGGATGGATGGCTTGTGATAAGAGTTGTATGAGCCTCCAATAAAACAATTTTAAAAACAAACCTCACACCCCTACATGTAACAGAACGTGTTCTGTTCTGTTACATGCCAGTTATAACGTTGCTTACATGTACAATTCCACAGCACTGGCCACATCCATCATGCGGGGAGGCTTGTAACGTGAATCTAAAGTCTAGCAGCATCTCCCCCCCCCCCGTGAGGCCCTGGCGTTGCATAATATAAAAATGAATGGCAATGTTTATACTAACATTAACATTTTTCTTAATGACAAGTTAAGAGAGAGAGACTTTTGTGAAAGACTTGCTTTAGGGCGTTGGTTGTTGTTCAAACTCCAAACCCATAGAGTCAATTCCAACTCAAAGAGACCTTCTGTAGGATTTCCAATGTTGTAAGTCTGAATGGGAGCAGATAGCCTCGTCTTTCTCCCATAGGACAGCTGGTGGGTTAGAACTGCCAACCTTGCTGTTAGTCATCCAATGCTTATCTGTAAGCACCCCAGGACTAGTAGTTGCTGCTAGTCACAACATAGTCAGCCCCTGACCCATGGTGAGCCCATGCATGAAGAGATGAGATCATTGTAATCCATAGGGTTTTCCCTGGCTCATCTTCACTCATAATCAGGTATTTTTACAGAGGTGGCTCTTAACCCAGGTAAACATCACTTCCAACAAAACCACAGGCATTTCAGGAGTGTGGATGGAATGTCTCCCTTCACCTGATGAAGGACAGTGGCTAAGAGCCCAAGTCCTAGAGGCAGATTGCCAAGATGGAATCACACCTTCACCAGTTATAAATCACACAACTTTGGGCAAGTAAAATAATGACTTGATGGCTCAGTACCTTCATGCAATGCAATGAATTATTTAATGTGGCTTTTCTAGACATAGTCTCCGTAACTCCCACCAAATGACCTTTTCTTGATGCTTTTGGGTAAGATACTAATAGGATTCTGTGATTCAGTTGTGAGTGAATTGGGATTGCCATCTGGCTGGATGTAAATAAGCCATCCCAGAAGCAGCATGGCTGGAAGAGGGAATGGAGTAGGGTCTGACCACCAGCAAGAGAGAAGAGTTAGGAGGAGAATGTGACTTTGGACCCTGAGATACCTGCACATTGAACCTCCCTGATCCCAGACACACGTTAACACTAGCCAGACACCAACAGTTTCCTTTAACACATTTGCTTGTACACCCACTTTGTCTTCACCAATTGTGTCGGGAAGGTGAGCATCATGGAATGCCAGTTTAATAGAACAAAGTATTCTTTCATTGAGGGAGTACTTGAGTGGAGGTCCAATGTCCATCTGCTACTTTAATACTAAACATATGAATATATACACATAGATCAATTTCTATATCCTTATATATAGATTTACATATGTACATGCCTTTATTTAGACCTCTATAAATGCCCTTTGCCTCCTAGCTCTTTCCTCTATTTCCTTTTGTCCCACTATCATGTTCAGCCTTCATTTGGTTTCAGTAGTTCCTCTTGTTACATTACCCTTGATCATGCCCTACTAGGCCTCTTACACCCTCCTCACCACTAATTTGTATCACTTGTTGTTCCCTTCTCCCTGGGTTTGTTAACACCACTTGCTTTCTCCCCACCGCCCCCTCTCCCATGTTGCCCCGGAAATGTCAGTCCCATTGTTTTCTCCTCCAGATTGTTCATCCAGCCTATCTTATTTAGACAGTCCTGCAGAGATAATAACATGCACAAAAACTAGATAGAACAAAACAAAGCAACAAAACAACAACAAAAACCAATGACAAAAATAAACAACAAAGAAAAGCCTGTAGTTAGTTCAAGGACTGTTTGCTGGCCTTTAGAAGTGTTTTCCGGTTGAGCCAGATGGGGTGTCAAGCCGTCACCCCAAAGGTGTTCCCTGGGGATTTCTCTGTTCCCCTTGCTGTTCTGTTGCACACCCTTAGTGTTTTCCCTCCATGTGGTGGGATCAGATCAGGCATAATTCCCATACTGTGTCTCTAGTGTTGTCCCCTGTATAGGGCTATGGGACAGTGAGGGATGTCATGTCTCATAGTGGGACTAGCCACATGATCTTCTCTGTGGATTGGCTGCTCTGAGCAGGAATATCATCCTCAAGGTTTGGTGGGCCAGGATGTACTACACTCTCTCTTCCTCCTCCTTCATTTGCTCCTGTGTGCTCTGATCAGACATGTCCCTCTCCCTGAGCTTCCACATAATTAAATATATATCATCAGTAAAATGAGCTGAGAATTGTAGAGATCTTGCAAAGTTTTTTTGAGGGCTAAGTGTGTCTTGAATAAAGGTTAAACCATGAAAATCATCCCAAGGAGGTGAGGTAATGCAAAAGGAAGGGGCTCTATCATCAGAAAAGTTCAATCCAGCTCTATAGTTGACTTGGCATCTGTCATGAGTTGACTTCTCTAGAGAAACAAAATCAGTGGAATTTATATATGTATATATAGATGTTTGCTTCAAGGAAATGGTTCACACAGCTGTATTGGTTGTCAACTTATAAGTCTATTAGTCAGGAGTAGGTTGGAGGCTTCTCTTGACTCAGGTAGTTGCAGCGACTGATGAACCCCAAACCAGCAGAGTAGATGTGAGGCTTCCAGCTGCAGAGGCAAATGAATCCAAGGTCAGCAGGTAGGATAAGAGCTTGCTCATGATTCCCAGAGTCAATAGGCAATAAAGCAAGCTACTGGCTCAAATTCAAACAACTGGAAGTCAGGTGATGAACCAAATGCAGGCTAGACCTGGTGGGGTGGGAGGAGAAAACTTTTCCCCAGTATCCACTTATTGTAGAACTGGACCACACCCTCCATAAGATCTCATCATGTGGGAATGACTTCATCTTATCTGTCAAACCACTGAGAATCCTGGCACCATCGGGTTGATCATGTATCCACACTTGGCTGAAAAACGGTGATAATGCCCATCCTACCTGGTTCTTGTGAGACTTTATGGTAGCTATCCTCTAGAAATATCTGCAGCTCTTCTTACCTCAGTCTTCTTGCCAATTGAAGACCCACCCATACCCCGAGAGCCTTCTTTATGTGTGCTACAGAGTAGACAGGAAGGGCAGTGCATCGCCATCTTCCCTTGTTCCTCACAAATGTCAGAAGAGCTGGCTGCTGACTACAGTTGCACAAGGGTGACAGAGACACCATCCAATTGTGTTCTGTTCTTCGCGGAGGCAGGCTGGTGGGAAACAAAGCCCTGAGGGTGCACGGGATAAATGAAGCATCAGAAACAGCAGCACCGTTTAAATATCCAGAAGATAACTTTCTCGTCTGCCCTCCAGACCAATGCAGTGGAACCTCAAGCAACAAAAGCCATCAGTAAGAGCTGGGAACGGGCCCTGAGGTTAGCCTGAAAGAAAAAAAGACGCCCAGGAAGGAATAAATGGAATGAATGCAGATGCAACCCAAACGGGAACATGGGGCCACGGTGAGGTGTACTTATCTAGAAGACTCAATGGGAGCACATTCATCCTTATATCTCATTGAAATCCTAAGGCAAGCGTGGCTACACAATATCCACTCAATATATGTTCATTAAATGACATAATGAAGCCAAATGTTATTACTCAGAATTTCTGATGCAGTACAACAAAGTTTGCTAATAGAAATGTGAAAAGAAAGGAAGGTAAGGAGAGGTAGACACAGTCATAAAGGGGCACATCTAATAAACCCAATGTGCGTATCAAATCCTCGGAAATCTAGTTCCCATTCCAAACTTACCAATATACTGCAAACAGTATGACAAAGTAAACAGTCGGGGTTTGGGCTGTGAGCTGAGCTACCTAGTGTCAAACTCATGTACAGGTGGAGCAAGAAGAGGAAAATGGCAGCAGTATTACTGGCTTTTTCCTCCTCAGTATATTCCTATAATCTTGTCACATACCTGAGTGCCACAGGAAATAAATGGCTTGCCACACTTTACTCAAACACTTCGTAATTCTCATTAGTTGGTCATTGATTGCTCTCATGTCAAGATGATGGAGGATTATAGAATTTTGCAATCAATTATAGAATTTTACAATCAATTACTCAGTCCTTGAACTGTCCAGAGCTCCTTCATGTAAAAGCCATTTCAATTTTAAGTTATTGGAAAGTCCCAATAAAGCAAACACTGAGAGATTGCTGCATTCATTTCCCAAGGTTATAAAATTTAAAAAGCAACAAACCTTAAGCATTACCTGTTAGAGCTAGATATAGATATGTTATTGTATATAGTATCAATTTAACAGTATTATCAATAATCACAAATATAATTATTTTCACATGAAATTTGGTTATGTTAACATAGATAGATACTTCAGTATTGATGGATTAAAGGACGAGTTCATTATCCCATTCATTGTGTAGATATGATGCTGGCTCATAGCTGTGCTGATGGAAATTCATACCCACAGAAAAACGGTGCCCTGGTTCATTTCTTTAACCCCACACAAAGGCAGTTCTTCTTTTATGTTGCTAACAAAAAGATTTATCTTTGTTATTGTTTCTGTTAAAACAAACAAAACGTTGCCATTAAGTTATTGCCAGCTCATAGTGACGCTATGGGACAGGGTAGAACTGCTTTGTGGGTTTATGAGACTGTAACTCTCAAAGGAATAGAAAGCCCTGTCTTTCTCCTGAGGAGTGCTTTAGTGATTCATGAAATGTTGACCTTGTGGATCACAGCCCAACACACAACCATTATGCTATTAACTTGGTTCCAACTCAAAACCACCCTGGGGACAGCCGAATGAAATCCCATCCTGCTCCATCTTCATGGTTATTGCTGTTTGAATCCACGGTTTGGGTCCACGGTTGCAGCTACTCTCAACTCATGTCATTGAGGATGTTTATCTTTTTCACTGACCATCTAAGCATGTCTTTCTCCACCCTTGACCTCCATTGATGACATGTCCAAAACATATGAGATAAAGTCTTGCCATTCTCCTTTGGAAGCACCATTTTGACTGTACTTCTCCCAAGACAGATTTGTTCATTCTTCTGGCCAATCAGAGTCCACTCAATATTCTTTGCCAATATCATAGTTCAAAGATGTCAATCATTTTTCATCATTCTTAATCATTGTCCAGCTTTCACATGCATATGAGGTAACATAAAATACCAAAGTTTAGAATAGACAACCTCAATGCCAACGTGACATCTTTGCTATTTGACACTTTAAAGATTTCCTTTGCAGTAGATTTGCTCAATGTAATACATCATTTGGTTTCTTGACTTCTACTACCATGAATGCTGATCATGGATCCAAGTGAAATTAAATCACTGACAGCCTCAATATTTTCTCCAGTGATCTCTTAACTGCTGCTTCATGAACATTGGTTGCGGATCCAAGCAAGATGAAATCCTGACTTCAACTTTTTCTCCTTTTATCATGATGTTATGTATTGGTCCAGTTGTGAGGACTTTGATCTTCCTTATATTGAGTTGTAATCCATACTGAGGGTGGTAGTCTTTGATCTTCATTAGCAAGTCCTCTTCATTTTCAGTAAGCAAGATTGTATTTCCTATTTAATGCAGGTTGTTAGTGAGACTTATTCCAATCCTGATACTGTTTGCTTTTTCATATATCCCAGCTTCTCAAATTATTTGCTCAGCAAACAGACTGAGGAAGTATGGTGAAAGGATACAACCCTGACACACATCTTTCTCAAGTTTAAACGATACAGTAGCCCCCATTCTTTTCCAATGACTGCCTCTTAGTCGAGGTACAGATTCTGCATGCCCACAATTAAGTGTTCTGGAATTCCTATTCTTGGAAATGTTACCCATAATTTGTCATAATTCACATGCTCAAATGCCTTGCATAATCAATGAAACACAGGTAAACATCTTTCTTGTATTTTCTGCTTTCAGTCAAGATCCACCTGACATCAGCAATGATATCCCTTGTCCCATGGCTTCTTCTTACTCTGAATTCCTAGGAGCTTCCTTTCATGTATTTCTACAACCATTTTTAAATTGTCTCCAGCAAAATTTTATTTACCTGTGCTATTTAAAATAATGAAATTGTTTTTATAATTTCTAAACTCTGTTGGATAACCTTCCTTTGGAATGAGCACAAATATGGATCTCTTTCCATTGTTGGCCAGCGATCTCCCATATTTCTTTCTTTTATTTCCCTCCCATATTTCTTAACACAGACTGGTGAGCACTTTCAATGTTGCATCTGTTTGTTGAAGCATCATCTGAATGTCGCATCTGTTTGTTGGAACAATTCCTGGAGCCTTGTTGTTCACCAATGTCTCCAGAGCAGCTTAAACGTTTCCCTTCAATACCATTGATTCTTGACCATTGCTTGTACATAGACTAATTCTGTTTTGGTAGTGACTCTATGTATCCCTCCATCTTCTTTTAAGGATTTCTTCATTATTAAATATTTTACCCCTTGGAATTCTTTAGTGTTGAAACTGAAGGCTTGAATTTTTTTCTTTCCTTCGTTTCAGTTTGAGAAATGTCACCCATAAACTTTCCTTTGGGTTTTCAAACTTCACGTGTTTGCACACTTCTTTATAACACTTTGTTTTCTTGAGCCACTCTTTTTTTTATATAATCACTTTATTAGAGGCACATACAACTCTTATCACAATCCATACATACATCAATTGTGTATAGCACATTTGTACATTCATTGCCCTCATCATTCTCAAAATATTTGCTCTCCATATTAGCCCCTGGCATCAGCTCCTTGTTTTTCCCCCATCAGCTCCCCATTCCCCCATCCATCATGAACCCTTGATAATTTATAAATTATTATTTTGTCATATCTTACATTGTCCTACATCTCCTTTCACCCACTTTTCTGTTGTCCATCCCCCAGGGAGGAGGTAATACGTAGATCCCTGTCATTGGTTTCCCCTCTCTACCCCACCCTCTCTCCATTGCCACCCTCACCAATGGTCCTGAAAGGATCATCTGTCCTAGATTCCCAGTGTTTCCAGTTTCTATCTGTACCAGTGTACATCTTCTGGTCTAGCCAGATTTGTAAGGTAGAATTGGGATCATGATATAAGAAAGTTGTATGTTTCATTGTTGCTACATTGCACCCTGACTGGCTCCTCTCTTCCCCAAGACCCTTCCATAAGGGGATGTCCAATTGCCTGCAAATAGGCTTTGGGTCTCCACTCTACACCCTCCCTCATTCACAATGGTATGATTTTTTTGTTCTGATGATGCCTGATACCGGATCCCTTCAACATCTCACGATCACACAGGCTGGTGTGCTTCTTCCATGTGGACTTTGTTGCTTCTGAGCTACAAAGTCACTTGTTTGCCTTTAAGCCTTTAAGACCCTGGATGCTATATCATTTGATAGCTGGGCACCATCAGTTTTTTTCACCACATTTGCTTATGCACCCATTTGTCATCAGCGATCATATCAGGGAGGCTTTTTGACATGGCTTTTTGTTCTTTGATGCCTGATAACTGATCCCTTTGGCACCTTGTGATCATGCAGGTTGGTGTGCTTCTTCCATGTGAGCTTTGTTGCTTCTGAGCTAGATTGCCGCTTGTTTACCTTCAAGCCGTTAAAACCCCAGACACTATACCTTTTGATAGCCAGGCACCATCAGTTTCCTTCACCACATTTACTTATGCAACCACTTTGTCTTCAGCAATTGTGTCGGGAAAGTGAGCATCATGGAATGCGAGTTTAATAGAACAAAGTATTCTTGCATTGAGGGAGTACTTGAGTGGAGGCCCAATGTCCATCTGTTGAGTCACTCTTTGAAATCTTCTGTTTAGCTCTTTTATTTACATTCACTTGATCTACTGTGTCTAAGAGCAAGTTTTAGTGTCTTCTCTTTCATTTTCTTTCCTGTTTTTAAATAGACTTTTGCTTTCTTCATATATGTTGTCCTTGATGTTATCCAACAACTGATCTGTTCTTTGGTCATTGGTGTTCAATGTGTCAAGTGTATTCTTGAAATGGTCTCTAAATTCAGGTGGGGTGTACTCAAGGTCATACTTTGGCTCTCATGTACTTGTTATAATTGTCTTCAACTTCAGTTTCAACTTGCATATGAACAATTGATGGTCTCTTCCACATTCAGCTCTTGGTCTTTTTCTGATGGATGACATTGAGATTCTCCACCACTTCTTTCCATATATATAGTCAATTTGATTTCTGTGTATTTCATCAGCTGAAGTCCACAGCATGTTTACTGTTCATGTTGCTGAAAACAATGGTATTCCTTGTAAGGATGTTCTTTGTCTTCCAAGATTTTATCTTGCAATCTCTGGAGTTATTTCTATCACTATATTTTTTAACACTAAGGACATATTTTCTAATTACTAATGAATGTTTGCAGCCATTTATTCACATCTGGACTTGTATCACATCAGCAAATGAATGTTTTAATTTATGACACAAATAACTGCACTTTTCTCATTCAGAAAGAATTTCAGGCTACTAGGTTGTAAGACACTTTTCAAACCTCTTCTTGTCATAAGAACTTTCCAAGAGCCCCTCCCAGTTTTTCAGTTCTCATAAACTCAGGAGTTAAGTTAATGACTCAGCACATTGTTTTTCTGGTAAGAGACTGGTATTCTTTGTCATTACTCTCTAAAGTTCTCTAATGCTAGCCTTATGAGACCATGGGGATTTCTCCTACTTACAAATTCACTCTTATAAAACTGAGGGGTAATTACACAAGAACCTATTAGCAGAAAGATCACATTCAGGATGAAGACCATATATACTTGTATATAAGCCGAGTTCAGCTTATACACGGGTCAGTGGTACCCCAGTGATGTGTAACATCTTGTGGGTGATTGCCGTTCCTCCACTGTTCATCCAGAGCCCCGCTGACACTGCAGGGCTCTGGATGCTTGTTTACTCACATCTAACCAGAGCCATCCTGTGACGCGGACGGCTCCATTCGCAGAAGCACCCATAATGATTCACTTACGCTGGCAGCTGAACTGGTAAGGATGTGTCTGTGGCGGTGCTCTGTCTCTCTACTCTGGTCTCTGTGTTAATTCACATCCTGCATTTCCCACCTTAGGTTTATACTCGAGTCGATCAGTTTTTCTGGTTTCCCAAGTAATAATTAGGTACCTCGGCTTATACTCTGGTCAGCTTATATTCGAATATATACGGCAATTCTACATTTATTGTCTAGAGTTTTTCTTCAGATGATGGATTTTTGTGCTTCATTTTCCTCCATAGCCTATCAACATTCTTTGAGTTTAAATAAGGAATTGTTAATTGTCATTTTAAAGCAAATTTGAGCCTTTTCCAGTGAAAAATACACTGAACTAATATTTTTTTAAAGGATGAGTTCTGAATATGACAGCTGGTTTATTCTGGGAAAATATCTTATTCTGTTCCCAGACTATCTTAACTCAATTATCCTTAACACCCCAATATCTGTAGAACCAAACACTCTGTAAACCTCCTTCTCATGCTGTCTATTTACTATTGCAAAATACACATGCAACTGTGTAAGTTGTGGCTGTTACTCTTGACACTGCTCCAACTCATATCGATCTTGTGAACAATCAGACACGAAATTATGTAGGCATTCATTCATTCATTCAACAAACATGTACACTGGACCCTTTGTTTGGCAGATCTAGTGTTGGGTCTATAGGATTAAAAATAAACAAATCTCTGTGTAAGGATGTGCTTGTGTGTATGTGTCTACTTGTCTGCTGCATTTCAAAACCCATTGAACTCACAGATCATTTGCACAGTTATGGGGTTCATCAGGGAAGTAACAGTTTGTAACTCAGAATCAGGATCAAATTGGAAATACAGGCAGTCCTTAAGTTACAAATATGATGGGTAACCCCCAATAACAACAACAAAATAATGTGAAAAAAAGGCTCTTCCGGGTAGGCATTTTGTAGAACCAAATTTTTCCACTTGGCGAGCATCAAGTAACTCACTCTGAGTTCATGCACCCAGTGGCATCGCCTAGGAAGGTTCTCACTAGTCACAGTGAATTTTTTTCGTAAAAGCGGTCTTGTTTGAACCTTATTTTGTGTGTGTGTGATGGCTGACTTAATAGAACAGTGTTTAGCTGTGAAATTTTGTTTCCTGCTCAGGAAAAATGTCACAGAAACTGTTGTAATGCAGAACACAGCTTACGAAGACAGTGATATGGTAGACACTCAACTGTACACGTGGTGTTTTGTTTTAAAAAAGGTGAAATGTCGATTGATGGCAAACCTCATTCTGGACATCCATCAACTTCCTGAATGGATGAAAATGTCTACTCATAGCATATTTGGAGTTTGTTCCACTAGGTCAGACGATTAATCAAGCTTTATATTCAGAGGTTCTAAAAAGATTGCATGACAATGTGCAACAAAAATGATCGGCCTGATTTGTGGCAGCAGTGGGACTGGTTTTGCCACCAAGACAATGCACCTGCTCACACGGACATCTCAATGCTCTTGTTTTTGGCAAAAAACATCATGCCACTCTTGCCCCACGCACCATACCTGGAACGTACTCCACGTGTCTTCTTTTTCCTTTGTACTCATGTATTCTAAACAAAAACAAAATTAATACAATTTAAAAATAATAATGAGGACAGTCTTGTGTAGAATCTATTCCCTCTAACTTTGCAGTCGACAAACTCACACAAAAGTCAAAAGATAGAGAACCTTGCTCCAAATATGCTTGTATTTCGTGTTTGGCACTGGAACATGCCCACGTATGACTGAGAGAACTTAAGGAAAGCCCAGAAGAAATGCAATATAAATGCCTAAAACCTTGAGAAATGAACCCAAGATTAAAGGTATTCGATTTCCAAAGTCTGAGTAAGGGGAAGGACAAGGAGAAAGGAGAACTCTAAAGCCACCTTTGTGCACAATAAATGATGAGATAACCCTGGAACGACAGTGAACAGCTGCTTAGTTTCTTTGGAGCTAACAGCTGCCACCTCTGCTGGGCTTTCTCTGCTACCCCCTCCTTTGACAGCAAGCCAAACAGAATGAATGATCAAGGCTCTGCTGTGTGGCAGGAAAGCCTTTGCCAGAGGGAAAGGTCTTTGAATGTTACTTGAACAAGAGGGGAGAGTGCCAGGTAGGAACAACCTTGGCAGAACAGATAAGGCAGAAAATGCTCAAAATAAACTGGTTAGAGGTTGTGGATCCCTGAAGGCAATGGTTCCCAAATGTCTTTAAAGAGGACTTTGTGGTCCTAGGCCAAAAAAAGACAATGTCGCAAGTGTTTTCTTTTCAATGGTTTCCACTTAAAGGACTC
Organism: Tenrec ecaudatus; assembly: GCF_050624435.1. Lineage (NCBI taxonomy): Eukaryota > Metazoa > Chordata > Mammalia > Afrosoricida > Tenrecidae > Tenrec > Tenrec ecaudatus. The sequence continues at coordinate 33,642,989 of NC_134535.1, forward strand.
TCCTTTTTTTCCAAGATTACTTCCTTCCTTGTCTTGATGCTAAAGTGTCCTTTTATGAAAGATTGATGATAAAAGATGACATTCTTTTCTTCTTTTCTTTCTTTTTCACTTAATGCTCTTGGCAAAATGAAATGTTAGAAACATTATTTTAGTCTTCAATATATTATTTTTCCTTTTTATGGTTCCATAAATTGTAAAGTCTTGTACTTACCCAAATGTCCACACTTTTAAGAACCATCCATGAAGAAACAAAGGGACAATTTATAAAATGCCCACACATATCAGAATGATAAATCATAAATATTAAGACCAAATCAGTGCTTTCAAGTGGAGTAAGTAATAACGACTTTAAGAAAAGTCACAAAGTCAGACAGAGTAGGATTAAATAGTGGGTTTACCCATTTGAATTCCTTGTGGTTGGTAGGAGTCCTGTGGGAATATGGGCTACATGATGCACTGCTAACCACAAGGCCAGCAGTACAAACCCACCAGCTGCTGCTCCACCAGAGAAAGAGAAGGCTTTCTGCCCCATAATGATTTAGAAGCCCACAGGGAAAGATCTACTCTGTCCTATACCCAAATGAAACTGACTGCCATCAAGTCGATTCTGACTCAAAGCAATCTGATAGGACCGGGTAGAACTGGCTCTGTGAGTTTCCAAGACGGTAACGCTTTATGGGAGTAGAAAGCCCGGTCTTTGTCTCATGGAGCTGCTGGTGGTTTAAACTGCTGACCTTGTGTTTAGTAGCCCAACATGTAACTACTATCCACCAGGGCTCCTCGCTCTTTTGGAAGGTACATATACATCGGGATTGACTTGCTGGCAATGAGCTTGGGTTTTTTTTGTTTGGTGCCTCTTTAAGACACTGAAAAAGAGAGCTGGTGATCTGCAAACCTTGCCCATTGCTCACAATTATCTGTCTCACAGATGGAAAAACGGTGAGCTGAAAAATCAGGGGCTAATAACCTTTTCAGAACGGATTACAAAAAATTAATCAGGAACTAGCTGCAGCGATGTTGACAAAACAGTTCCCAGGACTCTTAAGATTAATGAGACAAACTAGCACAAGGGACGTTTTTGCAAAAGTATAGAAGAGTGAACAGACCAAAAGAAATAAATTCTGAAAAATTGCCGTCTCGCTCTTGGGGTTGACGCTCCAAGTGTTTTCTGTGCAGTGGGGATGGCTGTGCTGCAGGGGCTTACATTCCAGGGCCGAGCAAAGGACAAAAGGAATCCGTTTGGGAAGAATAGAAGCTAAACAGTAAGGCGTGTTTGGGGGTTGGTTTTGTTGGATTCCAGCTACACACTGACAAACTTAATGACAATTTGGGTTTGGACTTACAAGGATTTAAAGAAACATACTCCAAGAGGCATGATTGACAACATTGTACGTTTTTGTTTCTATGGGTTTTTGTTTTCCTGCCTTTAGCTTGTGTTTTCTTCTTCTTTTCCCCTGTTTGTCTGTCTGCTGGGTGGTTTGTTGCTCTTATTAATGTAGTTGGTCTTATGAGGTTTTGATTTTGTCTTATTATGGCTGCCAACTTAAACCTGAGTCAAGCATATCCCACGGACATGCGAGTGAATTCTGGGCTCCTAATTAACTCTAGGCCCAATCCAAGAACAGTTAGTTCCTGTAGCATGGCCCTGCTCAACACTCACCTTTATGAAAGGATCCCTGAAGATCAGGGCGCTACAGCAAAGAGTGCTGAAGAAAGCAGATGGTGCCCAGCTAGCAGTCAGAATAGTGTCTGGGTCTTAAAGGCTTGTTTCAAACAAGCAGTCATCTAAGCAAGGAATCAACTAAGTCCCATGGAAGAAGCACACCAGCTTATGTGATCCAATGATGACAATAACAAAATTCAAATATGATGAAGGGAAAAGTATCAGAACTAAAGTTATGGACACCTTATTGGTAGAGGCTATGGAAGACAGGAGGAGCCCAAAACCCATCTGCAGAGCAACCAGTTAGAATAACCTGCTGGCAGACCCCACGGTCAGAGATCAGACAGAGATCAATGTAATCTTGATTATGCTGAATCAAACTTGATACCAGGTCTGCTGACCTCCCTGTTGACCCAAACTAAATTTATTCTAAATGCAAGTATCTCTTGTGTGTTCCATGACAAAAATTTCTGCCCTGGCTTTTTAAATATCAAGAGTGGTCTTTTCCTTTTTATTCATGATTTGTAATTTTATCTTTATATTTTTTGTTATTTTATCCATACTGCTTTATTTCTACTTTGTTTCCATTGTTGCTGTTGGGTTTCCCAGTTCATGAAGCACAGAAGGAATGTTTGCACAGAGATGATAACTGATGCAAAGGTTTATAGGGAATGTAGGGGTGGCAGATAAGAAAGGAGAAGAGATTTGGGGAATGAACAATGAAGGCGGGAGGGGGAGGGAGTACTAGAACTCACTGTGATAACACAACTCATTTTAAAGGCGATTTAACCTTGGGGAGGGGAAATGTTTGAAAATTGATTGTCATAATGATTGCATAATTCTTCTCGATATGAATGAATGACTGAACTATTGAATTGTATGATATGTGGATTAGGTGCCAATAAACATGTAAATTTTTTAACTAGAGCTGATAGGGGGAAACTGGTGTCATTTTTTGAATCAGCAGGTAAAATATACCCAGGAACAACTAACAGCTGAGGCACTAACATGGGTGCAGCCAGTGTTCACTCTAATTTCATTGAACAGTGCTCTTAATCTCTTTTAGAAGTTACTCTTTTCTCAGATCTCCCTGATCTTCAGCCGTGTAACTTACATGGAATTGATTTTATATTTAACTTTAGGTGGGTCTCTATTGGCCACAGCCAATCCATGTATGGCATTGGCTTAATTATTGAGTCATGGGTGGCCACAGGAAAAAATCCAGTACAATCACAGGATGTTTAGCTGGGAATGCTAGAAGAAAAAAGATGTGATAGTTAAGGTTTCATGTCATCTTGACTGGGGCCAGGATGTCCAGTGGAATTGACTGTTAAGATGTAGTAATCTCCCCAATATGACACCTCCTTAGGGGTGTAGCCTGCTTACATGATCAAGAGACTCTATGGAAAGCTTGCTTTCTTTTATTTGGTGTGGATCTCGCATTTGGCTCATCATCTGACCTGTGACGCTATGGACCCACGTGCACATTTTCGGAGTCATCCACAGCATGTATCTTGAATTGGGTCCCTCTGCAATCAGAAGCTCTGGTACTGTGTCAACTATTTCCCTGATATTAAACATTCTGTATATATACTCAAATAAATAAATAAGCCAGCAATTTTTAAGTAAATATTCTTTGAATATGAGTAGTGGTTGAGAGTGAAGGAAAAAACATCCAAAATTTAAATATATTTTATAGACATCTCTTTATTAGGTCTTCAGCCAGGGAGAGACCAAAAGTAGCCACCCTGATGAGGGTGACCACCATTACAAGGCCAAAGAATTCACACTGCTGTTGACAACTTAAATAAAACCCAAAAACACTCTTTCTGGGAAGAGATAGGCTTATCTTTCTCCTGTGGAGTGACTGGTGGATACAAACCACTGACCTTGTAGTTAACAGTCCAATGATTAACTCACTATGCTACCAAATAATTGCAAAATGCTTTGTGGGAGGAAGCTAGCTGGTTACTTATTATGGACCAGGCACAGTACTTAAAGTTCTCTATAGGTTACCCCATAAGCTGTCTACAACATAATTCTCTGAAGTCAGTATTATGACCCCATTTTCCAGACAACAGGCTTGGACTCAAGGACAATCAAAAGCAGACCCAGGTCCACGGCTATTTTCTTTCAGGGCCAAACATGAGGTTACGCCATTACTCCTCTCAACATATCTTGACCCCCTCTGCCTGAAGGCAGGAGGAATAAAGGCTAAATAAAGGCTACAAAAAGGCAAACAACACTTTATCTCAGAATTCTTCCTCCTCAGGTTCTCGTCTTCTTCACCTGCAACGTTGATTCCACGCTCCTTAGTCAGTGCCAGAGTCCCTGGGTAGTGTCATGGTTGCTAAAGATAAGACTGGAAACTTGAGGCTAGACTTGTCCCAGAAGAAAGACCTGGTATTTTACATCCCCAAATGAGTTATATTCAACTCCACGGCAACCGATGCTGGCACTGGGTCTGTCCTACCTAGTGATGAATGAATTCTCTTATTAGTTCACATTAAAATTAATTAGCTTGTCCTTTCAAGTATGCTCAGAAAGTCATCTCTGTGTGCCAAGCTAGAAGAGAATGTATCTGACTAAATAATACATAGTAATTATTACTATGTACTAATGGAAGAAGACAAAAGAATAATTCCCCTGCCAGCTATAGATAATAGCCCTGTCTTTCTTAACAACCTATTACTGAATTTACGGATGGGTATTTCAAGTCAGCTAACAGCAGAGCTCAGCAGAAAGCTGGTGGAATTCTCTGCTTCTAATATTCAAAATCATATTTATCCTAATAATTACCAATCCAAAAATAGTATGCTTATAAAATGTATGTATATATCCTCTACTCATCAACTACCAAGTCATAAAAAGAGGGTTACTTACCATGTTTCCCCATGAGGCAGTTTATATAAAAAGGCTTTTGTTGTTAGGAGTCATTAAGTCCATTTCAACCCATGGTAATCCCTGAGACAGAATACAACTGCCCCATAGGATTTCCTGGGCTATCTGCTTGACTGGGGAAGAGGGCCAGGTCTTCCTCCCTTGAAGCCAATGGGTGCTGTTCGAACCACCAACCTTTCCATTAGTAAAGTGTTTAACTTGTGCCAATGGCATGCCTTTGTAGCAAGGGCAAACCCAAACAAACTCATTGCTATCCCCTAGATTCATACTCAAAGTGGCCCTATGAAATCTATAAGGCCTGCCTCCATTGGGTTCCAAGGCTGTGATCTTTATGGAAGCAGACAGCTACATCAAGAAAGATGATGGGTTTGAAATATAGACCTTTCAAATAGGCACCAAGCACTTCAGCGCTGTGCCATCAGGGGTCCTTTCTAAAAAGGCCATTTCCTGCAACTCTATCCTTGGTGTAATGCCATCCAACTCCCTAACACTTCCATCCTAACCAAAATCTCAGTGGCATTTGTTGGGCTGGGAGAAAGCAAAAAGCCAAACTCACTGCCATCTAGTTGATTCCAACTCACAGTGACCTTTTATATACATTGCTCCTGTCAGTTTCAGAGACTATAAGTCTTTATAGGAGTACAAAGCCTCGTCTTTCTCCCACAGAATGACTGATGGTTTACAACTATTGACCCTGTTGTTAGCAGAAAAGCTAGTAACCCATTATGCTGCCAGGGCTCGTTGGCTGGGGGGAAGTGGAGGCTATTTAAAAATGACTCCAAATGTGACCTGAGAAATAGTGGACCCATGCAAGATGGTGAATTGCCAGACCTAGAAGTGGGATGTTTGCAGAGAATGTCTCATGAAGCAGAATTGAAGGTGGCAAGAAAGGGAGCTCTGAGTGGGGACAGTCCTCAAAGCAAAAGGAACAAATGTCCAAAACACAACAATCCTAACTCAGGCTTCATCTGATATTTTAAGCAACAGCAAGGAGGCCAGTGGGGCTGGAGCAGGTGAGAAGCAGGAAGTGAGTTCAGAGTAGCTCATAAGCCAGATCACAAGGGAAGTATAGTTCAGCAAAACCAGAGTGAACACTTACAAATGCTTACGGCGATAAAAGCCAGCTGGAGGAGAGAGGACAACCCATGGAGGGAAAGGTCAGCCTTATAGTCAGCATTGTTTGGGAGTTGTGCACTTCCTCTCTCCCCCACTGTCCTGTGTGGTTTCTCCCATGCCTGCTGACTCTGGAGAGGCAGTACAACAAGGCACTGGACCATCAATGCTAGGGTAACAATTGAGTGGTCTTGGAGCTGGTTGGGCATGAAGGAGAAGACAAGGGGTACAAATGTCCTAGTCAAACACTGACGCTTCTTTTATATTCAAGAGCTAGGAGATGAAAACTCTTAGAAAAAGCCAGTGTCTAAGAGAGAGAAGAACTAGAGTCTATCTAAAGGGCAGGATTATTTGCTGTGTGAGTGATGGGCAGGGTTAGAAGAGGTCATTGAAGCCCAAATTGTGGCATGAAGAAGAGGTAATGGGGAAGACACTATGTTCTGGGAGAGGATGCCCCACCATCTCCCTGTGCCTGATAACCTCCATCACATATACCAGTCACAGAAACTAATGCTCCATGGGGACTAGCAGCTCCAAGTGAAAAGTAACAACACACCTGAAGAATATCACCAAAAACCAAAATAAACAGCAAAGTAAGAAAAAATCGGAAATATGGACGGGGAAATAATGAAAGTTAAATGTTATTATTGTTCTCGGTTGCTGTTGAATCTATTGATGATTCAAACCAGGCTTGGTGATCTGCTTCCAAAAGGTTACATCCTTGAAAACCCTATGGAATGCAATTCTGTTCTGCAGACCTGGAGTTGCCATTAGGTCATGATGAAATGTTAAATTTTAAGATAATTTTTTAAATATTCAAATAATAAGAAACTGCCAAGGGGCTGGTCTCACCCTGTGGACATGCTACACACACACACACACACACACACACACACACAAAGAATGCACTTCAGAAGACAGCACTGAAGCTACAGCTCAGGGAGGGGCACGTCTATTCAGAGCACAGGAGCAAATGAAGAGAGAAGGTGAGAAAGTGGAACACATCCTGGCCACCAAGCCCCAATAATATTACTGCTCAGGGCACCCAATGCAGAGAAAGGACCATAGGGCCGGCCCCACTACAAGACACAGACATGACGTCCCTCATTGACCCATAGCACTATGGGGGACAACACTGCAGACACAGTGCAGAAATTGTGCCTGATCTGATCCCATTATACCAAGGCAAAACACTAAGGACGTGCAACAGAGCAGTAAGAGGAGCACATCACTGAAGTCCCCAGAGAATACCAAAAATAGACTTTGGAGGCAGGCATGGCACCTCATCAGACTGGACTGGAAAACACTCCTAAAAGTCAACAAATAAAGCTGGAAATATTTATAGGCTTTCCTTTTTGTTTTTGGTGTGTTTCATTATTGTTGTGTTGTTTTGTATTGTTTTTGCACTTATTATTGTCTCTGCATGTCTATCTAGATAAGAGAGGCAGGATTAACAACCTGGAGGAGAAAACAACAGGACTGACAGTTCCAAGGAGACACGGTAAAGGGGAGGAGGTTGAAAGGAAGTGGGGTGTCAACAAACCAAGAGACAAAGGAACAACAGCAATCTAAAATCAATGGCAAGGAGGGCATAGAATGCCTTGTGGGACTTAATCAAGGGAAATGTAGGCAAGAGGAATTACTGACACCAGAATGAAGGCCAAACATGATAGTGGGAAAGTAAAAGGAAATAGAGGGGAAAAAAACTAGCAGACAAAGGACATTTATAGAGGTCTGAATACAGGCATGTGCATATGTAAATATATTTATATATAATGATAAATATATGTACATATATTTATATGTTAAGTATTAAGGTAGCAAACTGATACTGGGCTTCTATTGAAGTACCGCCTCAACACAAGAACACATTGTTCTAATAATCCCGCATTCCGTTATGCTCACCTTCCTTGCTATGATCACTGAAGGCAAAATGAGTGCATAAGCAAATATTGTGAAGAAAGCTGATGGTGACCAACTATCAAAGGATATAGAACATGGGGTCTTAAAGAAGCAACAAAGCCCACATGGAGGAAGCATACCAGCCTGTATGATCATGAGGTGTCATTGAGATCAGGTATCAGGCATTAAAGACCCAGAGCAAAAAATCATATTAACAAACCCAGGGACAAGGGAACAACATGGAATCCAAATTGGTGGTGAGGGGGGAGTGGCAGGCCTAGTAGGGAATGATCAAGGGTAAGGTTACATAAAGAAGAGGTATAGCTGTAACCCAGGTGGGGACTGAGTGTGATAGTGGGGCAGGAGGAAGGTCAGGGGAGGTAGAAGGAGGAGCTGGGAGATGAAGGGCAATTATAGAGGTCTAGATAAAGACATGTACATGCAAATATATATATGAGGATGGGGAAATGGATCTATGTGTCTATATTTATAGGTTTAGTATTGAGGTGGCGGAAGGACCTTGAGCCTCTACTCAAGCACTCCCTCAATGCATGAATACTTTCTTCTATTAAATTTGCATTCAATGATGCGCACCCTCCCGAGACAACTGCTGAAGCCAAAGCAGGTGAACAAGTAAATGTGGTGAAGAAAGCTGATGGTGTCCGGCTATCAAAAGAGATAGTGTCTGGGGTCTTAAAGGCTTAAAGATAAACAAGCGGCCATCTAGCTCAGAAGCAACAAAGCCCACATGGAAGAACACACCAGCCTGTGTGATCACGTGGTCCCGAAGGGATCAGTTATCAGGCATCAAAGAACAAAAAATCATATCATTGGGTGCACACCTCCATGATATGATCGCCGAGGACAATTGGGTGCATAAGCAAATGTGGCGAAGAAAGCTGATGGTGCCCAGCTATCAAAAGAGATAGTGTCTGGGGTCTTGGGGGCTTTAGGGTGAACAGGCGGCCATCTAGCTCAGGAGCCACAGAGCCCACATGGAAGAAGCACACCAGCCTGTGCGATCGCAAGGTGCCAAGGGGATTAGGTATAAGGCATTATCCAAAAAAAAAAAAAAACTTACCATAGTGAATGAAGGGGGAAGTGCAGAGTGGAGACCCAAAGCCCATTTGTCGGCCACTGGAGATCCCCTCACAGAGGGGTCTAGTGGGGGAGGTCAGTCAGTCAGGGTGCGATGTAGCACCGATGAAGAATACAGCTTTTCCCCCAGATCCTGGATGCTTCCTCCCCACCAACTACCATGATCTGAATTCTACCTTGCAAGTCTGGATAGAGCAGAGGTTGTACACTGGTGCATATAGGAGCTGGAGGCACGGGGTATCCAGGGTGGATGATACCTTCAGGACCAGGGGTGTGAGGGGCGATACTGTGAGAGTAGAGGGTGAGTGGGTGGGAAAGGGGGTACGGATTACAAGGATCTACATGTGACCTCCTCCCTGGGGGACAGACAACAGAGAAGGGGTTCAAGGGAGACGCTGGGTAGGTCAAGATATGACAAAATAATAATCTATAAATTATCAAGGGCTCATGAGGGGGGCGGGCAGGGAGGGAGGGGAAAAATAAAAACAGGACCTGATGCAAAGGGCTTAAGCAGAGAGCAAATGCTTTGAAAATGATTAGGGGGAAAAATGTACAGATGTGCTTTATACAATTGATGTATGTATATGTATGGATTGTGATAAGAGTTGTATGAGACCCTAATAAAATGTTTTAAAAAATCATATCAATGTGAATGAGGGGGAGTGCAGACTGGAGATCCAAAGCCCATCTGTACACAATTGGACATCCCCGTACAGAAGGGTCGCAAGGAAGAGACAAGCAAGTCAGGGTGAAGAATAGCACCGATAAAACATACAACTTTCTTCTAGTTCTTTAGTGCTTCCTTCCTGGTACTCTCATGACCCCAAATCTACCTTACAAATCCGGCTAAACCAGAGCATGTACACTGGTACAGATAAGAGCTTCCAACACAGGGAATACAGGACAGATAAATCCTTCAGGACCAATAATGAGAGCAGCAATACCAGGAGGGAAAGGGGAAGGTGGAGGGAGAAAGGGGGAACTGATCACAATGGTCTAAATATAACTCCCTCTCAGGGGAAGGGGCAACAGAAAAGGGGGGTGAAAGGAGACAGCAGTCTGTGTAAGACATGAAAATATACATATAATTTATAAATTATCAAGGGTTCATGAGGGAGGGAGAAACATAAGCTAATATCAAGGGCCCAAGTAGAAAGAAAATGCTTTGAAAATGATGATGTCAACATATGTACCAATGTGCTTGATGCAATTGATTCATGGATTGTTCTAAGAGCTGTAAGAGTGGGGCTTCTGGGGAGATAGTGACTAACACACACCAGAGGGACACTGCCACAGAAATCAGCCCAGGAGAGTTACTAAGAGGGAAATTCAACACTGCTGAATCGCAGGAGAAGCATCATAAAGATAAGTAGGCACAAATTCACAAGGTATTGAGGGGCAAGGGGCTTTTGACTTACCACAGAGGAGGATGCCTAGGGTTTGACCTTAGCCCCGTCACTGTCTCCACTGGAGCCCGGACCACTTGGAGCCAGTGCAGGGGCTTTATCTCAACATAGCCACAGCTTGCTGCCACCCAGGGGCAGGGATTAAACTCTTGCAGCCCCATGGGCAGAGATGGGGGCTCAGCTATATTGTTACTTTTGTTTCCCTCTCTTCTCTCTATCCCCCCACAGTCTCAGCAGGCTTAGCTTTTTGTTTTTGTTTTTCCTTTGTCACTTCCCTGTTCTCTCATACACCACTGCTGACCTCCAGACCACTCCCATTAGCCCAGGACATTTACACATGCACCCCACCCAGTTAAGTGAGCTCCACTCTGTGCAGTGTAGCTTGAGGTTGGAGAAACCTTCCCACCCTACACCAGGGGATATTCCGCCCAACTTCTTCCTGGGGAATTCCTGCCTATGTGGCTGGGAGAGTTCCTATTTGTCCTCTGTGGGTCCACGTGACTGAGGAAAATTCCTCCCGCCTACCTTATGGCCTCACATGGCCTAAGGAAGCTCAACCAACACTTGCCAATGTTCCAAGCTGCTGCAGGAACCTCTGTCCAACCTCTGCAGTGATCTACTTGACCAAGGCAATTCTTCCCACCATTCATGGTGTTCTACACCAAAGCAGGCAACCGACCAGCCTTCTGGAGCACTCCCCTTGAGAGTGAATCCACAAAGGATAAAGTGGTAGGCTAATTCCATAATGAAATTATCTGTAGGCAGTTCAAAGAAGTGTTCCTGTGAGTCTCCCAAAGACAGCCAGTACTCTTCAACTCCCTGGAAAATGGCACCAGGATCCTCTAAAACAACGCAACAGCAATCAACTCCAAATACCTCAACAAAAAAAATTAGAGAAAAAGGCAATGGCAGAAGAGGTCCTGAACCTAAGAACGTGCATAGAAGAAGCAGATATTGATCTGCCATAGAAAGAAAGTTTCAGAATGCTGCTTGGAGTCATATAGGATATGAGGAAAACAATACAGAAAACGAATGAAATGATAGAGAAGATAAAGTCCATACACCAAAGGGAGATACAAGAGATTAGGGAGGAGATAACAAAAATCAGTAGCAGACTCACGGACCTTGAGAATCAACTGGAAGAGGCAGATAACTGCACCAGTAATTTGGAGGACAGCCAACCAGACTTTAACAAAATCTAAAAAAATTCTAATAAGATCATCAGAGAAGGTGAACAAAAAAAGAGCTATGTCTGATGCTATGAAGAGGAACAACATCGAAATTTTTGGATTACCGGAGGAAGACAAAACCAAGAAGTCATCTGCACCAATAGTGAGAGAATTCTTGAAGGAACACTTCCCCAGCTTAATGAATGAAAACAAGGCAACCATTCGGGAGGCTGAAAGAACACCAGCTAGACTAATTCCCAAGAGGTCACCAAGACACATAATAGCTAAACCATCCAACTTTGAGGAAAAGGAGAAAATCATGAGAGCAGCTAGGTAAAAACAAGCAATCACATATAAAGATTCCAAAATAAAAATATGCTCAGACCAATCGGCAGACACGATGAAGATGGGGGAAATTGGAATAACACATTCCAAAAATTTAAAGAAAATAACATACACTCAAGAATACTCTACCCCATCAAATTACCTATCAAGACAGAAGGAGAAGTAAGAGTATTCCCAGACAAGGAAAAACTCAAATAATACGTTAGAAATAACACAGCCCTACAAAAAAAAAAAAAATCCTTGATGACCCAGTATGGGCAGAAGAACAACGCTCACCAAGCATAAATAAGAGACCGTCACATAGAACAACCTCACCCAGAAGGCAACAAAGAGAAAACAGACCCCAAGAGAGCATTAGCTTAAGGGTGGAAAGAAGTAAAGAATAATACCTACACACACGGACAACACACTAGTAAGAACGATGGTAGGAAAACACCCAACACAAAAGGTATAAGATGACATCACAGAGTTCACATATGGAGATAATAACCCTGAATATGAATGGACTGAACTCAGGCATTAAAAAACTGAGACCAGCAGACTGGCTTAGAAAACAGAATCCATCAATCTGATGCCTACAGGAGACACATATCAAGGCTACTGACAAAAATAGACTGAGAATCATCTACTTGAGATAGGTATAGCAAGCAAACAGCAATTCAAAAATAATAAGGGGTTGCAATTTTAATCTCAGATAAAATTGACCTCAAAGTGCAAACCATAAAATAAGATAATGAGGAACACTGTATAATGCTCAAGGGAACGGTATACAAAGAACCACTAAGCATTGTAAACATATATTCCCTGAATGAGAGACTCGCCGAATATGTCAACCAAACACTCCAAAAGATTAAAATAGAAATCACAGCCTCAACTATGATAATGGGTGACTTTAATATATTGCTCTCTGAGAAAGGTAAATCACAGGAAAAGAAACTCAACAAAGGCTAGAGATCTAAACACTAGAATTAGACAATTTGACCTGATAAATATTTTACAGAACATTTCACCCAAATACAAAAGTATTTCACATTCTTTTCAAGCCTACATGGCACATATTCTAAGATACACCACATGGTAGGGCATAAAGTGAATCTACATAAATTTAAAAACATTGACATAATACAGACCTCACTCTCTGACCACTGTGCCATGAGGCTGGAAATCAACAAAAGAAAGACGAAGAAAACAAGAGCAAGCAATTGGAGGATGAATACCTCTCTACTGCAAAAAGGAGTGCATACTGGCACAGATCAGAGATGAAATTAGGAAATTTCTAGAAATCAACGAGAATGAGAAAATGACGTACCAAAACTTATGGGACACAGAGGAAGTTTCATAGCAATACATGCACACCTGAAAAAGGAAGAGACTCATGATTGATATGCTGGCATAAAATTTACAACAACTAGAGTAGAATCAGCAGGGAAATCCTACAAGTAGTCACAGAAAAGAAATAATAAAACTCAGGGCTGAGCATAAGAGAAATGCAAATCAAAACAACTATGAGATACCACCTAACAACCTCAGAGATAGATAGCCCAATTAAAAAAATCAGAAAGCAACAAGTGTTGGAGGGGCTATGGTGAGATAGGACCTCTCATCCACTGCTCGTGGGCCTGTAGGTATGTACAGCCACTATGGAAATCAATTTGGCGATTTCTCAAACAGATGGAAATGGAGTTACCACATGACCCAGCAATCCCCCTACTAGGCAGATACCCAGAAGAGGCAAGAAAAAACCACAGCCAGACATCTGTGCTCCAAAGTTCATTGCAGCACAGTTCATAATTGCAAGGATTGGAAACAACCCAAATTCCCATCACCAGATGAATGGATTAAAAAACTGTGGTACATAATACAATGGAGTACTATGAATCGCTAAAAAGCAGTGATGAACGCATGAAGCATATCACTACATGGGAAGAACTGGAGGAAATTATGCTAAGGGAAGTAAGCCGAGCACAAAAGGACAAGTATAACATGAGTCTGCTTAGGTAAATGTATATATATGAGGGAACAGAAAGCTAAGTGCAAAAGGGGCCCAGGGAAAAAGCTACTGTATATAAACACTCCAGGGGTGAGGTCCAGGTATTACTGCAGGGGCCAGAACAAATCCAGGGATGCATATGGTAGCCAACTAAAAAGGGGGTAGATGGAGGAAAGAGGAAAGAAAAAAAAAAGGCTTGAAGATAAACAAGCGGCCATCTAGCTGAGAAGTATCAAAGCCCACATGGAAGAAGCACACCAGACTGTCTGACCACAAGGTATAGAAGGGACTAGTTATCAGATATCAAAGAACTAAAAATCATATCAGTGGGTGCCCACCTTCCTGATATGATCACTGAAGACAAACGTGTACATAAGCAAATGTGGGGAAGAAAGCTAATGGTGCCCAGCTATCAAAAGATATAGCATCTGGGGTCTGAACGGCTTGAAGATAAACAAGCGGCCCTCTAGCTGAGAAGCATCAAAGCCCACATGGAAGAAGAACACCAACCTGTGTGACCATGAGCTGTTGAAGGGACCAGGTATCAAGCATCAAGGAACAAAAAATCATATCATTGTAAATGTGTGAGTACAGAGTGGAGACTCAAATCCCATCAGCAGCCAACTGGACACCACCTTACTGAAGGGGTGTGGGGAGGAGATGAGCCAGTTAGTGTGCAGGGTAGCAATGAAGAAACATATAACTTTCCTCTAGTTCTTAAATACTTCCTCCCCCCCACTATCATGATCCCAATTCTACCTTACAAATCTGGCTAGACCAGAGAATGTGCAATGGTACAGATAGCAACTGAAAACACAGGGAATCCAGGACAGATGACTCCTCCAGGACCAGTGGTGAGAGTAGCAATGCCTGGAGGGTGGAGGGAATGTGGGGTAGAAAGGGGGAACTGATTACAGGAATATACATATAGCCTCCTCCCTGGGGGCTGGACAGCAAAGAAGAGGGCAGGGGCATTCATCGGACAGTGTAACATATGACAAAATAATAACAATTTATGAATTATGAAGGGTTCATGAGGTAGCAGGAAGTGGGGAGGGAGGGGGAAACGAGCAGCTGATATTAAGGACTCAAGTGGAAGGCAAATGTTTTGAGAACGATGACTGGCAAAAAAATGTACATATGTGCTTGACACAATGGATGTATGTATGGAAAGTGATAAGAATTGCACGAGTCCCCAATAAAATCATTTTTTAAAATCTATTTAAGGAGAAAAAAATCAGGGCTGAGATTCAGAAGAGGGAAAATAAGAAAACTATGGGAAAAATCAATGCTGCTAAAAGTTGGTTCTTTGAAAGGATAAACGGAAAAGACAGGCCTCGGGCAAACCTAACCAAAGAAAGGAGGGAACAAATCTCAATAGCAAGAATGAGGGATGAAACAGGGGACATTACAACAGACCCTAATGAAATCAAAAGGATAATTACACAATAATATGAAGGATTGTAGTCCAGTGAATTCAACTACTTGGAAGACATGGACAAGTTCTTGGAAAACAATCCCTCTGTAGACTATCCCCAAAGGACATCAAGAATGTCAACAGACCCATAACAATAGAATAAATAGACAAGGTTATCAAGGGATCACCAACAAAAATCCATAGGACCAGATGGCTTCACAGGAGAATTCTACCAAGCATTCAGAGGAAAATTAACACCAGTCCTACACAAGCTCTTCCAGAACATAGAAAAAGATGGCAAACTCCTGAACTCCTTCTATGAAGCTATAAGTGTGATACCAAAACCGGGCAAGGATCCCAAAAGTATCGAGAACTACAGCCCAATATTCTTAATAAACACTGATGCAAAAATCCTTGTCAAAATATTGGTCAATAGATTACAAAAGTATATAAAACAAATAATTCACCATGACCAAGAGGATTCATACCAGGGAAACAGGGATGGTTCAACATACAAAGACCATTAGTATCATTCGCCACATTGACGTGGAAAACTGTAAGAACCACATGATAATATCGATAGATGCAGAAAAAGCATTGGACAACATCCAATGCTAAATCCTGGTTAAGATACTCGAGAAGATAGGAATGGAAGGAAAATTCATCAAGATAATACAAGCTATATATAAAAAACCAACAACTAACGTTGTATCAATGGAGAAAAGACTAACACAATCCCACTGAAAAGGGGGACCAGACAAGGATGCCCCTGGTCCATAGTCTTATTTAACATTACACCAGAGGTTTTAGCTAACAGCACAAGGCAAAGAAAAGACATCAAAGGTATTCTCCTTGGGAAGGAAAAGATGAAACTAACATTTTTTGCAGATGATATGATTTTATATGTGGAAAATCCCAAAAGCTCCACAAGGGGAGTACTGGAAGCAATAGGGGATTTTGGCAGAATAGCAGGATACATGATCAACAAACAGAAGTCCTTTGGACTGCTATACACATCAGATAAGACCACAGAAGAAGAGATCAAAAAGGTGATACCCTTCACAATAGCCAAGCACAAATTGAAATATCTGGGGATATCCCTGACTCAAAGAACAAAAGATCTATTTGAGGAAATCTACAGAACACTATTACAAATAACCAAGAGTGACCTCAACAAATGGAAGAATATCCCATGCTTGTGGATTGAAAGACTCTATATAGTCAAGATGTCAGTTCTGCGAAAGCCACTTTATAAATTTAAGGCGATCCCGATACAGCTACCCTCATCTTTCTTCTGGTAAATGGAAAAACTGATTACCAACTTCATATGGAGAGGGAAGAAACCCAGAATTAGCAGAGAACTCCTCAAGAAGAAGGACACAGTGGGAGGGCTTGCTTTACCTGACTTCAGCACATACTATACAGCCACAGTTGTCCAAACCACATGGTACTGATACAATGACAGATACGCAGACCAATGGAAAAGAACTGAAAACCCAGAAATAAAATCGTCAGCATACAGACAACTGATCTTTAATAAGGGCCAAAAAATATCCAATGGGAAGCAGATGCAGAAAAATGAAGACCCTTATCTCGCTCCATGCACAAGAATAAACTCAAGGTGGATCGCAGACCTTGAGGTAAAACCCCAAACTATTAGGGCCATTAATGAAGGAATTGGGAACAACCTGAGAACTTTGGCACAGGGAATATATAGGTTAACAGAAATAGGGGAGGAAACAAACACAGAAGAGGTACAAATTGACAAGTGGGATATACTGAAGATAAAACACCTGTTTACATCAAAAGAATTCACCAAGAGAGTAATAAGAGAGTCCATGGACTGGGGAAACATCTTTAGCAATGACACATCAGACAAAGGCCTTATTACTAAAATCTACAATACTCTTCTAGCTTCCAAAAATCTAATTTCCCACTGAGGAGATGGAAAAAGCACCAGAACAGAAATTTCACAGGGGTGGAAATGCGAATGGTCAATAAACATATGAGAAAATGTTCACAATCTTTAGCCATAAGAGAAATGCAAATTAAAACAGCAATGAGGTACCACTTAACATCCTCAAAGATAGCCCAATTCAAAATCTCAGAAAGCAACAAGTGTTGGAGGGCTGAGGGGAGACAGGAACTCTCATCCTCATCCCCTGCTTTTTCCTGTAGGTATGTACAGCCAATATGCAAATCGACCTGGCGATACCTAAAACAGATGGAAAATGAGCTACCATATGACCCAGCACTCCCCCTACTGGGTATATACCCAGAAGAGGCAAGAAACAAACCAAGGCCAGACATCTGTGCTTCAATATTTTATCACGGCACAGTTCACAATTGCAAGGAGTTGGAAACAACCCATATTTCCATCAACTGACAAGTGGATTTAAAAACTGTGGTAAATACAGACAATGGAGTACTATGCATCACTATAAAAAGCAGTGATGAACGTATGAAGCACATAGAGACATGGGTAGAACTGAAGGAAATTATGCGAAGTGAAGTAAGCCAAGCACAAAAAGCACAAGTACAACATGACTCTGCTGTGGTAAGTTTAAAAAAATAATGCAAAAGGGGCATAGGGAAAAAGCTATTGTATACAAACATTCCTCCGGCGAGGACCAGGTAGTATGGCAGGGGCCAGACCAAATCCAGGGATACACGTGGTAACCAACTAAAAAGGAGAGGAGAAAAGGTGAAAAAAAGAAATGGGTAGTGGGGGAACAGGGCACTAACACACCCAAGGGGAGGGTATTGTTTATATATCCACAGGGAAAGAGCGACCAGACTTCAACTTGGTGCTCCCAGATGTGAATGCAACATGCCAGCATGGTGTAGGGAACCACCTGAGAGGTTTGAGGGGCCTGCCCCAATCCCAACTACATGGAGAGCTGCCCCTCTCCCCAGAAGGATTTATTTTAGAGGACAGCACTGAAGCTGCAGCTCAGGGAGAGGGACATGTCTGATCAGAGCACACGGGAGAAAATGAAGGGGAAGGAAGAGAGAGTGGAACACATCTTGACCCACCAAGCCTTGACGATGATATTCCTGCTCATAGCAACCAATCCACAGAGAGGACCACATGGCCGGCCCACTATAAGACACGACATCCCTCAATGACCCATATCCCTACAGGAGACAACACTGGAGACACAGCATGGGAATTGCACCCTATCTGATCCTACCACACCGAGGCAAAACACTAAGGGTATGCAATAGAACAGCAAGGAGAACAGAGCAATGAAGTCCCCAGAGAATACCAAAAATAGATTTTTGGGGCCAGAATTTGGCATCCCTTCAGAATTGACCGGAAGACACTCCTAAAGGCCAACAAACAGTCATTGAACTAACTACAGGCTTTTCTTTGTTGTTTATTTTGTTTTGTCATTGGCATTTGTTATTTCCTTTTGTTGCTTTGTTTTGTTCTATCTTGTTTTTGTGCATGTTATTATCTCCGCATGTCTGTCTAAATAAGATAGGCTGGATGAAAAATCTTGAGGAGAAAACAACGGGACCAACAGTTCTGGGGGAAATGGGAGGTGGGGGGGAAAGGAATTGGTATTAACGGACCCAGGGACAGGGGAACAACAAGCGATCCAAATCAGTGGTGAGAAGGGTGTAGGAGGCCTGGTAGGACATGATCAAAGATAATGTAACCAAGAGGAATTACTGAAACCCAAATGAAGGCTGAGCATGATAGTGGGACAAAGGAAAGTAAAAGGAAATAGAGGAAAGAACTAGGAGGCAAAGGGCATTTACAGAGGTCTAAATAAAGGCATGTACATATGTAAATATATTTATATATGAGGATGGGGAAATGGATTTATGTGCATATATTTATAGGTTTAATATTAAGGTAGCAGATGGACATTGGGCCTCCACTCAAGTACTCCCTCAGTGCAAGAATACTTTGTTCTATTAAACTGGCATTCCATGATGCTCACCTTCTGGACACGATCGCTGAAGACAAAGCGGGTGCACAAGCAAATGTGGTGAAGAAAGCTGATGGTGCCCGGCTATCAAAAGATATAGCATCTAGGGTCTTAAAGACTTGAAGGTAAACAAGCGGCCATCCAGCCCAGAAGCTACAAAGCCCACATGGAAGAACACACCAGCCTGTGTCATCACAAGGTGTTGAAGGGATCAGGTATTGGGCATCAAAGAACAAAAATATCATATCATTGTGAATGAGAGGAGTGTAGATTGGGGACCCAAAGCCCATCTGTAGGCAAATGGACATTCTCTTACAGAAGGGTCGTGAGGAGGAAACGAGCCAGTCAGTGTACAGTGTAGCAACGATGAAACATACAACTTTCCTCTAGTTCCTAAATGCTTCCTCCCCACCCACTATCATGATCCCAATTCTACCTTACAAATCTGACTAGACCAGAAGATGTACAGTGCTACAGATAGGAACTGGAAACACAGGGAATCCAGGACAGATGATTCCTTCAGGACCAGTGGCGAGAGTGGCAATACTGGGAGGGTGGAGGGAGAGTGGGGTGGAAAGGGGGAACTGATTACAAGGATCTACATATAACCTCCTCCCTGGTGCATGGACTACAGAAAAGTGGGTGAAGGGAGACGTCTGACAGTGTAAGATATGACTTAATAATTTATAAATTATCACGGGCTCATGAGGGAGGAGGAAGCAGGGAGGGTGGGGGGAAATGAGGAGCAGATGCCAGGGGTTTTAGTAGAGAGCAAATGTTTTGAGAATGATGAGGGTAATGAATATACAGATATTTTTTATACAATTGATGTATGTATGGATTGTGATAAGCGTTGTATGAGTCCGGAATAAAATGACTTTAAAAACAACAAAAAAATAAGGAAAGTGCATCTGTTAGTGAATTATTTCACATACTTTCCTCAAATATTGTTATATCAAGCTGTCAAAAAGAAAATAAATAAATATAGGTATAAGTTAGAACACCAATTAATAACCTTTAGCATGCAACAAGGAGTGGAGACATTTTCCCCCCAAGCAAGCAGATAACACGCACATATTAGTCACACAGGAATCAAAGAACCCAAGACTCCAACAGGGAAGAAATTCACACTAATTTGTACTTTTAACCGCCAGAATTTTGAACGAATAAATGTCTGCCTCTTTAAAGCCCCAAAATAACAAAACTGAAAATCTAGTCAGAAAGGAAAGCATAGTAAATTACAAAGAGTACTTTAAATCATGTTTTTAAAAATTAAAAATGATAGCATAATAATATCCTTTAAGGCTGAAAATGATCATTGTGATATTAAATGACCTTTATTTAAATTAAATATAATAAAATATAGTTAACAGCTCTTTTATTGGAGCAAAATTATAAAGCACATTTAGAAATGCTTATACTTGAACACTGAAAATGCTAAATGGAAGAAATTATGAAAAATTAAAGAAGTAAAAAGAAGTGAGTTTATAGACAAGTATGTTTACTAGAAAACAGGAAAATAAACTGAACTCTTCATTTGTAATATTGGGTAGGGTGGGGTGGAAGGCAGGTGGTAGAGTTTAATAAGCCCAGTGAAATATAAAGAAAATATTTAATAAGTATTCATCATAAGCATAAGAATAATAATGAAGAAATTTAACAGACAAGAGACTATTTGGAAAGATGAACAAAAATGATAACTCTGATCAAGTAAAGAGTTCAATGTCAAAACCAAGTAAGCATCTGTGAAAGTTGACCCCTGGCCATGTATTTAAGTTCTAATAACAAAACATACATCTAAGGATGCACTTGTATTCAAAGACCTGAAGAGTATAAAGAAATGGGAGCAGGACTCAAGGAGGAAAGGGGAAAAATGTATATAAAGAGTATATGAACCTATGGAGACAGAATTCCAAAGCAAGACATACGATAAACACCACCCTGTCTTCACCCACACGCACACAAAATTTGCTGGAAAGAGTTGATTCTAACTCATAGCAACCATATAAAACACTAGAGCTGCCCCCACAGAGTTTTCAAGCTTGTATTCTGTACCAAAGCAGATTGCCACTCCTTTCTGTCTCAGAGTGGTGGGTGGGTTTGAATCACTCACCTTCACTTAGCAGTCCCCTGCACCAACTTCTGTAATCTTGGAGGAGGGGACAGAAATAAAATTGGATACGTCTCTTTACATGGAGCTTTATTTTTCAGATGGAATTAACATTCTGATGTTAAAAATTAAACCAAGACTTGATCTTGATTTGGGGAATGATTTTTTATAAGAAATAAAAGAAACAAAAATAGGAAATGGATTATTTCACTAAATTAAAATTAAGCCATTTAAAAAAATCATTTTATTGAGGGCTCATACAACTCTTATCACAATCCATACATAGATCAATTGTGTAAAGCACATTTGTACATTCATTTCCCTAATCATTTTCAAAATATTTGCTCTCCACTTAAGCCCCCAGCATCAGCTCCTCATTTTTCCCCTCCCTCCTCACTGCCCCCTCCCTCATAAACCCTTGATAATTTATAAATTATTATTTTTTCATATCTTATACTGTCCGACATCTCCCTTCACCCACTTTTCTGTTGTCCATCCCCCAGGGAGGAGGTTATACATAGATCCTTGTAATCAGTTCCCCCTTTCCACCCCACACTAAAATTAAGCATTTTACAAGACTTTTCTTCCCAACTAAATAAATGAGAGAGTAAACATCAAAAGGAGAGAGTATTTGCAACAAAAACTATGAGATAACTATTTACAATATATTGTGTTCATGAAAATAGATAAGAATACACAAAAATAAAATAAATCTTATTTTCAACTGGGCAAAAGAACAATTATTTGAAAGTTTATGGAGAAAATCTAATTGCTTAATAAATGAAAAATGTTAAATATCCATAATATAAAACTTCAAATTAAAATTTTAATTTTCTGCTTACCAAATTAGTAAGCCAGCATCCTCAGACCTCCTGCTGAGAATATAGATTAACCTCATTTCCTGGAAAGCAAAATCATGATGCCTGTCAAGAGATGTTTAATGTTTCATATATTTTAACTCAGTAATTCCTCGCTCACCAGCATTCCTTGGAAATGCCTGCACTTTGACATGGGAATGCTAAATCACTGTGACATAAAACTATAGGAGCACATCTCCATGGCTCCTGAAACCCAGAATCTGCCACATGAGAGGGACTCAATAAATATCTGTTAAATGAAACCGGGAATCTATGTTGCTAAATTGTTTTTAATGAGTTCAAATTATGATGTGGACATAGTCTCTAGACATGTGGTTCAATGAAGAAAACAAGTTTAAGAACAGGATATACAAGATCACAGGAGGAGTCCATTTATGTAAAAATAAAACCACCACCAAAAAGAGATGTTCAGTGAAACTCATGAGAACCGTAATGTAGCATCAAATCACATCTGTCCTGACTCCTAGCCACGCTGCAGAACTGGAGTCTTGAGCCCCGCTGAGCAGAAGCTCCCTTGGGAAGGGCTGCCGGTGCAAGAACTGGAGTAGATGTATGTATGGTACACCGCCACGTTGGACGAATCACCTTGAGTGGATCTGGGTTCATAAATAAAACCAAAACGAAACAAAACAAAAAATGCGTGTCATCCAATGGATGGGTGGATGGATTGTGATAAGAGCTATAAGAGCCCCCAATAAAATGGTTTTTTTAAATGTGTGTTATCATATATCCTATCAAACTCTTAAGAACCCTGTAGATTTTCCAATGCCGTAATCTTTCCAGAAAGAACCCTGGTGACCAGTGGTTACGCTTTGGGTTGTGATCTGAAAGGTCGGCAGTTTGAAACCACCAACAACTCCTAGGAGAAAGACAGGCCTTTCTATCCCTGTAAACCAGCAGTTCTCAACCTGTGGATCATGGCCCTTTTGGGGGTTGAATGACCCTTTCACAGGGATCACCTAAGACCATCAGAAAACACATATTTCCGACGGTCTTAGGAACTGAGACATCTCTCCTCTATCTGTCTCCAGACGGGTCCAACCACATGTAGACACACTCACATACGAGTACCCAGCCAGACAACTGTTACCCATGCTACACCATGCTTCAAGACAAAATTTAATATACTTGTCATTAAAAATAAATATTTCACAATATAGAGTTATATATTGTTTTTGTGATGAATCACTATGCTTTAATTATATTCAATTTGTAACAACGAAAATACATCCGGCATATCAGCTATTTACATGAAGATTCATAACTGTAGCAAAATTACAGTTATGAAGTAGCAACTAAAATAATTTTATGGTTGTGCGCCACCACAAAATGAGGAACTGTGTTACAGGGTCCCAGCAGTAGGAAGTTTGAGAACCACTGCTCTAAAGCTTCCAGTTGGAAACTCACAGGGGAAGTTCTACTCTGCCCACTAGGGTCACTATGAGTCTGTCTCCATTTGATAGCCGTGAGCTTGGAATCTTTACAGGCAGGTTGCCACATCTTTCTCCCACTGACCTTTTGGTTAGCAGCCAAGAACGGAACCACTGGACCACATGAGCTCCTTCTGAGTTGCGTTATCCCCACTGTAGCTCACCAGGTTCTGATACTTTTACTACCACTACCATCATTTTACAGCCAGTGGTTACGAGTTGGGTGGTGATCCGTATGGCGGGCAGTTGGAAACCATCAGCAGCTCCACAGTTAAATGAGTAGGCTTTTGACTCCTATAAACAGTTACAGTCTTGGAAACCCACAGTGAGTTGCTATGAGTCAGCATTGACTCATTGGCAGTTTATTATTTTGGAAATATAAAAGACAACATAAATATATATATCTTCTCCTTTCTTCTGATTTAAAAATCAATTGTTCTAAAAAATATATAGATATAGAGACAGATATATAGGTGCTATAGATATATAATAATAAACTTGTGGAAATCAGAACTTGTGTGAGGAATGAGGATGGGGATTGTGTTAATCTGGGTACTTCTAGAGAAACAAATCCACAGAAACTCATATGTATAAGAGAGAGCCTTATATCAAGGGTAAGTGCGTATCAAGAAAACAGCCCAACCCAGTGCTGCCCACGCCCACAAGTCCAACATCAGCCCATATGTCTGACACCAGTCCACAAAATCCTCCTCCATCTCTCAAAACACACGCCGTGATACCAACTGCAGGAGGAAAGCCGAATCAGTGAATGTGTAACATCTCAGTGCTGGCAGAGGTCTCCACATGGCTGCTTCCAGCACCCAGGGCTGCATCGGGGTAGGTTTATGTTGCTTCTCCTTGGGGATGTCTTACAGGAAGTGAGCCTTGCCAGCTGAAGCAGGGAACTAGCTAAGGTAGCTACACTCTGGTCCGACCATCACAAAGCAAGAGATCCAAGAACTAGAAAGGCGAGGCTCACTGAGCCATTTAAGGTCAGAGTAGAACAGCCCCTGAGACTATAACTCTTTATGGGAGTAAAAAGCCTTATTTTCCTTCATTTGGAGTAGTGGGTGGTTTCAAACTGCTGAACTTTTGGTTAGCAGCCCAATGCAAATAGGATATGTGAAACACTAATAGAGAGGATTGGTCCATTTTGATATTCCACTGGGTATGTAAGAGTGAAGCACCTTAAAAACCAAGAGAGGAATCCCACATCTATCAAGAAAGAAGAACCACAGTGGATTATGTCTGAGATCCCTGCCTGAAGCGGTGGAGGCAGCTTAGACACCAGAATTCAGAGCAACTAGACCAGCGGTTGTCAACCTTCCTAATGCAGGGACTCTTTCATACAGTTCCTCATGTTTTGGTGGCCCCCAACCATAACATTATTTTTGTTGCTACGTCATCACTGCAATTATGCTATTATTATGAGCCAGGCAACCCCTGTGAAAGGGTCGTTCCACCCCCAAAGGGGTCACGCCCCACAGGTTGAGAACCGCTGACCTAGACCATGAAACAGTAAGAGAACAGCAATAAGAGCAGAAGAGAAAGCAGAGGAGCAGCGCTGAGGCTGTGAGACAGAGGGCAGAGCTTCAAAGCCCACAGAACAAGGCAGAGGCCAAGACCATGTGGTGGAGAGGCTGAGGACTAGAGGGTGACAGTAGCTGCTGGCATGGTGGAAAAGAGGAGCTGTTGTGAAGAAGAGGATTGTATCCCTAAGGTTTTCTGATCCTAACTTGTGCCTAATAAGCCCAATAATCACAAGTATTGTCTTTGGGTTCTATATGGCCATTGCATCCAGCTATCAAACCCCACAGGGAAGCAGAGTGCCTTGGGTGGAAGTGTTAGTGGACCAAGGTACAGGCAGATGACCTGTGATGATCAGCCTGGGACTGGCGTGGAGTTGGATTCTTCCCCTTTGTGTAGCAGAGGAAGTCAGGCATGGTCTCCACACCATTTCTTCAGGCAGACAGTATATTGGTGGCCTCTTAGCTTATGGCATATGGAGAGGTTTGGAGGAAATGGAGAGTACCTGTTAATGAATCCAAGCTTTCTTTTTGAGATGATAAAAATGTTCTAAAACTGATGGTGGTGATGGCTACACAACTGAATCTACTGGAAACCATTCCATTGTATTAATTAAATGAGTGAACTGAATATATGTAAGGAAATAGATCATTATCAATAAAGTTGGCTTAAGAGACTATTGAAAGGCAAGAAATTCCCAATAAAATGATTTATTTTTTAAAAAAAGAAAAGGCTAGAAATTAAAAAAATTAATTTTGATAGTGATTAATTCTCATGGGATTATAGGGGAATGTTCCTTTGTTCTTTATGAATTTTTACATTTCCCAAATGTTCCACTAACTCCTATATCATCAGAAAATATTTTTAAATGTTTAAATTAATTTTTAAAACGTAAAAGTATTTAAAAGCATTTCTTCACTTATTCAGCCAACATTAAGCATTTGCCATGAAATAGGTACTAAGATTTAGAAACTATGATCCCTCCCTTCCCTCACACAGCTCACAATATAAGGCAGGCTGATATGAAGACCAAAAGAGGGAATTGTGTAACAGAGGCATAGATCAGGGACAGGGGTGGATCAAAGACTTTGGTACTGTTTGGAAAGATAGATCTTGACTTCGGCCTTAAAAAAATAAGTGGAGGTTCTTCAAGGACTCTTGATGATGCAGCAAAGGCCTGTGCTTGAAACCCATTCTGCATGGCAGTCAGTTTTTAGAATGATTATGGCCTTGGAAACACTAAGCGGCAATTCTGCTCTGTCTTATCAGGTCTCCATGAGTCAGAATGGGTTGAAAGGCAATGAATTTTAGAAGTTCTCCAGGTAGATGATGGTGGTGTGGGGGCATGTTCCAAAGCTCTGATATGTGAAGTTTCAGCCTATTTAAAGAACTATATAATTAGTTAGGTATGCGCCGAAGACAAAGAGGGTGAAAAAGCAAATGTGGTGAAGAAAGCTTATGGTGCCTGGCTATCAAAAGATACAGTGTCTGGGTCTTAAAGGCTTGAAGATAAACAAGCGGCCATCTAGCTCAGAAGCAACAAAGCCCACATGGAAGAAGCACACCAGTCTGTGTGATCACAAGCTGCCAAAAGGATCAGTTATCAGGCATCAAAGAACAAAAAAATCATATCATGTGTACTCACCTCCATGATATGATCACTGAAGACAAATGGGTGTATAAGCAAATGTGGTGAAGAAAGCTGATGGTGCCCGGCTATCAAAAGATATAGCATCTGGGGTCTTAAAAGCTTGAAGGTAAACAAGTGGCCATCTAGCTCAGAAGCAACAAAGCCCACATGGAAGAAGCACACCAGCTTGTGCAATCACAAGGTGTCGAAGGGATCAGGTGTCATCAGAACAAAAAAATCTCACGTAGTGAATGGGGGGGTGGGGAGTGCAGAGTGGAGACCCAAAGCCCATTTGTAGGCCACTGGAGATCCCCTTGCAGAATGGTTTCAGGGAGGAGATGAGCCAGACAGGGTGGGATATAGCACTGATGAAGAATACAACTTTCCTCTAGTTCCTAAATGCTTCCTCCGTACCACTCTATCATGATCCACATTCTATATTGGAAGTCTGGCTAGATAAGAGGGTATACACTGGTACAGATAGGAACTGGAAAAACAGGGAATCCAAGATGGATGATCCCTTCAGGACCAGTGGTGTGAGTGGTGATACTGGAAGCGTAAAGGGAGAGTGGGTTGGAAAGGGGGAACCGATTATAAGGATCTACATGTGACCTCTTCCCTGGGGGATGGATAACAGAAAAGTGGGTGAAGGGAGACATCAGACAGGACAAGATATGACAAAATAATAATTTATAAATTTTCAAGAGTCATGAGAGAGGTGGGAACTGGGAGAGAGGGGATAAAAAAAGGAGGACCTGATGCCAGGGCCTTAAGTGGAGAGCAAATGTTTTGAGGATGATGAGGGCAATGAATGTACAAATGTGCTTTACACAAGTGATGTATGTATGGATTGTGATAAGAGTTGTATGAGCCCCTAATAAAACAAAACAAACAAACAAATTAGTTAGGTATGCCCAGACCGTAGGATGTGTAGTAGGCTTGCTATAGGAGTCAAGGCAGGCTAGCACCCATGGAAGATGAGTGCAGTGAGAGGGTGTGCCATGCAAATAGGGGTGATGATTTCCCTTATTCTATGAAGACTTATCCTGTTGTATTGATGTCTGAATTAAACAGAAACTAGAAATTACTTTAAGAAGCATTAGTAAATGTACAAGGCAGTCCACCCTTGGAAACTCTAACCAATCAATCTGGACCAAGCCAAGCTGGACAGGGCAGCAAACTAAAAGTTTTTGACTGAGGATTCCCATGGTGCCCACCTTGGGTCCCTCCCCTCTGGTGTTCTTTTGGTCCACACTCTTTCTCTGGGTTCTTGCCATGGTTTTGTTCTTTGGGTGTTAGTAGTCTATTACATGTGCAATGACATTATGGAAAAATTCGAAATATTGTGAGAATAAGCAAAATGTGACACAGAGAGGCAACGTGAGCATATGCAGTGATGCCAGTAGAGAGTGCGGAGGGTGTTGGGTGGCCAATAGATTTGTTCCACGCAGACTTGCCTCAAAGCTACATTTGTCAGAAACATAATATCTATGAAGTGAATAAAGCTAAATCCAATTTAACAAGATGTTCAGTAGTTGAGCTAGAAGCGGCTCTATGATTGCTAACCTAAGAAGATCCGTTACACCAGAAGACAGCTTGTGAGGTCTTGTTTGGCATTCTCCCTTTAGCATGAATCAGAAAGCTTACCTACACTTCTGCTTACTACAGCATTTCTTCTCGTGGATCACGGTTGGCATGCAAACCCTGTTGAGAGATTGCCACAATTTCTGCTGCTTGCGGCATTCGCATGCTGTCTTTCCAGAAGGGTTTGGATGAATTGCTACAGGATTGTGCCCATCGTTGTTTTGTTTTTATGGTGGTAAATACATAGGCAATAAAACATTGGACACTTCAATGCCTTACACGTCTAATTCAGTGACCCATAGTTACTTTCATCCTCTTAGTCAACCACCACCTCCCTCTATTAACTCCAAAAATTCCTGTCGTCATTAACAGAAACTCAGTATCCCCTAATCAATAGGTTCCCTTACTTCCCTCCATTCTGCCTACCTGTGGTAACAGCTAATGAACTTTGGTCTCTGTCTATTTGCTTATTCTAGATATTTCATATGTGTGGGATCATCAAGTATGCATCCTCGTGTGGCTGATTTATTGCACTCGGTGTAAAGTTTACATGGTCCATGTATGCTGGTGGCATATATGAAGATTTCATTCATATTCATTGGTTAGTAATAGGCCATTATATGGTTGTAACCCATTTTATTTCTTCACTCATTAATATACACTTAGGCGTTTCCACCTTTTGGCTACTGTAAATAGTGCTACAGTGAACGTGGATGTACAACTATCTGCATTCTTGCTTTCAATCTTTGGGGTAAATAGATAAGAGAGGACTTGCTGAATCACATGGCAATTCTATGCTTAACTTTGCAAGGCACTGAGCTCCGATCAGTATCCCCAGCACGTAGGGACATCATACATACTGCTTGCAGCCAGTGTCAGATGACCCGATATGCAAGGTGAGTACAGACGTGCTTGTGCTTACCTATTAATCTGAGGTGAAGAATTTCACATTTTTCACCACTTCAAGATTCTGCTTCGAGGTCTGGCTGGCATCTGTCACTCTCCCAACCCCACAGCATCCTCCTAGAGTATCAAAGCCTCTTTTCAAACTGGCAACCACGGAAAGGGACAAGATTATTCAAGTGAGCATGAGCTTTTTTAAAATCATTTTATTAGGGGCTCATAAAACTCATCAAAATCTATACATGCATCAATTGTGTAAAGCACATTTGTACATTCATTGCCCTCATCACGCTCAAAACATTTGCTCTCCACTTAAGCCTGTCATCAGCTCTTCATTTCCCCCCCCCTTCCCGCTCGCCCCTCCCTCATGAACTTGATAATTTATATATGATTTTGTCATATCTTACACTGTCCACCATCTCCCTTTACCCACTTTTCTTTTGTCCATCCCCCAGGGAAATTATATGTAGATCCTTGTAATGGATTCCCCTTTTACCCCACTCTCCCTCTACCCTCCTGGTATCACACTGGTCCTGAAGGGATCATCCGTCCTGGATTCCCTGTGTTTCCGAATCCTATTTGTATCAGTGTACATCCTCTGGTCTAGCCAGATTTGTAAGGTAGAATTGGGATCATGATAGTGGGGGTCAGGGGAAGCATTTAGGAACTAGAAGAAAGTTGTATGTTTCATCATTGCTACACTGCACCCTGACTGGCTCGTCTCCTTCCGTGACTCTTCCATAAGGGGATGTCAAATTGCCTACAGTTGGGCTTTGGGTCTCTACTCTGCACTCCCCCTTATTCACAATGATATGATTTTTTATGATCCTGATCCCTTCGACACCTCGTGATCACACAAGCTGGTGTGCTTCTTCCATGTGGGCTTTGTTGCTTCCAAGCTAGATAGTCGCTTGTTTACCTTCAAGCCTTTAAGACCCTAGATGCTATATCTTTTGATAGCTGGGCACCATCAGCTTTCTTCACATTTGCTTATGCACCCACTTTGTCTTCAGTGATTGTGTCTGGAAGGTGAGCATCATGGAATGTCAATTTAATAGAACAAAGTATTCTTGCATTGAGGGAGTACTTGAGTGGAGGCCCAGGGTCCATCTGCTACCTTAATACTAAACCAATATATGCACATAGATCTATTTCCACATCTTCGTATATATATTTGATATGTACATGCCTTTATTTAGACCTGTATACTCTTTGCCTCCTAGCTTTTTCATCTATTTCCTTTTACTTTCCTCTTGTTCCACACTATCATGGTCAGCTTTCATTTGGGTTTTAGTAATTTCTCTCTGTTACATTACCCTTGGTCTCGCCTACCAGGCCTCCTACACCCTCCTCACCACCGACTTGGATCACTTGTTGTTCCCTTGTCCCTGGGTTTGTTAACACCACTTCCTTGACCCCCATCTCCCCCTTGCCCATGTCCCATTTTTTTCTCCTCCAGATTGTTCATCCAGCCTATCTTATTTAGACAGACATGCACAAAAACAAGACAGAACAAAACAAACCAAAAAAATAAAACAAAGCAATAACAACAAGCCAATGACAAAAAAACAACTAAACGAAACACAACAACAAGAAAGAAAATCTTGCAGTTAGTTCAAGGACTGTTTATTGGAGGTCCGTGTTTTTCATGATGTTTTCACTTACTGAGTACTCCCTGCTTAGGGCTGTCAATTATTCCAGAAAAAGTCAATTTCACACTTGAATTTCAAACTTTAAAACGCAAAGTCATCATGCCACGTTGGACCTACATAAGACTCCTTCTTAAAGATCCCAGAGGATTTTTTTTTAATTTTTGCATGAACTCCTTGCAAACCCCTCACAAAACAGAGACTTGGTAGCTATCATTTGTTGACTTCTTACTACGTGACATGCCTTTTTCTAAGCACTTATTAATCAACTTATTTTAGGAAAAGTATGTATTCTTCTGAGCTTTGGTTTCTTGAGCTAGAAGATGGTGCAGCAATGCCTTCCTCATGAACCACATACTCAGTTGACACAGGTAGCTAAGTAAGTGGAAGAGGGCAAGAGGGAATTTAGGGTCTGACATATTAGTAAACCCCATCATCCCATTTTTAGCAGCAGAATGTGAGAGGTGATTTTGCAACAAGAATTGGCATATGGAGGGCAAAGAATGTACAGATGTGTTTTATACAATTGATGTATGTATGAATTGTGCTAAGAGTTGTGTGAGTCCCTAATAAATTGTTAAATTAAAAAGATGTTTAAAATGAAAAAAAAAAGGCATATGAACCAATCTTGGCCAGTAGTGTGTTCAGGGAATGTTGGGCTGGGGTTTTAAAAAGGGATGTTCCTTTATAAGAACAAGAGGCCAGGGAGAAGTTGGGCCCTTCTCTTCTCAGGACAGGGGTGTGTCTGCATGTGACATGGAAACTTTGTGAAGCATCCTATAAAAATAAGCTAGGCATCACAGCTGGCATGCTGGAGATACCAGATGGAGAAGGAAGACAATACTTTCATGCTACCGTATTAACCCTAGAACTAGCCTACCACGGGGGAAGACAGAGAGAAGATGGAGGGAGGGAGCGAGGGAGAGATTATGGTATTTTCCATTTCCACAATCTTCACTTTATATTTCAGTGGCAACCATTTCCATTAACCTTTCCTGTCTTCTGTGGGATTATGAAGGGACTTTCCCCCAGCTTTGTCTCCCCCAAAGACATGCCAAACATTAGAGGCTATTTGCCAGCATATGGTGGGAGATCAGATGCTTACAGACATTCTCCCTGAAGGCAGTCAGTTGCCAGACTACTGTCTAGTCCCACCACAGGTAGGCCCACTCCCTGCTGTTAAGGACAACTGGCTACTTCTCCCTAAA
This sequence comes from Tenrec ecaudatus, assembly GCF_050624435.1. Taxonomy (NCBI): domain Eukaryota; kingdom Metazoa; phylum Chordata; class Mammalia; order Afrosoricida; family Tenrecidae; genus Tenrec; species Tenrec ecaudatus. The sequence continues at coordinate 33,674,853 of NC_134535.1, forward strand.
GGCTTGCGACCATTAGCGTGGTTCCTGTGGGTGGGTTTACACCCTACTGATAATGGTTTGTATGGAGATCCAGAGAACAGGTCAAACCCGCTCAGTGACATCTAAAGTTAGGCTGCCAACCTGAATCTAGGATCCGCCCATCTTGTCACATGTATACCCCCAATCCCTCCTCTTCCTATTGCGTGTAGATTGCCCCCCTCCCATTGCTATATAACCTTCCTGTGACGTATATCTTTACCTGTATTAGTAATTACAATTAGTAATTGTAATTAGTTGGGTCCCCCAAAGGTATATAGGCCTTGGCTAAAAATAAAGAGCTCTCTCGGGCTCCCATCTTGGCCTTTCATCGGTGCCCCCCCTCCTCTCCTGCCCTCACTCCCGTTCCCGTTCCCCTTGTCCTCCTTCCCCTCCCCCTCTCTCCACATGGACCACCAAGCAGGGCTGAGGTGAACATGCTACCATGAAATGTGTCTGACTCCATTCTTTTGATCTCTCCTTTATCTCTCATGCTCTCTGTGATTTTATTGTAATCTTTATATGTTTCAACTATATGATTGTGCCTATCGAACCCGTGATAAGTGTGGGGGGGCTGGCATTTTCACCCACATTCTTCCATCAGCAACTATTGGATTTTCTGAAACTCATCCTGAAATCGTCCCTGTCTTGTGGCACACCACCAAGGTCAGTCCTCAGCTGAAGAAGTAGGTCGTTACTGACAAGGGGCCATTTTCCAAGGAGAAGCAGACGTGCAGGTGTTTAAATGAAACATCAGATTTCTAAATGTTAGCTCAGAGTAAGGAAAACAATGTGCCGGTCAGACAAGAGCGCATCTGGGGATCAGGGTCAGCGCCAAACTGCCAGTTCGCCATCTCTGACCTGCCTCCTAGAGTTATTGAGAAAGCTAAATTGTGTGTGTTTAAAATCAAGTAAGTAGCAGTAATAGTAAATGGCACTTAATGAAAACCACTTCCTTCAAATCAATTTTGACTTTCAGCCATCCTACCGAAGAGTTACCAAGGCCGCCAATCTCACCAGGAGCAGGAGGTCTCTCCCTGCTCGCATGGTGAAACGGTGGGAGGTCCTGCGAACTTTTGGTTGCCAGCCCAACTCAAAAGCCACCACAATCCTATGGCTCCTTTTGGTCTTAAGAGGTGGCAGGTACTATTCTACACGCCTCATCAATTCAGTCTGCATTGTGAACTGATTTTGCCTCACAATTCTCAAAGGTGTGCGATTCTTACCTCCACTTTACATAATCAAAAAGGCTAGTGTTAAAAAGAGAACTGAGAAATTACATAATTTGTCCTGGTCACACTGCCACAAAGAAGTGCAGCAGGGGCTGGAACCCAAATCCCACAGACTGACCGCCGTGGCTCGAATCCCCCAGGATGATTCCTTGGGAAGCCAGGAAGCTGGGCCACATTCGCAGGAATTGAGGGTGAAGAAGAAAGATGAGTAACGCACCCTTTCCCTGCCGCTCTGTGGTTGTGCTGGGCAGCGGCTCTCCCGCAGCTCCAGCTCACGCCACCTCGGACCTCTCCCTCTGTCCCTTCCAACCGAGGGTGGGACGCGCTCACCACAGCTGCTAGCCCTTGGGTGTCTACCTGGTCCCTGTAGCCGCCTTTAACCCTGCATGCTTCCGACGATGGTGCTTGTCAGCTTTACAATGGACTGCATCCAAAGTATTTGATCTTGGGTTCTTGGTTCCTGAGAGAGAACCTCTAAAGCAGTGGTTCTCAACCGGGGGATCCCGACCTCTTTGGGGGGGGCGTCAAACGACCCTTTCACAGGGGTTGCCTAAGACCATCGGAAAACACGTATTTCCCAAGGTCTTAGGAACTAAGACATCGCTCCTCTATCCGTCTCCAGGAGGGTCCGCCCACATGCAGACACGCCCATGTACGAGTACATGGCATGAAGACTTGTTACCAATGCTACATTATGCTTCGAGACAAAATTTCATTGATTTGTCATTAGAAATCAATTTTCACAATATAGAATTACATATTGTTTTGTGATTAATTACTATGCTTTAATTATGTTTAATTTATAACAATGAAAATACATCATGCATATCAGATATTTACATGACAATTCATAACCGTAGCAAAATGACAGTTATGAAGTAGCAACGAAAATAATTTTATTGTTGTGGGTCACCACAACATGAGAAACTGTGTGCCAGGGTCGTGGCATTAGGAAGGTCAAGAACCACTGCTCTAAAGCCTTAGACTCTCCCCAGTGACTGAAGTGCCCTTAACGAGGACTCTAGACACCTAACAGATGATGCTAATTAAATATGCTAATTTCCTAATATGGTGCTTGCCTGGGGGCTGGGCAGGTCATAAAGATATGTGGCGTCAACCTCATGATCACCTTGTCATACTGACTGACCTCAGGGAGACCAGGCTGGACTCTGAAGGGCAGCCATGCTTCTATTAATCATGTGTCTATCAATCATGCTTCCATCATGAGACCTCAGTGAGGGCTCTCGAACCAGAGGTTCTCTAGGATTTGCCAGGAGCTTCCTAGCGGTTGAAAGCATCCTATGCATGGAAGAGTAACATTTTGGAACATGGAATCTCTGAGTTGGGATTCCTCCCAGATCCTGCCTTTTGTGTCTCTATTTGTATCCGTTTTACTGTGACACACGTATGTAATGGTAAATAAAGGACTTTCCTGATTTCAGTGAGTCATTCTAACAAATTATCACACTCAAGGAAGTAGTGTGAGCCAGGAGTTCAGAAGTGAGGGGTGCCTGGGGACCCCTGAGCTCATAGCTGGTATCCTGGGAGGTAATCGAAAGCCCTACATGTGTAGCCAGTAGGTCATAAGTGAGGATATTATGGGGACCTTCCAGCCTGCACTGGGAAACTACAGGCTTGGGTAAACTTGGCAGTCTGTGCCAATTAAATAGTGTGAGGTCTAACTTAGCCCCAGGTGGTGATCAGGTGGAACAAATACTGCATTTGCAGGTAGAAACAGCTTTGAACAGGTTTGAATTGGGCTGAAATGGAATTTAATGCCTTCATTACACTTCCTTGTCAGACTGTGTTCAATTAAACCCTTTGGAGTCTGACATCTGTCTGGTGCTTGCTGGGACTTTAATGCACACAATAACCAAGGTAGATAAGGTCCGTACCCAGTGACCTCATGACCCCTCCCACCCCTCGGAGCACTTCGCCTATCTAAATGTAGCCCCCCCCCCCATCTCATTGCCTCCCGATTCTGTTTCCTGAGTTGAGCTGATCAGAGAGGTTCAGGGAAGCTTGATGGAAAGAACATTGTATATGGAGTTAAGGGTTTGAATCTGCTGCTAACATCATATTGTTAGTGTTGGTGGATTAAGTTGTGTTCCCCAAGTTAAATAAATTCATAACACCTAGGAATGTGACCCTATTTGGAAATAGGATAGGTTAGCATAAAGGTATATGGGAGTAGAATAGGTCATAATCCTGTACGACTAGTGTCCTAATAAATGATGAAAAGATACCCAGAGTAAAGGAGACAGAGAAAGTCATCATGTGATGCTATGGATGCAGGCCAAGGAATGCCTAGACCTACCAAGAGCTTATCTTGAAATCTCAGCGACATAGTTCCAACATCACAGGCAAGCCGCTGGACAATTACAAACAGACAGATCATTGGGGTCCATCGGAGCATGCTGTCAGAACCAGCTCAAAGGCATCTCACAACAGCCAGAGCCTGCAGAGAGAATGGACACCCTGATATGACTCCAGCCCAAGGAAACCAACATCACTTAAAGAACAGAGAAGTGACCTAAACTGGCTCAAGAGAGAACAAAGAAGAATTCTTTAATGCACAGGTGTCCGAGCTCCAGCATGCCTAGATCCCGGGTCTCCAATGATGGTATCAGAACAGAGCCCCACTCTCCAGCTTGTGAGTCTGCTTTCCCCAAGGACCGCTCACGCCACTCTCAGGCTGGCGGACTCCTTGTGGTGATAAAATGGCTGACAACAGTCTGATTTGCAGCCTATCTCCTCAACAATCCCAGTGGAGGATATGCACTTCGGTTTAACTAACCTCCTAAAATCAAGTCTCCTTGGCTTTGGTTGGCCTCTTAAGAACACCTGCTTTGATCCTCTGGTTGGTCTGGGTGACAGACTCACCCACCCTGGATTTGGAAGTGAGCTCAGCACCCCCGAAGACCTGGGGATGGAAAGGTGAAAGGTCTGGCTCCCTGAAAGTACCGAGGCAGGCAAAAAAAGGTCGCCTCTTTCGTTTGAAGCAATCATGAGAGGTTTTGCCTGATTTTTCTCATATGTACAATGGAAGGATGAACTCAATGACCTCTAAAATTCCTGTTGCTTTAACCTTCTATTATTTCTCTTCGGAACATTGGCTGTGTTTTCACCTCTCAAAGAATAACACTTTAACAGAGTTAAAATGTGGATCAGTAGAGGCATGGCTACCATGATGATGGGCCAACTGACTGAGACAAGTCCTACCACAGGCAAGGCCTTCACTCATTCAGCAGCATCTCTGCTCTAGTGACCACATGGAAAAATAAACCAGGAAGACTGGTGTCAGATGGAGGGAGGGCCAGAATTTAAGCTAGCGATTTATCTATCAACTCAACCAATATTTATTGCGCATCTACTATATCCCAAGCATTGTAGTAGTGTCTGGGAATGCATGGTGAAATTCTTAGTCTAATAAGGAAACAGGCAATTCGCAATGAGAATATTAAAGAGTGTGGCAGAGTTAGGAGGCTCTAAACTATCCAATGGGTCCCCTATTCAGTGGGAAATGGACTTTGGACCTCAGATGTAGGCAGAATATAAAAATCATCTCTAAGAAGGAGATTTTGAATAAGGCTGAAAGAGAAGAAGGTAGCCTAATGAGCAATGTAGAGAAAGAGCATCCACAGATCCACGTTGGGGCTTGGTCGTACTGACTGCTGGCAGTGCTAGCTGTCGTAAAGTGATCCCCAGCCACAAACCGTGAGAGAGACCGTGCTTAGTGGTCTGATGAGACTGGGGGACCCCAAGACTATAGCTCTTTGTCATTGTGGGGATTACAATGGATGAGTTGAAACAAAATGTGTACGGACTGTTGAATATAAAACTTATGATCTGAGTGGAGACCCAAAGCCCATCTGTAGGCAACTGGACATTCCCTGACAGAAGGGTCACGGGGAGGAGATGAGCCAGTCAGGGTGCAGTATAGCACCGATGAAACATGCAACACTCCTCTAGTTCTTTAATGCTTCCTCTCCCCCACTATCATGATGTCAATTCTACCTTACAAATCTGGCTAGACCAGAGGATATACATGGGTACAGATCAGAGCTGGAAACACACGGAATCCAGGACAGACTAATCTATAAATTATCAAGGGTTCATGAAGGAGGGAGGGCAAAGGAGGGAGGGGGGGAAAGGAGGAGCTAATACCAAGGATTCAAGTAGTAAAAAATGTTTTGAGAATGATGATGGCAAAAACTGTACAAATGCGCTTGACACAATGGATATATGTATGGATTGTGATAAGAGTTGTACGAGCCTCCAATAAAATGATTTTTAAAGTTATATGCGCCCCAATAAAATGATTTTTTTAAGTTTTAAAAAACTTCCCCTATTTCTATATTCCCATGAAATCATAAAACATACCCTTGATAAATTCATGTTGACTTAATGAATTAATGTTAAGGAGATCAAAATATTCCTGTGCCATAGTGGATTATGTGTTGGGCTGTTAACAGCAAGGTCAGCAGTTCACACCCATCAGCTTCTCTTCCGAAGAAAGATGAAGTTCTCTGCTCCTGTAAAGATTCAGTCTCAGAAACCCAAAAAGAGTAGTTCTCCTCTGTCCTAAAGGATTGCTTTGAGTCAGGTTGGGCCAAAGAGCTCACAAAAGTTACACTAAGTTGATCACTGGCTTATGACATCTTTGTACAACCCATGGTCAATCGAACCTTTGTGATCCATAGGATCTATACTGGTTTTCCAAAACAGATTACCAGAACTTTCTTCTATTTTAATCTAGCAGCTCTGTTGAGACCTATTCAGAATCAAATCAATATGCAGCCCTACCAATAGCGAGATGGTGGGGGTACATGAAGTGCATTATGCAGAAATCTACCTACTTGGAAGACAAGATTGCTACCCATGAGCAGTGCATGCCCCAATTCAGTGCCATCGAGGTCCTGAGGATGCTTAGTAACCCTGTGGGACAGGGTAGAACTGGCCCTGTGAGTGTCTCAGAAGGAACTCCTTATGGAAGTAGAAAGCCCTGTCTCTCTCTTGAGGAGCAGCTGATGATCTTGAACTGCTGACCTTACCGTTAGCAGACAAACATGTAGCCAATTTGCCATCTGGGCTCTAGTGCATCCTCAGGGCACTGCATTTAATTTGGAGTCAGTACTGTATGTAGTTCAAATGGGTAATGGCAAGAGGTGAGCTGAGCCAACCATGAAAGGCCTTGGGTTTCACACCAAAACAGTTTGGATTTTATCATGAAGACAACACAGGATTTGTTGATGTTACATGGATGCAGAGAGAGGAGACTTGAGTGCTGTTCTCAAGAAGTCTTAACGCCTTAATGGTGGAAGAGAAAGGATGCCATGCTCATTATGTATCTGTCTGCCTATATGTGTAATTTGTGGTTGCGTGTCTGTGTATTTATTCCTGTCACCTTGTTCCACATTGAAGACAAAACCCACTCTTTAGGAAAATGCCTGCATGTGGGGCAAAAACGTGTATTCCAGCCCATCACTATCCCAGTCCACTGCCATCCAGTGGATCTTTGCTGAAGCCCTGACCCCACCCAATTCCCAAGTTCTCACATGCGATGTCAAAACCCCTGACTGTGGCAGGGACTGCATTGTATCTGCACTGAAGACGCAGACGCACGCTCCCACCCTCACCAGTCTGCATTCTCTAAAAAGGGGCAGGAGCTGCTCAGAAAATTGCCCAATACAAAGAAAATCACAGGTCTCTGCACACCCAGCTCAGAGGGTGGGAAACCATTCCTAATGGCACCAATCCTCAGATCACCAAATGTCTGGAGAGAAAGCAAAAATGCATCTGAGTACTAAAGTGGTCTTCACTAGTAGAAAGAGTGGGGGTGGGGAAGGTTCTAGCTGAACTCTGAAAAATAGCATCTACCTGGTCAACCACCCAAGTCCTGATCCAAAGAACAGAAAGCTTTCCAAATCTGTCACAGATCAATGAAGACATGACAGGTTTGCACAGAAGTTTGACATTCGTGGGCTGCTCCAAGGACAGTTGATTCTTATTCATGTCAGCTAAAGGGACCTTTGCCAAACATGATGCAAAATAATGAGTAATCATAAATATATATATATATATATTTAAAACCTTTTTGTTTGGTGTTCGGATAAAGTCAGTTCTTCATTTTGTGTCAGTTTTAACTTTCAAGCTCAATTTCACTTACAATCCAATGGCAATGACAAAATGACAATTTCACCCTAAGGTTTATCCACATCCATTGTCTCATTTGAGCTCCTCCGTCACCAGTGCTGTGAGTTGGTAAGGAAATCGCTCGCTACCCTCTGCATGGGGCAGCCAGCCTCTGCCATCACACAGCTGCCGAAGGTGCGGGGCAAGGGCTCGAACCCAGGCGGCAAGCTGGCATCCAGTGTTTGTTTAGAAGAAGAGGAAGGAGCCAGAACAGACAAATGAGAAGAGGAAAATTATAACAAGAGAAATTATAACAAAGAGGCCATTTTTTCACACAGGCTCAAAATGGGAGTCTCTCTCTCTCTACAAGAGCTTTGTTGTTTTAAAAGCCCTTTCTTCTCTTTCAAAATGAGAAAACACCTTCTGACCAGCTGTGCAATTAGTAGAGCCTTCAGATATTGATTTCCTCTGCTCCTTGGCATTGCCCTCCGTCACACACTCAACCCCCCACCCCCACAGGCTTCTGACAGAAAAGAAAGCTGGCCTTAGAGGCTGAATTGGCCTCTAAGCTAATTTAGCTGTTTCCCATCACCATCTCTCAGTTTCTTTCCCAAGGCTTTCCCCGCGCCCTCAGCGTGTCACTGCGTTGGATGGCGATGGCTGCAGATGGCTGAAAGGGCAGGACCAGCAGTGACAGGAGCGGGAAGTTAAAAGGAAGAAAGTAGATCCCTGGATAGAAGCCAGTGAACTGCCGGTGCAGACATTTTACTCCCTTTGGAGAAAGGAGAGGGGTGAGGCATTCTACAGTTAAAAGCAATATGGCTACCACCACTGATTCATGGATTGATTCACTCATTCCACAAATGTGTGGGCATTCTACTGGCACCAAGGGACTGTGTGCCACTGCCATCAAGTCAAAGCCAACTCGGAGTAACCTTCTACTAGGTGTCTGAACACCCAGCCTCATCTTTCTCGCACAGAGCAGATGGTGGACTTGAACCGACCGTCTTATGGTTAGCAGTCTGATGCTTACCCCTATAGTGCCACCAGGGCTCCTTAGGAACTACACTCAAACCAAAGCTACACTCATTGCCCTCAAGTCCACTCCACCTCATGGTGACCCCATATGACAGAGTAGGACTGCCCCTTTTGGGTGTCTGAAGTGATACATCTTTAAGGGAGCAGAAAGCCTCATCTTTCTCCTGTGGAGCAGTTAGTTTTGAACTGCTGATCTCGTAGTTAGCAGCCCAAGGTATAACCCACTATACCGCCAGGACTCTAGGGACTACACTATGCTCTGTGAACACATTTTCTAAACTTAAACTTTTTCATTTTAATTTCTAAATTTAATTTTTAATGTGTTTGTGGATTTGATTTTGGCTCATGGCATTCCTATGAATGTGTGTCATTGTCTTTAATCCCATTCCTCTACAACTCTGTGAAGCCCTCTCATAGAACAATGCACCATACAAACTGTACCCAATTCCTCCTTTTATTCAGAGCTGCATCGGGTAGTACAGGTTAGGTTCTCAGGTAGCAGAGACTCACCTGAGGATTGTTGTTGGTTGTTTGTGGTGGTGGTGGTAGGCGCCGTGGAGTCAGTTCTGAACCATAGCAGCCCTGTGCAGACCAGAAGGAAACACTGCTCAGTCTGTGCCGTCCTCACAGTCCTTCCTCGGCTTGATCCCATTGTGGCAGTCATGGTGCCAATCCATCTCTTTGGAGGCCTTCCTCTTTTCTGCGCCCCTCTACCTTACCACGCCTGATGTCTGTCTCCAGGGACTGGTTTCTCGTGACACCACACTGAACGACGAGTGGTAGACTGAAGACTCGCATGTAGAAGTTCCATCTGGGAGTGAGTGTTCTTGAGATTAACGGCTTTGAAAGGAAGGGTAATAAATAGGTGTGGTGGTTACATAATTGTGTCAATTTGAAGATGGGACCTGAATGGGGTGGACTCTAACTTGTCAATCAAGTCACAGCCTAATGGTGCCTCCTTGTGGGCATGACCTCATAAGGAAGGTTCTGGGAATTCCCCCACTCCCACCCCCACCTCTCTGCCTTTCACCTTTCTGTTGTCACTGTGTGGAGGCCTGTGCAAGCCCTGGAGAGGCATCCACTGCCATTGGATCCACAAGACTGTGCACCCACTAGCCAGTGATCTTCCTGCCTTCTCCATCATCACATGTAGCTGCGTAAGTCTGAAGAGGGATTGACGGACTAGTATCACACTTATGGATTAGTATCACCTATAAAGACTTGATCTGGACTGGGCCAGGATGTTTTCCTGATGTATCACTACCTCTTGATAGAAAGCTCTTTATTATACATATATGAGTATGTCTGGATTTGTTTCTCTAGTCAGCCCTGCCTAAAATTATGGAATGTTTATTCAATGGAAGCCTGGGCCAATCTTATATAAGGCTCTAAAGAAGGAGGCAGGGTGGTGGATCAATTTGACATGACCTTCCTAGCCATGGTCTTAGAATGCCTACCAAAGGACTGGGCGGGACTATGAAAATAAGATGCATGGAACCCTCAAGGCATGGCCATCCTAACAAGGGTTACTAGACAGGGTTCTCTACAGAAACAAGACCCAGAACTAATCATTTTGTTTGTATTTAGATAGATAGATAGATAGATAGATAGATAGATAGATAGATAGATAGATAGATAATTTATAAAGCAGTACAAATGGCTCAGTGCAACTCACTCCCGTGAGACAGCTTGAGGGCCGCCAGGTAGTCCTCGTGGAGCAGTTCAGGCTCTCCCGGCACAGGCAGCAAACAGCAAGCAGGTCACCAACAGTCAGCCAGGTCACCAACAGTCAGCCAGATGACAGGGTCCAACAGTCCCCAGTTCAGGAGCTGTACCTTCCAGTGGCGTGGGGAAGTGGGTCTTGAAGGAACCTCAAGTGACAGCAACACAGCCCATGAGAAGACGTCCCACACTGAGTGTAGCTTGCAAATGGAGGCACAGAACGAGCAAGGCAGCCCCACACTCGTCTGATGATCCAAAAGCAAGAGAGAGAAGCGAGGCGCGCCGAGCCATTTATCTCTCCGCCCTTCAACTAATCTCACATGTGTTCATTGGCCATGTTAGCACAACAAACCTACCTATCACAAAGAGGAACAGTTTTGCCATCTTCCAAAAACCAAACTCACTGCCATGACTGGATGCTGACTTATAGTAACCCTAAAGGAGAGGGTAGAACTGCCCCCTGTGGGTTTCTGAAACCTTAACTCGTTACAAGAGTATAAAGTCCCATCTCTCTCACAAGGAGCGGCTGGTGGCTTTGAATTGCTGACCTTGCAACACATACCGACTACACCACTAGGGTTGAAAGGAGCCATTCCAGAGATGGAGGCAGGAATGGAGAGCATCCTTTGGACCTTGAATCGTTGAGTTGATGTCCTTCTAGATCAGCGGTTCTCAACCTGTGGGTCGCAACCCCTTTTGGGGTCGAATGACCCTTTCACAGGGATTGCACAATTCATAACAGTTGCAAATTACAGTTATAAAGTAGCAATGAAAACAATTTTATGGTTGGGGGGTCACCACAACACGAGGAACTGTATGAAAGGATCGCGGCATGAGGAATGTTGAGAACCACTGTTCAAGACCTAGGAGACAGAGAGAAAGAGAGAGCACTATAGTCCCAGAAACTGGGGGAAGCAGTGGCAGGGAAATGGCAGCAGCTGAGACGGGATAATCAAAGGCTAGTGGGAGATGCTGTGATGGCTTTGCCAGCTCACAGAGTGAGAAGCCTCAGTGCCTTCAGGTGGAAACCTTCCTGGTGGAGTACTTTGCCTGTAGGCACTTATTGGTGAAGCTACAGAGCTTTGTAAGACTTGCCCAAGAAGACAGAAGTCAAGGGGTCAGAGGGAGATATGACTGTGAGCACAACTGAGAAGTATCTGTTTTCACCAGAGAACTGTATCCTGAATCATTCCTGATCTTGAGCTGCAACCTGTTAGCAATTTCCCTAATAAAAAAACCATAATCATGCATATTGCATATGAATTTTGTACAGATATTGCAATGACTTACCAAATGCAGCAGAGAAGCTGCTTACTAAATAACAAAGAAGACTTGAAGCACTTACTGGAAAGATCAAAGACTTCAACATTCAGTATGGATGACACCTTAATGTAAAAAAAAAAAAGGAAAAAGAAAAATTCTCACCAATAACTAACACCATGATAAAAAGGAAAAAAATTAAAGATTTAATTTTACTTTGATTCACAAACCACACCCATGGAAGCAGCAATCAAGAAATTAAATGATGCACTGTGTTGGGTAAATCTGCTGGAAAAAAAGAACTTTTAAAATGTTAAAAAGCAAAGATGCCTCTTTGAGAATTAAGATGTGCCTAATCCCAAGATATGACAAAATAATAATTTATAAATTATCAAGGGTTCATGAGGGAGTGGAGAGTGGGGAGGGAGGGGAAAAATGAGGAGCTGTTGCCAGTGGCTTACGTGGAGAGCAAATGTTTTGAGAATGATGAGAGCAATGAATGTACAAATGTGCTTTACACAATTGATGTATGTATGGATTGTGATAAGAGTTGTATGAGCCCCTAATAAAACGATTTTTAAAAATCAACTTACAGAAAACAAAAAGATGTGCTAATCCAAAGCATTCAGATTTTGATATTTTCAATTGCCACAGATGCTTAGGAAGTTGAAAAAGAATATTGAGTATACCACGGATTGCCAGAAGAATGAACAAGTCCGTCTGGGAAGAAGTACAGGCAGAATGCCCTTATAAACAATCGTGGCGAGACTGTCTCAGATGCTTTGGAAATGTTGCCAGGAGGGACTAGTCTTTGGAGAAGGATGTCATGCCTGGACCCCTGAGAAAGAAGACCCGCAGGGAGATGGATAGATATAGTAGCTGCAACAATGAACTCACATATGCTAACAATTGTGAGGATGACAGAGGATCTGGTAGTTGGAACTGACTCCATGGCGCTTAGCAACTGCAGAGAAAGGGACTGTTGGTATCAGAATTTGGTAAGGTGATTGGAGAGTGGAGGCATAACTGACCTCTGACTCAGAGGGATTAGCCTTGGGCTATTGACCTCATTCTCCTTCCCCTTGCGGAAGTTAGAGGGGGGTTAGACACTGACCCTACAGCATTCCTACAATGGACTAGGTCTTTGGATGATGGGGCAATTTGCACTCATAGTAACCAAAAGGTTGTCAGTTTGAACCTACTCAGAAGAGCTGCAGAAGAAAGGCCTGGTGACATCCTTCCCTAAGGATTTGTAAGTAAAGCAATGAAGAGGAGCTGGTTTAGGACTGACCTAGAACTCCACTATGGAAAATGGAAATGGGGGAGGGGGAGAAAATCAGTTAAAAACCCAAATGAGGGGGCTTGAGTAAGTTTGTGGACAATGGAATTAAAAGACCCTGGTGTTTTTCCACACAAAGCCCTTTTGTATTAGCTGAATACCAAGCATGTTTAGTCGAATTTATACACAAGTAGTGTTGATCATTGCAATGAAATTCAATAAAATATTTGATTTGGTGTTTCCCTACATTCAATCAGCAGTGCTGCATCTGAGGGTCTGCAGAAATTCAGTCACCATGCTGGACCAGAATCCGAGTGAAGTGCGATTCTCAGAGCAGCCAATAATTATATTGGCACACAGATGTTAACAGTGTGGTGAGCGAGGGTATGCTGCTCTGGTTTCTGTATCTGCTGCGGTGAACTGTGGATGTCAATTCTGCAGAGCTAGGCTTTACATTTTGACAATTTCTTTATAAACAACGGTGTATTAAGGAAATCTCACACAGTGACCCCTGCTCTTACCTCTGCTGCATCCACAACCACCCGGGGTTCCTCTGGCAATGATTGGCTGGAAGCTTGTTTCTCTGGGGGCCTGGGCACCTCCCAGAAGGGACTTCATCCCTGGGAAAGGAATCGGGCTCAAAAGCCCGGGGTTAAGGGTGAAGAGCTGAGAGAATCTGCTTTGTTGTCAGACCTAGGTTTGAATTATCTCTATGTGACCTTAGGAACTAAACAGTTAAACCTCCGTGTTCCTATCTATAAGGTGGAGGTAGTAGCACCAACCTCACAGGGCCATGAGAACCTCTGAGGAGGTCGGCAAGTTGAGTGATTCTCAACTCTTAGAAACACAGCACCAAGTGGGTGCTGGTTGAACATTATAAAAGTACTTGGAGGCTCTGCTACTCACATGTGATCCCCAGATTCATGCTGGGTCGCCACCTGGGAGCTTCTCACGTTATGAGTCAGACTGCACTCAATAGCAATTGGGAATCTTCAGACTTCTCAGACTCCTCTGCTATGATGACCTGGGAACTCCAAGACGACATGATGAGTAAGACCACAAGAGGGGAGCAATCATCGAGCCTCCACTTGGAGAAAGAAACACTGGATATTGACCAGGAGTGGATTTGTATGTGCTATGATATTGATATAGATTTGTGTGTGCTATGATATTGATATATATTTGTGTGTGCTATGATATTGATATAGATTTGTATGTGCTATGATATTGATATCGATTTGTACATGCTAAGATATTGATATTGTTTTGTACATGCATTGATATAGGTTCGTATGTGCTATGATATTGATATAGATTTGTTTGCGCTATGCCACTCAGAGTCCAGGGGTTGGTTTGCTATCACGTTTAACCAAGCTTATCCTGACCAGCCAAGAATATCTTACCAAGACACGTTTCCTTGCTTTAGAAAACACTTTTTAATACCTTTTCTCCAAAGGCATAAAGGGAATGTCTAAAATTTCCAGAACTTTGCAATGTTCAGGAGACTTCTGTAAACAAGGAATTTGCCAGCCAGAGCCTGGACCAAGTTGCCACCTATGCAGTGACACCCTTTGAAGGGGAATGAAGACTCCCGAGGGAAGCACAGGATTGATTCAAATTCTATTTTGGACAAAATGTTTTGTTCACAGGGTCACACACCCACACATACCCCACTCCCCGCCCCAAGCTCTGTGGGTGATGAGAGCACTCAGCATGAAGCAGGTGGATCAATGGGGCAGTCCTTGCCTCTGGGAGATTCCCCGCTGGCCACAAGCAGGGACTCCTGAAGCTTTGCTAGCAGCCAATTGTAAACTTGATTATTGTGGATAAAATCACCGTATAATATGATAGTCGGCCAGCTGACCTCCCTCTTGACCCAATCTGAATTTGCTCTAGGCTTAAGTATTTCTTGTTTGTTCCATGACAGAAATTTCTGCTCTGGCTTTTAAAATATTGTTGGTGGGTGCGATAGTTTATTGTGCCAGCCTGGCCGATAAACACAAGTAGGATGAACTGAAGGGCGGAGGGATAAATGGCTCGGTGAGCCTCGCCTTGCTTGTTCTGTGCCTCAGTTTAAAGGGGTACACAACCTAGCCTGTGGACTGTGTCGCTGTAAGTTGAGGTCCCTTTAAGCCCACACAATTGGAATGTTCATCTCTGGAGCTGGGGACTGACAGTTGATGATAGTTGGGGACCTGCCTTGCTGTTTGCTGCCTGGAGATATATAGCCCAGCTCTCTCTACAGAAGGGGACTGGCAACTGGCAGCTCTCAAGCCTTAAAGGACTGCTAGTGTCTCACTGCTTTATAATTTAACTGTTAATTTCTTGTATTATCTATCTGTATATAATTTAACGGTTCATTTCTTGTATTAAATATCTATCTTTATCAATATATTTATATATAATTACTAGCAATCTGGTTTATCTCTCTAGAGAACCCTGTCCAACACAGAGGTTTTTTTCTTACTAAGTATTTTTATTTTATCTTTATATTATTATTACTTTCCTCCTCTTTAGTTTTGTTCTCTTTTATTATTTATGTAAGTTTTCCCGGTTTATGACGCACAGGAGTGGATGCATAGAGATAATAGCCAATTCAGTGGTTGATTGTGGATGGAGTGGGCAGGTGAGGGGAAGGAGGAAGCAAACAATGAACGTGGGAGGGAGCACCAGAACTGAATGACATATATGCAACTCTCTTTAAAAGTGACTTAACAATGGAAGTGAGTTAGGTGTGATAGGTGAGTTTCATATCAAGAAGCCTACTGGAAACAGAAAGAGAAGCCAAAGCTGACCAATGGTTACCATGGGAGAAGGAGAAAGAATTGTTGCTTAGAGAACACTGAGTATACATATGTAACAGTGGTGAAATCATTTGGAAAAAGATATCAATAATGGTTGTACAACAGAGTACAACCAATGACACTGAATTATACATGGAGAAGGTGTAGAATTGGAGAATGTTTTGTTGTGTATATTTCTGCCAGGTTAAAAAATTACGCTTATAGAAAGTACAAAGAAAATGTTCTAATATTAAATATGGTAATGATTGTACAACTCTTCTTGTTATGATTGAACTATTGAATTGTATGATATGCGAATGAAGTGCCAATAAAACTGTTAAAAAAATTTTCAAATAAGTATGTGGGAAACTTACACCGAGGGAAATGTGACTAGGATTATATTCCCTAACTTATAACAGAGGGAATTTGGAAAGCTAGTATTCCATGGTAGGAAAGCCACCACTTTGTTAAGTTAAAGTCCAAGTACATTACCCTGCGTTAGATATCATTTCTACAGATTCTCCCTACACCTATGCTGCCTTAAAGTGGGCACATGGTTGAGTCTGTCTCCCGGTAGAAGCATACATTCTTATTTGCTCCATCTCTTCCCACTGGGTCACCCAACCTCTCTCATACCTTCCCCCAAGAGTAGATAGGTGTAGGGGAAACTTTGCCTCCCAAGCCCTGATTCAAACTGTTTGCCATAGCTTGAATTTTTGGCTTGGCTACTTTAATATTGTCATTCATTTTGCCTTGACAGCTTTCAATGTATCGAAAATAACTATGTTGCCCCTGTAGCTCTTTTGAATTTAATACATAAAACGAAAGGGGGAATTGTACCATGCAAACGGGTTTTTCCCCAGCTTGTCTGTCTCCCCCAAATTTATGCCAAGTCTAGGATGCTGCTTACATGGCAAAGTAAATGACGGTCCACTTGGAGGTCCATGCAAGCTGCTTAGAGGTTATTCTCCCTGAGGGTTATCAGCCAGCTAGAGCATTCAGACTGTATAGTCTCTCCCACCCTAAGGAGGGCCCGCTCCCTTCTGACAGGATAGTAGATTGTTTCCCTGAAGGAGAACTCAGAGACAAGGTTGAGCCCACTCAAGGAGGACCAAGATTAGGCTGCCCTCTTGAATCTGGGATCCGCCCATCTTGTCACATGTGTACTCCTAATCACTCCCCTTCCTATTGCATGTACACCCCAACTCATGGCCTTCCTGTGACGTGTATGCCTATTGTACAACCCTTTCCTGTGACGGGTGTGGTGACCTGGAATCAGGGGGGGTTGCATGCCCCTAAGTATATGTAGGCTGCAGTCAGAAATAAAATGACTCTCCTCCTCTCTTCTGCCCTCTCTCTGCGTGGACCGGGCTGCTGAGATCGTGGCCGTCCCGGAGGTGAGCATGCTACTATGAAATGTGCCTGACTCTTTTATGTTATCTTCTCTCCTGCCTCTCTTTTCTTCGATGACGTTACCACGATCTTTATATATTATCACCATACAATTGCGCCTACGGACCCCCCAAAATTGTCAGAGGCTGGTTACGTTGACCAAGTACAAGGAAATCTGTTAATTATTAGCAGCTATTATTTGGGGAAATTCTTTGTTATCCAGTTTATATCTTATTGGTATTACAAGATTCTAAACAGTTTGAAAACCACACTTATGCCCATGTTCTGTGCTTGTTTGTGCATGATCCTATGGTTAGTAGTACAAACTACAAACAATGTTGCAACACATGCTTTGCTTATGTATTCATCTTCAGATGCTACAAGGCAAATAAGGATCAGATTATAAAGATACTTTAAAAATCAAATCAAATCAAGGGATTCCTAGATGGCACAAATGACTAAGCACCGAGCTCCTAACCTAAAAGGTGATAGTTTGAGTCCATGTAGAGACACCTGGAGAAAGGGGGACTGCCAAGGAAATGGCCCCGTGGAACGCCACTCTACTTGGCCGTACATGGCATTGTCCTGAGTCAGAATTGACGCAAATGCAACTGGTATAATGCAAAGGCCTTTGTTTTCTCAGAGCATTGCTCTCTGTTTGTCCAATTATTTTTTTTTAGGTTCCCAGATATGAACACGTTATAGGATACTGAATTCTAACAATAGCCCTCATCTATTGAACACTTATTCAGTGCCAGGCTCCATGCCTGTTCTTCATCAGACACATGCCCTATGGTGGCTATGGCGTCAATGGCAAACAGCTAATTAGTGGGAGAGGCAGGATTCGAACCGAGGTTTATCTGATTCCAAAGGCTGTGCTGTTAACGGAAGTCCTGCGACTGCTGTGCTTTTCTTTGAGAGGAAGAAAGAACATAAGGAAGCTAGGTTGTTTGGTGAACATCCCCTGTGAGATCACTAAAAGAACAGCACTGCATTGGTGAACTGGGGCAGAAATTCAGACAATCCTAAGTGTCCACGTGTCAGGTCTCTCAGGAGCATGTAGTCCATGAAGCACTGGGCCATGTCTGAGTTTAACAGCCTACTATGCTGTGGACGCCATTACAAGATGGCGCTGGACCGCGCCCTTATCTTCAGGGTTAGTGATAACAAGTTATGCCACGCATGCGCTCAGTCTGGACTTTGACGCAGGAGAGCTTTGTGCCTATCTGAGAGAGCCCCGTCACCCCGAAGCATATATAAGCCAGGGTTTTTAGCCTGCCCGGGGTCTTCCACAGCTGACCTCGGATCTAGAGGCAGCTCTCAATAAACTCCGCTTATCACGCTATCAGAAGGATCCTGGTCAATTTGTCTCGTCGTGTGTCGCGTTCATCCTCTTATCTTCCGCCGTGGGAGGGTCGCGCGTGACACTATGCTACTTCTGGGGTGGGCAGAGATATGTGACAACTTGATTTGTAACTAGTGTCCTAGGTGTTTTAAACAGTTGCTCCTACTCCTACCCCAGTGCCCAATGAAACCAACCTGAGGTTTATTTGCAGTACTTGCACGTCCAAACACATTTGGAAGAAGTGGCCAGTGGTAGGGCAGGAGGGTCACGAGGAAGTAGCAGCTGGAACTTCTTTCAGTGTCCTTGGTTCTTGATCATTTGCTACCTCATGAAATGGTTGAATTGGTCAATTCTTTCTGGTACAGTGACCCTTCGTATTCCTTCTATCTTCTTTCAATGCATCCTGTGTCGTTGACTGCTTTGCCCATGTTGTTGGGGGCATTGAAATGGTTCTGACTCAGGGTGACTTGAGGCTCAGCAAAAGGAAACACTGCCTGGTCTTGTGCCATCCTTACAATTGCTTGTCCATAGAATCCTTTAACATTTCAACTGGACATCTGAATTGTTTCTTAAAGTTCTATTTGCTTCAGATATGAGGGATCACACACACACACACACACACACACACACACACACAGAAAAGGCTCTGCTGGGTGGAGTTTCATAATACACATTTTTCTATTAGGCAAGCAGCTTGCTCTGAGTTAGTGTGCACCCAGTGGTGTTGCCATGGAAGATTCTCTCTGGTCACAGTGAATTTTTTTCATAAAAGCAGTTTTGCTCGAACTTTTTTTGTGATGGCTGATTTAAGAGAATAGCATGTGGCTGTGAAATTTTGTTTCCTGCTTGGGGAAAATGCCACAGAAACTGCTGTGATATTGAACACGGCTCACAAGGACAGCACTATGGAGAAAACTCACATATACAAGTCATTTTCTCATTTCAAAAAAGGTGAAATGTCAATGATGACAAGCCTCATTCTGGACAAAATTCATGCACTTGTGCTCAAAGACCGACAACAGACCACTGAAGAGATGAGGAAGTTATCTGCCCTATCTTGGAGCTCGGTTCAGTGGATTTTAACAGAAGATCTGGGAATGAGTAGGGTCCTGAAAAAAAAATTGTGCCTCAGCTTCTGACTGACCAGGAAAAAGAGCATCAAGCGGAAACATACTGTGCTTTGAAAGAACAGCTCAGAAGCAACCCAGACTTTTCCCAAGGTCATTACTGGTGATGAGACATAGTGCTATTCTTACAACCCCAAAAACAAACATCAAGCCAGTGGAAGCTGTCATTGTCACCTCGCCCAAAAAAGCTTGCGAAATGAAATCAGAGATCACGAAGGTGTTCTTTTTTTTTTTTTTTGATGTGAGGGAGGTAGTACATTTGGAATTCATTCCACCAGGTCAGACTGTTAATCAAGCTTTCTATTTAGAGGTTCTGAAAAGATTGCATAACCAAGTGTGACAAAAAAAAGACCTGATTTGTGGCAGACGGGGGACTGCCACCAACAATGCACCATGTCAGTGTGCCAGTTTGGGGCAAACAGCATGCCTCTCTTACCCCATGCACCTTACTCACCTGACCTTGCTCCATGCAACTTCTTTTTGTTTCTGTGAATGAAGAGGTACAGTACTTTGATGACATAGAAGAGGTGAAGAAAAAAATGAGGGAAGTGCTGTCAGCCCTCCAAATAGATGAGTTAAAAAATGTTTCCAAAGATGGAATCACAACTTTGACAAATGAATTAAGTGTAAAATAAAGAAGGTGATAGGTTGTTTTGTAAAAGAATTTAAATAGATAGCTTTGGGAAAAAATTCCAGGTTTTTTTGGGGGGGGGTACCTCCACCTATGCTGAATCTGTTCTTCCCTTGTTTTCTAACTCTAGGTCTTTGTTAATTTCCTTATCACCCTTTATTTTGTCTTCTTCATTTGCCTTTCAAAATTCTGTCAGCTCTTCTACTTCATTACTTCTTCCATTCCCTTGAACTACTCAGTGTTCAAGAGTAAGTCTCAGACATTCCCTTTGTCTTTTCCTTTTTCCAGTATTTTCATGGCTTCCTCCTCTCTTCTTGGACGAGTTCCTCGGTGTCACCCCACAACTCTCGAGTCTTTAATGTTCAAACCTACTCTTGTTTTATTTTAGGATTGATCTCCATAAAGATCTTAAAATGTTTTATTGTGCTTTATTTAAGAATCCACAGCACAAATTGGCTTTCCACTCAACAATGTGTACAAATTTTGTTTCTTAACCTTGATTGCAAGCCCCACAATATAACGTATCCCACTTCCTCCCTGTGTTTACTTTTTCCCTTCCCCCCACCCAATAAATGTTTAAATTATAAATTAGGCGAAGGTTTACAAAGCAAATTGTAGTTGTACATCCAACCATTCATACATATTCTTAGTCAAATCATTCATTGTAATCCCCTTAATAGCCCCTTGCTTATCCCATTTCCTCCCTTCTGCTCCTCCTTCCTTATCTCTGGATAAATGCTATCTTTTTTATCTTAAGTGGTTATTTTAACATGGAGATGGCTTCCAGACTTCAGTAAGGGCCATAGTCTTGGAGTGTGTGGTGGGGAAGGGGTAGCCACTGGTTCCTATCTGGCCAGTGAGCCTGGTCTCTATGATGATTTTGAGATCTTTTCCAAGCTGTTCTCCCACTCTGACCAGGGCATTCTAACGTGATCATTTTCAGAGTCGTTGATCGTGGTAGCCAGGCACCATCTAGTTCTTGCCGTCTCAGGGCAGTGGAGACTGATATTTGCATGGTACATTTGTCCACTGGGCTAATTGTTTCCATATGTCCTTTGATTCTCATCACTCCTCTTTCCTCTGAGGAGGACAGACTAAGGGATGAGGAGCGACTTCTAGACGGGTGCTCACAAGCCTTTAAGACCTCAGGACCAACTCATCAACTTAAGATGTGGAACATTATCTTTGTGATGTCTGTCAATTGACCTTGTTACTGCCCCATGTGATCCTGATCCCCAAGCCCAGGGACAAATTCCCCCAACATGTTTGGTTATGTCTAAGAGGTATCAAATCTATTCTTGGATGAACTCTAAAGTCAAGTGGGATATACTCAAGTCATACTTTGGCTCTTGTGAACTTGTTTCAATTTCCTTCAGTTTCAACTTGAACTTACATATGAATAGCTGATGATTTTTCCCCCATAATTGAAACCTGTTCTTTCTTTCTTTCTTATTAAAAAATAATTTTATTGGGAGGGGAGGTGGTCTTACAGCTCTTATAACAATCCATACATCAATTATATCAAGCATATTTCTACATATATTGCCATCATTATTTTCTAAACATTTACTTTCTATTAAACTCTTGGTTTCAGCTCAACTTTTCCCCCTCCCTCTCCCTCCAACCCTCGTGACCCCTTGATAAATTATAAATTATTATTATTTTCATATTTTATACCAACTGCTGTCTCCCTTAATCCATGGTTTCTGTTGTTCTTCCCCTTGGGGGTATGGGGAGGTGGTTATGTGTCCATCATTGCTATTGGTCCCTCTTCCTCCCCTCCTCTTCTCACCTTCTCCCTACCCTCCTTGAATCGCTACTGTTTCCTGTTCCTGGATCCCATGTATTCTTTCTATGACTGATGAAATTGAGCTCTCCATCATCTCTTTACACAGATACAGGCTATTTGATTCCCATGCCTTGCATCAGGTGAGAGCCACGTGTATAGTTATTTATGTTATTGGGGCGAGGGAGGTATTACATTCAGAAGAATAAGTATTTGCTCTCACAAAATTCTATCATGAAACATTGCCTCACTCTAATTCCAACTTTAACTTTGAACTTTTCCAAAAGCAGAAGTCAAACTACAACAGGTATGAGTTTGTACCTTTTCCTGTGGTGGATCATTTTGATCTGACATGCACTTGAACTTTTAGGAACCAGTTTTCCCGTTTTGAATTTTGTTTTCAGCACATCCCGTCTCAGGGAAATTGTGATCTGGGAAGAAGAAAGGGGTCACTCTCCAGCCAAGTTTTGTTGCACGGAAGATACCAGCAGTTGGATGGTACAGAAAAACAACATCTGGTTTCAGAGCTATCTCTCCTCCAAAATATATATATAATTTCTAGAAATTTGTCACCTCTTATTTAATTTTTAGGAAACCATCTGCAATCTTAACCTTTGGTTCAGAGAAAGATGACAGACATCTGGTTTATTGTAGCACTTCCTACAGATTACAAATATGATGGGGGGAGCAATTTCTAGTCTAATCAGAAGCCAGTTACAAGCTGAATCATACTACAGAATGGGATTTCTGTGATCTAGGTTCCCAGTTCTAATTGGGCAGCACCAGCATGTGCTACCAACTGCTCATAAGTTTCCCAGGATTCATTGCACAAAATTAGATGTGTGCTTGCTTTCAATTATGAAAGACTTACCATGAATTGTATATACTCAGACCGGGTAAATTGACATTCCATCAATTCCTGGAGCCTTGATTTTTTAACAATGCCTTCAGTGTAGCTTAGACTTCTTTCTTGTACTCTAATGTATCAGTACTTGACCATATGGTACTTTGGGAACTAAGGTGTGCCTGACCCAAGCCATGATATTTCCAATCACCCCATATGATATCAAAGTTGGACACCGAACAAAGAAGACCAAAGAATAATCTGTGCATTTTAATTACAGTACTGGAGAAGAATATTGAAAATGCCAAAAGAAAAACAAACAATGTCTTGGAGGAAGTACAACCAGAATGCTCTTTAGGAGCAAGGATGTTGAGACGCAGCTCAGTGCCTATAAAGGGACATCATGCTTGGGAAAGTAGATGGGCAGGGAAAAGGGAAAGATCCTCAACAAGATGAATTGACACAGCGCAACATGGGCGAGAACATAACAACAGTTTCGAGGATGGCATATATTGTTATTCATAGGGTTGCACTGCTGACTTGCCAGCACCTAGCAGCAATCCCATGATACCCCTTTAAAATGACTGGAGAGCAGCACATTCTTTTTGGTGGAGTGACACTGTAATCTTTGCATCTTCTTCAGGTGCTTCTGGCACCAGGCAATATCTTGGGCTTAGAAACCTTCAATAGTCTAACTAAGTGCTCAAATTGTTTCTTCAGTTCTTTCAGCTTGAGCCATGCTGAGGAGGTTCTTCTTGTATGATTTCCTAACTCCAAGTCTTTGCACGTTACATTACAATATTCTACTTTGCTGTATGTCGTGAACATTTGTATTCAGCTCACTTACTTCATCATTTCCTCCATTTGCTTGCGCTCCTCTACATTCTTGAGCAGGTTTCAGAGCCTCTTCTGACGTCCACTTTCTTTTATCCCTTTCTTGTCTTTTAAATGACCTTCTGTTTTCTCCATGCATGATGTTCGTGATGTCGCCTCACAACTCATTCGTGGTCAGTGTGTCAAGTCTGTTCTTGAAGTGTTCGCTCTTGAATTGGCTCTCATGGACTTGTTTTCATTTTCTTCATCTTCAACCTGAACTTGAGCATATGAGCAATGGTCTGTTCCACAGGCAGCACTCTGGCCTAGTCTTGACTAATGTCCCTTCCCACAGTTGTAATCAATTTGATTTCTGTATATGCCATATGGTGAAATCTATGCCATATACCTGCCATTGTTGAAAAACAGTATTTGCAATGAAGAAGCCAATGGTCTTGCAAAATTCTACCATGTGATGTCCAGCTTTGTTTCTATAACCAGGTCCATATTTTCCAACTACTAATAGAGAGCGCCTCTTTGTTTTCAACCTTAGAATTTCAATCGCCAGTGTGGGAGTTAGGGTTTATGGCAATTAGGCATTCCTGGCTAGGGCTGGAGCCAAACCTGTCAATCAAGTGGTAGCTTGATGACACCTCCTTGGGAGCGTGGCCTTTTGTATGAGAGTGAGGGACTCTGGGTGCTCCCTCTCTCTCTGCCACTTCACCTCTTTCTCCTTGCTCAGACTTCACTGGAACTCCGTGTCTGCCTCCAGGGATGGCCCCATGTGGGCTGTCAGCACCCCCTATGTCTCCAGTGACCTGGGATCCACACTACTCCGCACCCACCGCCCTGTGATCTTCCTGCTTTGTCATTTTGCATCGCCAACATGAAGCTAAGTGTGAAGAAGGATTATCAACTAGCATTGAACTTATGAACTGTAGCTGGCTGGACTGGGATGCCTTCTTTTGATATAAGATCACTTATTGATATAAAGCTCTTTCTTATACATGAGTGTCACTGGATTTACTTCTCTAAACAACCCAGACGTTACAATCAGTAATTGTCAATATATCTTGAGTCAACATATGATCAATTTTATTTTGAAGAATCTGGTATAATTCAATTTCTTCATCCCTAGCTTGTTGTGTCAATTTGAATAATAGTTTTAACTTTTCTAGGCCTATAGATCTTCTCCCATCACATACAGCATTGTACGTGAAGATAGATCTTGGCATGTTCTTTTTAATGATAAGTGAAAAGACATTCCTTTAGTATTTGTGATTTACAGCATAGTAAACTACATGCCCGCCCAATTCAAAGTGTTCAATTCCAGTCCATCAGCATCAAATTGCATTTCCATATACTTTCCCTTGTGTACAGACACATATACATATGTATACGCACATGTAAAATAAGAGTAAATTATTACAAATAAAATGTATTTAACATGTTTCTGTGATCGGTGGATGGCTTCAGACAAGATCGCTCAGTATTAAACTTGTCTTGCTCTCATTGGAGTGCCTTTCAAAAACAAGGAAGGGTACTTCTGTGCTATGGAGGAATTTAGGCCATGAGTAGAACCAAATCTTTAACAAACCCAAGTGGACATCTTTCGGAGTCACTGCAGCTTTGCAACAACAGATTGTGTCACAGGACGATCCTGGGGGCAGATTAAGAGGAAGCTTTAAGAAAAAACTGCACTCACAAGAAAAAGGAGAGTCACCTGAGAAATGTCCTCCGTCATGATAATGCACCTGGCTGTGCTTCAAAGGCAGCGATGGCTATTCTGTGAGAATTTCATGGGGGAAATCTTACCCCATTCCCCTTGATCCTGCCTCGTCACACTTCCTTTTGTTCTCAAAGTTCAAAGAACATTTAATAGGAACAAGATTTGACTCGTCGGAGGATGCCAAAACTGCCATGTTGGTGTGGTGTACAGAATTCCTGAGAGAAGGGTTAGAAAGATGAAAGGGTCTTCAGAGATAGAAAGACCTAGATGGAAGCTATTTCAAGACACTATAGCTTCATGTTTTGGTATGTTTGTTTGATAAAGGTTTCTATGATTCTGAATCAATACTTTTTGATGCTAGGTTCCAGCAGCCCTCATGAAGCAGTGGTTACGTATCGGGCTGCTAACCACAAGGTCAGCAGTTTGAAAGCGCCCACCACTCTGTGGGAGAAAGATGAGACTTTCTGCTCCCATAAATATTCAGTTTCAGAAACCCACAGGAACCTTCTACCTTGACTCCCAGGGTTACTAGAAATCAGAATGGACACAAAGGCAGTGGGCCTTGTTTTTTGTTTTTTTTTTCTGGGTGCAACCAAACCAAACTCAGCCTTGCAGTCAACTCCGACTTGCAATTGACTTCACTTGACAGAGTAGGACAATCCCACTTGGTTTCCAAGGCTGGACTCTTTACAGAAGCAGAGGGTCCCATCCTCCTACCATGGACTAGCTGAGAGGTTTGAATCACCAACCACTCAGTTAGCATCCAAGGGCTTAACCCCAGTCCCAACAGGGCTCCTTCCCCTTTCTCTCTGCCTTTCCCCCTCTCCCTCCCACGCAAATCATACGAAAGCCAGTACCCGTGTACAGTAGAAATCTGCACACATAAAAAGAAAACTCAAATATCTCCTACCAATAGACAGCACCAAGAAAAGTGGTAATGCCGCAGCCTATCAAAGGCAGAAAGCTTGTAAGACCCAGAAAAATAAGGCAGCCCTGTCTAGCCTTGCCTCTCACAGGTTTATTGTATATCTGCCATCAATCCCAACTCATAGCAACCCTACTGGACAGAGAAGAACTGCCCCATAGGGGCTCCTAGGGTATAATCTCCATAGAAGCAGACTGCCACAGCGTTCTCCTGCAGAGTGGGTTTGAACCTCCAGCCTTTCAGTTAGCAGCTGAGTGCATGACCACTGCATCACAAGGGCTCACGATGTGTGTATACATATATATGTGTGTGTATACATATAGTGTGTATACATATGTGTATACATGTATGTATGTGTATATAACATGTGTGCGTGGTTTATATATACATGTGTGTGCGTGCATATACACATATGTATGTATATGGAAATCCTAGTGGTGTAATGGATATACACTGGACTGCAATCTGTAAGGTCAGCAGTTCAAAACCACCAGCTGCATTGTGGGAGAAAGACAGGCTTTCTATTCCCACAAACGGTTTGTCTCAGGGCTTCACTATAAGTTGGCATGGATTTGCTGGCAGTGAGATGGAGGGGGTACCCACTTCTTCTACTTTGTTAAATCGCTGTCCTTTCATGACCCTCTGCATTTACAGAAACAATTAGTTTCAAGGAGTGAGGTCAGGTAAGTAAGGTGCGTGGGGCTAGAGAGGCATGCTGTTTTTGCCAAAAACTGGCACACTGAGATGGCTGCATGAGCAGGAGCATTGTCATGGTGGCAAAACCAGTCCCCCTGTCTGCCACAAATCAGGCCTTTTTTGTCATATATTGTTGTGCTATCTTTTCAGAACCTCTAAATAGAGAGCATGATTAACAGCCTGACTTGATGGAACAAACTCCAAATATATTACAAGTGGACATTTTTGTCTGTTCATCATAAATCGACATTTCACCTTTTGTTTTGAAATGAGAAAACCACTCATATACTTGAGTTTTTCCCATAGCGCTGTCCTTGTAACCTGTGTTCAACATCACAATGGTTTCTGTGGCATTTTTCCTGAGCAGGGAACATTTCACAGCCACACACTGTTCTCTTAAATCGGCCATCACAAAAAAACAAGGTTTGAAGGTTCAAACGAAACTGCTTTTATGAAAAAATTCACTGCAACCAGTGAGTTAATGCCATTGGATACACTAACTCAGAGCAAGATGTTCAATGCTTGCCTAGCGGAAAAAATGTGAACAGAGAATGTTTCGCTCCACCCAAGGCAATTCTGATTTTAGGGGGGATACGCCTGTGCACATACAAACACATATATACACACATATACAAATATACACTTATCCCTATACAGTGCTTCGTTGATCTCTTGTAATGCCTGCTGATATCAGGAGCCATCCTCAGACTACTGACCTTGGATTTTATTGGCTTACCTCAAAATCATTTACCTCTGCATCCACCAGCCTGTAGACATCTGCCTCTTCATCCTGCTGCTTGTCATCAGCTTCGAGTGGTTGTGGACCATATTATACACAGGCACACATTAATTCACATCACAATTGTTCTGTGAAATAGGAGATTACGCGATTGTACATCATCCCAATCTCATCATATGGAGCCCACGTCCAGTTTTTCTTGTCACTACTCCCACCAATGCCACTGCAGCAGCTTCTAGTGGAGACGGGAGGAATGGGTGACCAGCGGCAGCAATGGTGGCTGTGGGCAGCACTGAGTGGGGAAGAAGTAAGGCAAAGCCAGAACTGTCCTCTGTTTGGTCCCCCTGAGCAACAGGAACAGCCCAGGCACCAAAGTCCCACTCCATGATCTGCTAGACAAGACCAGAGGGTCTATGCCCAGAGCCCTGTCCTCTTCTCACCTACCTGTTTTCCACGCATGCTCCAGTGCTGTAAGAGTCTGGGTTTGGAGTCCCTAATGTCATTAAGGAAAAAGAATAAACCAAAGGAGAGCTGCTTTCTCTCTCTCTCTCTCTCTCTCTCTCTCTCTCTCTCTCTCTCTCTCTCTCTACACACACACACACACACACACACACACACACACCCCTTATGGGACCATGGGCATATAACTGGTTGGATGATGTCCAAAAGGACATTAAATGGAACAGATACACACACAAGAATGTTTCAAAATATTAATTCAATTTTTCTACAAAATTTTTAAGCCCCTTTGTGTGTATATGTATTTCCATTATATATACTTCATTGTACAAATATTCAATTATCTTTTGATCAAATTATGCAGAAAAATGGACACATTTGAAGTATGGTATTGATGAACAATATTAAAATATTGCACTGGTAAATACCAACAACTATGGTGTTGGTGAGCCATGAACTATCAGAAGAACAAACAGTTCTGTTTGGGAACATCATGCTTGGTAGAGGGGCAACCAAAAACCAGAGGAAGACCTGAAAGAGATGGATTGACACAGTAGCTGTAACAATGGGCTCAGAATCATTTGTGTGGATGGCGCAGAGCAGGAGAGGGCTTCGTTCTATTGTATATGGGGTTGCTGTGAGTCAGAACCAAATCCATGGCCCCTAGCAACATCTTTTAATTCTATTTCCACCAAGTGTTAAGCCCATGTGTGTGCCACTTGTGGTTCTGTTTCTTTCAGAGAAAATGGGTTAAGACAGCAGATGAAGTATGACCATGGGAGGTGGGTAAAGGGAGCATGACTGTTTGTTTTCTTTAAAAACAGTTACCATTGGGCTGATTGCAACACACGAAGAGCAGAACAAGAGCTGCAACACTACGTGACACCAACTTTAATGACAGCCAACACTTGTCATGTTTTGATTCCATGAAATAACCCTGGATCCTTAGATTAAAACCCCTCTCCTAATTATTTATTGTATGAGGGGGTTTCAAAAAGTTCACAGATCCATGGAATGAAAAGATAATGGAATTTTTTCACAAACTTTTTGAAATCTCTTCATACGTCTAGATAGAGATTTATAGACATATATGTATAGATAGATGATAGATAGATTCCTGGTGGCACAGTGACTAAGCACACAGCAGATAAATGAAAGACCATGAGTCCAAACCCAGCAGCTTCTCTAAGGGAGGAAGATATGTAAGTCCCCTTCCATAAAGACTTACAATCTTGGAAACTCCACGGAGCAGTAGGTGTTGTTAATATGCTCAACAAGTAATACAAGGTTGGAGGTTTGAATCCACCTGGAAACACCTTGGAAGAAATATCTAGCAATCTAAAACAACAACAAAACCGCCACTAGATATGTTACATACAATAATTCTACTCGAGCACATGTGGCTGCCATCAGTTTGTCATACTGTGCTGGCTTTTGTTGCGCTGATGCTGTCATTGGTATTTCAAATGACAGCAGAGTCATCCAAAGTGAACAGGTTTCTGCAGAGCTTTCAGACTTAAAACAGACTACAAAGAAGGAATTGGCTGTCCACTACACTGAAAGTAGCCACTGAAATCCTAATGCATAGCACTGACACATTGTCAGAGACGGAAAGCCTAATATATAGAAGCAGGACACTGTCAGAGAAGGTGTCAGAAAATGAACCCAAGTTGAAAGGCACTCAAAGCATGACTGAAAAAGAACTACCTCCTCAAGGCAAAGGCAACTACAACGACGTGCATGGAGGAAAGCCTGTGAGAGTAAAGCCTCCGGACCTTCATTTGCTGATGGGGCACAGCTCAACATAAGAAGAAACAGCCACAAAAATCAACACGTAATCGGACCTTGGAATATATGAAGTATGAATCTAGGAAAATGTGAAGTTATCAAAAATGAAATGGAACCTGTAAAGATAGATAAGCTAGGTGCCAGTGAACTAAAATGGACAGGTCTTGGCCATTTTGAATCAGAAAATCATATGGCTTTTTATGCCAGGAATGACACAATCAAGAGGGATGGTGTTTCATTTATCATAAAAATGATAATTCAAGATCTATCTCAAAATACAATGCTGTATTATGTGATGGGATTGTAGCTATTTGCATCAAAGAAATGCAAACAATACAACTATTATTCAAATTCATGCACCCGCCACTAAAGCTAGAGATGCAGAAATTACAGGTTTCTACCAATGACTTCAGCTGGAAACTTGTCAAAGTCATACAATCAAGATGCATTGATAATTATTGGTGACTACAATGAAAAGTTGGAAACAAAGAGGAAGGAACTGTAGTTGGAAAATATGGACTTGGTGATAGGAACAGAGCTGGAGATACCATGATAGAATTTTGCAAGACCAACGATTTAGTTGTAGAAAATACCTTTTTTTTAATTGAGAACTGCTGCTTTATTTATTTTTATTACATTTTATTAGTAGCTCTTATAGATATTATTACAACCCATAGTTCCATTGGATCAAGCGTAATTTTTACAATTGATGACCTCATCATTTTCAATACATTTTCTTTTCTTCTTGAACTCCTTGATATCAGCTCTCATTTATTCCCTCCCTCCTCCACCCTACTACCCACCCCAACCTTCCAGATATTATATATTAATATTATGATGATGATGATTTGCCGTAACTTACCCAGCTCATGTAGCCATTCTCCTTAAATGCTGATGTTTGTTCCCTTCGAGTGGGGTTAGGCAGTCATCAAAGCTATCTGGTCCCTATTCCCCACTCTCCCTTCCTCTCTTCCCATATCCTCAGGAAGTCAATCCTCCCCTGACTGTTTCTGAGGGATGCACTACTTTCAACAACACAAATGGCAACTGCACACATGGATTTCTCCAGGTGGAATATACAGAAATCAAATTATATCTGTGAGAAGCTACAAAGGAGAAGTTCAATATCGGCAGCTAAAACCAGGCTAGGGGCTGACTATGGAAGAGACCACCAATGGCATACATGTAAGTTCAGGTTCAAGCTGAAGAAAATTAAAACAAGTTTATGAGTGCCAAAATACTACCTTGAGTCTATCTCACCTGCATTTTGAGAACATCACAAGAACAGATTTGCTGTACTGACCACTAAGGATAGAAGACCTAATGAACTGTGGGATGACATCAATGCCATCAATCATGAAGAAAGAAAAATGTCATTAAAAAACAGGAAAGAAAATATCAAAGTGGATGTCAAAAAAGACTCTGAAACTTGCTGTTAACCATAGAGTATCTAAGCTAAGTCAAAAGAAAGAAATTATTAAGTCAAAGAGCTAAATAGAAACTTTCAAGGGCAGCTGGAGAAGACCAAGTAAAATACTACAATGAAATGTGCAAAGACCTAGAGGTAGAAAACCAAAGGGAAGAACAGGCTCAGCACATCTGAAACTGAAAGGACTCAAGGAAAAATTGAAGCCTTGAGTTGAAATATTGGTAGATTCTGTGGGCAAAATAATGACTGATGCAGGGGACTGTCGCAAGACAATATGGAAAGAATCCAAGTCACTTTACCAAAAAGAACTAGTTGACATTCTACTATTTCAGGAGGTAGCATATGAGCAAGAACCAATAATGTTGAAAGAAAAAAATCCAAGTTGCACTGAAGGCATTAGCCAAAAAAAGGGCTCCAGGAATTGATGGAATACCAATTGAAATGTTTTCACAAGGTGATGAAACACTAAAATCACTTACTCACCTATGCCAAGAAATTTTGAAGACAGCTATTTGGTCAACTGACTGGAAGACACTGATAATTGTACCCATTCCAAAGAAAAGTGACTCAATCGAATGCTCCAATTATAGAACAATATCATTGATAGCACATGCAAGTAAATTTTTGCTTAAGATCATCCAACAACAGCTGCAGCAGTTCATTGACAGAGAGCTCCCAGAGGTTTGAGCCTGGTGCAGGGGAGGATGTGGAACAAGGACTATAATTGCTGTTGTCAGAGGGATCTTGGCTCAAAGCAGAGAATACCAAGAAGATATTTGTCTGTGTTTTATTGACTATACCAAGGCATTTGACTAGGTCATACCATGATAAAGTATGGATGGCCTTGAGAAAATGGGAATCCCAGAACACCACATTGTTCTCATACAGAATTTGTACACATGGACCAAGAGGAAGTCATCTGAACAGAACAAGGGAATGCTGTGTGGTTTAAAATCAGGGAAAGAGTGCATCAGGGTGGCATCCTCTCCCCATGTATATTCACTCTGTCTGCTGAGCAAATAATCTGAGAAGCTGGGCTAGGTGAAGAAGAACATAGCATTAGGATCAAAGGAAGGCTTATTAACAACCTGAAATATGCAGATGGCACAACCGTACTTGCTGAACGTGAGGAGGACCTGAAGCACTTGCTGATGAAGATCAGGGGTTGCAGCCTGTAGTATGGACTGCACCAAGATGTGAAGAATACCACAATCCTCACAAATGGACCAATAGGTAATACTATGATAAACAGAGAAAAGTTTGAGGTCAGGATTTTGCCTTGCTTGGATCCACAATCAGTGCTCATGACAGCAGCAGTCAAGAAATCAAATGACTTGACTTCAACCCAGTGCCCCAAGATGTAAATGCAACATGCTGGCATGGAGTAGGGAACCACTGCAGAGGTCTCGGGGCCGGCCCCCATCCCAACTACTAAGTGGACACCTGCCCCTCCCCACAGAAGAATTTATTTCAAAGGACGGCATCGAATCTGCATCTCTGGGAAAGGGACATATCTGATCAGAGCACACGGGAGCAGATGAAGATGGGGGAGGAGAGAGTGGAGGACATCCTGGCTCACCAGTCCTTGAAGATGATGTTCCCAATTAGAGCAGCCAGTCCATAGAGAGAACCACATGGCCGGGACCACTATGAGGCATGACGCCCCTCACTGGCCCATAGCCCTACAAGAGACAGCAATGGAGACACAGTGTGGGAATTGCACCCGATCTGATCCCGCCACACCAAGGCAAAGCACTAAGGGAGTGCAACAGAATAGCAAAGGAATGGAGCAGCGAGGTCCCCAGGGAATGCTGAAGGTGGACTTTGGGGCCAGGGCATGGTGCCCCAACAGACTGGACTGGAAAACACTCCTAAAAGGCCAACAAACAATCCTTGAACTAACAACAAGCTTTTCTTTCTTGTGTTTTGTTTTCTTTTTCATTGTTTTGTTGTATATTGTTTCTTGGTTTTGCTCTGTCTTGTTTTTTGTGCATGTTATTTTCTCTGCAGGTCTATCTAAATAAGATAGGCTGGATGAACAATCAGGAGGAGAAAACAATGGGACCAACAGTTCTGGGGGGGACATGGGAGAGGGAAAAGTGGGGGGAAAGGAAGCGGTGTTAAGAAATCCAGGGACAAGGGAACAACAAGTGGTGAGGAGGGTGTGGGAAGCCTGGTAGTATATGATCAAGGGTAATGTAACCAAGAGGAATTGCTGAAAACCTGGTCGGGACTGAGCATGATAGTGGGATAGGAGGAAAGTCAAAGGAAATAGAGGAAAGAGCTGGGAGACAAAGAGCATTTATAGAGATCTAGATAAAGACATGTACATATGCAAATATATGAAGATGAGAAATAGATCTATGTGCATATATTTATAGGTTTAGTATTAAGGTAGCAGAAGGACCTTGGGCCTCCACTCAAGTACTCCCTCAATGCAAGAATACTTTCTTCTATTAAATTGGCATTCTATGATGCTCACCTTCATGATACAATCACTGAAGACAAATGGGTGCATAAGCAAATGTGGCGAAGAAAGCTGATGGTGACTAGCTATCAAATGATGTAGCATCTGGGGTCTTAAAGGCTTGAAGGTAAACAAGCAGCCATCTAGCTCAGAAGCAACAAAGCCCACATGGAAGAAGCGCACCAGCCTATGTGATCATGAGGTGTCGAAGGGATCAGGTGTCAGGCATCATCAGAACAAAAAATCTTACCATAGTGAATGAGGGGGGCAGTGTGGAGTGGAGACCCAAAGCCCATTTGTAGGCCACTAGATATCCCCTTACAGAAGGGTTTCAGGGAGGAGACAAGCCAGTCAGGGCACGATATAGCAACGATGAAAAATACAACTTTCCTGTAGTTCCTAAATGCTTCCACACACACACACCATCATGATCCGAATTCTACCTTGCAAGTCTAGCTAGACCAGAGGAGGTACAGATAGGTACCCGGTACAGACAGGTATTGGAAATACAGGGAATTCAAGGTGGATGATCCCTTCAGGACCAGTGGTGTGAGTGGTGATACTGGGAGGGTAGAGGGAGGGTGGGTTGGAAAGGGGGAACTGATTACAAGGATCTACATGTGACCTCCTCCCTGGGGGACGGACAACAGAAAAGTAGGTGAAGGGAGACATCGGACAGGGCAAGATATGACAAAATAATAATTTATAAATTATCAAGGGCTCATGAGGGAGGGGGGAGTGGGGAGGGAGGAAAAAATAAGAGGATCTGATGCAAAGGGCTTAAGTGGCGAGCAAATGCTTTGAAAATGATGAGGGCAATGAATGTACAAATGTGCTTTACACCATTGATGTGTATATGGATTGTGATAAG
Organism: Tenrec ecaudatus; assembly: GCF_050624435.1. Lineage (NCBI taxonomy): Eukaryota > Metazoa > Chordata > Mammalia > Afrosoricida > Tenrecidae > Tenrec > Tenrec ecaudatus. The sequence continues at coordinate 33,709,358 of NC_134535.1, forward strand.
AGTTGTATGAGCCCCAATAAAATGATTTTTTAAAAATCAAATGCCTCATTGCATTAGGTAAATCTGCTGCACAAAACCTCTTTTCAACATGTGTTGAAATGCTTTGAGGTCTAAGGTGACCTGACCCAAGCCATGGTATTTTCAATTGCCTCATAGGTATGCTGGATATTGAATAAGGAAGACCAAATAAAAATTGATGCATCTGAATCGTGTTCCTGGCAAAAATATTGAAAGCACCATGGATCAGCAAAAGAAGAAACAGATCTCTCTGGGAAGAAGACAGCCAGAATGCTCCTTAGCGGCAAGGAAAGAAAAACTTCATCTCACATACTTTGGACATGTCATCAGGAGCACTCAACATGACATCATGCTTGGTAAAGTGGAGGGACAGTGAAAAAGAGGGAGGCCCTTGACAAGACTGACACAGAGGCTCAAACATAGCATCGCGAGGATGGCAAAGGCCAGGTCGGCGTTGCGTTCTGCTGCACATAGCGTCACTGTGTGTTGGAACCAACCTGATGGCACCTGACAACATTCTTCTTCATTGAGTTTCACTTAAGCCTGTTTGAAGTAGGCTTCTTTATTTGCAAGCAAAAGAGTCTTGACTCATAACATTCCCAGTGCAGAAATTCCGGGAGCTTTCCATGCACCACTCCACATAATTACTGGACCTTCCACGTACTCATCTACCCAACACACAGTGTCTTCTCTCTGAGAGCTGTCATGTTAGAGACAAGTATCTCGCCTCCATGTGGGTGTTCCCTGTGCTATTTTGACAACCCAAACCATGACTTACTGTTTTCCATATGCCATTTAAATATCAATCAATAGGTGTAAGCTAGAAATGTTCCAGGTGCAGCTCCTTGATAATGCGTGCCAACCATCTCTAAACAGAGGACATGAGACGCGATGCCAACCATCTCTAAACAGTGGACATGAGACTCGATGCCAACCATCTCTAAACAGAGGACATGAGACTTGATGCCAACCATCTCTAAACAGAGGACACGAGACTCGATGCCAACCACCTCTCAACAGAGGACACGAGACTCGATGTTTTGTTTTTTTTTTGCTAAAGCAATCAGCTAGAAACAGGCAGCCATGTTTCTGGTTCCACCCCTGGAACTTTCCACCCAGGCTCTCATGGTTTTATTGGCCATTTTAAGACCATAGAACTGCTGGGTGCCCTTGAAGGTGTCAAGCAGTTATTCCAAATAACTCTATGTTTGAAAAATATCTTGGGTTTCTCAGTAAAAAGGGAGTACCATGAGAAACAGGTAACTTAAAATTCAATGACATCCTTCCCCCCACTCCAACACGTGCGCGCGCGCGCACACACACATACACACACACACACACTGGCTTAAAAAAATAAAACACAATTCCCACACTGTGTCTCCAGTGTTGTTCTCCATTGTGCTGTGGGTCGGTGAGGGATATTGTACTTCGTGATGGGGTTGGCCCTATGGTCTTCTCTGTGCATTGGCTGCTCCGAGCAGGAGTATCATCCTCGGGGCTTGGTGGGCAGGATGAGTTCCACTCTCTTTATCGACATATAACACCCTCCCAGGGAGGATGAGCAACAGAAAAGTGAGTGAAGGGAGACAATGGTCAGTGTAAGACATGAAACAAATAATAAAGTTGTTTATTAAGGGTTCATGAGGGAGGGGAAGGGAATGAGCTGATACCAAGGGCTCAGAAAATGTTTTGAAAAGGATGATGGCAACATATGTACAAATGTGCTTGACACAATGGTGGATGTATGGATTGTGATCAAAGCTGTAAGATCCCCCAATAAAATGATTTAAAAACAAATAAGATAAAATAAAACACTAAGAAAAATGACCCTTAATATCTCCCACATAGATAAACTCTCGACTGTTTTATCTTGAATCCAATTTATCAAATAAAGTTTTTGGAGGAACCTGGACCAGGTCTGGCCTCCAAAGCCTCCGACCCCAGGTGTCATTATAGAATGTGGACAAGCAGGAAAGAATGTCGCCAAAATCTGCACTGCGGAGACAGGCAAGGCTTCTGGGTCCAGACCTAGACTGAGGCTCTGAAGAAGTGCGTGCCTTAGAGCAGACAGTTCACCTTTCTGACCGCTGGCTCTCCTGTCTGGACACAGGGGTAGTGACGCTACCAGCCCCACGTGCGGGGGAAACGGTGCACAGAGCGCACTTGTGCAGCAGTGAGCCTGGGTAAGTGCTCTTGGCGATTGTTAGTGTCGTTGTTGAGCCTGTTGTGACCACAGGCTGATCTGTTAAGCTGAAGACTGGGGTGTCTCAAAGGTCTGAATTTCGAGCTATTTTTTGCAAGCAATGAACTGCTAAAAATAAGAAGCAGTGTTTACTCTCAGAGCTTCTGTGGAAAGCAGCTATGACTTGGTCTCTGACCAAGTCGATTTGGGCGTGGAGTAAGTGTCCTGGTCACCGCCTCTCGGTTCAGACCACATCCTGACGGGACCTTCCTCTGGGCAGGTTTGGACAACGCCTGAAAAGCATGCCCAGCAGACACTCCCATAAGCTAGGCCCTTTGGAAGATGGCAAGAACAGCAGGCCCATGGCCTTTCAGGTATGTTTCATAGGCAGAAGACCTGGACAAACTGGTTGTCAGTCAGACGAGGTCACTGACTTCCTGTGACTCTATCCTCACCACTCCCATACAAGTGTCAGGGGAAGTGTCTTTGTAAACTATAGAATGCAGGGCTCTGAGGGAGAAAACTGGCCCTTTCTTTCATGGGAGTCAAGGAGTAAAGTATTGCTACAAACCTCGGTGGACAAGCCTGACCATAATCCTCAGAGGTTGGTACCCTCGAAATTTGAGCCACCGGCTCAGGGAGCACCATCATCCCCAGAAATAGCACCTCCCAAAGGCTCTTCACGACTTGCCAATCGCCTGTGAATATTCATTGGAAACTGGGTCCATTTCCTAGATTTGATTTCCCCCAGAACAGATTTAACACAAAACCACTTAAGTGAATGAAGATTCTCAACTAAACTGATTCACCTGTAGAAAATGTGTTCTCAGGACTTCTCTCAAATTAGAGAGAGAGACAGAGTCAGAGACAGCGACAGAGACGCACACAAATGCTGACATGACTCTCTTGTTTCCTTTCTTGTTGATTCACAGCCAACATATAAACGAGAGACTTCCCAAAGCTCCTGGAACTATTCCATTTTCCCACAAATGTTCTGAAGTCCCCTTGTTGGAAGCTTTTGTTGTAGCAAGGTGATAAGTGATGTCCAATTTCAAAAAAAAATTATTATGCATATTTTATTTCTGCTACCAGACTTTTCATTCAAATTTCCATGTAAATCCAATAGCAAAGGAGAGATGATATATACATAAAAAAGATTTCTTAAAAAAAAAAAAGATTTCTTGACAATTTATTGATGCATTTTATGATATGTCAAGTATATACACCCTGTACCAGGGAAGTATAAGAAGCCAGGGTGACACTGTGAGTTCGGTGCTGGGCTGGCAACCATAAGGTCTGTTCAACCCACCAGATTTAAAGATGAGGTTGTCTGCTCCTGTAAAGATTGAGAGTCTTAATAGGTAGGGTGTCTAGGGGTCAGAATTAGCTGGATGGCTGTAGGTTTGGTTTGGTTTGGTTTATCAAGGTATCAAATACTGAATCAAGAATGAGTATACATGCTTTAGATAGGTAGGTAGGTAGGTAGGTAGAACTAGAGATAAATATCTCCCAAAGCACTGCGTGAGCGTGTGCACGTGCGCACACACACACACACACACACACACACAAATCAGGAGTCCAAGAGGTTGGAAGAAATTTAAAAAGATTATCCAAATGCAGGTTCTTTGAAAAGCAATTAAAACAATTATTACAGGCAATATGACTATCTACATAAGAAAACTCAAGTCATCGGACAAATTATTAGAATTAGTAAGGATTCAGCAAAGTTGCTAGATACAAATGAATGTTCAAAACTCCATAGTGATCCCATATGTCAGCAAAAAATGAATAGAAAGTATCATATAAATATATACATAATATATTTATTATACAATGTATCTCATATATAATTTAAATACTGTATATTTATATATTATATACATTCAATTTACAAAAGCAGCAAAAATATTAAGGCACATATAAACCTAACTAAAGGAAATCTTGATCATTGTAGAGTGAAACTTGACTGAGGCAAACAGAACAGGTCTAAATAAAGGGTATACCATGTTCATGCACAGGATGAAAAGGCTTGATGATGGCAATTGCCTCCAAAATAATCTATAAAATCAATCTTATTACAATTTTAATCTATGGTTTTTTAATGGACTTGACAAACTGATTCTGAAATTAATAACAAAGAGTCAAATAGAGTCAAAATAACTTCGAAGAACAAAAATAATTGATGACATCAGATAACAAGACTTATTATGAAATTCTAGTAATTACCAAAGAGTGGAATTGGCAGGGAGACAAACAGCAAGCAAAACAGAACATGAAGTCCATAAACAATTCCGTGCTCGGCAGGGTGTAATGATACACAGCAGTGCTAAGACTACAAATCTGTAGGGGAAGTATAAGATTATTTGATAAATAGAACTGAGTTAGCTTTCCATATAAAATTATTTTTCTTTTTAAAAAGGAAAGCTCATAGTTCACCTCAAACACAAAGTTAATGCCTGGATCAACGCAAAGAATAAAGGCGGGAAACAACACGTTAATATTTTAATAACCTCAGGGTGCGAAAAACATAAAATATAAAGAACTAGATTAGTGAACCTGAGTGTGCTAAAACTGAAAATGTAAATCAGCATTTGAAAAAGTGAAGAACAAGCCAAGAATTGGGAGATAATACTTCAAGGCACAAAACCCTACAAGATTATGTCTTAGAATCTATAAAGAAATTCTGCAGACTAAGAAGAAAAACAAACAACCCAACAGGAAAGTTGGCCCAGAGCAGGAGCAGATAATTCTCTGAACAGAACCTTAAAGGGCCAATGAACATAGTAACCAGTCACTGAGGAATGCAAATTATAACCACAATGACATATCATTTCATATCCATCAGAGCAACAATGATCAAAAGTATCATACTCAGGGTTGAGCTTGAAGGGAAACAGAACTTTTGTGCACAACAAGGGGCTCTTCGTCGGCATGCCATCTTCGGTGAACAACTTTGAACCATCTGACAGACGCGGCAAGTCTCTTGCCAGACAGAGATCCCAGAAGAACTCTGCCATTGTACCGACAGGATCCATGTATAAGTAATGTCATCGTTGTTGTTGTTGTTAGTTGCCTCCAGTCAACTCAGGCAGCTAGGGGCCCCGTAAGTGCAGAGTAGAACTGCGTGCCATAGGCTTTCCAAAACTGTGACCTTTGGGAACCAGATTACCAGGCCTTACTTCTGGGGCACTTCTGGGTGAGTTTGAACCATCAACCTTTCAGTTAGTAGTTTAATGCTTAACCATTTGTGCCACCCAATGACTCACAAAAACATTCGCCTTTAAAAATGCCTTCATGAGAGGATGGGTAGATAAAGAAAATTTGATGTGTTCATACAGTGGGATATACCTAGCAATTAAAATGAACAAAATGCATTGACATGTATCGTCATAAGTACATCTCAAAACACAACAATGAACCCTAGGGGAAAACTGCAGAAGAACAAGGTAATAGCAAGCCTTTATTTATCTTATAAGAAGGTATCACCATATGCCCGGTGAACTTCTTGCCTAGAAAACTGTGACAGCTTCCTAACTGCTTCCCATCCTTGTCCCTTTTTAGGCCATCCTCCATGTAGTTACCTCTCACACCATTGCTTATACCTTCCTATGGCTTCCCCAGCAGCTGGAATAAAGCCCCAAATCTTTTAACACAGTCTAAAAATAAATAAAATGCTTGCCATTGAGTCTATTCCAGCTCACAGTGAGGCCATGAGTGTCTGAGAATGTGCTCCGTCTGGTCAACGGCTGAGCTTTGGGAAGGTGATCACCAGGTCTTCTTCTGAGGTGTCCCGAGGTAAACTCAAATCTCCAACCCGTTGGTTAACAGCCATGTGTAGTAACTATGTGCACCACCCAGTCTCTCCGACCACAGTCTAGACCTCTCCTAACACATCCTTCCACTTCCCACAGCTCCGCCCTCACGTCCCTCCAACCTCCCAGTGTCACCCAGCTCGTGTGTGCCCGCACTGCCCACTCCTCATACACACCTAACTCCTTGCCTTAGGGTAGCCGCATTTGTTGTGCTTTGAAGTTTCTGTAGGGCCTTTTTACCATTTGGGTGTCAATATAAAACACTATATTTTAATGGCAAGGTCTTTTCTCAGCACCCTACTAGGCCCCTTTGTTGGCCCTCCCCACCCCCCACTGTTGCACATTTCTGGGTTTCATCATCTTCACAGCAACTTCAGACACCGACAATGATCTCATTTGTTCACATGCTGCTATGTACAAGGCAGAGGTTTTGCTCCATTCATCACTGTAGTTCCAAGGTCTAGAATATTCTTATATTATCCACTCCACAAATATTGGTTGCCTGTTTAAATACACTTTTTAAGATCCCAGTTCTGGTCTCTGTAGTGTTTCCAGGCACCAAGCAGGTGGCACCGTGGTTAAGTGCTGAAATGTCAACAGAAATGTGAATGGTCTAAACCCACCCAGTGGTTCTGCAGAAGGATGAACTGTTTCCATAAACATTTAAAAACTAAATAAATAAATTTGCTGCCGTCAAGTCATGGCTGACTCATATTGACCCCTTGTGGATTTCTGAGATCAGAACTGTTCACAGGAGTAGAAAGCTCAGTCTTTCTCCTATAGAGCTGCTGGTGGTTTTGAACTGCCAAGCAGGCAACTTAAAGCCCAATTTGTTACCACTACACCACCAGAGCTCCTTAGAGAATCCCACAGGCCTGTGACTCATGTGACTCTGCCACATGCATCACTATGAGTTGAAATCAATGAGACACCGCACAACAACAACCACTGATGCAGTGAAAGGTCAATACATGGATCGGAAGGCTGTACAGTAACTTTGAGGTATAGTTATCTCTGGGGAGGTCAAGCAGTCAATAGGATTAGAGCAAGAGAAAGAGACAGCTTCAACACAATCTATGATTTCAGTTTAAATTTGTAGTCAATACAATGACATTTATTAAATTAGGTTATTTGTTAAATCTAGGTAGTGATTGTGTAAGTATTGCTATAGTACTATCTGTACTTCAGAAAGTATTACATAATTTTAAAAACACAAACCCCTGTATCACCAAACCCATAAATATAAATTATGGTGTTGGCAAAGAATATTGAAAGTACCATGGACTGCCAAAAGAACAAACACATCTGTCTTGGAAGAAGTACAGCCAGAATGCTCCTTAGAAGTGAGGATGGAGAGACCTTGTTTCACATACTTTCAACATGTTGTCAGGAGAGACCAGTCCCTGGAGAAACATGTCATGCATGATAAAGTAGAGAGGCAGCAAACAAGAGGAAGGCCCTCACCAAGATAGATTTGCAGCTGTAGCCCTGGGCTCGGACAGACCATAGTGAGCATGGTGCCGGACTGGACGGTTTTTCGTTCTGTCACACATAGGGTCGCTAGGAATTGGAACTGTCTAGACAGCACATGACAACAATGTGTAACAAAGACATGGAAAAAACTATAGATGGAGGACAAATTCAGGGGGGCCCAGGTGAGGGGTGGGGGAAGGTGAGCAGTATCTAAAGTAAGTGGTGGCAGGAGGGGGAGCTTTGTGGTGACAGAATCATCACACTGGTGGCTACTCTAGTCAACAGGTGACGAACTGTGCATACACTTTAGATCAGCATCATTTCCCTGGTTTCCTAGCGACTGTGCCGTAGTTACATAAAACATGGCCACTGGCGCTACATGAGCAGAGGGTACACCCACAGAACTAGGTGCAGGGCACAAGGACCCCCTCTGTACCACTTTTGCAACATTCTGTAAATCTAGAACTGTTTAAAAATAAAAAGTTTTCTCTTAAAAAGATGAAGGAGATTTTTTTAAAGATATTAAAATCAAATAATTTGGGTTCAAATCCCAGCTCTGCCACTTGGTGGAGGGATGATGGCCTTCTGCTTCAGCCTTATTTGAGCTTCTGTTTCCCCATCTACAATAAGGGGCAATGTCATTGTCTGCCAGGCATGATATTGCAAAAATTAAACTGAATTAGCCTATGAGAAGTGCTGAGCATAAAACTTGGCACATAATAACCGTTCAATTAAAAGTCAAGAGGAAAAACAACAATAACCATCTTCAGACCTCTGGGGTAAATCCAAATAAGGCTATTTGTTCTAAGGACCCTCCCAGGCATGTTACTGCTCTAGCATGCATCCAGGATTTCGGGCTGGGGCGACCTGGGAAGGTTCTGATTGGGGAGTATTAGGTTGTGGGTAAGTGGACGAAGGAATGAGGGCAAAGGGCAGGAATAGGGAATGAAAGCGCCTGCTATCCTGTTGAAGGCCATTAAGACCCAGCCTTGAAATGGCTGAGAAGTCTCATGACCGATGTGTCAGTGTTTGCTGATTTCTTCTGTGACTTTGCGCTTTGAACAGACTGTCAAGGACAAGAAAGTATGCAAGGTCTGGAAAAACAGGTGATTTAATTTTCTCAAGGATGTCTGGCTTGGCAGAAGATAGAGTTGTTATGTGTATCAAATGTGCTTGCTTAACAATGAGGTAATTAACCCCGGGTTGTTTCTGCATGGATATAAGGAGTGTGTAGAATAAACTCAGGTGCTTCGGTCCATCAGACTATTGCCCTCCCAATACTTTGTCTCTCTTTTTTTCCTTAATCCTCACTTCCCCTTTCAGGACTGTTCGACTTGTCAGCTGGCTCCAACATTATCCCCCTCTATTTGCTAGAGAAATGCATCTGAGAAAACCATATTCCCACCAATAAAGAAAAATAGTATAAAACAAAATGTCTCTGTTTTTTAGGGTGTTTTTTTCAGGGGGGGGGGAGTCAGTGTAACCCTGTGGACTGCAATAAGGTATTAATCACAATTTAAATACCCCCAAATATGTAGACTCTTAGATTCACCAAATACAAAGCCCCAAATCTGATGTCCCCAAGATTACAGCAGGCTTCAGATTGTGCTTGTTTCAACCTCCGAAGAAACATGATGATGCTTCGTTTCCTTTGGTCCAGAGTAAATCCTGACTTCCTCCATGAGTGAGCAGAACCAGGCTCTATTTTCAGCTGGCTAAAGAAGAGCGTTCCCGTTCTCAGGGGACACACACAGGCCAGAAATGTGAAACCCAGCGTTTTTATCAACAAGGGGCGTCAAAGTTGACTGCACACCCCACTCCAAAGATCTGGAGCCAGAGCAACAGCGCAGGGCAGAAAGAACGGGTCTCTCCGCTGGATTTGGAGTGGCAGTGCCTCTTGCATGTCTGCAGAAACACGCAAGTTGGGTATAGGAAAGGAGCAGACTGAAAAAGTAATTTTGTTTTAAAAGTAAATGAACATCCGCTAAAACATGTGAACTATTTCCTACAGGTCACTGTTGTCTTTGAATCTGTAAAAAATATAAATGTCAATTGTAAAAAGAGGCAACGAGTTGAACACGTTTTATTTTTAGTAAGGAGTGCGATTGCAGAGGATAACCATCTTTCACACGCGACCTTCAAGTTAGCACCGCCTTCTACAGAAAGGGCCCGCTTCATTTGGACAAGACGTTTAGCAGAGGGGTAAAACTAGTTTAGCACCCATCACAAGTTTTGCAAAAGTAATGAAGCTGGTGTCATAAAAGAACTTTTGATAAATCCCTACTTTCAAAGTACTGCTGGCCAGAAGAATCAGGACCCTGTGCTTCCGGCTGGATGATTCACTAAGAAATCTAACAACATGCAGTAAAACTTGTTTAAAGCTCCGTCTCATGATGGAAGTTTGGCTTAATTCTTATTATTTAAAACACAAAAATTTAGTGACCTAGCCAGTAAACATTGTCCCTTAGCCCTCGTTGGAAAGCCGATAATCCACACCAACTCCCTTATAGAACATTCTTCTTAGTCATGCAGATATGTATATGTTCAGATTGTCAGATGTCAGAACACCCCAGGAAATCCATGTCATATTAACTATTGAAGAAAGGGGGCCTGATGGCCAAGGGGTTAAAGTACTGAGCTGCTAATGGAAAGTGGGGTGGTTCTAACTTCTCAGCCTCTCTGAGAGAGAACGAGGGGCAGGGCTTTTCCTAAAACGTAACAAATTTGGAAATCCTGTGGAGCCCTGTTACTCTGTCCCATAAGGTCTCTATGACTTGGAATTAACTAGAAATCCATAGATTTGGCTTTGGTTTTTATTCAAGGGGGGTAGGACGGAAGAGGGGGGAGGGACCCACACAACCATCTCTGAAGAAATAAGACAAGAATAGCAAAAGGAACCAGGACACTTATGGGGGGAAAAACTCTGGAAAAACTAGATCAACCCATTACTAAGTTGTTAATTAAAGGCAAATTGTGGGAAAGAATATTTTCTAATATCTTAATAGACTTTAAAATATTACAAGAGTTAGGTGGCGGAAACCCTAATAATTTAGAAACATTTTTGTTTCACTTTTAAGCTTTTTGTTACAGAATATGTAAAGGGCTCTAAAAATGAAAGTGCCGTGATCTTGAAAATCACCTTCCAGTCAAAAGCAAGGAAAGCAGGTTCAAAGTTAAAGCAAAGGTTCCCATATTGGCACAATCGGTGTTTCCCCTCTTCAATTTAAATATATTATTAACTTGATAATCATCAGAATTCAGATGAGAAAAATGCATGTGTGTGAAAATGCTGAACGCACCTGATTTTAGAAACAAATTGCCTTTCCTGTCTTATTCCAAAACAATTCATTTCCAAATATCTAAAGCAAATAATACCCCAGGTGCTTCCTGTCAATTGTGCCGAGCATTCTATTTAGGGCCAACGTGGAACAAGACAGGGCACCTCCGCTCTTCTGGCTCCCGTTTAATGTGTTACTGGAAACACTGGTTTGAAATGAAGAGCTTTGATTAGACAGGCTTTCTATGCCCGATGATTTATTGCCTTTATTTTAAGGCAGGAACCTCTGTGTGAAAATGAACTAGCTCACAAAGCCATAGGATTCTGATCTGAAATGGGAAGTGTGTTGAAGTTTTATTTATTTTCTTTGTATTTTTCCGGACACCAAGATCCTGTTCTGCTGGAACTGTGTCTTAATCTAAGAGAAAGCTTTGGGGATCAAAGAGCTGGCTTATGAAAAGGCTGTTTTCCAGACAAGCAAGTCATTTGCAAAATAAAATCCTTATCAATCTTCTATCATTCCAAAAGAGCGGTGCATAATATACTGGGGGGGGGTACAAGTATGATTTTTTTTTGCAAGTATGATTTTTACATCGCAATTTAACTGCAACTGATTTTGAAGCTTGTGTACCTTGGTGTCTGATTTCATCTGGGGAATGGGTTTTAACTATAAAAATCCCCATCCAAAGGAAGATAAAGTATGTCTACAGAAGTGGACCACTTCCAGCATTTGGAGTCATAAACAGACCAAATTGTCTTTTGGGGGACGACATCTAGATAAAGTGGTGGGTCACTCTGTTGACAACCAGAGGCAGAGAACCACTTTTCAGCGGCCGAAAGTCAACCTTGTTGCCCCTAGAACTTGCTACCCCTTGTAGGTCAAAATGAAATGATGTGGAGGATAAGCAGTTGCTATGAAAATAAATACAGAGGGAGGGGCAAGGTGCAGGAACTAGAGAGCAGGGACAGCAGGGAGTTAAAAGAGGAAGGAGGTTTACCAGAAGTTGTGCTTAACATGTCTTTTGAACCAAGCTAATGGAAGATATCGTGACACATTCAGAAGAAAAAAGAAGAATCCTAATTCTGCCCTCAAGACAGTCAGCTGCCGAACTGGTGCCACAGGCAAGATCTGAAGCCAGGTGCCGCCAGTCTCCCATGCTGCCAAGGGTCTCCAGGTGGCCTGAGCAGGCCTCTCGGAGGACCTAAAAGCCCCAGAGAGAGCTTCCCATACTCCAGATACCTGCTTTGGGGAGCAGAGATTTACTCTCCAGGTCATTTAATTAACAAATAAAGCAGCATAATGGATTACAATACTATCCTGTTTAAAAATAAACAATGTTTTAAGGAAGACCTCAATTATGTTTGCAACTTGAGAGTGACTTATTTCTTAAAATTAATCGGTACTAACTTCTCTGGAATCTGATTTAGAGGCATCTACGCAAATGCTAAGTAATGCCGAAATGCCACTGCTAGGGATTTCTTGAACATAATGGTCTCATAAATAGGAAGCCACGTACCACGGGGGGGGGGGGGGGGGTTGGTTTTTGACTCCTCTGTTGTTTGCAGGAGCAAAATCAGAATAATAGTAAACTAGCAACAACCTAAGTATCTGTTGGTCGGGGACTGAGTCAATAAATAATGTGCATTCGTAGAGAGACTACTGTGCAGCTGCCAAAAAAAGAATGAGGTCAAGTCTTGTTACCATAAAGATCGTTAAAGTAATAGAGCTATATGGAGGTCCAAATGTGAAGCAAAAAGGCAAACTGCGTACATAACATACTACTATTTGTATGAGAAGCTTTGTAACTTAATTTGCATATAGATGTATATTGCATTAGAAAGTTCTGGGAAGATTAAAATAAAAACCTTCAAACAACAGTTAGTTACCTTTGGGAGAGCAGGGGTTGGACTGCCAATTTGCTATTTTCGCTGCGCGCCTTTCTGGCCTGACAAAGTTTGTAACTATCACCTTGTGTGAGTGCTTGACTCGTGGGAAAATGAGTTTACCTTGAAAGGTTCTGCGAACCTTACAGCAACAAAATAAAAACCAAAACAAAATGGATGCTTTAAAGAAGCAGGCTGTGGAAGTTTTCCCTGGTCACCGCCGTTTCCCTGCTTCGTTGCTGGGTTTGCCGGGAAGCACACCTGCGGACGCGGACCCGCGGCCACGCCGCGCTGGCGCCCCTGGGGCACCGACGTGGCCCTCGGTCCCTTTGGAAAGCGCCCCGCTCCGGTGTTACATAACGCCCGCGGGCCGCGGCGCCCGGGACGCCGGGGGAGGAGCGGCGGCCGCCCGGACGGGGCTGGGGCTCCAGCTGCAGACAAAGAACTTTCTTCGGGTCGCACGGAACCGGGTCCCTGGCGACAGGCTGGGCGCGCGTCGCAGAAATTCTGGGCCGCCCCGGCAGGAACTCTGCTGGAAAATGCCCGAGAAGAAAACTAAAAGCGAGGGTCCTCTGCCCTGCAGACCCGCTCTGTCCCCGCTCGCATCTGTTTGGTTCTCCCTTAACGAGTTCCTAGAAATATCCACGAGGGGCTTAGCTCATTTCCACAGAGCCTAGCGTTTTGCTTCCTTTATTAACCATACAAATGGCCTGGTGTTCCATTAACCTGTTGATTAAATACCAACCCTTTGGGAAAAACTGGAGTTTGAAGGTTGGTACTTCGACATTTTCTCCCACATGTCAACTTCCTCTACCAAAAACGATACACGATTACAACTCTCTCTCTTTTTTAACAGCGATTTTGCTCCCACAGTTTTCTGAGATTTAACTGCAGTGCCAACAAGTAAAAACGTGTTCTCCAGCCCGTTAATGTTTAGGAAGAAGCCAGTAACTTTAAAGAAAAGTTAACTCATCGTACCCCAAACTAAACCAAACCCACTGCCATCAAGGTCATTTGGACCAGGTGCAAGGCGGTCACTCTCAATTCTTCACTAGCAATCTCTAAAGTTGCTCTTCAAATATTTCTAATATAAATGAAAGGATGATGATTTGCATGTGTAAATCAGGAAACAGACTTTTCCATCTTCTGCTTCTCCCAGTTTTTCCCTCCTCCTCAAAACCCAGCAAGAACAGTAAACAGCAATCAGACCTCAAGGTGAACTCGAGTCCCGGCTTCAGTTACTGGACTGCGAAGTGATTCGAAAATAAACTGGGTGACAAAATAATAATAATTTATAAATTATCAAGGGTTCATGGGGTGGGGAGGAAGGGGAGAAAATGAGGAGCTGATACCAAGGGCTCAAGTAGAAAGCAAATGTTTTGAGAAAGATGATGGTAACAAATGTACAAATGTGCTTGACACGGTGGATGGATGGATTGTGATAAGAGTTGTACGAGCCCCCCCATAAAATGATTTTTTTAAATACTGCAAGCCCAAGGATAAAAATAATACTAATAATAATAAGGTGGGGTAAGAGGAAGAGTGTCGGGTTCTCAAAGTGTGAGGGCTCGCCTAGGGTCTGTCGCTAAAACTGTTTTTCTGTCTCCGTAACTTTAAAAACTCCAGTCACGTACTTTTGTCATAAGTCTGCACCAACAGTCCAGCACTGTGCCGACTTTCTCCCGTTTGGCACTGCTAGAAGGGGCTGTTAACAGCACTCAAATCTGAAGTTCCTTTATTTCTTCTGCTACTTGTGAGAAGGATTTGCCACAAAATTCTAATCACACTCAGTTCCTACAAATCAACTTGGAAACGTCTGAATGTGTTTTTCCTAGAAAAAGTGCCAGACGTCAATTTTATCTGGCAACCATCAAAATACATCCGACCACAAAACTATACATTCCCGGACCTCACAAGAAGCCAGCGAGGGCTTCCAGGCCAGGGTCGACTGCAGCCTGCCACACAGCACAGGGCAAACGGAGCGCCAGCTGCCAAGAGCACAGCAGGGGAACACAACAGAGTCAGGGGTGAAAGTTGACGTCTACCGGCTCAGTTTATGGCTTAAGGTTACGTGGCATTAGTCAACCTGCCACCACACTGAACTTGATTTCCTGAAAACAACCGGGAAGCCCAAGAAAATGGAATTTTTATTTGTAGATTCTATGGTTTTATGAAAAGGTATGTGATAGAAAATGTGGTAACTTTGGTATAGAAAGCATGAGAGCTTTGGTAAATGAACACCGCCCCCCGCCCCCTGCTGTCAGAATGTCAAGGTTGGCATACCTTCTGTAGCTCCCACCAAACCCACCATCAGCGAGTCGATAGAATTGTCCTGTGAGTTTCCAAGACTTTAGCTCTTTAAGAGAGTAGAAAGCCTATCTTTCTCCCAAGGAGTACCAAAAACCCAGACCAAACCAATTGTCCGCAAGTTGAATCCTAGCAACCCCATGTGGTACAGAAAACTGTGCTCCACAGAAGTTTTCAAGGCCACGGCCTTTGGGAAGCAAACCACCAGGCCTTTCTTTCAAGGCGCCTCTCAGAAGTGCGAACTACTAATTTTTCAGTTAGTAATCCAGCACTCAACCATGTGTGCCACTCGGGGACTCTCTGAAGTAGAGTGTTTTCCCTTACTGTCCTCAAGTCGATGCCCATACATAGCCACCCCACAGGATAGGGTACAACCACCCCTGAGACTGTAACTCTTTACAGAAGTAGAGCGCCCCGTCTTTCTCCCTCAGAGTGGCTGGTGGTTTTGAACTGCCAACTTGAAGATCGCAGCCCAACGCGTAACCACTATGCCACCAGGGCCCCAAGTACAACATACTGATAATTGATGTGTACCTAATGAGAAGTGGCTCTAAAATTTGTCAGAACACCTAACATGAAAAACATCTACCGTGGGGACAAGGGACTTGCCTGTATACATTTGCATTCTGGCTAGAGAAGCAAATACAACAAGAGTTAAAAAACAAAACAGAACCCAAAAAAGGCGCAGGCCTGGCACAGAGAGAAGGAAAACGAAAGGCAGTTGTTTTCTCGGTCTTTCCCTGCTATTTGAACATTTAAAACCAAGTTACATTTCTTACTTGAATGAAAGTGTGACCATGGGAAGACGGGCTGAGGCGTGGCAGACAATAGGAAAGGTACAGCTCCAGAGGCCAGGAGCCAGATGGGGAAGGTGCTTCTTGTCCCACACGCTCTGTCAACATGCGTATTCTGTTTCCAGCAGACTTTACAAACCCTTCCGCCTCCCCATTACTGCCTACTGCCGTAAGGAGTTACCAAGCACACGCCTCTGAGGTCGTTCTGACCTGGAGCCACCTCCAGCCTCTGGCAAAGACTATGGTTCCTTTCTCAGAATGTGTTTAAATTGTGAAATAAAACAAAGCCAGCTTTTTAAGGAGACATTCTATTGGAATGCAAATATAAAACCAAAACTGAGATCCGCTGGCAATGATGTGCTTCATTATTGACTCATTAGAAGACAAGAGGTAGCAGCTGGTCTAAGGAAGGCATTATCTCTAGCCAGTGATAACTGTGAAGGGCACTTGGAGATGCCAGCAACAGTGATAAATGAAAATGTTTGATTGCTCAAAAGGAATGCAATCAGGGTCCCTGAATTGCTCACGGCCATCTAGCTGATTCGGACCCATGGCCCCTAGGGGACTCAGCAGAACTGCCCCTGTGGGTTCCTGACACTGTACCTCTTTAAGGGAGTACAGAGAATTCATCGTTCTCCCATGGAGAGGCTGGTGGTGTTGCACTGCTGACCTTGTGCTTAGTGGCTCAATGTGTAACCAGCACGCCACATACAGAAATGGGTGAATTGGCAAATGTTTTGTTGTCACCACCATAAGCGGTTAATAAAAAAAAAAGATACTGCTGCTATCTCTTCAGGACAAACCCATGGGTTCTGCTGTTTTTACTGATATGTTTTATTCGAAATAAGCACCAGATTTCAGTTAGAGGTTCGTGACAATAAAGATGTCATTTTCTTTCCTATCCAAGTTCATATTCCCTCCACATTCCATCCGTGGGTCTCTGCATGGACCAGGCTAAGAATGTCTGAGCCAGGGCCATGGCCTCTCCAGGCTACCTTCCTTCCCCATTGCCACCAAATCTGGTGCAATCGCTCTGCTTTTCCAGAGCCTTCCATGTCCTAGGCTTCTCCCCTCTCCTCCTTCCCTCCCCCTCCCCCTCACCTGTGGTTTTCTCTGTTGCATTTCAACTCCACCCACAATGGTAGAACTTCTTGGAACAAGGCATGCTCGCTCACACCTGGTGCTTCTCTGCCTGCAAGTTCCTCAACCAGCTTGACTGCTTGGAACCAACTCTTCCTTTAAGCATCTTCTCTGATGCGTGTGGTGCTTCCCTCAGCAGAGAGCTTTCCTGTCTGCTTTTGATGCTCTTCCTTCAGGCCTCCATTATAGCAATGACCTCGTTGCCCTTGCTGGCTCTTAGGCCTTCCTGCTAGACTGAAATCTCCCCAAGGGCAGGTCTTGTGTCTTTAACTTGCCTCAGGACCTTGTTTAGAGTGCCTGGCACAAGTAAATACTCGATAAATGTGTGTTGATCGATGGAACAAGTGAATGAATGAACAACTGAACAACTGGACAAATGAAAGGGATGAATGTGAAGAAGTCAAAGATAATGGTGAAGTTCCTAATCTGGGTTGGTGGAGAAAACTGAAAGGGAGGAGAAAGGGAGGAAACGTAAATTATGTTCACTAATCTTTTTAAGGAAGTACATTTTGCATATTCTAAATTTTCAAAGATTGTGACCCAGGAGTGCAGCAAAGGATAGCTGTCTATTAAAACCCCGTCTCTGGCATCTGAGTCAAATTGGCTGCAGAAAAAGAAACGGGCCCTGGTGGCTCAGTGGTTAAACGTTGGGCTGCTAAGCATAGCTCAGCAGTTCGAAACCTCCTGCTACTCCATAGGAGAAAGAAGAGGCTTTCGACTCCTGCAATGAGTTACAGTCTCAGAAACCCACAGGGCACTTCTACCCTGTCCTATAGAGTTATTAAGAGTCTGTATTGACTGGAAGACAGTGAATTTTGTTTGGGGTGTGCTTTTTTTGTGTTTCTTTAGTTGTTGTTTTGTTTGTTTGTTTGTTTGTTTGTTTGGTTGGTTGGTTGGTTGGTTGGTTGGTTGGTTTGGAAGAGAAACAGACCCCAATGAAGAGATAAAGTGCATTCTAAAATAAGTAATGCAATCCAGTTGTCTGGGATCTAGGAAACAGTTTCTCAAAAAAACAAATTAATATTGATGACTAGGTACCCAATTTAGCAAGTAAAAGCCAATCTAACGTGTAATGTTCCTGAAAAGCTCTATTATTTAATGAAAATTTGGCAGAAAGTAATATTATTGGGTACTAACAGTAAACTGTAGAAGTGAATAAGCACATAATTTGTTTATCTTAACTGTTGACACTGGATGACAGATTTAATTTTAGAACAATGAGGAAGCCCACGCAGACGTTTGCAGAGGTCAGATGACTTCTGGTCATTTCAGGAGGCTCTGGGGCTAGTGGTGCTCTCTCCCTGTTGTAACATTATAATTTAATCTCGAAACTTAAGGACTTTCCTGTTGGCTCAGACAAAGGATAGGAAGACGCACTGTTTTTGCAGTAAAAACCTATGGGACCGGATGACAAAGGAGAAAGAGGAATTGAATTAAAGGAGCCTTGTTTGTCCTATAAACCTCCCATAAAACCAAACAAATGCTGTTGAGTCTATTCTGACTCACAGAGCCCTGGGAGGGCAGAATGGAACTGCCCCTGAAGGTTTCCAAAGCTATAATATTTTATTTTTTAATCATTTTATTGTGAGCTCGTACAATTCTTATCACAATCCATACATCCATCCATTGTGTCAAGAACATATGTACATTTGTTGCCATCATCATTCTCTAAACATTTGCCTTCTACTTGAGCCCGTCATATCTGCTGCTCATTTTCCCCCTCCCTCCCCACTCCCCCTACCTCATGAACCCTTCATCATTCATAAATTATTATTATTTTGTCATATACTACACTGGCCAACATCTCCCCCGCCTTCTCTGCTGTCTCTCCCCCACGGAGGAGGCTATAGATAGATTCTTATAATCAGTTCCCCCTTTCTACCCCACATTCTCTCCACCCTCCAGGCATCGCCACTCTCACCACTGGTCCTGAAGGAGTCATCTGTCCTGGATTGCCTGTGTTTCCAGTTGCCATCTGTGCCTATGTACATCCTCTGGTTTAGCCAGATTAGTAAGGTAGAATTGGGATCATGATAGTGGGGGCATTTAAGAACTAGAGAAAAGTTATATGTTTCATAGTTGCTACCGTGCACCCTGACTGGTTCATCTCCTCCCCATAACCCTTCAGTAAGGGGTGTCCTGTGGGCTACCAATGGGCTTTGAGTCTCCACTCTGCACTCACCCACATTTTCAATGATATGAGTTTTTGTTCCTTGATGCTTGGTACCTGATCCCTTCGACATCTCGTGGTCACACAAGCTGGTGTGTTTCTTCCATGTGGGCTTTGTTGATTCTGAGCTAGATGGCCACTTGTTTATCTTTGAACCTTTAAGACCCTAGACGCTTTATCTTTTGATATCTGGGCACCATCAGCTTTCTTCACCACATTTGCTTATGCATATATTTGTCTTCATTGATCATATCAGGGAGGTGGACACCCATTGATATGATTTTTAGTTCTTTGATGTCTGATAACTGGTCCCTTCTGCACCTTGTGGTCAGACAGGCTGGTGTGCTTCTTCCATGTGGGCTTTCATGCTTCTCAGCTAGATGGCCACTTGTTTATCTTCAAGCCCTTAAGACCCCAGACGCTATATCTTTTGATAGCCGGGCACCATCAGCTTTCTTCACCACATTTGCTTATGCACACATTTTTCTTCAGCAATCGTGTCAGGAAGGTGTGCATCCTGGAATGCCAATTTAATAGAACAAAGTGTTCTTGCATTGAATAAGTGCTTGAGTGGAGGCCCAATGTCCATCTGCTGTCCAAGGCTATAATCTTTATGAAATAGACTGACACATCTTTCTCCCACTCTATAAAGTTTACCTAAGGTCAAATTTGTCAAGCTTGGCAGGGGTGAGGTGGGGTGGGGTAATGGTAGATGTGGTGGTTATCACTGCAACTTCCCAAATCATTTCTGTTTTTTTCTTTCTGGGCACATGGAAGGAAGTACTCCCTGGTCCCTTTGTGGTTGGTGGCACCATTTTACAGAGTTCTGACCAATGAGTTGGGAGTGGAAGTGACAGGGCACTTAAATGCACCTGTAGGCCCCTGCGGAGAACACCTTTCCCTGTGGCTGGGCCATCTGGTTCCATCTGAGGAGGTGGCTGCTTCCTCAGGATGGGTTCCACTGTGACTGAGAAAAGAGCCTCCCTATTGACCTTTGATATTTTAACCACAGAGAGTGTGGTGGTGTTTAATCTGAAACATAATCTAGCCTACAGTAACTAACACGGTGTTCACATCATTTATCTGAGAGAGAGCAAAGGAGTGAAAGGTGGATTGTGCTGCAGAGAGCGCTAAAAGAGGGTGGAAGAAAAGAGGAGGGTAGAAATGCAGGTGATAGGAATTCTTTCAGCTGGGTATAAAGGACTTGGAGAGTTCTTGCATGACTTCTGAAATCAAAATCCTAACACTGCCATATTATAAACTGAGCAGCGATACTCACCATGTTGCCCTTGATAAATCCCAACTCACGGCAACTCTACGTGTCCGTGTAGAAGTAGGCCCCGGAGGCCTTTTCTTTTTATTTTTTAATCATTTTATTAGGGGCTCCATCCATACATACATCAATTGTGTAAAGCACATTTGTATATTTGTTGCCCTCACCATTTCAAAACATTTGCTCTCCACTTAAGCCTTTGCCATCAGCTCTGGGCGGCTTTTTAATGGTGGGGAGTTTGGGGGAATACATCACTGAGCCTTTTTCCCAACACACATTAGGGGACTCAAACCACCACCCTCTTGGTTAGCAACTGAACATATAAACCATGTTCACTACCCAGAGACTCCTTAATGCTAACTACTAAAATAGGTATGGGAGTGTAAAAACACTACTGAAAGATAGGACATTGTTCTACCAGCTTTTTAAAGCCCCCTTATAGCAAACGCTGAAAGGTGCATGACCTCACATGAATCTTTGTGACACATGTTGACAGCAGGTCTCAGAGCTTAAAAGTATTTGTAAGTTTATTGAGAAATTTTTAGAATGTATATATATATATATATATGTATATATATATATATATATGAACAAAAGCATTTTTGAGTCAGTCTGGCTTCAGTTCAAATCTCAGTTCTCCTTCTTGCCTTTAGTGAGCTGCATAATCTCTCTACACTTCAATGCCCTTATCTCTAAAAGAGCGATAAAAACGGGACTCTTTCAAAGGTTGGCCATGAGCACCAAATGAGGGTCTATTGGTTAAGTGTCAAGTTCAATAGTTGGCACTGCTAAATGTGCTAGTGTTTTCTATTAGAATCCAAACCAGCTGCCCTGACTCGTCGGGACCTGTGGGTGTCACAGTAGAACTATGCTCCACAGAATGGCAATGGCTGGTTTCCCACTGTTGAGCAGCTAAGACTTTCGCCCGAGGCACCCCTGGGTGCACCTGTCCCTTCCACCTTTCGGTTAGCAGTGAACTGCGTGAAGGATATCCAGTTTCGTCTAGTTCCCCAAATGCCCGAGGGTTGGTCTGTCTTTGAACAGCCATGCCTTGAAAACAGTACACGTTATGGCCTGACCCACAGAGCCACCTCGCCATGCCCTTCGCAGAATACGAGCAATATTCTACGTTAAGAATACGAGCAACGTTCTACGTTAAGAACTTTTCAGGGTTCAATGATACACCTCTGCCTGCAGTGTCTGTCCAATTACCTCCCATATATGTTAGCCCACTGTAGAACTCTCCCCTGTCCCCCCCTCACCAAAAAACCCCAAGCCCATTGCCATCCAGTCAATGCCAACTTCTAGAGGCCCCCCCAGGAGAGGGTAGACCTGGCCCCAGGGTTTCGGGAGTAGAAAGGCCCATCGTTCTCCCAAGGAGAGACTCGTGGTTTCAAACCGCTGACTTTGGTTTAACTGTTGGCAGCTCAACTCCTAGCTGCTATGCCGCCAGGGCTCCGCCACTGTAGAACGGACACAGATATGTAAGCTGGACAATCCAAATAACGTAAGATGGATAGACTGGGATAAAATCATTTATGCACCAAGATTCTTTTAATCCTAGGAAAGAATCCAAAAAATATCCTAAGAATAAAAAAAAATCAAAAAAGTTCATTTAAGATTTATTTTGGGTTCCCTTTGGGTTGCTTGGCATTATTAATTGACTGACAGGGAACAATCTATCATGCTCATAGGCGCCCCTGTGCATTGGAACATCAATCTGAATGCGGATAATCTCTGGGAACGAGGAAAACAGTTGCAGCTTTCGGGAAGTCTACCTATGATGGTCTCCAAAGAGCAGAGCCAAGTTCTTTCACCAGGAAAATCATTCCAACGGATTAGCGCACTAAGGGCGGACACACCTCAGATTCTGTTTCTCAATCACAACCAAGGACTGAAACCTCCATCCAAACCCTGGTTCTTCAGTAGCCCCTCCAAGAGCCCCAGCCAGAGGAAAACACAAAAGTCTTCGAAGCAGATTATAAACTGAGTCAAAAGACTCTAGCAATGTATTCATCAGGGATAGAAGAAAGTTATTATTTTTCCGAAGTGCGTGAGGATGTATTGTGGCATGCAAGGAAAAAAAAACCTACACTGGACTTCACAAAGGAACCCTGCTGGTGGAGTGGTTACGAATCAGGCTGCGAATCACAAGGTTAGCAGTTCAGAACCACCAGCCACTTGTGGAGAAAGACAAGACTTTCTACTCCCGTCGAGTTACAGTTTTGGAAGCCACAGGGGCAGTTCTGTCCTATCCTATAAGTTTGCTGAGTAGGAACTGAGTCAATGGCAGTGCCCTGGTGGCTATACCCTGGGCCGCTAACTACAAGGTCAGTAGGTCAAGACAACAGACACTCGTGGGGCATGTATTGCGTGCCCCAATACATTCTCACTAACTTTGGAAAAATAACAACTTCCTTCTAACCCTGGATGATATAAAATACAGTCAAGTGCAGCTACTTCCTCACTTTAAAAGCTTTCGTTGACTGCCCAGGGCCTTCAGAAGAAAGTCTGCTCCTCGAGCCAGGTTAATACTTCGCCCCAAACAGCACCTCACGCTGCACTGCCCATATGCCTCAACGTCTACCTTCCTCTTCATCCTTTGACCCAAAGATCTTCCTCACTGCCAAGGCCTGAAGAATCCTTCCTGCCATTGAATCCTCAAATACAAGGCCCCGTCTGTTCTCCATGGACTCTTCTGTGAGTCTTCCCTCTAGCCCACTGGTGCTTCCCCCACGGCAAGTTGTCCACGACACGACTGTTATCACACTCACCACTGCCCTTTACAATTACTCTATAGTCCTAGCTCCTGGGATGGTGATTCCTGGAGAAGCAGAACTGGGCTTCAGAGTCCAACACACACTGAGGTAAATTAAATCACAAGTCCGCCATTTGTGGAGCAGGATATTCCACTTCCCCCAAGCCTCAGCTTACTATCCCCAAATGGGAGTGGTGCGTAGCTCAACCATTTGTCATGAGCTCTTAATGGGAAGGCTGCGCAGGGCATGGAGCAGATTGTTTAGTAAATGTCGGTTTCTCTCCTTAGCCTCTCACACAGGTTTCACGAACTTCCTTAAAGCAAAGGCGTTTTTCACTCTTTTCTGTGTGTCCCCAGAGAACAATGCAGTGGATATTCAAATAGGGCTCAAAAAAGGAGACGAGAAGCTGATGAGAAGGAATAAAGGAAAGGAAATCGTTTAATGAATTACTAAAACTAGGAGTAAATCAAGAGATCCGACTCTGTGAGCACGACAAGAGTTGTTGTAAACAGTGGTCACGGGACTCTGAGACTCCCAGTAATCCCTGAGCGTGGCTGTGCAGCTGCTGCTGCGTGCAGAGGAAGGGCGGGAGGAGAGGCTGGGTGGACAGTCCCCAAGAGAGGGCATGTCGCTCAGATTAGGACTGGCATACTAATTCAAAAAAAGAATCATTCCTTAAACTGCTCCCTCCTTATCCAAAAGTCAGCTGCTTGTTCTTGGAAGAAAGATGTGCCGTCTGCGCCTGTAAGGTGGACAGTCTTGTGAACCCTCTGGAGTAGTTCTACAGAGTCCGAAATGGTCACTGTGAGTCACAATCTCCTGGCCAGCAGTGGCTTTTCCTCGGCTCTAAGCACTGGGCTTGGTATGAACCGATGTTCTCCACCTTCCTCGTGCCGCGACCCTTTCATACAGTTCCTCATGTGGTGGTGACCCCCCAACCATAACATTATTTTTGTTGCTACTTCATCACTGTCATTTTGCTGTTATAAATCGGGCGACCCCTGTAAAAGGGTCATTTGAACCTCCCAAAGGGGTCGGGGCCCACAGGTTGAGGACCACTGGTATAAATGAAGACACACATACACTTAAACAGATCTTACTCTGATGAGGCCTCTGTTATCAAGGAGGAGGGATTATGTGGAATCAGAATGGATTCAGTGGCAATATCTGCTGTTTGTTCTTTTGTTGTTGTTGTTGTTCTTTTTGTCTGACTAGCTAGAACAGTGATTCTCAACCTATGGGTTATGACCCCTTTGGAGGTCAAATGACCCTTTCACAGGGGTCACCCGATTCATAACAGTAGCAAATTACAGTTAAAAAATAGCAACGAAAATAATTTTCTGTTTGGGGGTCACAGCATGAGGAACTGTATTAAAGGGTCACGGCATTAGGAAGGTGGAGAACCACTGATCTAAAAGAAGGGGTGGACAGTGGTGGCTTAGTGGAAGAATTCTCACCTTTCTTCCAGGAAACGGGTCTAACCCAGTGCACCTTGTGGATTGAGTGCCGGTCTATCTGTGTATGGAAACGTGTGCTGCAATGCTGCTGATGAACAGGATTCGGTGGAGCCGCCTAGACTAGGATGGATCAAAGAAAGGCCTGGCAATCTACTTCTGAAAATCAGCCAATTGAATCCCTGACAGTCATTACAGACCAGTACTCAACAGACCAGGGGAAGGGGGAGGGCCAGGCAGTATTTGCTTCATCATGCATGGAGTCACCATACACTGAGGAGTTGGCTTGTCGGCAGCTAAGACCTGCCCCTAGATTATGGATCTGCTGATAAACTACCTAGGAGTAGTGATGAGACATTTCTAGCACCGGCAGTTTCCGTAGTGTGAACACTTCCGCTACAGCTAATTTCAAGCCACCAATGATGTATTCACACTTAGTATTTGACAACTGGTTCTCAGATGCCTTCTAAACACTGTCAATGCTCTATCATCTTGATTCCTCTTATCCCTGTTACCTTTTTAGTCACTTGGCAAAGAATGGACCTTATTAGCTTGTTGTATCCTCACTACCTGATGCACAAGGACATGACGATGAAAGAAACAGCCGATTTTTCTGACAGTAGTTCTAGATCAAGAGATCAGATTGAGAGAAAGTTGAAATTAGGTGTTTCTGGGTTTGAATGATCCCTATCCTCTCTGTCCCTCATGACTACAGATAACCGAGAGTAGACACCATCACCAAACATGCAGAACGCAAACACGTCTTCTTGCCAAATATAATATTGAAGACGACCATCTGGAAATGGAAATGAAGAGACAGAAACGCTGCTGGAAACTGAAGAAGGGCCAAGGTCATCAAGATGGCAGAGAGGAGGCTGAGATGGGAAACCAAATTTCTCTGAGTAGAAATAACATGGGAAATATGTATCTGAATGCTAAAGATCACAGGAAAATCCCAGTCCCAAATCAAAATGGAAGAGAGCAGATCAGACTAATGGAAAAGGGAAAAAAATCTAACAAAAATCTATTTATAATTTTAATAATGGCCTAACTAACAAACAAGAAGTATGTCTCTGGCTCTGTCTGTATCTCTCCCCTCCTAACAAAGAATATACTGGGTGCAAAGGCTTAACATGTTCAGCTGCTAGATGAAAGGCTGGAAGTTCAAGAGGCACCTCGGGAGAACGGCTTGGACATCTACTTCCAAGAAAATGAGCCATTGAAAATGCTTCTCCAACACACACAAGGTCGCCCTAAGTCGGCAGGTATATGGGATCCAGCCCACATCTGGATGGGCCCTCAGGGACGGTTGTGTAGCTGAATGGAAGAAATAAAGAGGCAGACAAAAGTTTAGGGGTGTTTACCTCCTCCATGATATCAGGAGCCAGGTAAGAGAGAGCGAGAGAGAGACCGAGAGAGAGAGCGAGAGAGAGAGAGAGAGAAAGAGAGAGAGAATGTATTCCTACAACAGCTAGTGGTATAAGAGGGCTTGCAAGCCCTCTTAATTAAAGGTAACCGCATACATAACAACCCTAGAGGTCCCTGAGTTCACTGGGGGAGTAACCTAACACCAGTGCTGGGGCAGGTAAGGGGGGTGACTGTCCCTGAGCAGGGAGAGCAGTAGCAACATGTCTGCTCCTGTACACAAAGCTCCCAGCCAGATAGCAATCAGCCATGTGCTTGTGAGAGGGAACTTTAAGGTAGCATTATTATGGGAGGATATTGTGAGGATTCATCTTAAATATGAGAATGTGATTGGGACTCATCTCTAATTCACAAGGGTGAAGCCCTCCCTCCACCCAGAACCCTGGCCTCCTACACTTCTTAAATATGAGAATAAAGAATCTGTCCACATACACTCTCTTCCCAGTTCTTGGTTGTTTCCCTTAGTTTCCTCTTCTACCAAGAAGAGGAGGTCAGCTAGCAATGCTTCCGTCCCGGACAAGGATTCAGCCTGGACCTCCCAGAGGGAAGACATGTCATCTTCACAAGGTGGGTTTCTGTTCTCCAGAGCCAGTTGGAGACCCTGCTGGGAAGCATGTTGTTTTGCTGACAGGTGTTCATAAAAGCAGATTTCTTTTTATGGCTCAGTGAACCTTGATTGAATTAAAGTGAGCCCAATTCCTGGTGACAACGCTGGGCTGATCCAGCAGCCCGAGTGTGGGCAGGACCGGAAGGTGGAGCTGGCTCTCCGCTTCGTGACTCTGCTTCCTTCCTCTTTCTAGGGACTCAGGACTCCAGGAGTCCCGGTGTTCGGCGCTCCTCTCACCACAGCTGGTTCTTGACTTCCGTCATAAAGTTCAGTAACCTGAACTCAAGCCACACGGAGGAAAACTCAGGGATGTTGGGCCCCAATGGAATTAATTTTATTTACATAGAGATGGGCAGGAGAATTACTTTTATTTACACAGAGATGGGCAGGCTTGTGTGTGTAAATTACTTTTATTTACACAGAGATGGGCAGGACTGGATTGCGTTTTCATCATTCTGTGTAACCTGAAGAGTGAAAAGGGAGCTGTCGGAGACTTGAGAAAAAAAAGAAATGACAAGAAAAGCTGTGCTTTGAGGTTACTTGTTCCCAAACCTAGCGTGAATCCAAGAGAGAGGCAGAGAGGCCGATTTTAATCGTGAGGTTCTCTCCATCACTGTTACCCAACTCAAGGAGACTATAATTCCCCTCTGTGGGTGTTGCAGAATACTGCCAGCAGGCCTGTGTCTGCTGAGCTGGAAGACAAAATGTGTGAGACAAAGGGGTAGAAAAGGAGGCAGAACTTAAGGACACCATTATACCCAGGAATGGGCGAAAGAAAGAACAAGCAGGCTATCCGAGAGAGAGCAGGAGGGAAGGCAATTCCCCAGGCACCGGAGGCTTGTGTGAGTCAGAGCTGGCAGAGGCAGCAATGAGATCACAAAACAGCATGCTTGGGAGCCTGGAGATTTGTTTAAAACGGCACATAGAGTAGAAGCTCCGAGGCGTTGAAGTGAATGCAGAACTCTACTATGGATCCAGACAGGGTGCAACCCCGCAGAAGTGGCATCTTGGGAGTGGGAACGAAGAAACCAAGAACTTTGGTTTTTCCAAAGACCTGCTGTCTCAGCGTTACAGGTAGAAAAATGTTGAAATTTTTAAAAAGACCAATATGGAAGTCACTATACAGTCGACCACGTAACGCGAGGGAAGAAGCGTGCTGCTTTAACGAATGTGAAATGGGAGCTCAAAATGTCTGGGTTCAAATACTGACTCTGCCATTACCCTGCTGCGTCTTCCCCAGCCCCCAACTCCCTTCTTCCTTCTCCTCAGCTCTCCTAACTTCTGTGGGTTTGAAGGTCTCCAGCAAAATAAGAGAAGTAGACTGTGTGGTCTGGAGAGGGGCTTCAAGCTTGAACATCCTAAAATGGGGAGAGGAGAATACAGATAAAAAGACTTTTAAATTTAAGACAGCACTCATCCTGCTCCAGAATAGTAGGGTCCGGCACTGCCATCGGCGCAGCCTCTGCCCAGTTGTCAGCAAGGAGCCAGAGCTGCACTGGTCTGTAAGGAGTGGACTTCGTTCCGGACTGATAGTTTTTTCCAGCAGCCCCCACCTGCCCTGCCTAAACCCACAGCCCAGAAGGGCTCAGCCTTCGTCTCAGGACATTCCATCCCTTGGATGATTTGATGACGTCTCTGTCTCCTAGCCTCCTACCAGGGTACAATTTTCTCAAAGCTAAGAAATCCTTCCCAAGAAAATAAACACTCTCCAACAACCATTCCATTCTGTTACCTGCTTGGATTATATAATAACTATGAGGTCCAGGCTCTCTTACCGATCCACAAACAGAAAACTCACAGCCAGCATGCTGAACTTCCTTTTTCCCACTGTCCAAAGACCTAGTGACTCCCAAGTCTCTAAAAGACAGCCGTCAGTGCCCACCCACTATGATAGTTGAAATAAAAAGAAAAAAAATTTTTTTTTAACTTTGCTGCTTCATCTGTGCCCAGGACAGAAACTCAACTCAAAATCTGTGAAGTCCTTAAGAATGTTCCTGTTCTATAGACTATCTTCTTCAACAACAACAACAACAAGAAAATATCCTTCCTAATGTCCCAATCTGCTCTGGGGAGGGAAAGAACAGTCCGTAGATTTCCTGGCTCTGTTGAGGATAAACTAGACCCAGGTACATCTTTTGAATAAAAGAGAGCTACCAATAACTGGGAATTGGCATCATTAAGCACCTATCAAGTAGTTATCAAGTTAAACATTAACCTCCTCGACACACACACACACACACACACACACACACACACACACACACACCAGTTTTGGTGAGCTCCCCATTCTGAAGAATTCCGGAAAGAACCACTGGGCCAAACAGACTTGAATTCTGCAGAGCACAATACTAAGTAAGGTACCAGTTTGAAAAAACCAAATATACAACTGCCTGCCCTTATGGGTTTCTGAGGTTGAAATGCTTTACTGTCACTTTTTATAGGACTAGAAGGCCTCGTAATTCTCCTGAGGAGTGGCTGGTGGTTTCAAACTGCTGACTTTGCAGTTAGTAGTCCAACTCCTAACCCACTACACCACCAGAGTTATGAAAGCAACAGCAGGTAAGAAAGGCTGGGGGCTCCCGTTACAGCTCCCTCTGTTCATCTGGATCAGTGTAGAAATGCAATCCGCTCCGGAATGCCTCTTCAGGAATAAGAAGGGCGAGGATGTTCCTGGAATGCCTCCCCACTTACAAATCAAAAGGCATTCCTTCCTCTTATCATCAGGACACTGTGTGCATTGGCTTGTTGGGAAGAGGAAGTGAGATAATGCATGTAAAGTGCTGAGCAAGACCGTGGCCCACACAATAAATGTAATGATGGTAGGAATTGTGCTTAAATTTGTTTAAAGGACTGTCTCCTGTTTATTGACTTCCTTGGCATCGGGAAGATTGAGCGGCAAGGCCATAAATAGCTCTGCCGCATACTCCAGAGATTTCTGTGCTCTTTTCTGGTTGTCTCCTAATGAACCATCTGTTAGCCCCAGCAGGGCAGAAAGACAGGCCTGGGGTCACCCAGGGAAGGTGAAAGCCCTGGAAACCCTCGGGGCAGTTCTCTGCATCCACAGGGCCACCATGAGTCAGACACCACAATGACAACAGAGCAGTCATGCAACACATTTCCTGATATCTGGAGGAATAACACCCCACCGGTCCTCCCACTCTCAATGACCAAGAAATTGAAGTGCTCGGAACTTCGGCCTGACAGTAATCCCACAGAGATGCGTGGTAGGACTCAGGGGAAGCTTTGGCAGAAAAGTGAAACCATCCCACACTGGACAAATGTTGTCCGGAGAGAAATGGGGTAAACAAAGCACAGAGCCCTAATGAAAAGCTATCATCTCATAATAGATCCCCAAACCAAACAGATTCCAACACATCGCCACCCTATGCAATTTCTGAGACTGAGTCTCTTTAGGGGAGCACACAGCCTCATCCTTCTCCCAGGAAGTGGGTGTTGGGTTTGAACCACTAACCTTGCAGGTAGCAGTCCAATGCCTACTCCACCACCAAGGCAGACGACGGAGATCTCCACCTCTTCTTTCAATAGTACGTGACACCTCACAATCCTTTGTTTCCCTTTACTTTAGACACACAGTTGTTTCCTTGCAGGCACAAAACCATTTTTCATAGGCATCAAAATGAGAAGGCTTTGCTATAATTTATAAACTGCTCTACTTCTGTCAGGACACAGAGATGATATAACAAGTTCGCCCTTGGCACATAACTATGCAGAAAATAAACGAAGGCAACATGAATAATGTCTCAAATTCACTGCCCTAGAGTCAGTTCTGACACACAGTCACTTACAGGGCAGAAAGTAGGACTGCTGCTCAGGGTTTCTGAGACTGTAAATCTCTACGGGCACAGCTAGCTTCTTCTTGCCCCTACAGAGCGGCAGGTGGGTTTGAACTCCCAGCCTTTCAGTTAGCAGCCCAAATCCTAACACTTGGAGCCAGCAGAGATCCTTGAATAATATCTGGGCTCCAGAAAAGATGGTACATATGCAACAGTTATGAGATAGTGTAGGGGGGAAAATGGCCATAAAACTTTTCATTTTGATCTTGTGGTTAGGGCTGTTAAACTGGTCAAAGACTAGGCCATGTCATCATTTTTGTAGTTTCTAAGTCATGTTTTTGGAAACACAAAGGGCATCAGTGTTCTGCCTCCTCAGCTTTATAAAGGGTCAGGCCTCCTGACAATTCCTGGTGCTTCTAAATCCTGCTTTCAGAAATACAAAATGCAGGTGTAACCCAAAACTTTCCACCCCAGGCAAATCATGTTCCACCCCTTGCCGAATGGCTGACTCATCTCACGTGTCATGAGTCTTTACGGTTCGGACAATGCATATGCTCTGCAACTCAAAGCAATAAGGGCAACTTGGAAAAGACAGGCTTTTTTTTTTCTTCAATTTATTTAATACATTCTAATCAAATAGTAACAGCAGTAAATAAAACACTTGGAAAAATAGGCAGGTATCCCCCTGTATCTGGAAGAAAATTACGTCAAAGTATTCTACATGGTAGAAGGAAGATGGCTGTTGATGTCCATGGCTAGACAATTTGAGGACAAGTTGGAAAGTTTTAAAGCCATTTCCAAAAAAATCAATGGCAACAGGTTGAAACACAGCTACGTCAGGGGTGAACTGTCTGTTCTACATCGGTGTTATTAACAGGGTTGGGTTGCACCTGTATAGCACGACATTCTTGTCTTTAACCTTAAAGGAAAAGAGGAAGTTTTTTCCGTTTGCACCAGTTTGAAATAGTTCTGAAATAAGGCTCCCTTTAAATGGATTACTACAGTACTCATTCACATGAGAGAGTTCATACATGTAGTAAAAAAGACAAATACAGGATTTCGTGGTCAATTTTTTTTGGTTGATTTGGTTAATTGCATAAAATGATGGATAAATACTCACAAGCACAATCTGTTTCCTAAAACTCTTGGGTGCACCAGAATGCAAGAACTGTGAAATGACTGATCACCAGGCAGATGAGATTAAAGTTCACCTGGGTCTGCCAGGTTCCTCCCACTTCCACAGCCTCCTGTGGAGAGCTATCCATCTACAGCCACTGGCACTAGGCCGAACACCTCGTGGAAAGGAGCCACAGAAAGGCAAGGTATTCGGATAAAATGCTCCCACAGTGTTCGGGTGGGCCATTTTACCATCAATTGGAAAGGATCAAGTGCTCTTGCTCAGCCTTAGGAAGGGAAGCATCACTCAGGTAGAGGGAGAGGGGAGAGCTCTTTAAATACCTAGCTACCTCTTCACACTCTTAAGTTAGATCCACTCCCGCTGTTCTTAGAAAGCATTCCACGCAGTCATCCAGCACAGTCCCTCAAGGTTTGGTTCTTTCACATAGCTGCATTCGGAGAGACTCTAGATGAGGCATGTTTAGAACAGGAGAAACATTTATACCTGGAATTTATACTCTTCCAAGTACTCTTTTAGTCTTGTTGGTAACGGCAGTCCCCAGATGGTACCGGTACATTTGTTAATGGTGAGTCTACAGAGATGCTGCAGAGATGGTGCTGCCGTGTAGAGTGGTTTGGTCAGATAGAGGTGAACAGTGCCGTTGCGGGGGGCTTCCGGGCCAGTTCCCTTATCCTTGCACATCTGAACATAGTAGTCGATCAGATGAACCACACTCTCAAACTGTTTCAGCTTGGACTTGACACATATGATTGAGTCCAATCTGAATTTCCCATCTTGGTATTCGATTCGCAGATTAGTTGGTCCAGCTGATGTCTTAACAGATATTGTTAGTAGGTAGTCTGAATGCGAACTATCTCTAATCAAGAAAGTTCCTTCTGGCGCCTCTTTTAATTTCTCTTTGGCTTCGTTAACAGTCATACCTCCCCAGTACCATCCTAGGGTTTAGTTCAAAAAGGAAGGGGGGAAAAAAGTGGAAAATAATTATTATCAGAATAGGGAAAGTACCTGGCAATCATTTTTCTAGCTCCTAAAATAAAAACATGAAAAAGATTATGAGTGAAAGTTTACCAGGGGCGCCCGTAAGTATGAAGGGACTTAAAAAAAATGTTCTAGGGAAAATTCCATTATCTTTCCATTCCATTTTCCCACCCGCTGATTGGGGTAGAAATGTAATGTCATTTTGAATCCATTTTACTTTGTGGACATAAATGAGTCTGTTTTCTTTTCCAAGAAAAGCTTTAAGCTCTCTTTTGTTTCTCCTACCAAAACACAAGCAGATTTGCAAGAGGATACACTGGCGGCCAAACGTGATGTTATTCAGTGAAATCAAAGATTTAAAGTAGAGTTGAAATAACGCAGCATTTAGAAATAAAAGCCAGGTCCTTAGGGAGGGGGGAAATAGTGGAAACCTTAGCTCCAATAGTTCCAGTAAATAAAATCAGAAGCAACTTTTAGGGTGCTTTGTGTGCCTTGCCCCACCCCACCCCAGAGAACCTGTCCTGGCAGCTTTTCTTTGTTCAAAGCCCTGGGAAACACTGCTATCTACCAGTTTAAAAAATAAGCCCTTGTAGGATCACTTCCGTCTGCTGCTTTTGATTACAACTGCCTTTCAATCAGAGAGAAATAAGCGAAACCCAATTGGTGATTAGTTCTTCAAGTTTACAATCTGAACTAAACTCTTTTGGACTTTGCCTTAATTCAAATGCAATCACAACCATGGGTCGCCCCAGCATTCTCTGTATGATCTGCCACCAACAATTCCCCAGGTCTATTCTGTTTTCAAAAATGCCTTTGTCTGTCTGTATCGAAGAAGAAGCGTAAACAACGTGTCCTACCTACCGCCACCCCCACCCTCCACCCCCGTAAAAAAAATTGCTCCGAGTCTTGAAATCTGCTGAAGGAAAAATTAAAAAACAAACAGGCACTTCAAACAAGGAGTGGGGCAGGGGGTAGTTTCTCCGTAGTGCTATTTAAATGTCAACTTTGCGTCCAACGGAAGCTTTTAGGACCCAGATTTTGAAAGCCTTTGTAACCCGCCAGAATTTTTTAAGAGTATTCAAAAAATGTTTCTCTTATTTAGATGTTAAAAAGCGGCCTCGGTGAGTACGCTGCACTTGAAACAGTCAATGCTCTGGGCCGGCCTGCCCCTGGAGGCTGCGGCCGGTGGGCTCCCCTGCGCGGGCTCCTCCGAACCGCCGCAGCTACGGGCAGGCGGGCAGTCTGGCCTCGGCCGCGGAGATCCCGGACACAGCGGCGGCTCCGCCACCCGGCCGGATGCGGCTAAAAGTGCGGGGAGTGCGGCGGCCACTCGCCGCCCTTGCATCCCGGGGAAAGAGGGGCTGGGCGCTTTCCCGCCAGTCTTGGAACCCCCAAACAGCCACGGACAAGCAGTCCAGGTCCAGCGTCCTCGCAGGCTATGCCCAAGGGGCCCTTCTCGTGCTCTGCCCTTCCCTACGCTACCGAGCCCCAAGAGAATCACTTTCCCTTCGCGGTCCCCAGGCCCCCTACGCTGCAGAGGGGACGGGAAGCGAGGGAACGACTTCAGCCCACTTAGCTGCCACCTCAACCCCTTATCCCAGCGGAGGTCCCCGCCAGGGCAGCAGCCTGCCCAGTCTTTGGGGAGGGGCCCCCTCCAGCCCCATCCACGTGCGGGGCGTCGCGGCCCGTCCCTTCCCTACCTGTTTGACTGAGCTCCCGCAGGGCCTTCGTCAGACGCGCCGCCTCCGGAGCCGGCTCCTCGCCCGACCCCACGGTACCCCACTGGCTCCGCGTGCCCTCCGCACCATTCCCGGAGGGTTCGAGGCACCGCAGGGTCATGAGGTCACCGGAACAAAGACAGGTGTGGGCCTGAGCTGGAGTCAGAGAGGGGCGCGAGTCCTTCCTGGAAGCCAGCGGGAACCCCAAAGAGAGTCCCTGCGGGATGTCCGAAATGGAAGCAGAGGGGGAGGGGACACAGAGCTTCCGGATCTTCCTCCCCAGGGCTGAGCCGGCAGATCGGAAAGTCGCCCGCAGGCCCGGACACCCACAGTTCACCTGTAAAGACAAAGTGGGAGGTTGGGGTCAGCCCAAATGAGACCCCTGGGGCTAGGTGCTGGTGGAGGAGGTGAGAGTGTAGGGAGATGGACGATCCCACAGACTCTAGTACCCCTCTCTCTGTTCCTGCACCATCTCACCCCCCAAATCATCGAGTTGTCGCGAGGGCCCAGCCCTGGAGGAAGGATGCCCAGGGAGCTTGGGTACAGGTTTGGGGCGCCGAGGGAAGGGAGAGAAAGAATGAGGGTGGAGAATGGGGTGTCTTCCTCTCGGTGGATGCAAAAAGAGTCACCTGCAGGTCTGATGGGAACCGACTCTGGTCAAGGACTCGGAGGAAGGAAAAGAATTCAAAGGACAGTCGAGGTCCCCAAATTGGGACCTTCACCCCACGTCTTGCGCGTACTCCCCGGCAGCCAAGTCGGCACAAGCTTTGCTTCCCCGCTCCTCGCCCCCCGCGCCGCCTCCCACTACAGTGCTGCGGGCTCCCCGGGGCCCGAACCACGGCCGGAGCGCGGCGATCGGAGACCCCCTGCCCAGCCGCATCGGCACCCCGCAGCCGCAGCGGCCTCGCTCCCCTCCCCCGCCTCGTGGAGCTGGCTCCGGGCAGGGGCAGGGGGCGCCGCCGGGCGCCGCTGTGGCCGTCCCCCGGCTGGACCAGCCGCGGCTGCGGGCGCTGTCGAGGAATCGGCCGGCGCGAGGGGGAACTCGGGGCTGGGACCGAGCGAACGCGCGCACCCAAACGCGGCGGGACGTGCTGCAGACCCACGCCGAGCCCTTACCTCGGCCTGCGCCGCCGCCGCCTCCGTGCCAGGCAGCCTCCCCAGAGGACATGGGGCGGAGGAGCCGGGAGGGGCCCTGGAGAGGAGGGGTGTCAGCCGCCGAGTTTCCCCCGCCGACGTTCAACTCGGGGAGACGCTGCCGGGGGATGCGGCGCGTCCTGCGTGGAGCGCGGGCAGCGGCCGGCGGAGAGCTCCGTGCAGCGGGCCAGCGGGCTCCCCCGGGCTCATGCCTTCGACTGCACGCTCCTGCCCACTCTGCGCTCGGGCACCCGCAACGCCCAGCCTGGACTGCGGCGGGGTTTCCCTGCCACTGGGACCGCGGAGGTGGGAAGGAGAGCGGGAGGGAGGGAGGGAGGAAGGAGCGAAGGCGGGAGGCAGGCCGCTGGGGAGGAGCGGGAGATCAGGTTATGAGGATTATTAATCTGGATGGCAGTTTAGGGAAACCGAAAAAAAAAAAAAACCACTCCAGCGACTTTCCGACGCCCGGAAGGAACCGGAGAAAGCAGGCAGCAGCACCCGGCCAGCGGGCAGCTCCACGGCTCGGACTCTCGCTCTGGGCGGCTCCAGACTGCGGAAGCAAAGCCTGACGGCCGCTCCCCGGCGCAGCCAGCCGCGCCCCGCGCCCTCCCCAGCGACCCTCCTAGGGGCGGAGCCTCCCGGGCTCCCCCCAGCGGTACCTGCCGCCAGGCCCCGCGCGGCCCCCCGCACTGCGACTGCGGGCGCTGGGGAGCCGGAGGCTGGACCCAGCCTGGGGAGGCGGCGTGCTCCGTCTGCGGCCCGCGCGGCGCGGGGCGACACATGTTTGAGGGGTGGGGGGAACCCCACGACCGTGAGCCGGCGCTGGGAAGACTTGGCAAGAGTTAAACGGAGGTCCTGGAGTGGAGTGTGCGCGCGCGACTTCCCAGACCCAGGCGCCTCCCCGGCTCCCCGCCCCCTGCTCCCCCTTCGCGCTCCCTGCTCGCCCCAGCCCAGCCCAGCCCGCCCGCCGGGCTGCGGCGGAGGCCGCTTTCCAGGAACTTTCCAGGAATCCGCCTCACGTGACCGCGCCCGGGCTACCGCGTTAAAGAGGCTCCGGCGTGCTAATGCCCAGGCTTGAGGGAGAGGGGCGCACAGTGCTTGGCTGCGGGGGAAGGGCATTCTAAGCCCCAGTAATCCACCCTCCTGTGACCCCCCCCCTCCCTGGCAACTCAGGGACTAGCCGGCGAAGTGCCCCCCAGCCCCAGCCCTGTTGGGGCCGCTTCATTCGGCACCCCACCAGGACGTCCTCCTTTGCCCTTGGCTCGGCACCGGACTGGGGAGGGGCGTGGGGTGGCGGGAGAAGCATCTTTCCCATCCTCCCCAGGCCTTCTCTTCTCCACCCTCCAAGCTGCACGTCGAGAGAGGGGTCCTGGGGAGACTGAGGGGTTCTGCAAGGCCCCCTGGCGCTCTAGGACATGTTCATGGGTAGGGGGACTCTTGCCCAGTCCTCTGTGACCCGCCCCCCACACCCAGGGAACGGCTGGAGCAAGAGAGGGACCGTCCTCTTCAGTGGATCGGGGTCCTAGGAGGAAACCCGGGCTGAGAGCGAGGCTACTAACTGGCTGCGAGCGGCGCCTCCTTAAGCGGCGCCGAAGCGCTCTGTCCCCTCCCCCTGGCGCTCTGCAGCCGCTGCCGGTGGCGGGCACCCGCCCAGCCTGGCTCCTCCCTCCTCTCGGCCGCCTTTTTCCGGCTCCGGCCCACAGGCCTCACCCGCCCCCCCCCACGCCCCTGTCCCTATGGAGGAGATGCCCTTACCTGCACACGCGTGAGGCACAGGGCAGCGGGTCTCCGGCCGCGCGGTCTGATAAGGACTCGCAGTTCCCCGGAGGATGAGCACCTTGGTACCAGGAATTTAGAGGGATCTAGGCACCTCTTTCTGACCGGGGACCCTCACCTCCTCCCACCCCCATAGAGGCTGCCAGGCCCTCGTCGGAAACTCGTCTTGCCTGTGTACCGGCCTCCAAAGTGTGACCTACTTTGAATGTGACCTTTTAAAGCATTCACACTCGTGGGAAAACCGGATCCAAAATTTCGATAACTATTTTTCTTTGAAATACTACTCTGTTGCATCACCACTCAAAAGCTTGAAAGGTCAATGGCCACTTTAGTTGAAGCGGTGGCTGTGGGGGAAGTTGGGCTTAGAAGGGGAAGCCAGGCACCGGAGGCGCGTTTATAAGCCTTGCGTGTGCCCCCCCTGCTGGCGCTGGGAGGAAGCATGGACCAGCGCCTAGACTTCAAGGACCACTGGATTCTTCCAATAATTTCTTGGGACAGATGACTTTCTCAATATTTCCTGATTTCAAGTAAATAACTCCATATGAGGAGCTTTAAAGAGTTTGGGGGTGGGAGTTTGTGGAAAAGTAAAATTAAAAATAAATGTTCTCATGAACTTTTTGAAGGCCCCAGGTACAAATGACAAGGCCTGGTAGCATAGTGGTTATATGGTGGCTGGTGAACAAACCACAGCAGAATTTGAAACCACCAGCCACTCCAGGAGAGGAAGGCGGGCCTTTCTACTCTCACAAAGTTAAAGTCTCAGAAACTCACAGGGGTGGTCTACCTTGCCCTTTAGGGTCACTCTGAGCTGGCCTCGACTTGGTGGTGGTGAGTTTGAAGTTTTGGTAAAAATTATGGAGAGCCTTGGTGGCGTCTCCTAAGGTCAATGTCAGTGGCAACCACAATATCAATGGTTCAAATCCACTAGCCAATCCTCAGAAGATAAGGTTGCCTGCCCCCAGTATGATTTACTACAAACCAATGGACTAGGTTTAGAACAACTTATAAGAGTGGTGAGTTGGGTAAGGGATATTTTCCAGTTAGTAGGGGGCTTTGTCAGCAATGCAGTCATATGCATAGAATCTTGGGGTTTTTTGAAAGTCTGGAGAGAGGAAGGAGATCTGGTGGCTTAGTGGGTGTTACGCTGCTGACCACAAAGGCGGCAGGTCTAAACCACCAAATGCTCCTCAGCCTCAGGAGAAGATGGGGCTTTCTACTCTGGTAATACAGTCTCAAAAAACCCAGAGGGACATTTCAACGCTGTCCTATATAGTCGCCAGGAGTCAGAATCGACTTGATAGCAGTGAGTTTGGTTTGGTTTGGTTGAAGGGGAAGGTGTTGGCTAATTAACCTCTAGTTAAAGCTTTCTACAAACTAGTTGAATAATTGTTCACAAAGTTATTTATCCTCGTTGGGCTTTGGGGTCTTTTTTATAAAATTAAGAAGCTCTGAACTCAGATTCTCTTTGAGGTGCTAGGGTGAATGAACACGCCAGATTCCATGTGAATGTGTGTAGTTTTAAGAACCAAGACATCTCGAGTTCTTTAAGTTCTAAATTATTCTTCTGTGGATTCTCTTCCTTAACAGACAACATCAGGTGAAGTCTGTCCCCACTCTTTGGTTGTGTATGCACATTACACTTGATGTTCTTAATATTTTAGTGAAATAAAATACATTTCCACTTGGTTATCGGTCAGAATAAATCTTCCAGAGCTCTTCCTTCTGTACGTCCATGCTGCTTCTTCAGACCTCTGTAGAGAAGTAGACCTGTGCTTACTTCTAACATCAATGCCTGGCCAGCTCGCGTCTCCTCGCCACAAGGAGCCATTGTCTACAAAGATTAGATTGAGCCAGTACCAGCTAGGGTGGCAGCAGGCTTTGCCGCAAAATCACATTGCCAGCTTTAATGTCTGCAATGGCTCCCGCATGTTGTTGACCTTTGTAATCCACAAGAAAGACATGGAAGCTGCTTGGGAAACTGTTTATGACATCATGGTTAGCTTGAAAAGAGGAAACTAGGAACTTGTTGTCTACCCTATAATTACAACATAATACAATTATGTCTGCACATAGAAAAGACAGAAGGAAACATGGGAAGATGAATACAGCCATTTTTAGGGTGACAGGCTTACAGTGAATTTTTTTAATTAGATTGTTCCTTACTACTACTCTAGCATTTTGGATACCGTCATGATTTTTCCAAAATTACATATGCATCACTGACTTCTTTATTCGAAAGCATTGTTTCCCAAACTTATGTTGTCTACCATCCTGTTTTCAGACAAAAAATTACTTGGTGTACCCCCTGGCAATTAAAAACTTCTGTACTAGAGCCCAGAAACTAACAATATGAGCTCAAAAGACAAACTCACTGCCATCAAGTTAATTCAGACGCATGGTGACTGGATAGGGCAGAGCAGAACTGCTGTGGGATTGTGAAACGAATTGTTTCTGGGAGTAGGAAGCCTCACCTCTCACTTGAGTAGTAGTTTAGAACTGCTGCTAACTGCAGTAGATAATCACTGTCTCGCCAGGGCTTCGACCGTAGCCCGTAATCCAGGATAAAGTGTAGGCACCTGCTTTTGCAAGCCCCAGAGACTGTTCCAGTGGCTCCCTCTCCTCCAAGCACACCAACCACTTTGGAAAACACTAATCACTAGGTCAGCAGTTTGAACCCACTGGCCACTTCGAGGGAGAAAGCTGTGGCTTTCTACTCCTGTAAAGACAGGGATAGAATCCAATCCATTTACATTGGTGTGGCAGAACTGAAGCCCAGTTTTTTGTTGAATTTGGTGAACTAGTTGTTAAAATGGCAGTTGGAATCTGAGTTCTCTCTTAAGGTGGGCGACTGGGCAGCCGCCCAGTGTAGAAATCATAGATTTACATTCCTTGCTTTGTGTAATGTTTCTCTGTGTATCAGCATATTATAAGCAGCTGTAGTGATATTCATTCCATCCATAGGCATAAAAATTAGATGGAAGAAAGACGGGCTTTATACTCCTGTAAACAGCTTCAATCTTGGAAACCCACGGGGGGTCGC
Source organism: Tenrec ecaudatus (assembly GCF_050624435.1). Classification (NCBI taxonomy): domain Eukaryota; kingdom Metazoa; phylum Chordata; class Mammalia; order Afrosoricida; family Tenrecidae; genus Tenrec; species Tenrec ecaudatus. The sequence continues at coordinate 33,749,511 of NC_134535.1, forward strand.
TACGAGTCAGCATCGACTCCACGCCAGTGAGTTTCATTTTGGGTTTCATGCTTGTCATACTTAGTGATCCATTTCACAAAACTCGTTCTACTTTTGGTGAAATGCTGCATTTTTATTGCCTTGCATTTGTAGCTTCACTAAGCAAGCATGGAGCATAAAGAGAAACAGTGCCAAGCAACCAGAGGGTGACAGGCTGCCATTCGTTTCAGCTTTATGTTATGCCCAAATTCCCACGCGATATTATGAGAGAATTATGCAATTCATGAAAGTGTTCAAAGAGCTACAAGATATTTTCAGAACAATTGCTGTAAGCTCAGCAGAAGTATAAAAGAGTTTCTCAGAGATGACCATATTATAGTCACAGAAGAGAAGGTGCCTGTTTATGACAGATCAGACACAATGGCAATGATCTATTTGGCCCACCTCGACAGGAATGGGATCCTACGCCTACACTGGAAAGTTGGCTAAGGATAAGTCACAGTCGATGATGCTCAGATTTGCAAATCAAAAAACAAAATGGAAATATCTTAAAGAGTAATTGTATTGTTTTTGTCAGATGTATTTCTTCATTGAGACTTTAAAACTTTCCTCTAACAATCTAGCTTTTTGTACCTCTTTTATTCTTATTTAAATATTAACTGAATGAAATAATAAACTTCCGTATATCATTTTGTAACACTTAAGACTGGCATTAGGGCAGCAAGCCAGGTGTTAAATTATTTGAATCCCACCACTGCAGAGTTCCGGAAACCCACGGGCAGTCACTATGAGTAAGCATCATTCCGTGGCACAAAGTTGGGGAAGTGTCTGCCTCTCCACAGGAGGGAAGTGAAGTGATCCCCTTTAGATTGACAACGTCTCAGAAACCCTAGAGAGGGTGCCCATGAGTTGAAACTGACAGACGGACTTGGTGGCCATAATATATATATATATATATATATATATATATATATATATATATATATATATATATATATATATATATTTCTTTCTTTCTTCCTTCCTTCTTTCCTTCCACGGGGCAGCTGGGGAGTTGAAACAGCCAACCTTTTGTTTAGCAGCCAAGCGATTCAGCCACTGTGCCCCCAGGTCTCTTTCATAAGTTCCCTATCCCAGACCTACTGCCATCAAGTCCATTCCAACTCAGTGACTCTTTCAGGTTTTCTAGGCTGACGGTCTTTACAGGAGCAGGGAGCCTCAGCTTCTGCCTGCAAATGGGTTTGACCTGCTTACTTGGCCCCTACGTCCTTTGACCAACTGAGAACTTTCAGAGAATAAGGGATTCCTAGGAAAGCCTATCGGCTATGCACCATATGACAGAGGGCTGGCTCAGGCCTGCAGTGAGGACAGAAGGCAGACTGATTGTGACCAAGCTGGAGAGCTTCTTTTGTTGTCTGCATCAAGGAATTGCCAGGGTAGGAATGTGCCAACAGAAGAACTGGGGGTCTTCTGCTTCCAATGCAGGAGTCAACATGTGCTCCATGCTGAGCTTCTATGAAAATTTTCATCTTTGTTTAGGGGTGAGAGAGCAAGAAGGTGATCCTGGGCCACGGTATCTGAAGCAGCTTAAGAAAGGAGGTATTCTTTTTCAAAGTGCCCTCCAGACTTTGAGGAGCCCTGGTAGTGTAGTGGTTACTCGTTGGGCTGTGATCCTCATAGTTAGCCGTTCAAAACCATTAGCACCTCCACAGGAGAAACTGGACTTTCTACTCCTGTAAAGAGTTACAGTCTCAGAGACCCACAGGAGGCTGCAATGGGTTAGCCTCAACTCGATGGCAGTGAGTTTGGTTTTAGGTTATACTTTCCCTTTTTTGACCCCCTTCCCTCCCCACACTGCCTCCCTATTTCTAGAGACCAGATGGCCCAGGTTAACTAATCAGGTAACCCTATAGAGCAGTGGTTCTCAACCTTCCTCATGCCATGACCCTTTAATGCAGTTCCTCATGTTGTGGTGACCCCCAACCGTCAGAAATGTGTTTTCCAATGGTCTTAGGTGACCCCTGTGAAAGGGTCATTCGACCCCCAAAGGGGTCTCGACCCACAGGTTGAGAACCACTGCCATAAAAGTTTGCTCAGTAGCATGACCAAGCCATTGTTGGTGAGTTGATTCAAATGCTGCAAGAGAAACAGTCTCTCCCCTTCTGGAATGAGGAGCAATAATGAGCATGGAAACCAACTCTCACCACTTGGAGTTCCTGGAGGGTGCTGTCGAGTCAATTCCAACTCTTAGTGGCTCTTCGTACCACAGAACAAAGCACCGCCCCATCCTGTGCCAACTGCACAGCTATTGTGCTTGAGCCCGCTGTTGTAGCCGTGTGGCCAAACCATCTCCCTGAGGATCACTGGGAGAGAATCGGTCAGAGAACGAAGGCAGTGGTGAGGAAAGCAGAAGTACGGTTTGCGTGGGAGGGAAAAACTCCTGAGCCCTTGAACCCAACGTCCCCCATGCTGCATGCTGCACTGCCCTGGCACTTCTCAGCTACAGCTCGGCCGGAGCTGGTTTGATGTGGGTTTCTGCAGTCTCGTATTAACAACATCCCAACAGGGTCACGGTGAGCTGGGTGTGGGGGACGCTGTGGGAGGGGTCAGAATGGAGAATTGAGAAGAGGAACAAGAGCTACTTCCTACTTGAAAGAAGGAGACTCTTTCGTCTGGGCGTTCTCAGTACGACTTCTCGTTTACAACAGCCTGCTCACTCCAGCATCGTAACGGAGGGCACTCACTAGAGTCCAAGAAAAAGGAAAAGGTACACATGTCACTGGTTTCAGTGCTCGGGGTCTAGGAGGGGACTGGGGAGTCACGCAGAGGGCTTTCCAGTAGGCCTGTGGCAGGTGGTTGTATCTTCAGTCTTTCCACCGAAGAAGTGGAAGGGACTCATGGTCTAGGGAGTGGCTGTCCATGCTATGTAAGCTTCCAACCAAACTCTGAGACATTCTCATGAAGCCGAGAGACTAGAGTTCATAAACCACTTGCCATGTTGATCTCTAGAATGTTGTCAGTGGGGGGAAGGTGGTGGAGGGGATGGGGCAGGATTTTCAACAAATGTGAACCAAAATTAAAATCTGTAGGCTTGATGCTGACTCACAGGGACCCTATGTAGGGATTCTAAGGCTGTGGATCTTTATGGGAGCAAATAGCCTCAATTTTCTTCCATACATTGGCTGGAGGGTTTGAAGCTCCAATCTTGCCACTAGCAGTTCAATGCTTACTTGACAGTGCCACCAAGACACCTTATATCTGTGACATGGCTCCTTTATCCTACACCCGAAGCTTATACAACATATTAGTTGTCTTCTTGCTCAATTCAATTCTGCAAAGCAAAAACCTACAGATTTTGCACATACATACCCGGTTTCTTTTTTCTCTTGGCCTGCCAGAAGATCTGTCAATATTAGATCTCATTCTCTCAAGAGAGTCATCAGCTATCCTCACTGACCCATAGCCCCACGGGGGACAACACTGGAGACACACGGCGGGAATTATGCCTGTCCTGACCCCACCACACTGAGGTGAAACAACAGAGCAGCAAGAGGAGCAGAGCAATGAAGTCCCCAGGGAACACCAAAAATAGACTCAACTGGGTGCCCCATCAGACTCAGCTGGAAAACACTCATAATGCACAACTAATAGACCTTGAACTATTTATAGGCCTTTTTTGCGGTGGGGGGCTTTTCTTCTTGTTGTATCTATTGTTCTATTTTCTAATGTTGCTTTGTTTTGCTCGTCGTGTGTTTGTGCATATCGATGTCTCTACATATCTATCTAGATGGGATAGTCAGGATAAACAAGCCAGAAGAGAGAACAATGAGACGATAGTTCCAGGGGGACTTGGGAGAGGGGGAGGTGGGAGAAAGGAAGTAGGTGGTAACAAACCCAGGGGCAAGAGAACAAGTGACTGAAAATCGATGGCAAGGAGGGTGTAGGAGGTCTGGTAGGGCTTGATCAAGGGCAATGTAACAGAGAGGAATTACTGAAGCCCAAATGAAAACTGAACATGATAGTGGAACAAGAGGAACGTAAAAGGAAATAGAGGAAAGAACAGGGAGGAAAAGGGCATGTATAGGGATCTAAATACGGGCATGTGCATATGTAAATACATATATATATATGATGGGGAAATAGATCTATGTGCATATATTTATAGGTTTAGTATCAAGGAAGCAGATGGACACTGGGCCTCTACTCTAGTACTCCCTCAACACAAGAACACGTTGTTCTAATAATCTGGCACTCTGAGATGCTCACCTTCCCTAGAAGACCACTGACGACAAAGCGCATGCATAAGCAAATGTGGTGAAGAAAGCTGATGGTGCCAGCTACCAAAAGATACAGCGTCTGGGGTCTTAAAGGCTTGAAGATAAACAAGCAGCCATCTAGCTGAGAAACAACAAAGCACACATGGAAGAAGCACACTAGCCTGTGTGATCATGAAGTCTCAATGAGTTCAGGTATCAGAAATCAATGACGCAGAGTAAAAAATCAAAATGTGAAGGAGGTGGAGATTACGGAGTGGAGGCCCAAAGTCAATCTGTAAGCAATTGGACATTCCCTTACAGAAGGGTCATAGGCCAATAAAACATACAGCTTTCCTCTGGTTCTTTAATGCTTCCTCCTCTCCACTATCATGACCCTAATTCTACCTTACAAATCTGGCTAGACCAGAGCATGTACATGGGTACAGATAAGAGCTGGAAACACATGGAATACAGGACCAATATTGAGAGTAGCCATACCAGAAGGGGAAGGGGAAGGTGGGGGGAGAATGAGGGAACTGATACAATGACGTACCTATAACCCCCCCCCTGGGGGATGGATAACAGACAAGGGGGTAAAAAGAGACAGTACAACACATGAAAAAATAATAATTTATAAATTATCAAGCATTCATGAAGGAGGGGGGAAGGGAATGAGCTGATACCAAGGACTCAAGTAGAAAGAAAATGCTTTGAAAACGATGATGGCAACATATGTACAAACGTGCTTGACACATGGATGGATGGATGGATTATGATGAGTTTTATGAGCCCCCAATAAAATGATTTTTTTCCCAAAAAAAGACAGTTATCAGCTGAAGCACAGTGAACGCTGTTCTCTTTATAAGTCATGGGAGCCCTTCCATTCACCACAGTCCTCACCACACCCCAATGTCTCCCCCACCCTGGGCATTTCTTGCCTTTGTCACTACCTTTGCACTGTTGTCTTCCTTATGGTAAGGAAATATTTCTCTGGATTGGTTTGTATCCACAGATAGTGCGTATTAGACAAAACACCTGGGTGCTGGAAAGGACACTCTTTGATATCCTTGTTGTCTCTGGATACACCTTTGTATCCACTGGCCACAGGACCTTTGTACTTGTTGTTCTGTTTGGAATGCTCTTTCCCCAGTATCTCATGGCATGGCTCCCTTGTTCCATTTAGATCTCTGCTCAAAGAGGCCTTCTTTTGCCAACGTTGCTAAATTATGCGTCCTTGTGGGTGATTTTTTTCCCCTTCTGTTGTATTTTTCAGCCCAGCACTTCCCTGGCTTCATCGTGTATTTGCTCATTGTCTCTCTCCCACTGAAATAGATGCAGAAACTTTGTTGTATTGCTGCTGTGTCCCTAGTGTCTGAAGCTGCTCCAAGCCCATGGTAGAAAGGTACTGACTGAATTAAGGATGCCGACTAACTGGCGGGTGAGGAAACGGAAACAGAAACGCACCCATTGCCTTCCTTCTAGCCTAGCTCCTTTACCATTTGCATCTTCTGCTTAGATGTGCTTCCCAGCTTCAGCTTTGACCTCCCCTTCAGACTCTCGAAGCTCTTCTGCGCTTCTTAAGCTTCATGAACCTGACGCAGCTGGGAGCAAGGAGGGGTGCCGAGAGTGCAGATGGCATGGAGTGACACTGTCAAAGAGGGTGACACCAAAATGACCAGCTATTAATGTGTGTGTCAACAGAAACGTATTCTGTTTCATAGAAAGACCCCTGTCGTGAGTTTTACTTGTGAGCCTATATTGATAATTATAACAATTAAAAAGTCCAGCCTACATGTATCTATATACCTATATAAGGCTATAAACTCTAAGCTAATTTCCTTTTGAACCATCGAATGTGCTCCCTGGCATAAGGGTTGCAAATTGGGCTGCTAATCGCAAAGTCAGCAGTTTGAACCCACCAGTGACCCGTGGGAGATGGTGAGGCTGACTGCTCCTGTAAAGATTGCCCCTTGGAAAACCCCCAGGGGCAGTTCTAACTGTGCCCTATCCAGTTGCTGTGAGTCAGAATGGAGTTGGTGGCAGTGAGAAATGAGCTGCGGTCAGAGCTGTCCTTATGACCCAGTCACAACACTTTGAACCACGCGGTTTCGTCCGCACCAGCCCCCACCTCCAAACACGTGTTGTTTTTGTTGCTGCTGGTGTTTCTATAGTCGCAGAATCTGTCAGAGTTCCACCTGTTTTCACCACAGAGAAGTTATTATTTGTGAAACTGTATCAATCACCTTTGGGGCAACAAACTACTAGTCATGAAAGCAGAGGTAGGAGAAAAAAGAGGCTTCTGTTTAGTTACTCATCATGTTGTAACTAAGAAGTTTCCATTCATTGTACATATTTTACAAACAATATTGTTGCTAGTGTTTGTGATAGTCTAAGAAATATTGCATGTAAGCAATGTACAACTACATTTATCATCTATTATCCTGTGATGAAAATTGATGATAAGCAGTACTAAGGATTCTGTGTGGTCTGGTCTGAGTGGAAGCCCCTGGAGTGAGGGTGGACCTGGTGATACTAGGAGTTACAGTGCTGGTTGGCACCAACAGTGATGATACCATTCCCTGGCAAACAGCATGGGAAAGACTCAGCCACTCAACAAAATCATGTGGGCATCCTCAACATGTCCCAGGTCTTGAGCCCAACTGTGGGACACAAATGGTGTTGCTGACTCGGGTTGATTCCGAATCATAGTGATTCTTAGGACTGAGTAGAACTGTCCTATAGGGCTTCCTAGACTGTAAATCTTTATTGAAGTAGCTCGCCAAGTCTTTTCTCCTACCAGCTACTCTGGGGGAAAACCATCAACTTTCCAAGCAAGCTCTAACTTCTTCACCACCAGGCCTTCCAAACGCTCATGTGACATTCTAACTCAGCCCTACCCTTAAGGAGGTCTCCGTCGGGGAGGGACACACAAAGAGCAAATGGGCAAACAATCTATATTCGGTGCTGAAGGCACAGAGTGGTTTGGCCCACAGTCAGGAAGCACCTGGGGACATCCAGGAAGGTGTCACAGCAGAGGGGACTTTGTCAACCCCCTTACCTTGTCTGAACTGTTGTTTCTCCCAGTGAGCCACAGGGCTGTGGGCTTGAGGACCTCTCCTTCTCATTCTAATCATCCGTCGTCTACCCACCACCCAGGCTCCCTTCGCCAAAGGAATTCCCAAAGAGCAGTTGATGGTGTGATTAGATTGAAACCTGGACAGCTTCTAGGTGTGTTTGACTTTCCAGCGAAGTTCACCCAGGTCAAGGCCTGGTGTGATGATGTGGTCAGCAGATCAGGCAGAAGAAATGCTGGATTCGTAAACAACAAACACACTCCTGGCTTAGTCATGGAATTCTGAGAAGTAACAGCACCCAGTGAACCAACCTGGATATTGGCAGCCACGGTGAGACTTACTTTAGCCAAAGCATGAGACAGAGCTGCAAAAGGCAAGCTCTACAGTGTCACCTCTTCAACCACAGGACAGCCTCCACATACATCCTGGAGGGAGAGGCAGCTGATCACAGGTACAAGTCCTTTCTGCTATTCTAGCACGTTAACTTATACTTCTCCAGTCCCCGCACGAAGGAAAGCAGTATACAACATCACTCTTGGTCTGATGGTTTTTGTCTCCATCATCTTTACAGTTTTTAATTATTCTGTACCCAAAGTATAGGACTTCTGAGAAAAAATAGGAAAACAACCTTGTTGTTGGGGGTTGGGGGGTGGGTGGGACTAGACCAGAGGTTCCCAAGTTTATTTGACCCTTTTCAGGGAAAAAAAAAAATTTGCTTAGCGCCACCCCCACCCCCACCAATGAAAACATTTGTACCACAGCCCGTAATCCAGGATAAGGTCTCAGAGCCTGCTTTTGCAGCCCCCTTGCCCAGTTGTAGTGTCCCCCAGGAGGAGGTATCTACCCCGCACTGTGGAAAACACTGGGTTAGGCAAAGAGGGGTGTTTTTTTTAAGGAAACAGATACAAACCATAACAGAAAAATTGTTACATTGACTTCATCAAAATTTTAAACTTCTGCTCTATAAAAGACAATGTCTCGCCAAGCAATTTGTGTAGAAATTTTTGAGTGGGAACCTTAAGTGCTGTGTAAACCTTCACCCAACACACCATAAAATACTACTTCAGTAATAATTAATAACCATTCATCCATGGTTAGCAAGAATGTGGCAAGCAGTTTGGCATTTCCTCAAAAAGTTAAAATTAGAGTTACCCTATGACCCACCAGTTCCACTAGGTATGTGCCCAGAGGCTTCTCAACAGGTACTCAAAGAGATACTTAGACACCAATATTCATTGCAGCATTATTCACAATAGCTCCCAAATGGAAACTATCCAAACCCAAATGTCCATCATAGATGATTGGATAAGTAAAATCTGGCACATGCAACAGTGGAATATTCTCCAGCCATCATGAGAAATGACATTCTGATACATACTTCCCTTCTCGCACCACGCGGTCTGTTCACAGCGACCCTTTGGGCATCGTAGAACTGCCCTGGTGGCCTTCTAAGACTGTGCATCTTTACGGGAGTAGACAGCCAACACTCTGAAAGTGTTATGCTAAGTAAAACAAGTCAGACACAAAAGGGGAAACATCATGTGAGGCCACTTAAGCGAAACATCTATTCTAGAACCTTCATAGGGCAAATGTACATTAGCAGTTACAGTTGCTGGGGAATGAAGTGTTAGGTATTGTGTAAAGAGTACTAAGTTTCTGTAGAGGGTGATGAAAATCATTTGGAAATGGTTAGCATGAGGAAGGTAACATGTCACTGAATGTATTTTTTTCAATACATGATCTCCCTTTTTTTTTTTTCCAAATCTCACACAGGATGAGTCATGACGCCTGGGGGTTCACGACTGTGGTCTACAGGGACACTGAAGCCATTTAGCATAATATCGTTATAGGACTGGCATGGAACAACATTGGAACGACTGGCTTTACCAGGAGGAAGGAGAAACTCTGTATGAGCCTAAGGCCTGTTCCTAGAGGCAGAGGTCAGGCATGTCTACATTTTCTTTCTTACAATTCTGATGCCAATCCTCCCTCCCACAACACTTCCTACTTCTCTGCTCGACCCTATATCATACAGAACTGACAAACAAGATTTGGTATTATGGGGTTTATTAGGAAAGTTGATAAGTAACAATTCAGGATCAGAAATGCTTAGGATACAGTTCTTTCAGTCCATAACACCTGTTCTCAGCTGTGCCTGTAATCATGACTCTTTGGTCCTCGGCCTCTCAGCCACATGGCTCTTGGCCTCTGCACTGCTTGGAGAGTGTTACACAGCTCCTTCGATGCTGCAGATAAATACATAAAGCATATTCCACTTCACCATAAGCCTCAGTCGAAAAGCATTAGGTTTTAGCTCGGTGGGTCAGCACCTGCACACACCCACTCCATAAGTGAGCCCCCTAGCCAAACACTTAACTTCACTTGCTCTGTGGGCCAGGCAGCCATTGCTCGGTCTAGTGCTCATGGTGCTGCAGTCGTCGCTCCACTGGCGTAGAATGACTAATGCCACAGCTCTGTCTCCTGGATTGAGGAGTTTCGGCACTTAGGAATCTTAGGGTCCAAAGGGCACATTCTGCTCCTGGCTCTTCTTTCTTCTGAGCTATCCATTCCTATTTCTGAGATTTTTATTTCCAGCAGGATGGCAACATGGATCAATCCCCATGTTAGAGTTCCATGTACTTACAATCACAGTGAATCTGCTCGCTATCGCTCACAACTGGATCATAGAAGCATCTTCTCCAGCCTTCTCTTCCTGAGACTCAGCAGGAAAAGAGGAACTACATCCAACCTGCATGATCCCATCCAGTTGTTGGTGGGAGTTACACAGACTATGGCTAGAAGTGCCACGTACAGTAAACCTCTGAGCCACAACAGTCCACAAAGACAGTGTGCTACAGCCTCCTTTGGTGAGTAGCAACTGGGGGCCTGAAAGCTCATGAGCTGCCATCTATGGTGTGCCTATTGGCTTCTCCCCATCTGGCAGGAAGAAGATTAAAGAAAATCAAAGATGCATGGAAACAATTAGTCCAATGAACTAACGGGCATCAGTCTGCCTGGCCTTCAGACCAGAAGAACTAGAACAGTGGTTCGCAACCTTCCTAATGCCGCGCCCCTTTCATACAGTTCCTCATGTTGTGGTGACCAACCCCCTCCCCCAACCATAAAATTATTTTCATTGTTACTTCATAACTGTCATTTTGCTCCTGTTATGAATTGAGTGACCCCTGTGAAAGGGTCGTTCCACCCCCCCCCCCCAAGGGGTCAGGACCCACAGGTTGAGAACCACTGAAGTAGATGGTGCTCAGCTGTCACTACCAACTGCTCAGAAAGGGGTCACAATTAGAAGGCTCTGGATAGAGTAGGAGAAAAAATGTAGAACACGACTCAAAAGCATTACAAAAAATGTTAAAGATTAAGCTTCCTATTGGATAGGAACTGGAGGGACCAGCTGATCAGAGACTATGCCCTTTCATCACCCCTCGGGTCTGGAAATGAATTCACCTCTGTCGTTCAAATTTCAGCCAAAGGGTAGGACTATGAGGGAAATGGTAACACGAGGGAGATACAAACACCTCTGAACAATCAACTGTCTGAAATCTAAAGGGTGGCCTCGACTTGAAGAAAAGACTCAGAAGGGTCCAGAGAGGAGGCATGGAATGGGGAGCAGGGAGGACCTGGACTACGTGATGGTACATTGTGGGATTGCAATCGAGGATGTGAAATAAAAGGTGTATGAGTTGCTGGATAGCAGTTCTATAAATTTTTGCCCAATTAACAATAAAAAGGTATTTTTTAGGTCCCATGCAAAAACCGATATGAGGTATATCTCAATAAAATTGTTATTACAAAGGTAATATTAAAATTTTAAAATGCCACAGAATTGGACAATAGGTTAGAAAACCATAAATCTGGAAAAGCAGTTATATTAAGACTACGAGAATCTATAAGGAATGTTTATCACTTAGTAATAAAAAACATGGGTGAAGGGATACAACAGATGATACAATATGTGAATATATATGTATATAATTTATCAAGGGTTCGAGAAGGTGGGAGGGTGGGGAAGGGAGGGGGAAAAGGAGCTGATCATAAGGGTTCAAGTGAAAGATAATGTTTTGTAAATGACAATGACAATATATGTACAAGTTTGCTTGATATAATTGATTTATGGATTGATATAATATCTGTAAGAGCCCCCAATAAAATGATTTAATTTTTTAAATAAAAAACAGATATATGAAGAAAAGGACCATTAAACAATAATAAAATTGAACTAAGTAATTAAATTCAATTAAAAATTTGGTGTTGAGGGGTCAGGTAGCAGACACCAAAGAACAAAAACCATCATTGTGTGATGACCTTCCCCATATAAACACTGAAGACGAATGTGTGCATAAGTAAGTGTGGTGACGAAGGCTGATGGTGCCCGGCTCTTGAGAGCTATAGCATCTGGGGACTTAAAGACTTGAAAGTAAACAAGTGGCTATCTAGCCCAGAATCAACAAAGCCCACATGGAAGCAGCATACCAACATGTGTGATCATGAAGGACCGAAGGGACCAGGTTTCAAGCAACAAAGGCAGGGGGGGGGGGGAATCATATCACCGTGAATGAGAGGAGTGTATGATGGGGACCCAATGCCCATCTGTAGACAATTGGACATCCCTTGCAGAGGGGTAGTGGGGAGATGAGTCACTCAGGGTTCAGTGTAGCAATAATGAAACTCACAACCTTCCTCTAGTTCTTAAATGCTTCCCCCCCCCCCCCCCCAACTATCATGATCCCAATTCTACCTTGAAAACCAGAGGATACACAGTGGTACAACTGGGATCTGGAAGCAGGGAATCTAGGACAGATGAGCCCCTCAGAATCAACGGTGAGAGTGGCGATACCAGGAGGGAAGGGCAGGTATAAAGGGGGAACCTATCTCGGGGATCTGCATATAACCTCTCTGGCGGATGGGCAGCGGGAAGGTGGGTGAAGGGAGACACCAGGCAGTGTAAGATAAGATAAAATAATGATTTATAAATTATTAAGGGTTCATGGGGGAGGGAGGGGGAGGGAAAAGAGCAAAATGAGCTGATTCCAGGAACCCAAGAGGAAGACGAATTTTGAGAATGATGAGAGCAACGAATGTACGAAGGTGCTTTGCTCAGTTGATGTATGTATGGATTGTGATAAGAGTTGTATGAGCCCCAATAAAATGACTTACCAAAAAAAATTGCCAAGATCCTTTAACAGGCACTTTCACCAAAGAATATATAACTGAATGACAAATTAGCACTTCAGCACATACATTTGTGGTTGCTGGGTGTGGACAGATGGATTCTGTTAACAAGGCTCTAATTGTTATGGAAACGGAGACCACAATTGTCTCCTGTAACGTGATTGGTGGATACCAACTGCCAACCTTTTGATTGGCAGCCTAGTGTTTTAACCACTGTTCCCTTTAATTTGTGCTTCCAAAGTTAAAAAAAAAAACAAAAACCTCACTATCATCCAGTCAATTCTGACTCATGATGACCCTAGAGAACAGGGTTAGACTTCCCCTGGACGTTCCTGAGTCTGCTGGCTTTCCAGAGAACAGCCCAGTGCCACTGATAACGGCGACACCACCGTGGCCCCTCTAATGTTCCATTAAGGATATATAAATTACAACCATGATGAGATATCATTATACACCCCTAGGATTCCTAAAATCTTGACAATAACAAAAGTTCAGAAGCCTATGTGGCAACTGGAACTGACATTCATTGCCAGTGCTGGTGGAAATGGTAAGATTACTTTATAACACAGTTTAGCAGTTTTCTATAAAGTGAAATGCCAATTAGTACACGATTCAGCAATAAACGAAGTATGCTGCATCCAGATAGTAGAATACTGCTCAGCAGTACAAAGGAACAGACTATGGATACATCATTCACCAGTATGGATTCATCTCAAAAGCAATATACTCAATTTTAAGAAGCCAGATGCAAAAGACGACGTATTATATGACTCCCCTTATTGGAAACAAGCAGCGATGTACTAATGTCCTGTTCTGGAAAACAGATCAGAGGCTGACGGGGAATGGGAATGAGGATGTGAAGAGATTGATTGCAAGGAGCACAAGAGAACTTTTAGAGTTGATGGATGTCCTGGATTTCGATTATGGTGGTGGTGATGTGGCTGCGTACAGCTGAAAATGCCATCGAGCGCTGTCCTTTAAAAGGGTAGGTTTTGCTTTACATAAAGTCTTTCTTAATAAACTTGACCTGAAAAAGTAAAACCAGAAGAGAATTACCTTGGAAAGAAAACAAGGAAGGGGTGGCGGGGTAAAAGCTGACCTTTTTCAGTGTAGCCGAAGGACTCCATTTCTGAGGAATAAACTTCCCTCCCACAGATCGATAGTCGGGCATCTGTGTGGTGCTCACCCAAGAGAGGGAAATCGGCCTGGGCACACCTTCCCTCTGCACCTCGTGTTACTCCAGAAAAGTGAGTCATTGATGTTTAGTGAGCTCGCAGGTGTGGAGGGGTACGGATTTACCTTTGATACGGAAAACAGATTTTTAGATAGCACCCTTCCAATTCTCCCAAGAACGGAAGATCTTTTACGCATATTCTTTTGTAGCTCATGATAGCACTGTGTGGGGGCAGAAAACAATGCTGTGGATCGAGATGCTGTAGCAACTGAGGAGCCTGCATGGGTTACACGCTAGGCTGCTAACGCAACTTCAGCCATCGAAACCAAACGGCACCACGGGAAAACAAGAAGAGGGCTTTCTAATCCCAGTAAAGAGTTACTGTCTCAGAAACACCCGGAGGCGATTCTGCGGCCCTTCAGGGTTGTTATCAGTCACAATGGACTAGCTGTCAATGAGTTTGTGGTGCCGAAAAGCTTTCAGCAGAACTTCCAGACTAAGACCTGAGCAGAAGAAAGGCTTTAGTGACCTACTTTATTGGTGAAAATCAGTCAGCAAATACTGTCAAGAACAATGCCCCGCCCAGCGTGGGTGAGGTCCCCATGAGTCAGGAGTCAATTTGAGGGTAGGGAACAAAACTCTCATGATTGCTTGTTTACGCTATCAGCCTCTAAACACCCACCCAAACAACCTGCGTCTTAGTCATTATAATAACAATAGCAATACTTTTCCTTAACATGGATTAAGCACCTGCCATATGCCAGGCAGGGGAGCTGAGTCCATTGATGTCTCCATCAGACTTCACAGCCCTTTCAGGTACATCTCTGACGATCACGTGCCACCCATTTAGAAACAGCAATACCCAGAGACAGACATTCTAAGAAAAGTGTTAAGAAACAACAACAGCAGCCATTTACCAGTGTTCCCTCGTTCCAAGCATGATGCCAGTCAGATTAGATATGGGAAAATGTTTGCAGAATTGATTTGAGGCGAGGCGATTGTACTTGGGCTTGACGGCTTACGTCTGGCAGAGAAGAAAGGGCAGCCCAGGCTACGTGCTCATAAACAATGGGCACCTAAGCCAGACTGAGGTGCCAGGAATCGAGTGGTGAAATCGCTGTCCACAATAGCTGCTCTACAGCTGTCCTGAGGGGACTCCTGCTGGCCCAGAACAATGCCAGGAAGCCACGTTAGTTCCTAGACACAGTCTGAGGTTTGTTTCTCTCCAGTTGCCTTGCAGTCACTGCAGACTCGTGTGACCCCATGGGTAGGACTGTGTCAGGGTAGGACTGTGCTCTGTAGGGTTTGGGATGGCTGATTTCTCAGAAGTGATGGCCAGGCCTTTCTTCGGAGGCACCCTCTGAGCAGACTCAAACCTCCCATTATGGTGAGCAGCTGAATGTGTTCACTGTTTGCACCACCCAGGGACCCTGTGTTCTAGACATCGCGCTAGGGTCCCTCTGAACAATTCCTGGACCCCATTATCTACCATTTCTTTATGCCCCCTAAAATCGGGTGACCCCTTTCCTCCAAAATACTTGAGCACCCCACCCTCACTTGAGCGTAAGGGTGGTTCTCTCCTGACTGTGTGTCCTCTGTCCTGATGACTTTCCTGGGTAATGACTGAGCCTAATGGTACATCATGGGAGCGCCCTGGATGGGGCTGCTCATTCTACACGCCAGTCCTCTTTGGAAGGGGAGAGTCCTCAAAGGACAACTCTGAGGGAGAGAGCAATAAAGCAGTGGAGCCCAACCTTGTCTACATAACAGAAACGCCCGTGGAGTTTGTAGGCTACCAAGTCTGAGAACAGACCCCAAATTGTTAGGATCGGACTACCTAGGATGATGGGTCAGAATACCCCAGCTGTTGATGTGCCCACACCAGTTGAAGGTGAGACTTCCAAGGCTGAGACTTGGTGCAGAGAAACTTGGTATCTCTGTCGCTGGGTCTTGGCCTCCCTGGTCTAGAGTCTGAGAGCAGGGGGTGGCTGTGTGCTCTCCATATGGGACAGGATGGAGAAGCCTGTGAGCAAGCAAGGCTACATGAGCCTAACTTCAAGACAATCCCTGGAAACCAGATGTCCATCTGTGGATCGTTGTGCTGCAGTCTTGAGCTTCGGGACCCCATAGCCTCGGCTAAAGGCTAAAGAGAAACTAGCCCCTCCCCAGCCACTCCCTGAGGAATAAGAAGGGGGTGGCTGCATGGATTGGCTCTCCATTCCCAGGACCGTGTCTGTCCTTCTCTGAGTGACATCTGTCACATTCTTTTTGTCAGGATAAACACTGCCTGGTCCTGCATCCTCCTCCTTCCTATGTCTGAATGCATTCTTGCAGCCACTGTGTCAGTGGCTCTCCAAGCGTCTTCCTCTTCATTACTGACACTATCCTTTGTCAAGCATGGCGCTCTTCTCCACAGACTGGCCCTCCAACGTGCCTGATGCCAAGTCTCACAGCGCTCACTTCAAAGGAGCATTCGGAAGGTACTTTCCCCAAGATTGCTTTGTTCCTTCTTGCGGCAGTCTATAGGAATAGTGATGTGTCTCCTGTGTCCCTTATTGACTGGATGCTCAGTCCCCAGGGGACCATGTCGGGGGGGGGGGGGGGGGCTCCTCACCCACAGAGTCGTCATTCAGTGTCCTTTCAGGGGGTTACCTTTTTGTTGCTGTTGCTGTTTAAAATACCCAGAGCAAAAGGCGCTCCTTCCACAGCTTCTCGACAGGATCATCAGTGACACCAGTTTAACATTTTGCATATTTCAATAAGCTCTTATTTCTCTTCTAGTTTTTCACTTCAATTTTTTTACTCGCTTTGCCCCCCTAACCTTGTTATTTATAAAGTATCCATTGACCCTTTGATCATATATCGGTATTTTGGTTTCGTTTTTAAAGGATGCAATAGTCAATGGTAATTTTTTTTCTAATGGTAATTTTTTAAACCAGTAATAGGTAACATTTATTGAGTAATTAGAGTGGATGGTGCAAATGGGTCCGTTGCTAACCAAAATACTCTTCAGGCTAACCTGCCAGTTAGTTCAAAGGTGACTTCAGGGGCTGGTTTCAGTTCTCCGGCAGTGGCCTTTGGGTTTCACGAAGGCAAATGGCAGCATCCTTCCACAGCTCCTTTGCATTTGGCTGTTGACCCATAGCTGGTCTTGAGCTGAGGTAGCCCTGACCCTGGACTTCCTCTTGCCTTCTCCGGCTGGCTTCCCAAACAAGGAGAGCAAGGTGGAAATAGACAGGAAACTCTAGGTCAAGGCATCAGACACTCCAACAGGTGATTCCCATGACGGATGGCATTCCTGTCGGTGTTGTTGCTAGCAGTGAGTGAGGAGGACCCGTGGGCTATGCACCAGCCGTAGCGCTCGGCTGGCTTCCGTTGTCTCGGTTGGCTCTCTCTCAGGCGTGCAGACAGCCAGGTACCATGGGCTCTCTCTGAGCCTGCTGGGACCCCAAAGGACAAGTCGGAGGCCCAGGTTGCCGGAGCAGGGTCTTTTGAAGAGACAGGGCAGACAGAGCAGGCATTCTCTCAAAGGGTCTTCTTCGGAGCAGCCGCAGCAGACTGGTCTGGGAACTTGCTCCAACAGCACATTCGCTGGCCAGAGCTGAAGCCCTGGACGTGCAACCAGCGGAGTGGCACGGGGTCCTGTTTCTAACAGAGACCGCATGGGAGCTGAAGGCTCTGCAGCCACCATCTTCACGTTCTGCGTCGGATCGTGGGTCTCTGCTAGTCGAGGGAAGCCCGATGGGGCTGCGGAGGAAGCTCCGGGCACTGGGAGCCTGAGCTCACGCACACCCCACCGCCGCAGCTCCCGTGGTCAGCTGCCCACTCCCTGCCTTCCGGTGCCTGGGGAACAACGTTCCTGCCTCACAGACACTCCCAGCCCCTCAAACAAACTCCACCCCCTTCCTTGCCACCCTTGACAGGGTTGCCTCCCTTTTGTAAATGCAGGTCGATGGCCTCGTGTTTCTCTCGGAAAGCAACTGGTGAGCTTGAACTGCTGACTTTAGGCTAGCAATCCAGTGCTTACCTTACTGTCTGGTGGCCCCAGACGCATCTAAAACGCACGCACAACCACATTGCCATGGAGTCTGTTCAGACTCGGTGACGCTCTAAAACAGAGTAGAACAGCCCAGAAGATTTCCCCGGCTGTAAACATGGAAGCCCAGGGCCATATCTGACTCCCGGGGAGCTGCCAGTCGGTTTCTACCGCCAGCCTTTTCCTTAGCAGCCTAGTGTTTAACCGCTGCCCCACCAGGGCTCCTACCGAATCCAGTTTCCCGAGGGGGCTGGCGGTGGGGGCTGGCTGTGGTTGCTGGTAGCTGCTATACAGTTGATTCTGACTCCTGGCGGCCTGTGTGGGCAAAGGCAAACTGCTCCAGGGGAGGGGTTGCGTCAAGACTGCGGTCTTTGGGAAGTAGATCTCCAGGCCTGTCTTCTGAGGCGCCTCTGGGTGGATTCGAACCATGGACCTGTGTGGTACAGCATTTAATGGGTTTATCCACCCAAGAACTGGTTCTCCTAGTGAGGCCCAGTGGTGGCAATGCATACTCAAGATTCCCCCTGAGCCATGGGGAAGCGGATGAGGATGTGGGATGGGTGGAGGAGCCGGTCCCGCATTGATGCAGAGCTCCGGCTTTGAAGGCAGAGGGGCTGGGTTCCGAGCCCATTTGTTTGCTGAGTCACCATGAGCAAGTGAGTTCCTGAACGCTCTGATCTCAGGTGCCTCATTTCTAAAGCAGAGAGGATCCTCCCTTGTAAGACTGTTGTGGGAGGTAAACAAGATTGCCTATATTAAGGGCCTTTCTTTAGCGACTTAATTCCGGTGAACTAGACATGTAGAAATGATTGATGTGTGTTGTGGTATATGTGCATTTTCAATGCCAACCAAAAATAATTTAAGAGGGAAGGACTTTCTTGATAAATTTTCTTGCTTGTTCAAATGAGCCCCAGCATCTGGCAGGCAGCAAGGGAGCAAGGAATGGTCGTGTCTTTGTTTTAGTTCTTTGAAAAGCTACATGATGGTACAGTCTCCCCCACCCCACCCCAAGCCAGGACACTATCGTGCTTCCTGTTTGACCTTCTAGGCGTTCTAGGTACAGACATGGCCTCTCTAATGGCGCCCTGGCAGCATTCCCTGAAAAGCCACGAGCGCTGCAGCAACGTCCGACTCACTGGAATCTGCAGCAGGGGCTTCCTGGATGACTGCTCCCAGGAACCTCTTTGACCTCCTTTTCAGGACAATGACCTTTTGAATAACTCCTCGGCCTCCTACCAATTTCAACAGATCAACCCATTCTCACCAGAACCCTCACCGCCCCTCAGCAGGACAGCTCCTCAAGGCTGCTGTTGTGTATTGTCCCAGTGGCCTTCCCAGGCCAGCACACCCATCCCAGACGGATACTGCTCAGGACATACAGCTGGGGAATTTCCCAGGACTGAAGGAAGCCTCCTTTCCCAGACCTGTTTGGGACATTATTCTCGTCTCCACGGGCAGTTCTCAGCCAGTGGCTAGCCAATAGTCGTAAAAGCCAACTGCCCTTAAGCTTGTTCAGGTTCAAGGTGCCCACTTCCATTTCAGGATAGACCCGTGCTCCATAGGGCTTTCCATGGTGATTATCTTTGGAAAACAGAATACCAGGCCCTTTTTTCTGGGTGGGCGTGGACCACCAGCCCTTCAGTGTAGAATAAGGTGCTTAACTGTTTGTGTCAGCCAGGCCACCATGGCAACAGAGAGTACAAAAACCTATCCCCAAGGTCAAATAGTTTTGTGTCATTGTATTTTATATTATAGTTTTGCTGAAATACATGTATCTCGTCTACCAAAATAAATAACCCACCCCCTTTGCCTCCAGTTGGACACCTATGCAGTGCCAATCTCCCAGCACAGCTTCTCATGGGATCAACTCAAGCTGAAGCCTTCTCTTTGCCTAGCTTCTTCCCTGCCACCTTCTGCTCCATTCACATCCTTAATCGTGTCACCAGAGAGCCCTTCATCAACAAGTCATTTTCACACAAGCCCCTTTCCAGCCCCACTTCAGGGATCCTAACCCAGACCACACTTGTCGCCTTCTACTGCCCACACATCTTTCAGATTCTTTTTCTTTGACAGAATTCCTTGAGAATTAAAACCATGACTAACTTATCTTTCCTATAACACCTAGTATAGTGCTATGCACATATAAACATTTCAATCGAATTGATAGAGTGTTTTCTGTTGTTCAATCATTTTCATGCCTTTTATTGTTCTTAGTACTGGGAGCCCTGGTGTCATGGTGGTTACACTTTGGGCTGTGATCTGAAAGGTCCAAAGTTCAAAACCACTAGCCGCTTTTCAGGAGACAGACAGGGATTTCTACTCCTGTAAACAGTTACAGTCTTGAAAACCCACAGAGGCATTTTAACCTGTCCTATTGGGGCACTGTGAGCTGGAATCAACTCAGGGAGACCACATGTGTAATAGCCAAATTGCTCTGTTTGGATGCATTATGTCGTTGTGTCAACGCCTCTCACAAAGAGTTTCCGTCACCCTCACTGGCCCTCCAAACTTGATATCCATCTCCAGGGATCAGTCCCTTCCAAGGACACGTGTCCTAGGACAGGGCCTAAGTAAGCAAGCCAAAGTCTCGAACACCACCCATGGACTCTATGGGGACTAGATCCCCAGGCCTTTTTTCCTCCAGGAAGACCCTGCCATCATGGGCGAATGACCCTGATGCTATTTTCAATACCGATCGCCTAATTTCCAGCATCTTAGCAACGCAGAAGCCAGAACAGTACAGCAAACTGACAGGTGGTGGCTGTTTCTATGCTTTTGTGGTTCGGTTCCGTCCAGTCGATACTGACTGGTAATGACCTCCGGCTAGGCAGGGTTAAATGACTGACTTGTTTTCTCTGATTCCTGTCCTGCAATCCCTGGAACCTGGCACATAAACAGTTCGATTCTCCACTCCTGATGACGAGGATGAAGGACTCCAGAAATGGCTTGGAGACAGGCCCTGTGGAATTACCTGCAGCCACTGGCATGCCTGCCGGTTGCCAAGCACTAGAAGGCTGTTTGGTGCCTCCAACTTCTCTGCTCGGTCAAGTGAACAGTCCCTCCGAGTAAATAAATGTGGCAAAGATAAAACAAATATTTTTTTCCCAATTGGATTGGTTCATTCCGTGTGTGTGTTCAGATGGGGGAGAACCAGAATGTTTTGATTCAATCAGCCATTGCTATCAAAGGAGCTGCTTGTTTACTAATGGGCTGTCGTCTTTCTTGCCATGATCTACCAAAGTGCGAATTCTGAGTATTGTTGATAGAACTGCTCTCAATAAAAAAAAAAAAAATGACAAGGTTCCTTCACCTAATGTTCTCGCTCTGCTGCAAAGAGGAAAAACAGAAACTTGAGAGCCATTGGCAAAATGCAGCCCAGTGTAATTGCAGAGCAGAGAGGAGGAGCTTGGGGCTCTCTTTGTGACCCTCCTTTATTGTGAGGGTAGAGGTGGTTTCGTGGTTGAATTCTTGCCTGTCAATATCCTAGCCAATATCCCTTATATGCTGCCACCAGTGAGTCAGCAGAGACTGGCAGGTGACTGTGCTGCTGGACAGATTTCAGCAGAGTGTCCAGGCAAAGATGTACAAGGACAAAAGGCCTAATGATCTACTTCCAAAATTCAGTCACTAGCTAGACCAGGGAGCACAGTAGCCCACTCTGCAATCAGTTCTAGAGCAGGCACAAGACCGAGCAGCATCCCAGTCCAGTCTGTAGTGGGACACCATAAGTCAAGGTCAACTTGATGACGGCTAACAACTTCTCTTTCATGGAAAAGGGGTACATACAAAGGTCATTTAGGAGATTTCTGCACCCCCAGGAAAAATGTTTTCAGACTCATGCAGAAAGTTTTTTGCGGGGGTAAAGATTTAGTCCCATCTCCCACACGCAGGGCCCGTCCCCTCACCCTGCCCACCTCTCATGCTTACTCAATGATCTCCTCCCACAGTTGGTGGTTCTAAATATTTTTGAGCAAAGGGCCCTTCATTTTCATTTTACCATTGGCCCTGGGGATGGCGTAGCCCATCCTGCAGACACATGCTATATTTATGGTCATGGGGGTTGGAAATTCATGTTCTGAATGCTGGCCCCAAGGCCAATAGGTTCTGGAACAAACTACAATTCAATCACAATTTCCATGTTCTTGCGTTCATTCAATATGCTCATTAAATATCTATCTTTCTAAGATTTAAGGATAAAGTAATTATCTTTGAGAAATTATATATATATATATGTTTGTGGGAAAATCAAATGAAAAGATCATGGACTTTTTACACAAACTTTTTGAAGGCCCTTTATATAATATGCATATATGTATGTATATGTGTGTATGTACCTATGTATAGATCTATCTCCATTGGTCACATACATACTTTAGTCCAGGGAAAGTTGGAATCATCATGTTAACTATAGGCATACACAGAGAGAGAGATTAACTTCAAAGAGTTGGCTCGTGTCATGCTGGGGGCCAGCACATCTAAAATATTTCCAAGCTCTTGCTAGCTCACATAATTGTAGGGTGGGGGTAGGTTCAAAATCCAAAGGACAGGTAAGAGGCTAGTGACAGTTTGCCCCATGTATCCTATGATCTATGTCATGTATCTCTATATCAAGTGATAGGAAGAGTAGAGAGAGAGAGAGAGATCTGCCAAAATATTCATTTATAGTCAGGGGCAGAACACACCACGAGTACATATCTTTTTCAACTGACTGGGTGACTCCTTTACTTTCGATTTCCACTATGGAAAGGCATCACATCATATCACATTATATTACAGAACGAGCAGACCTGTATTTGAACAAACCATGGGGAGCATGACCTAGCCTAGTTGCCACATAGATACAGCCTTCACAGCCATGAAGCAACTGGCACTACCTGCCTGGTGCTTCCAGTGTGCCTCACTTCCTGTACCGGCTGTGACAGAGGGCATTCATGTATCAGCTACCAGTTGAACATCAGCTGCAGACACTCATATCTGAGGGGACCATGGAGAATGGCTGCCAGGGCTTCATGCTAATCCAGGTACCCACTCTTCCTAGTCTCTTCCTTTCCAGCAAGCGAATCAGAATGCAAACAAGTCAGAGTGATACTGTGAGGGAAGTCATCTTAAACCTACTCTGTTTTGTGAAAATAGTCAATCTTTCACAAACCGTTGCCTTTTTTGGATCTAATTCTCATCTCTAAAATGCCCAAAAGGTTCATGTTAGAAAAGCTGGCAACCATAAAGACTGAAGTCAAAGGGCAAACTGGCTTTCTGGTGAACTATTCCCAGGGTATGGGATTATAAAGAGACTTTTCCCCAGCTTTGTCTCCCCCAAAGATGTGCCAAACAATAGAGGCTGTTTGCCAGCACATGGTGGGCCAGTCACATGCATTCAGTCTTCACACTGTCTGGTCCCACCATAGGTAGGGCTCACTTCCTGCTGTTAAGGACAATGGGCTACTTTTCCTTAAGGTCTGGAGGCCATTAGTCTGGTTTCTGTAGGTGAGGTTCACACCCTACTGATAATGGTTTCTATGGAAAGTCAGAGAACAGGTCCAGCCTGCTTGGTGACATCCACAGTTAGGCTACCATATTGAGTTTAGGGTCCGCCCTTCTTATCACATGTAGACCCTTAGCCCCGCCCCTTCCTATCATGTGTACACCCCTAGCTCATCCCCTTCCTGTTATGCCTATGCCCATTGTATACCCCCCACTATTGCTTGTATTGTCTATTGTACAGCCCCTTCCTGTGACGTGTGTGGTTACATGTAATCACACCCCCTAAAAAGATAGATAAGCCTTGGTTAGAAATAAAGCCTCTCCAGGCTCTTCCCATCCTCGCTCCTCCGTCCTCACTACCCTGTTCCCGTTCCCCTTGTCCTCCTTCCCCTCCCCCTCTCTCCGGCCCTCCGGTCTTCCATCTCCATGTGGACCACCAAGTGGGGCTGAGGTGAGCATGCTACCATAAAATGTGTCTGACTTCTTTATTTGACACTCTCTCCCATTTCTCTGTGACTTTATTATAATATATCTATATATATATTAACTGTACAATTATGCCTATTGAACCTGTGATTAGTTGTGGGGGGCCGACCTTTCCCCCCCACACCAGGGGATCTACCAATGCTGTGAGAAATGCCACTGGATGACAGCTTCAGCCAAACATCAATCTTTGCGAGATTCATTTATCACTATCTTGCTCAGGAGGGTGTGGAGAGGTCACGTAATAGATCAGCTGGGAAATCAAGGCAGGCACCTGGCACAGGCCAGCAGGAGGGATGCTGCCCTGAGAAAGAACTAGCCCTGCCTCTTATGTTCTCGATATACAGAAACCCATGCCCTAAAGCCAAGTTCTGCCCTCCCACCCAAACCAAACTCTTGTAAACCCAGCTGGGGGCATCGTATTAACAAAAGGCATGTAAGCGGTCCACAGACAGGTGATAGCACAGCCCTGCTACATCCCAGACTTATTCTTCAGGCCCCTAGGGCAATGGTTCCCATACTTTGGCCTACAACTGAATCACCTAGAGGACTTATTCAAACATAGATTATTGGTCCCTACCCCAGCGCTTCTACAGTGGTGATTCAGTCGTAGATTTCTCACTTTCCAGGCTAAGGCCTATTTGATTCCCAGCCAATGCACCTCAAGCACAGCTACAACCCAGCTGTCAGAAGAGGTGATGCTGCAACTGTCGGTGCTACTTCCAGACAGTGATGGGCTAGGAAAGGAGGCCTGGTGATCTAGTGCCAAAAAAAAAAAAAGTCAACTAATAAAAATTGTAGGAAGCAGAAAAGTTATTTCCCAGGATTTCCCCCCATAATACATGCCCCCAGCACCTTAAGGAGCTGGTTGCAAACACCTGGTCACTGGCTATTCACTTGGAGGTCAACCGCTTAAAGGTTATCTGCCTGAAGGGTGTCACCATCTAAGGCAATCAGGTCCTATTTTATTTCCCATCCTAAGTAGGATAAACTGTTCCCCTGAAGGAGAACCCAAAGACACCTAAGATCAAGCCAACTCAGGGATGAGCAAGGTTAGGCTGCCGTCTTGACTCTAGAGCATACCTATCTTGTTACATGTATGTCTTATGCATGGGGTTAACGGTAAGTAGGGGGACTGGCATGCCCCTATAGTGTATATAAGCCTTGGTAGGAAATAAAGTCTCTCTCTGTGCGGATCTGGCTCCTGAAGCCATGATGGTCCCGGAGGTGAGTGTTGGCATGCTTTATCTTGTCTGATGTCTCTTCAATTTTACCCTCAATTCCACAACTGCTCCATTGTACCTGTTCAATTGTGGAGTCTGGTACCCCACAAAAAAATACTACATATCTTATCAATGCAATCATGGGGATGGCGCAGGTCCAGATCAGTATTTTTTCCCATCCTCCCCATGTGTCACTAGCCAACTCAAAGACAGCTAACAACAACAGCAGGGCCTGAGTGAACCTCTACATTTTGGTGTTACAGTGAGTTCCCAGGTGACGGGCACCACTGTCTCCAGACCAGCCTTTAAGAACCATGGCCCTAGGACATTGGCTTGTGTCCTAAAAGGCTGAGTGAACAACGGTGTCCTCCAGGTAGACAATGTACTCAAGCATGCCCCAATTCTCCTAGACTTCTAATCACCTCGTCTGCTTTTCCTTACATTTCATTTATTCAACTCAAGGTAGTCTATCCCCTGCCCCACTTTCCACTGAAAATGTTCTTATTAAAGTCAAAACAACCCACCTGCTGCCAATTGTAATGGCCAGATGCTGTATAGCTCAGCGTGTCTAAATGGAACCCGCTGCTGTCTCCCTTCCATTCCTCATCTGGTGTCTGAGCCTGCCCAGCTTCATGTCTTCTCCTCTTTCTGGTGACAGCACTGCTTAGGATTGTGGGAACTTCCACTCCCTTCTCAGGCGGTTTGAATTGATTTACAATCAGTACCCAATACCCCTGGCGAAGGGGATGGACCCATGGGCCAGTGCTGGCAATCATATTGTTTTATCTCTTTGGCCAAAATGATTGTTCCAGGAAAAGTTAATGATTCACACCAAACCAATTGGAGCTCTCTCTTCTTTGGACTTTACATGGTATTTCATTGAACCCAACACTCCATTGATGACAGGAAGCACTATTATGTTGTGCATCGCCAAGAAACAACACTTCCAGTTAGAATATTCAAAACTGCCTGGTACCATCTATAAAAAGATATCCCCCAATTCAGAAGTGTTAAAATTGAGAAGGGAGGACATGGTGCAATGAATCCCTCTCATGTGTCCTTTATATTGTCTTTCTAGGCATGGTCTTGCAGCAAAATATTGGCTTGGACACGACAACCTGAAGTTATCGAAGACTTCAGTTGGCTTAGCTCCACCGTCATGGAAGCAGAGAACTAAAGTGTGCCCGACCCAGTCATTGCTTTCGATCCTTTCATGCGCATGTGGAAACTGGACAATGAGTAAGGAAGACCACAGAGCACTCGATGCATTCGAATTAAGGTGCTGGTAAGGAATATTGAAAGTAGCGTGAACTGCCAGGAGGCTAAACGAAACCATCTTGGAAGAAGTACAATCACAATGTTCCTTAGAAGCAAGGATAATGAGACTTTGTCTCCCATATTTTGGACATGTTATCGGAGAGACCAGAAAAATACCATGTGCGTAGTCAAGTGGAGGAGCTGGGACAAGATGGATTGGCACAGTGGTTTTAACAATGGTCTCAAATGTAGCAAAGATGGGATGGCGCAGGACTGAGCAGGGTTTTGTTTTATTATGCAAAGATCCTGCTCTGTCTCCCACAATACTCGCTGCCTACTTTTATGTTTGCTTCAATAATTTATTACAGTGGCCACTTAGAACTCCCCGACAATGCTCTCAATCATGGGGTTTATCAGGAAAGTAAACAGGTTACAATTCAGGAGAGAAATGCTCCTAAACTGACCAATGCCCTCAGTAGACCATAACTCACTTAGCTTTCTTGTTGTTCTTATTCTGAGGTGCTATTCAGTCAGTTCATTCGTTTCCACCTGACTAACACTCCCTGGTTAGGTTGAGCATCTGCCTGGTGAGCAGCATAGTGGAACATTTGTCCTTCAGAATGAATGCCTTAACTTGCCAACATTCAGTGTGTAGCTTCTTAAAAGGGTTCACATCACGACCACCTCAAGGGGTAGATGGGACCAAATGACTACTCTCTCCTCTCTCAATCTCTCTCTCTCAATCTCTCTCTCTCTCTCTCTCTCGCACGCACGCACACACACACGCACACGCACATGCACACACAGACACACATCCCAAATCTGCTTAATGCCCTGATATCTGAAAAGTGACCTATTTGGGGGGAAATGTAATTAAGTTGATGGTCTTGAGATGAGATCCATTCTGGAGTAGGGTGTGCCCTAAATTTAATGACTAGCACTTTTTTTTCTTTTAAAAAATCATTTTATTGTGGGCTCTTACATGGTTTTTTTTAAATCATATTATTAGGGGCTCATACAACTCTTATCACAATCCATACATACATCAATTGTGTAAAGCTCATCTGTACATTCATTACCCTCATCATTCTCAAAACATTTGCTCTCCACTTAAGCCCCTAGTTTCAGCTCCTCATTTTCCCCCCTGCCTCCCCGCTCCCCCCTCCCTCATGAATCCTTGATAATTTAAAAATTATTATTTTGACATATCCTTCCCTGTCTGATGTCTCCCTTCACTCACTTTTCTGTTGTTCGTCCACCAGGGAGGAGGTCACATGTAGATCCTTGTAATCGGTTCTCCCTTTCCAACCCTCCCTCCCTCTACCCTCCCAGTATCACCACTCTCACCAAGGGATCATACATCCTGGATTCCCTATGTTTCCAGTCCTATCTGTACCAGTGTACATCCTTTAGAATGACTAGTACTTTGATAAGAAGGTGATGCGACCATCCAGGCAGAGCTTGGAGTCTAGGATCTGAGGCACACCAAGGCCTGGCAGCCCTCGCCAGAAGCCAGAAGAGGCCCGTGGAAAGGATTCCCAGAGCCTCCCGAGGGAACCGGCCCTTCTGACACCTGGAGTTCGGACTCCTGGCATCAAGAATTGTGAGAGAAGAAATCCCTGCTTGAGGCCACCCCGTTTGTGGTGACTTCTTGCAGCAGTCCTCCCGTTCGAATGGGGAACGCTGTCTGTCCTGCTGAAGTGATTGGACCTGAGCATAGAAACAAGTGGCCATCCAGTCAATTCTGACTCACAGTGACCCCATGCAGGTGAGAGTAGAACTGTCCTCCAGAGTTTCGATGGTACATTTCCTGGAGGGAGATCACCACACCTTCTTTCTCAGGTACCAGTGGGCGGGCGCAAATAGAAGGCTGATTCCCTCTAGGTATGCATACTGACAGTATTCCATTTTGGGGGCCACCGTGCACGTCTATGTACTTGAGAGTGTTCTTTTTAAAAGAATATTCTTTGAATACAAGGACGATGGGCAAGTTTGGGTTGCTATGTTTATATGTCATTGAATCATTTAATGTATTTTCTCTTTTGTACTTGTAAAATCCACAATAATGCAATTTATTTGTTATCATTGTTTATTAGGTACCATCAAGTCAGTTCTGACCCATAGCAACCATATGTACATCAGAATGAAACATTGCCCAGTCTTGCTCCACCCTCACAATTGTTGGTATGTTTGAGGCAATTGTAGCCACTGTGTCAATCCATCTCATCAAGAGTCTTCCTCTTTTTCACTGTCCTTCTACGTTACCAAGCATGATGTCTTTCTCCACGGACTGCTCTCTCCTGATAACATGTCCAAAGTTTGTGAGACGAAGGCTTGCCATTCTTGTTCGCAAGGAGCATTCCAATTATACTTCTTCCAAGACATCTGTTTGTTCCTTCGGCAGTCCGTGGTACTTTCAATATTCCCTGCCACCACTGTAATTCCAATAGGTTGGTTCTTCTTCAGCCTTCTTTACTCAGTGTTCAACTTTCACATGGATATGAGACAATTAAAAATACCTAGCTTTTGTCAGGCACACCTTAGTCCTCAAAATGACATCCTTGCTCTTTAACACTCTAAAGAGATCTGGTGCAGCAGATTTTCCCAATGCAATATGGCCTTTAATTATTGACTGCTGCTGCATGTTGATTGTGAAGTCCTTGGCAAGTTTACTCTTTCTTCCGTTTATTATGGCATTATCTATCGGGCCATTTGTGAGAACTTGGGTCTTCATTGCATTGAATTATAATCACGACTGAAGGCTGCAATTCCTGATCTTCATCAAAAGTGCCTCAAGTCCTCCTCACTTTCAGCAAGCAAGGTGTGTCATCTGCATATCTCATGTTGTAGCCAAGTTCCTCCGAGCCTGATACTGAGTTCCTCTTGATATAGTCTAGCTTCTTGGAATATCTTCTCAGCATGCAGATTGAATAACTGTGGTGACAGCATATAATCCTGAAACAGTATTAATCTTTCCTGATTTTAAGCCATGCAGTACTTCACTGTTCTGTTTGAATGATTATCTCTTGGCCCATGTACAGTTTCTGCATGAACACAATGGAACGTTCCAGAATTCCCATTCTTCTAAATGCAATCCATACTTTGTTCGGATCCACACAGTCAAATGCCTTTGCATAGTCAATGAAATACAAGTAAGCATCTTTCTGATATTCTCTTCTTTTAGTCAAAAATCCATCTGATGTCAGCAATGATATCCCTTGCTCCATACCCTCATCTGAACTCGATTTCTAATTTCTAGCAGTTTCCTGTTGATATAGTGCTGTACCCATTTTTTAATGATTAATATAATATTCAATAAAAACGTTGATTATATGTGATATTAATGATATTATTTGATAGTTTGTGTATTCTGTTGGGTCACCTTTCTTTGAAATGGATACAAACATGGATCTCTTTGGGGTAGTTAGCTAGGTAGTTTTTTTCCAGATGTCATACTATAGGTGAGAGTACTTCATGTAGTGACTGTGCATTCCTTCCATCTTCTGATGCTTCCTGCATCATTCAATATTTTGTCCATAGAATTTTTCAATATTACAACTCAAAGCTGATTCCCCCCCAATTTTTTAGCTTGATATATGCTCGGCATATTCTTTCTTTTGGGTTTTCTAACTCCAGGTCTTTGCACATTTCTATATAATACTCCCTTTTGTCCTCTCAAGCTGCCCTTTGACATTTCCTGCCCAGCTCTTTTCATCGTTGTTTTTTACATTTGCTGTAGCTGTTCTGTGCTGAAGAGTCAGTTTTGGAGTCTTTTCTGAACCCCAATTTGATCTTTGCTTTCGTTTTTGTCCCTTTAGCCATCTTTTGGTTTCTTCATGTAAGAGCTTCTTGATAGATTCTTTGTATTGTGATTCAAAAGAGAGAGAAAAAACGTTCTCCAGAATTGCTCCTTTCCCAGAAGGATGAGCCTTGATTTCTGGTGACCAGCACTGACAGCAGACTTCCTCACTGGCTTTTGGCAACACCAGCGATAGCACAGAACTTCCTTTGCTGTAGGAAACTGTTCTAGATGACTCGGTGACACCAACCATCACAAGGAGGATAAAACAAAACAAAACCCAGGAAACTCTGGAGTTCAGCTGTTAGCTGATAAATGCAGGGCAATGAATATTAATAGAAAATACATTTTGAGAAGGATGCAAATGTACTATGTGCTTGACACACAATGGGTGCAAATGTACTAATGTGCTTGACACACAATGGATGGATGGATGGATTGTGATAAGAGTTGTACAAGCCCCCAATAAAATGATCTTTAAAAAAATACAATTGATAATAAGTCATTTTTCACTCAGCAGGTTTGCAGAGATTGAAAAGAATCATACTCGGATTTGTCAACGGTAAGAAAATTCATGTGTCTTTGTTGGAGCCCAACACAAACAATTTGTGTGTAGGTGGTTTGGCAGGATCAAAATGGAGAATGACAATCCCTTTGAACCCCACAATTCTATTTCTCAAAACTTACCCGAAAGAGATCATCAAAGAAGCACAGAACAGAGGGTAATATGGGTACCGGGGCAACATTTTGTATAGTGATAAAAACCTGGAAGCAGCTCCCATTTCCGCAGTCAGGAGCAGGTGAAGTAAATTACAGTGCGTACATGGATTGGAACATGAACTAGAGTTTAACAAGAGAATGATCTATGTTTATGTATGTGAAAAGATGCTCAACACAAGATGTTCCATGAAAAAGGGGGGTTGTCAGAACATCGTGTTGAGTATGATCCTATTTGTGCCCCATTGTAAAGTAAATTTATGTATTACCTAGGAAGGTTATTTACCAGAAATCTTAGCTATGCTTATCTGGGTGGAGAAATTTCCATTCATTTTTTGCTACTCTGTATCAGGGTAGCTTACTAGGTATAAGGCATCCTTTTAAATATTTTTCAGGTATGCATTTGTTTAATAAAATATTAAGTGCATTTCCCAAATCATGCATCTTTTCCCCCAGACTATAAAGTGAAGCAGTTTTTATATATATTTTAATCATTTTATTGGGGGCTCATGCAACTTATCACAATCCATACATACATCTAGTGTATAAAGCACATTTGTATATTCATTACCCTCATCCTTCTCAAAACATTTCCCTCCACATAAGCCCCTGGCATCAGCTCCTCATTTTTCACCCTCCCTCCCTGCTCCCCTCTCCCTCATGAACCCTTGATCATTTATAAGTCATTATTATTTTGTCATGTCTTACACTGTCTGACATCTCCCTTCACCCAATTTTCTCTTGTCCGTCCCCCAAGGAGGAGGTTATATGAAGATCCTTGTAATCAGTTCCCTCTCTTTACCCCACCCTCCCTTGAACCTTGCGGTATCATCACTCACCAATGGTCCGAAGGGATTATAAATCCTGGATTCCCTGTGTTTCCAGTTCCTATCTGAACCAATGAACATCCTTTGCTCTAAACATATTTGTAAGGTAGAATTGAGATCATGATAATGTGTGGGGAGGAAGCATTTAGGAACTAGAGGAAAGTTGTAGGTTTCATCGTGCCTACACTGCACTCTGACTGGCTCATCTCCACACTACCCTTCCTTAAGAAGATGTCCAGTTGCCTACAGATTATCTGTAGGCCTTTGGGTCCCCACCCCGCACTCCCCCTCATTGACAATGATATGATTTCTTCTTCTTTGACCCTGATACCTCATCCCTTCGACACCTTGTGATCACAGAGGCTGGTGTCTTCTTCCATGTGGGCTTTGATGCTTCCGAGCTGGATGGCTACTTGTTTACATTCAAGCCTTTAAGACCTCAAACACTATATCTTTTGCTAGCAGGCACCATCAGCTTTCTTCACCATATTTTCTTTTTTTTAATAGTTCTTGGAGGGGCTCATACAACTCTTATCACAATCGATACATACATCAATTGGGTAAAGCACATTTGTATATTCATCGCCCTCATCAGTCTCAAAACATTTGCTCTCCATTTAAGCCACTGGCATCAGGTCCTCATTTTTCCCCTCCCTCCCCACTCCCCCGTCCCTCATGAAACCCTGATAATTTATAAATTATTATTTTGACATATCTTGCCCTGTCCAACGTCTCCCTTCACCCCCTTCTCCTGGGAGGAGGTCACATGTAGATCCTTGTAATCAGTTCCCCCTTTCCAACCCACCCTCCCTGTACCCTCTCAGTATCGCCATTCATACCACTGGTCCTGAAGGGATCATCCACGCTGAATTCCCTGTGTTTCCATTTCCTATATGTACAAGTGTACATCCTCTGGTCTAACCAGACTTGCAAGGTAGAATTGGAATCATGATGGGGCGGGGGTAGGAAGCATTTAGGAACTAGAGGAAAGTTGTATTTTTCATCGTTGCTACATAGCACCGACTGGCTGGTCTCCTCCCCGAGACCCTTCTATAAGGGTATGTCCAGTGGCCTACAAATGGGCTTTGTGTCTCCACTCCGCATTCACCCCCCTCACTCACTATGGTAAGATTTTTTGTTCGGATGATGCCTGATACCTGATCCCTTCAACACCTCATGATCTCACAGGCTGGTGTGCTTCTCCCATGTGGGCTTTGTTGCTTCTGAGCTAGATGGCTGCTTGTTTACCTTCAAGCCTTTAAAACCCCAGACACTATATCTTTTGATAGCCGGGCACCATCAGCTTTCTTCACATTTGCTTATTCACCTGCTTTGTCTTAAGTGGTTGTGTCGGGAAGTTGAGCATCATAGAATGCCAATTTAATAGAACATTGCATTGAGGGAGTACTTGAGTGGAGGCCCAAGGTCCTTCTGGTATCTAACTACTAAACCTATAAATATATGCATATAGATCTATTTCCCCATTCTCATATATAAATATATTTGCACATATACATGTCTTTGTCTAGACCTCTATAAGTGCCCTTTGCCTCCCAGCTCTTTCCTCTATTTCCTTTGACTTTCCTCCTGTCCAACTATCATGCTCAGTCCCTACCAGGGTTTCAGCAATTCCTCTTGGTTACATTACCCTTGATCATGCCCTACCAGGCCTCCCACACCTTCCTCGCCACCGATTTGAATCACTTGTTGATTCCTTGTCCCTGGGTTTGTTAACACCACTACCTTTCCCCCCACCTCCCCCTCTCCCATATCCCCCCGGAACTGTTGGTCCTGTTGTTTTCTCCCCCAGATTGTTCATCCAGCCTATCTTATTTAGACAGATGTGCGGAGATAACAGCATGCCTCAAAACAAGACAGAGCAAAACCAAGAAACAATATACAACAAAACAACAGCAACAAACCAATGACAAAAAACACAACAAGAAAGAAAAGCTTGTAGTTAGTTCAGGATTGTTTGTTGGCCTTTAGGAGTGTTTTCCAATACAGTCTGTTGGGACAACACGCCCTGGCCCCAAAGTCCACCTTCAGCATTCCCTGGGGACCTCGCTGCTCTATTCCCTTGCTGTTCTGTTGCCCACCCCCGCCCCTTAGTGTTTGCCTCAGTGTGGTGGGATCAGATCAGGTGCAATTCCCACACGTGTCTGCGGTGTTGTCCTGTGTAGGGCTATGGGTCAGTGAGGGACGTCATGTCTCCTAGTGGGGCTGGCCCTGTGGTCCTCTCTGTGAACTGGCTGCTCTAATTGGGAACATCGTCCTGATGGCCTGGTGGGTCAGGATGTGCTCCACTCTCTCCTCCTCCCCCTTCATCTGCTCCTGTGTGCACGAATCAGATATGCCCCGCTCCCAGAGCTGCAGATTGAACACTGTCCTTTGAAATAAAGTCTTTGGGGGGAGGGGCAGGTGTCCACTTAGAAGTTCAGATTGGGGCCGTCTCCCCAGACCTCTCCACTGGTTCCCTACTCCACGCCGGCATGTTGTATTCACAACTTGCAGCACTGGGTTGAAGTCTGGTCCCTCTTTCCCTGTGGAGATATAAACAATACCCTCCACTTGGTTAGGTTAGTGTCCTGTGCCCTGCTACCCATTTCTTTTTTATTGTTATTATTTTTCCCTTTCTCCACCTCCTTTTTCGTTGCCTACCATGTGTGTATCTGTATTTGGTCTGGTCCTTACCATATTACCTGGTCCTCACCCCAGGAAGGTTTGTATAGAGTATACAGTAGCTTTTTCCCTATGCCCCTTTTGCAATTTTTTTTTGGAAAAGCTTACATCAGCAGACTCATATTGTACTTGTCCTTTTGTGCTTGGCTTACTTCGCTTAGCATGATTTCCTCCAGTTCATCCCAGGCAGCCATGTGCTTCATACTTTCATCATTGCTTTGTAGTGATGCGTAGCACACCATTGTATGTGCATACCACAGCTTTTTAATCCAATCTTCAGTTGATGGAAATTTGGGTTGTTTCCAACTCCTTGTAATTGTAACCTGTGCCGCAATGAACATTGGAGCACAGATGTCTGGCCTTGGTTTGTTTCTTGCCTCTTCTGGGTATATGCCCAGTAGGGGGATTGCTGGGTCATATGGTAACTCTATTTCCATCTGTTTTAGATATTGCCAGATTGATTTCCGTAGTGGTCGTACATACAGCAGTGGATGAGAGTTCCTGTCTCCCCACAGCCCCTCCAACACTTGTTGCTTTCTGATTTTTTGA
The DNA here is from genome assembly GCF_050624435.1 of Tenrec ecaudatus. Lineage (NCBI taxonomy): Eukaryota > Metazoa > Chordata > Mammalia > Afrosoricida > Tenrecidae > Tenrec > Tenrec ecaudatus. Next base: position 33,784,235 of record NC_134535.1, read on the forward strand.
ATTGGGCTACCTTTGAGGGTGTTAGGTGTTACCTCATTGTTTTAATTTGCATTTCTCTTATGGGTAAAGATCGGGAGCATTTTCTCATATGTTTGTTGACCATTTGGATTTCTGCCCCTGTGAAACTTCTGTTCAGGTCCTTTGCCCACCCCCTCAGTGGGCAATTAGTTTTTTTCTCTTTGGAAGCTAGCAGAGTATTATAGATTTTAGTAATAAGGCCTTTGTCTAATGTGTCATTGCTAAAGATGTTTTCCCAGTCTGTGGACTATCTTATTGGTCTCTTGGTGAATTCTTACAAAATACACAGGTGTTTTCTCTTTATTTGTCAATTTGTGCCTCATCTGTGTTTGTGTCCTTCCCTATTTCTGATAGCCTATGTATTCCCTGTGCCAAAGTTCTCAAGTTGGTCCCAATTTCCTCATTGATGGCCTTAATATTTTGGGGTTTAACTGCAAGGTCTGTGCTCCACCTTAAGTTTATTCTTCTGCATGGAGTGGGATAAGGGTCTTGCTTCATTTTTGTGCAGGTAAATATCCATTTTTTCCAGCACCACTTGTTAAAGAGGGCATCTGCTTCCCATTGGATAATTTTGGGCCCTTATCAAGGAGTTAATTGAAGGGCAGAGGGATAAATGGCTCAGTGAGCCTTGCCTTTCTAGTTCTTGGGTCTCTTGCTTTCTGATGGTCGAACCAGGTTACAGATACCTTAGCCAGTTACTACTTCAGCTGGTAAGGCTCACTTCCTGCAGGACATCCCCAAGGAGAAGCCATATGAACCTACCCTGATGCAGCCCTGGGTGCTGGAGCAGCCATGTGGAGACCCCTGCCAGCGCTGAGATGCTAATACATTCACTGACTTGGCTTTCTTCCTGTAGTCGACATCATTGTGTCTGTTTTGTGAGATGGAGGAGGACTTTGTGGATTGGTGTTGAACATATGGGTTAATGTTGGAGTTGTGGGTTTGGGCAGCACTGGGTCGGATGTTTTCTTGATGAGCTCTTAACCTTTATATAAAACTCTCTCTTATACATGAGTTTCTGTGGATTTGTTTCTCTAAAGTGCCCAGACTGACACAGACTTTGAAAGCTGTGACATACATCGTCAGGCCTGTCTTTCTAAATGTCTCTTGGGGGGTTCAAACCACCAGCATTTCAGCTACAAGTTGAGGGCTTCAGATGTTTGGCTACTCAAGATTCCAGTACATAGCGCTCGCTCGCTCTCTCTCTCTCTCTCTCTCTCTCTCTCTCTCTCTCTCTCTCTCTCTCTCTCTCTCTCTCTCTCTCTCGCAGAGATGGGAGCTGTGCAGTTGAATGCATGCCTAGATAGCATGCCCTCCTAAAGCTATTCCCTATCCCACTGTGCCTTCCTGGCTCATCAGCACCATGGCCAAGTCATAAACTTGTCTCCCTCGGGCCCTTTTTACACTATGGAAGCACATTCATTTTGTCTCCTCCATTTTTTTCTGGAATAATTTCAGACCAAAATTGTGCTGCTTATCAAGAAATCCAGAATTATCTTGAGAATGTTCCTGGTATATAATGCTTAAAAAACAAACCAAAAACCAGCAATACCCAAGGTACAAACGAAACCAGAGGCAGCCCTTTTGACTTAATTCAAGGTGGAATATTTGTTCCCTGCATGGCCTTGCTATCTTTATTTGGATCAGAAACTTGCCCAGCAGGAATTTTGTTTACATAATGATCTGTTTAGGAGAAAAGTCCTTATGATACAAAGTTAAGCTTTTCTCTTTCCTGGAAGGCAGGCAGCCTGAACAGAACTGATTGCCTGGCCTCTGATGCCCAGCCGAATCCCGGCCGTGGGGAAATTCATGACAGGGCACAGGGGGTTTCTTCTCTGGGAGACTACTAGTTTCCTGAGGCTTGTTAACAAAGTTACATAAATTAAATGATTTATGAGAACAGAAACTTATTGTCCAATGGTTCTGCAAGCTAAGAGTCTGAATTAAGGATGTTGGCATGAACATGTCCCCTCCAAAGGCTTCAGAGAATGGGCCTTTCCTGTCTCTCCCACCTTCTGGCCCCCAATCAGGGTTCCTTGGCCTGCAACATTCCCTCATTGTCACATGGCATCTCCCCTCTGTCTGTCTCTATGTCTCTCCTTTTTGCTTCTTTGCATTTTAATATTTTTGTTTGATAAATATTTCTATAATTTTGTGAGCCCTGGTGGCATAGTGGTTATGCATTAGCCTTGATACTCAAGGTTAGCAGTTCAAAGCCACTAACCACTTCATGGCAGAAAGACAGGGCCTTCTACTCACATAAAGAGTTGCGGTGTCACAAAGTCACAGGGACAGTGACTCTGTCCTATAGGGTAACTATGAGTTGGCATCAACTTAATGGCAATAAGTTTTGGTTTGTGTTGGCTCTATAATTTTGTAGTAACACTTTTTGACTCAATACCCTTATTTCCACTAAAACCAATTCCTTTGTACTTTTGGCAGTCTGTGGTCCACACTCCCAGTGTTCTTCACAAACACCACAACTTGAATGCATCAATTCTCTGTCTTCCTTTTTCATTTTTCAGCCTTTAGGTCTTTGAAAAGCCTGGCTTAGAGAAGTTAGAAGGAGCTGTGGCGTGCGCCATGATCAACAAACAGTGGTTTAAACACCAAGAAGCAGGTGAGTGATCTTTCTTGTTGGCTGTGTGACCTTAGAGGAGTGGCTGGATCTTTGGGGTTTAAAGTTGCTTCATCTGCGGGGCTCCTGAACTGGTTGAGTCTGTAGGAAACAGAGTAGTTTACCTAATAGGGAGCCATCATCTTAAAAGGAGTCCCAGCAGGTAAGATTACGAGCTCATAGGCATATCATACAGACTTCCCAACAACCCTGCTCGATGGACACTGCTCTTCCCCCTACCTCACAGAGGAGGCTCTTCTTGTTTATAAGATAGACATCATTCAAATTAGAGTAGGGCCCTCCCTTCTCTAGTATGGCCTTGCATTAATGGATTGCATCTTCAAAGTCCTTATTTCCAAATGAGGTCTCTTTGACAGGTATAAAGACTTCAGTATAATACTTCTGCATAAATTTTTATATGACACACTTCAACCCATAACCATCACCAAAGGCATCTTACCCACACAGCCACAGGATCTATGGAGGGCGATAGAGAAGTCATCATCCACTCATCCAACGGTGGTTTAAAACCCGCCCCTGTTCCCCTAGAGTCCTTTCTGAGTCAGCATGCATATGGGAGAGAGCAGACCTGCCTCAGGAGATTTCCAAGGATGTAATCTTTATGGAGCGGCCCTGGTGGAGCAGCTGTTAAGCACTCATCTGCTAACTCAAAGGTCAGTGATCGAACCGCCTTCAGCTCCATGGGAGAAAGATATAACAATGCTTCCACAAAGATTTCAATCCTGGGAAGTGTCGGGGACCAGCCTCCCCACAATTATCTGAGTCCAAGAACAATAGACAAGGCATGCAAGGGCTCATCTCTTCCATGGCGACCGGAACCAGAATGAAGCTGTAATGTGTTCTCTCATGAGTTTATATAATCTCAGGCATGCAAGCCATGGTAAGCACATGCATAACAGGAAGGAGTTGTTTTAGAGGATACACATAGCATGAGGGTGACAAGCTAGCAGTATACACACAGTAGGAAGGGGAGGCACTAGAGACAGGAAGGTACATATTTAACAAGATGTGCTGGCTCTAGAGTTAAGATGGCAGTCAAACCCTCATTGTCTCTGCACTGGTTTGACCTTCGGTGCCCCTTAGGAGCTCTTCTCCAGGGGAATAATCTACGACCCCTATCAGAAGCAAGTGGGCCTTACTTAGGGTGGGACAGACGATACGGTCTGATTGCTTTTGATGGCAGAAGACCTTTAGGCAAGTAGCCTTCAAGCAGTTGACCTTGGCATTAAGACTGACATTGTTGTGGGGCGGGGAGGGGGACATCGTGAGGAATAACTGAGGAATAACTTGCACTTTGGAGAATGTGACTGGAACACATCTCCAACCTGCCAATGTGAAGGTCTCCCGCCACGGGAGCCCTGGCCTCCCCACTCCTTCATGTATGAACGTAGAGAATCTGTCTGAATTCACTCCTTCTGGGTTCTGTTTCCCACAGAAAGCTTATGGGGTAGGTCAATGAGCCAAAACTGACTCAATGATATCAGTGAACTTGGCTCTTTGGGAAGTTGTGCTCTGTCCCTCAGAGGCCACTCTTAGTCAAAATCAAATCAGGAGCAGGAGGTTTGCTATTTTGGGGTTTTGTTTGCTTATTTTTTTATTTTGGTTTGGGTGGGAGTGTGCCAAGTGAATTAGTTAATTGACCACCCATCAGTGTATGTGTATATATATATATATATATATATATATATATATATATATATATATATACCATTACTTGCAATTCCTTCCATGTAGTATTACTCTTCCCACTGTCCTCCGGGATCACTATGCATTTGTCCATTTGACCTTCTTTTCTGTTTCTTCCTGCTTCCTGGGTTTTCATTTTGGGCCAAATGCTGACCTGTGGGTCTTGGATAGTTCATTGTTCTGAGAAATACATTCCTCACGCTGTTATTCACTTTATAGTCCTGTCTGTTGTTTGCAAAGAAATCAATGACAAGGATGGGGATGGAGAAAGTGGGAGGCGGGTTCAGTGCCTCCTTTGAAGATATTTAAGGGCCACAGTCTGGTGGGTTCTACCAGCTTCTACCTGATCAGTAAGCCTAATCTTGTTGATAACCTTGGATTTTGTTCAACAGTTTTCTCCATTGCTGTCCAGGACCTGCTGTGGTCATGATCCAATTGGTCACTGGTAATATCAGGGCACCATGTAGTTTTTCTGGTCTCAGTGCAGGTTCTGATTCGTTTGGTCCATTCATCCTTTGAGCAAATTGTTTCCCTGGTTCTTTGGTTTCTTCACTTTTCTTTTTTCCACACAGGCAGAGACTAATAGTTGCATCTTTAAAAGCCTCTTGCTAGTTTTAAGGTCCCAGTGGCTACTTATGCCGATTGGCTTAGCTGTCCCTCAAGATTGTGATCCGAATCCCCCAAGCCCAGTAATTCATTTCCTCAAGATATTCGGTTAGGGCTAGAAGTTCTCGTTTGCTCTGCTAAACATATGGATGTTGTTGGTGGGGGCCATCGAGTCAGCTCTGACCCATAGTGATCCTATGCACAACAGAACAAAGCACTGCATGGTCCCACACCACCCTCACCATTGCTCCCGGGTCCGAGCTCACTGATGCAGACACTGTGCCCATCCATCTTGTCCAAGGGCTTCCTCTTTTCCACCACCCCTCCACTTTCCCAAGCATGATCCTTCCCCCAGGCACTGGTCTCTTCTGGCAATATGTTCAAAACATGTCAGATGAAGTCTTGTCATCCCCTGCCTCTAAGGAGCACTCTGGCTTTACTTCTACTACAGATTGGTTTATCCTATTACTAGTCCTTGGAACTTTCAATATTCTTCTCCAGCATCGTAGCACCACAATGAAATGCATCGATTCTTTTTCTGTCTTCTTTAATCAGTGTCCAATTTTCACATTCATATGTTGTAGTGGGGAATATCATGGCTTGGGCCAGGCACACCTTCGTCCTGAAAGTAACATCCTTGCTCTTCAATCCTCTAAAGAGGTCCTTGTGCAGCAGATTTCCCTAATGCAACACATCACTTGATCTCTTGACTGCTGCTTCTATAACATTGTTTGTGGATCCAAGCAAGACAAAAACCTTTACAATTTCAACCTTTTCTCCATTTATCATGCATGATGTTACCTATTGCTCCAGCTGTGAGGATTTGGGTCTTCTTTGCATTGAGTTGTCATCCATGCTGAAGGCTACAATCCTGATCTTCATCAGCAAGTGCTTCAATTCCTCCACACTGTGGTGCCTTATGTGTTTCTGTGGTGCTGGAAGTGATGCCACTGGTATTTCAAATGCCATCAGGGTCACCCAATGTGAACAACTGCTAGCAGAGCTTCCTAATAACAACGAAGGACTTGACTGCCCACTTCAGAGAAAGAAGCCACAGAAAACCTTAGGAATACACATGTGAATATGTACTATACATTCTACTCTATAACCACTGTTTCACCCCTCTTACGCTTGCATACCTGCCTGTGCGTGCCTTCACAGATGGTTGTTTTTAACTACTCATACTGCAGGAGTGTGTGTGTAATAGTCTCTATGTTTGCTGCCTGGAAAGCCTTGTGCACCACTCGGTGTCTTCTTTTTCTTTAGTGGTTTTGTGCTATCAACCCTTTATTGTATAATTGCTTTTTCTTCCCCTAAATCCACACATGTCTACTATAGATGTCACGTTGGATATGTTATATACATTGGAACTGACTCAACAGCACCTAACAAGAACAAATTATCTAGTTTTGTTCTGAAATTGAAAAGATCTGGAGTCTGAAAAACAAAAAGAAAAAGCATGCTCAGAATTTCTCAAGCTCAAAAAACTGAAGAAAAAATCCTAGCCTACAGCTGAAATATTGAATGGTTCTTTGGGCAAGATATTAATTGCTGTAAAAAGGAATACAGAGAACCATTGCAGCAAAAAGAACTGGTCGACATTCAACCATTTCAAACGGTGACATGTGATCAAGAACTGGTGCCACTGAAGGAGGAAGACCAAGCTGCAACAATGGCAATATTGAAAAAGAAGGTTCCAGAAATTGATGGAACACTGATAGAAAGGTTTCAACAAATTGATGCAGCATTCCAGCACTCATTAGTCTATGGCAAAAAATCTGAAAGGCAGTTATCTGGCCAACTGACTGGCAGAGACCCATGTTTGGGCCAATTCCAAGAAAGGTGGCCTAACAGAAAGCAAAAATGATCACATAATATCATTAATGCCACATGCAAGTAACATCTCATTAATTACCCGGTGCTCCAAGCCATGAATGCAACATACCAGGGAACCAGTAGAGAGGTCTGAGGGGCTGGCCCCAATCACAACTGTGTGGACAGCCCTCTCCCCCATGAAGAATTTACTTCAGAGGACAGCACTGAAGCTACAGCTCAGGGAGAGGGACATGTCTGATCAGAGCACACGGGAGCAAATGAAGGGGGAGAAAGAGAGTGGAGAACATCCTGGCCCACCAAGCCTTGCAGACGATATCCCCACTCAGAGCAGTCAATGAACAGAGAGGACAATATGGCCAGCCCCACTACAGGACAGGACATCCCAAAAAGACTCATAGCCCTACAGGGGTCAACACTGGAGACATAGTATGGGAATTACTCCCAAACTGACCCCACCACACTAAGGAAAACACTAAGGGTGTGCAATAGAACAGCAAGGGAAGCAGAGCAAGGAAGTCCCCAGGGAATACTAAAATAGACTTTGGGGCCAGGGTGTGGCACCTCATTAGATTCAGCCTTGAACTATTTACAGGCTTCTCTTTTATTGTCATGGTGGTTGTTGTTGTTTTGTTGCTTTGTTTTGGTCTGTCTTGTTTTTTGTGCATATTATTATCTCTGCAGGTCTTTCTAGATAAGACAGGCAGGATAAACAATCTGGAGGAGAAAACAATGGGACCTACCATTTCAGGGGGACATGGAAGAGGGGGAGATGGAGGGAAAGGAAGTGGTGTTAACAAACAAAGGAACAAATGATGCAAAATCGGTGGTGAAGAGGTATAGGAAGCCTGGTAGGGCTTGGTCAAGGGCAATGTAACCAAGAGAAATTGTTGAAAGCCAAATGAAGACTGAGCATGATAGTGGGACAAGAGAAAAGTGAAAGCAAATTGAGGAAAAAGCTAGAAGGCAAAGAGCATTTATAGAAGTCTAAATAGAGGCATGTACATATGAAAATACATTTATATATGATGATGGTGAAATAGATCTATGTCCATATATTTATAGGTTTAATATTAAAGTAGTAGATGGACATTGGGCCTCTATTCAAGTGCTCCCTCAATGCAAGAGCACTTTGTTCTTTTAAAATAGCATTCCATGATGCTCACCTTCCCAATAAGATCACTGAAGACAAAGTGGGTGCATAAGCAAATATAGTGAAGAAAACTGATGGTGCCATAAAAAGATATAGTGTCTGGGGTCTTAAAGGCTTGAAGACAAACAAGCAGCCATCTAGCTGACAAGCATCAAAACCCACATGAAAGAAGCACACCAGCCTGTGTGATCACAAAGCGTCAATGGGATCATGTATCAGGCATCAAAGAACAAAAATCATATCATTGTGAATGAGGGGGAGTGGAGAGTGGAGACCCAAAGCCCATCTGTGGGCAACTGGACATCCCCTTACAGAAAGGTCTCAAGTAAGAGACAAGCCAGTCAGAGTGCAGTATAGCACCGATGAAACATACAACTTTCCTCTTGAATGCTTTCTCCACCCTCCCCCCACTATCATGATGCCAATTCTACCTTACAAACCCGGCTAGACCAGAGGATGTACTCTGGTACAGATAAGAACTGGAAACAGGGAATCCAGGACAGATAAACCTCTCAGGACAAATGATGAGAGTAGAGATACCAGGAGGGGAAGGTGAAGGTGGGGGAGATAGGGGGACCCGATCACAAGGATCTACATATAAACCTCTCCCTGGGGGACGGACAACAGAAAAGTGGGTGAAGGGAGATGTCAGACAGTATAAGACATGAAAAAATAATAATGATTTATAAATTATAAAGGGTTTGTGAGGAAGGGGAGGCAGGGAGAGAGGGGGGAAATTAGGAACTGATACCAAGGGCTCAAGTAGACATAACTTGTTTTGAGAATGATGATGACAACAAATGTGCTTGACACGATGGATGGATGGATGGATGGATTGTGGTAACAGTTGTACGAGCACCCATAAGACAGTTTGTTTAAAGAAAAATAAGTAAACAAATGAAATCTTGTTTATTATAATTTGAAGGTTTTGTAGCAGCACATTAACAAGGGGCTGCCAGAAATTCAAACTGGATGTACAAGAGGACAAGGAACAGGGATATCATTGCTGCTGTCAGATGAGTCTTGGTTCAAAGCAGAGAATACTAGAAAGCCATATACTTGTGTTTTGTTGACTCCACACCAACATTTCTACTGTGTGGATCATCATAAACAATAGGTAACACTGTGAAGAACTGGAATTCCAAAACACTTCATTGTTCACATAAAAAACTGTACATGGACCAACAGGCGGGCATTTGAAGACACGGGCCAGTTGCATGGTTTAAAATCAGGAAAGGTGGGTATCAGGGTTGTATCCCTTCACCATACTCATGCAACCTGCGTGCCAAGCAAATAACGTGAGGTGCTAGAGTCCATGAAGAAGCTCTCAGTTCGGGGATTAAATAAAGGCTCGTTGACAAGCCGTGATATGCAGACAGCACAACTTTGCTTGCTGACTCACGCCTTTCCTTCTTATTTTGAGTCATGCCCCATCAGCAAATGAAGAACCAGAAAGCTTTACTCCATCCATGTCATTAAGATGGACTCTACCCTCAGGAAACAACTTGGGTTAGTCTGGGTAGACAAGAGAAACAGATTCATAGATACTCACATGTGTGTAAGAGAACTTTAAAACAGAGAGCAATTGTACATTAAGAAAATGTCCCAGTCCCGTCCAGATCAAGACCTTAAGTCCTATATTATCCCATATGCCGATACTAGTCCATAAATTCCTCTTTAGACTCACGCAGCCATGCAGTGATGCTGAATGCAGGAAGATCACAGGCCAGTGGGTGGAAAGTCTTGTGGATCCAGTGACAGCGGAAGCATCTTAGCTGGAAGAGGTCTCCATGTGACTCCTCCAGCTCCAGGGCTCTGGCTCCATCGGCGTAGCTCCATGTGGCTTGTCATAAGGAATACAAAACAGAGAGAGAGAGAGAGAGAGAGAGAGAGAGAGAGAGAGAGAGAGAGAGAGAGAGAGAGAGAGAGAGAGAGTGTCTGCCCTCCAGTGAGCTATTTATCACTGTCATTTATCACTCTAAATGAGGGCATCAAGGTGTGACCTGATTGGCAGGCTAAACTCCACGCCTTCACTCTTGATATTCTGAAGTAGACACCAGATTATGTAACTACCACACAGCTCTTCCCCACTCATCTTTTGAATGCCTGTCAACCTAAGGAGCTCGTCTCCTGACACCATACCTAGCAATGTTCTCATGACGGTTTCAGCGGCTAAGCCCTCAGAAGGGGACAGCCTGTTCCTTCTCTCTAGTCTGTTCTTAGTCTGGAAGCTCTCCTGAAACATGTTCACAGACCTGTGCACCATGGTTACTGGCATTAGAAATGCCAATGGCATCATTTCCGGCATCGCCACCAAACTCACTGTTGAGTCAATGCCTCATAGTGCCCCCACTCCCCCCACCACTCCCTCCCCGTGAGTTTGCAAGATTGTAACTAATTACAGGAGTAGAAAGCCCTGTCTTTCTCACTCTGAGCCGCTGGTGATTTTGAACTGCCAACTATGCAGATCACAGCCAATGCATAACCAGTACTCCACCAGAGCTCCTCTTCAGCAATGTGCAAACCACCACAGTTCAACAAACTGGCAGATGAATGCTGGCGCTGTGATATAGAATGAACCAAGCCACGAGAGTCTATGCACCGATTTAGCACGGAATGGCTCCTTCAGAGAAAGGCAGTGTCGGCAGGCAGTTTGTGAAGACACAGCTCTGGATGGGTAGGTGACAAAGAAAGGTTGCATGGGTAGTCAGTGAAGAAGGATAGTCCCAGAGAGCTAGGGAGTGAATGTGGGGCTGGGGCCCAATGACCTGGCCACCGTGTGATGTTTTGACCTGATTCTGGGTGGCTAGAGATGAAGTCTGACCTAACCGAGGGTGGTTAGGGGCAGAGAGGAAGTGCCACCGTAGTGTCTGGTGGTGAGTATGATGGTGCTGTGGAAAGGGGTAGCCTGGATCCACTTTCAGGTGGGATTCAAGTGATCCTTACCATGCAGTTAGTGATAAAGGGGGAGTTTGCTCACCGTGTCCACTTAGTAAAACAGCAGAGAAAATGTGAATCTCCTGAAGAAAATAACAAAATGATTCTGTAAGAAGGAATAGGCACAGAGAAACTGTCAAACGCCATGTTTAACACTGTTATAATAATCATTGACCCAAACCCACCGTTCTTTTCCAAGAACAAAACCATTACCCAGATTGAGAAACTGTCCTTGAAATTAACAATGTCTGGATATGCACAAAAAAGTAGAAATCTACTTAACCTTAAGGTTTAATGGCTGAAAGAATAAACAGGGAAAGCAAAGCCTCTTCTCCGACTCTTGGTTAGAGAGAGTCTAAGCTTGAGTAGGCATTTGGGAAGTTCTTTGTAACAAAATGGAAGCTAAAATGTTTAAGTAAGTCTATTTTCTCTTAAAATGATTTACTTATTGTTTTAGAGAGGGAAGGATTTGAAAAAAGGGACAAGATATTATAGATTTAATGCAATTGTGTGGTATGGAAGTGAGAAAAAGAAATACAATTTAAAGAAAGAGCTCCCTGGGTAGATGTTCTAATATTAGACATAAGCAAAAAGCACAAAAACTTTAAACGAGCATAATTTTATTAGAAAATGTCCCACAACCCACCCCACCCCCACTTCCTGTACCCTTAGGTAATCCTTACTCCTGTAAGGGGTCATCTATCTTGACTATCATGTATCAAGCAATCTTAAATGTACAAATGAACATAAACCAGTCTAACATGACCAATGAGGTATATCATGTATGGACCACAATAGTCAGGGGAAGAAATCTGAAAGAACTAGGGGATAGTTATGTGGTTCATCAGTGTCACACCACACCGTTTTGTCAGACCCTTCTAAGACGGACTGTCCAGTTGCCTTGCTGGTGGACTTTGGGTCTCCACTACATGCAGTCCCTTTCGTATCAATTTGAATGCGTGTTTTTTGAGTTTCTGACACCTTTTCCCGTTGCCACCTCATGATCACACAGCTTAGTGTGAATCTTCCATGTGGGCTTTGTTGCTTCTCTGCTAGATGGCTGCTTGTTTAACTCCAAGCCTTTAAGACCCCAGATGCTATTTATTATCTTCTAATAGCCGAACACTATCAGCTTTGTTCACCACATTAGCTTATGCACTCATTTTGTCTTCAGTTGTCGTGTCAAGAAGGTGAACCACTGGTCCTTTGGATAGCAGCAAAGTGCTATAACCACTGTGTCACCAAGGCTCCCATTAGAGAAGTAACAGGTTACTCATTAGGGTTCTATATAATTTAGTTGCATGGTCCTGCTTCCACAAGGGCTCTTTGTACCTTATTTGAATTATTAGCAGGCTGTCTATTCCCACGTTTGGCCACAAACACTAATTTTCACAGACCTATATCCAATCATTTTGTGAGAGTCATAAAGGCTAAGGCTAGTAAGGTCATATTAAATAATTCATGCACCGATTATACTTACCATGTGACCCAACAATTTCACTCCTACCCCCCAAAAATGAAAAGATGCCCACACAAAAACTTGTACACAAACATTCGCAGATGCTTCATTCATCATAGTCCCCAAGTGGAAACAATCCAAAAGTCCCATCCTCAAGTATGAACAAATTGTGGTATGTCTATACAATGGAATACTACTTAGTAATAAAAAGGCAAATCATGACTAATAAAATCAATTCATTATTTAGCAGTGGATGAATCACCTCAACATTTCTTCTACATTTCCCTTAAAGAGCAGAACTCTGCAAATGGTTTAAGTGCTAGTAAGCAGTCACCGCACTCTTTAAAGGGTCTGAAAGACAAGACGTGAGCTGACCTGTAGAAGTGCCTGTTCCCTGTCATGTTAATCAGAATATCAGGGGATGTCTATGCATGAACAAGTAGGGCAGGCAAGGAAACAGGCCGGATTTTTTATTGTATTGAAGGTTTCTAAATTTTATTTTATGTTGAAAACTGAACTGAGTATTTTTTCAATTTCTTTTTTTTAACATTTTACTAGGGGCTCATACAACTCTTATCACAATCCATACATATACATACATCAATTGTATAAAGCACATCTGTACATTCTTTGCCCTAATCATTTTCAAAGCATTTGCTCTCCACTTAAGCCCTTTGCATCAGGTCCTCTTTTTTCCCCTCCCTCCCCACTACCCCACTCCCTCATGAGCCCTTGATAATTTATAAATTATTATTTTGTCATATCTTGCCCTGTCTGCCATCTCCCTTCACCCCCTTTTCTGTTGTCCGTCCCCCAGGGAGGAGGTCACATGTAGATCCTTGTCATTGGTTCCCCCTTTCCAACCCACTCACCCTCCACTCTCCCAGCATCGCCCCTCACACCCCTGGTCCTGAAGGTATCATCCACCCTGGATTCCCTGTGCCTCCAGCTCCTGTATGCACCAGTGTACAACCTCTGCTCTATCCAGTCTTGCAAGGTAGAATTCAGATTATGGTAGTTGGGGGGGAAGGCCTAAGAGTATGTATAAGATTGATTTCAGGTGGCACATTCTATCATTTGCTGGAACAGCCCCACAGCAACTTTGCAAACAACTTAAATTTTCAGGAACTTTGTGGGCTGGTTGTTAAACTATTGTTAGCAGGAGATCAGCCATCAGGGGAGCATTTACACCACGGAGATAAAAACAACAACACCACAATTCAGAGCCAGTTATTAAGCCTTTACAAGTACACCTCTGGGTATATCTGTGGCTATTGACAAATTTCATCAACACATATATGCACAAATGTACATATAAACATCTCACTGTTTAAAGAAAACATTGACTGATTCTTCCACTGAAGATTTGTTCTCTTGAAGCAAATCAATTCACCTTGCTGGCTCTTAGTCCTACACCTCTCAGGTCACAGTCTGAAGGAGTTTCCCAGGGTCCCCCCAACTCCAATCTTCCATCATCTTCGAATCATAGTTATGAATGGATGGCAGAAATGGAGAACACCAGTGAAATCGAGCCAGATTGCCACATGAGTTCATGTTGCTCTAGTTTAAAACAAATTAAAGGGGTATAACAGTAACTCCAAATACTTTGGATGGTCAAGGAGAAAGAGACGGTTTCCAACCAGAGGAGAAAGAACAAAAGGGTCTGGCCAAATGTCTTGGCCAACAGCTTTGCGATCTCATCTTTGCAGCCACTCAAACCAAATGCATGGCCTTAAAATGGACTCCATCTTGCAGTGACCCTGTAGGACAGGCTGAAAAGGCCCCTGTGGGTTTCTGAGACTGGCACTCTTTCCGGGGTAGGAAGCTTTACCTCCCTCCCTCCGAGCAGCCCCGTGCATTAACCGCTGCACTACCAGGGCTCCTCGAGTCAACCAGGTGCTGGCAGAGGACATGAGAAACGTACATTCTTATTGAACTAAAAATCCAGATGAAATCAGAAGGATTCTACTTGTGATTCGCAGCTATAATGGTGAGACACCCTCGGTTTCTCCATCCGAAAACAAGCACTCAACTGGCAGCAACATTACAAAAATCCAGGCAATCATGGCTGAAATAGTTTAAGGTTCCCTTAAGAAGCTGCTATAAAACTGCAAAATAATGGTACTCAATCAAAATGAGTGCTTTTTTGCAAAATGAAAAATCACATTACATATTCTTCTTGATCACTTATTCCAATATATTCAAAATAATCTCACATTCATGAAATTCCCAAATTCATTTGCAGCGTCCCCATGAGAATAAAGCCATCACTGAATTCTCTCTGACTAAGGACCAGCGATGTGATTGCTCTCTGACAGAGTGAATTAATGCAGATACAGTTCGGTTCAATTGTAACATTGTATCATTTACTTTCCCTTTGGACCGATTTTTCATTTGTCCTAACTTTTATTATTTTATGCTTTTTTTTTGAGTGATGATTTTTCTGTAGGTTATTTTGTTATTGCTGTTGGGGGATTTCTGGTAGGATTTTCTTTACAGGAAACCCAGGATCAGCAATCTATAGGCACAGTAACTAGATGAATAGTTTCTTAGGATTATGGCAAGTGAGGTTGGGAGGAAATCGAGAGCTAATAGTAATGAGTACAAAAATACAGAAAATTTCCTCAAATTGATTGCAGTGATGAGCACACACTTTTTAATATATTCAAACCATTGAATTATATGGTAGGTGGATTATATGTCAATTAACTTTTAAAAATCATTTTATTGGGGGCTTGTACTACTTTTATCACAATCCATACATACATAGTGTCAAGCACATTTGTACATTTGTTGCCATCATCATTCTCAAAACATTTTCTTTCTACTTGAGCCCTTGGTATCAGTTCCTTGTTTTTTCCCCTCCCTCCCCACTTCCTACTCCCTCATGAACTCTTGATAATTTATAAATTATTATTCTATTTATTTATTTATTTATTTATTAGCAATTTATTGGGGCTGATACAATTCTTTTCACAGTTCATACATATACATACATCAATTGTATAAAGCACATCTGTACAGTCTTTGCCCTAATCATTTTTTTCTCTTTTCTTCTTTTACATTTTATTAGGGACTAAATTATTATTATTTTAATTAAACTTTTTTTTAAGGTCTCACTTTCAGAACATCAAATAGGTTAAGCAGTAGGGGAGCTAATAGTTGACCTGGAGCCCTCATAGCACAGTGGGTTAAGTATTGTGTTGCTAAACAAAAGGTCAGCAGTTCAAACCCACCAGCTACTCTGGTAGAGAAAAGGAAGCTGGCTGCTGCCATGAAGATTTATAACCTCTGAAACTCTAGGTTGCAGCTCATTTGGTAAAAAAATAAAGAAAGAAAGAAAATATTAGCATGTTACAGTCCCTAGGTGGCCCAAAAAGTTCAGTGCTCAACTGCTAACTGATAGGTCAGTGGTTGAACCCATTCCAAGGCATCTCAGCAGAAAGGGCTGGCTCTCTTCTTCCTCCAAATCCCAGCCTTGGAAGCCCTGGTGGTGCTGTTCTACTCTGCACACCCGTGGTCCCCACGGGTCACAAGTGACTCAGGAGCAACTGGCTTGACTTGGGGTTTTTAGCATGTTATTTGGATTTCTGAGAAAAAGACCTAAAGAGTCAGTCCTGTTGTGGCGACATGTTTGCCTTTAATAAATAAAACAGTCTGCTTGTTTCTACTGTTTGTGGAATGATATTCACTTTGGCTTATCTTCTGGAAATGGAAATATACACATCTGAAGTTGAAAATACTCCTTGAGTGAGATTTTGCCTGACGTGCCCAGAGGCATCCAAAAACAAAGGTACGTGGTGTCTTATATTCTTTCCTTCCAAATTCTTGGAACCTGATTTAAAACACCTCTTAGAATATGTGGAAACCATACTTGCTATCTTAGATATCAATATTATTCCAGTATTATACTATTCATACTTAGCTGCAGGCAACTAGGAACTAGGTCATGGTGTGATAGAGCCTTAATGAGCTTCTGGAAAAACTATAGGCCCTCCCCCTAGGAAAACACACACACACACACACACACTCTCTCTCTCTCTCTCTCTCTCTCTCTCTCTCTTTCTCAAAATTTGCTACAATTTCAGGAAATTTCACAGATACTCCCATCACAAATCCCATTAGGTTAAAATCTTCTGTAGTAAAGCAATTTCTTCTGGATTTTGAAATTTGAATGGGATCTGGGTGAAAGTTTACAAATTAATTTCCTACTCCAAGGATATAGGCATTTTATTTCATGGCATTGGTTGCAATCCCCTCGAGATAACAGTACTCTTTCCACGCTCTCCCTGCATTCTCCTTTCCATAGCTCCACCCTGTCTTCTGAACCTTGTTTGGGGCAAACGCTGCCAAGTATGTGCTTCTTGAGTGTTTTTATTCACTTTGGAGGCCTAGCTATTGTTTGGCTGAAAGTTGGTTCCTAGTGTTGGTTCAGTTCCATCCTTGAAGGGTACTGAAGAACCACAGTTCAGGAATTCCCCCGGGCCAGTGTCTGGTCTTTCTTTTTTTTTAATGATCTTGAATATCATTCGACTTTCTTTTTCCCATTCTCTGTCCGGGAGCTAGAGGAGGTCTGGTGGTAGAGTGGTTATCTGCTGGACTGCGAGCTGCATGATCTGCAGTTTGAAACCACTGAGAAAGACTGCGCCTTCTATTCCTGTAAACAGCTACAGTCTTGGAAACCCACGGGAGCACTGTGAGCCAGCACCATCGACTCCATGGCAGAGTTGGGTTTGGGTTTGGTCCAGGCCCTTGTCTTATGATCCTAATCAGGGAGGTGGAGAATAGAAGCCTGGCTCCACCTAATCTCAGGCTGGTGGGGGCCACGGTTTATGGGGCCCATTCTTCCTTGGAATGCTTCTTTGAATCTTTCACGTTCTTCCGTGAAAGATGGCATCTTAGATGGCTGCTCCCTAGCTCCGAGGACCCCAGTGGCTGCTCACTACAAAGAGATTGTCTGTGTGGCTTGTGTTATGTCAACTAACCCAGAAGTCCCTCGAGGCTGCAGTGCTAAGTCCCTAAATAGAAAGACTCATGTGCTCATGGTGTTCAGTTGTAGCTAAGAAGCTTTCCTAATGTTGCCCCCTGTAGCCTCTACCGCATCCTTTAATGATACAGCACATACAATTACCTTGAAGACTGTATATACTCATGAGGAAGCCAAGTTTTCAGCACATTTTTATTCCGTTTTTGTGGTAAAATTAGGTGCCTCGTCTGATACTCGCTTCGGCTTATCTTCGAGAATATATGGTGTGTGTGTGTGTGTATATATATATTTACAGCAATACCATATCCTTGAAAGAATTTAGGGCACATACAAGACACATATAATTATATGTAGAAATGTCCTGGGCCAAACCTATGTATACTCATGAGTGTATGCCCATTCACCTTCCCATGTATGCTCAGCTTACATGTCTACCTCTGTAACTACACTCAGATATTGACTGTTAGTAACATTAATGTAGGATCATGTCTGTGAAAGTGTTTACCTCTGTTTTCTTTTATTCTTGTGCCCGCCCCCAGGGTCCTCCCTTGCCTTGGTCATGCTGTACTGAGAGCAATTTCTTTTAAAAAAAAACATGTTCTAAAATATTCAAGTGCTCTGGTTCAACAAATGTGCCATGTCGTGTTTGGCATTAAGGACATTAAGTACACAGAATCATAATCCTTTTAAGTTATGGAGTTAAGAGAGTTAAGAAAGACAAACATATAGCAATTAATCACACAAAACACTACCCACAACACTTGATCTCTGGAAAGATAAATACGGCTGGATGTAATAGTGGAACCTTATCTAGATCCTCTCTATTCTTATTTTTGCTAGATACAATCAAGCTGGTTCTGACTTACTGCAACTTTATATAGAACTTATAGCAGCCCAATAGAAATAAATACTGCCTGGTCCTCTGCCACTCCCACAATTGTGCTGTTTGATGGTTGCAGCCCTCTGTCAATTCATCTCCTTGAGAGTCTTCCTCGTTTTCACTTCTCTTCTACTCTACCACGTCTGATGTCATTTCCCAGGAACTGGTCCCTCCTGCTGCCAGGCACAAAGTGTATGAGATGAAGTCTTGCCATCTGTACTTCTAAGGAGCATTCTGGTTGTACTTCTTCCAAGAAAGATGTGTTTGTTCTTCTGGAAATCCTTGGGATTTTAATATTTTTCACCAACACTGTGACGCAAATGCATCAATTCTTATTTGGTCTTCCTTATTCATTGTCCAACTTTCACATACACATGAGGTGATTGAAACGACTATGGCTTGGGTCAGGAACACCTGAGTCCTCAAACCGACATGCTGGTGCTTCAACAAGTAAAAGAGGACTTGTGTGTATTTACGGAGCCCTGGGGGTGAAATGGAGTCCACATTGGGATGCTAACTACTGGAGGCTTTCGGCTCCTGTAAAGATTTACAGCATTGGAAACCCCGAGGGACTTTCTGCTCCTGTAAAGATTTACAGCATTGGAAACCCTGAGGGTCACTATGAGTCAGAATTGACTCGATAGCAGTGAGCTTGGTTTTGGCATGCAGACTTGCTCAATGCAATACACCATTTGATTTCTTACCTGCTACTTCAATGAATATTGGTTGTGGATCTAAGAAAGGAAATCCTTGACAATTTTAGTCTTTTCTATTAAGACAATATTGTCTATTGGTCCAGGTGTGAGGATTTTGTTTTCTTTACACTGAATTGCAATCCATACCAAAGTCTGCAATCTTTGATTTTCATCAGCAAGCCCTTCAAACCCTCTTCAATTTCAGCAAGACTTTGTCATTGGCATATTTGCAGCCGGTTAAAAAGCCTTCCTATACACTTGCAAGGCTATCCATAGTTTGTTCTGACCCACAAAGTCAAATGTCTTGTTTTCTTTGTTTGCAGAGTCAAACAAGTAAATGTCTTTCTGGTATTCTCAGCTTTCAGTCAAGATCTGATGTCAGTAATGACAGTCCTCATTCCACATTTTCCTCTGAATATCGTCTTAATTTCTGGTAGCTCTGTGTCTATGTCCTGCTTTAGGATTATCTTCAGCAAAATTTTACTTGTATGTGATAATCACTGCTGTTGAGTAGCTTATCCACCCTCATGGAGACTGTCACTCTGTACAGGATGTGTTAGTCCGGGTAGACTAGAGAAACAAATTCATAGGGACACATATATGTGTATAAGAAAGAGATATATACACAAGAGCAATTGAACTTGGAGAAAACATCCCAGCCCAGTGCAGATCAAGTCCATAAGTCCGATATTAGCCCACATGTCCGATATCAATCTATAAAGTCCTCTTCAGACTCACGAAACACATGCATTGAAGCCAAACACAGGACGATCACAAGTCAGTGGGTAGAAAGTCTTTGGGTCCAGTGGCGTTGTAAGCATCTCTGCTCTGGCAGGGGTCTCTCTGTGGCTTCTCCAGCTTCAGAGGTCTGGTTGCATCCGTGTGGCTTGTCATCTGCAAGGTCTCCCAGGAAGTGACAGACAGAGAGAGATGTCTTCTGCCTCCAAGGAGGAAGTCCTAGATTTTCCAGAATTCTCAGGAGAAGGCCATGCCCACACAGAAGTCTCATTGGCTATCTCCAGATTGACAGCCTAGACTCCACCCGACACTCTTAACCCTTAAATTGATAGCAGATGAGGCGACTGCCACACAGAACTGGAAAGCCTTTTCTGTCTCTGGCAGAGCGGCATATCATTTTGAAACGCTGACCTTATATAGTTCACTATGGCACCAATTCTCCTGCTTGCATGCGATATTCATGATATTGTTCAATGATTTCAGCATTCTGTTTGGTGACCTTTCTTTGGAGTTGGCACAATCATGGATCTTTTCCAGTCAGTTGAAAATAATTAGTAATGATTATTAAAATGTATCTAATAGCATATTTTATAGCAATATTGTTGATAGTAAGGAAAAAAAACAAATCAGGAGCAAATGAAGAGGGAAGGACAGAGAGTGGAACATCCTGGCCAACCAAGCCCCAGGACGATATTCCTGCTCAGAGCATCCAACACACAGAGAGGACCATAGAGCTGGCACTACCATAAGACACAGACATGGGTCTATGGGTCCCTCACTGACCCATAGAGCTACGGAGGACAACAAAGGAGACACAGTGCAGGAATTGTGACCAATCTGACCCCATCACACTGGGGCGAAACACTAAAGGCATACAGCAGAGCAGCAGAGGGAGCAAAACACTGAAGTCCCCCGGGAATACCAAAATTAGACTTTGGGGCCAGGGTATGGCACCCCATCAGGCTGGACTGGACAAACTCCTAAAGGTCAATAGACAGACCTGGAACTATTTGTACTTTTCTTTTTTTGTCATTGGTTTGTTGTTGTTATTTTATTTTGTCTTCTTTTGTTGTTTTGTTGGGCTTTGTCTTGTTTTTGTGCTTATTATTTTCTCTACATGTCTATCTAGATAAGATAGGCGGGATAAACAATCCAGAGGAGAAAACAAGGAGATTTGACAGTTCCAGAGGAACATGGGAGAGGGGAAGACACGGGGGGAGGAAGTGGGTATTAACAAATCCAGGGACAAGGGAACAATAAGTGATCCAAAATCAATGGTCAGGAGGGCGAAGGATGCCTGGTGTGGCTTAATCAAGGACAATGTAACTGAGAGGAATTACTAAAACCCGAATGAAGGCCTAACATGATAGTGGAACAAGAGGAAAGAGCTAGGAGGCAAAGGACATTTATAGTGGTCTAAATACAGGCATGTACATATGTATATATATTTATACATAACGATAGGGAAATAGATCTAGGTACATGTATTTATATGTTAAGTATTCAGATAGCAGATTGACATTGGGCCTCTACTTGAGTACTCCAATGCAAGAACACTTTGTTCTAATAATCCGGCATTGTGTGATGATCACCTTCCCAATATGATCGCTGAAGACGAAATGGGTGCATAAGCAAATGTGGTGAATAAAGCTGATGGTGCCCACCTACCAAAAGGTATAGCATCTGGGGCCTTTAAGGCATGAAAATAAACAAGTGGCCCATCTAGCTGAGAAGGACAGCGTGCTCAGTAAAGTAAAAGGACGGTGAAGAAGAGGAAGGTTCTCAAGAAGAGGATTGACACAGTGGCTGCACCAATGGGCTCAAGCGTGGGATCGATTGTGAGGATGGCGTAGGACTGGATAGTGTCTTTCATTCTGCTGTGTATACGGTCACTATGGGCTAGAACCAACTCAGTGGCACCTAAGAACAACAAATGATATGTACAAAAGAAAGGCAAGACTCCAGAGAGCTGCCGTAGATGGAACTTGATAGGTGGGAAAAATGTAGAGCAAAACAAATTCTCTAAAAGTCCAGATTTCCTGGATCCACTGAGGTTAGGGGCATCCCAGAGACTATCACCCTGAGACACCCTTTAAACGCTGCCTCCAAACTACTCCTAAGGGGTTGCCTTTCATTAATAACCAATTCCCTCTGAAATTAGAAAGTATCACCCATGAGCACTGCGCTCCTTTAAAAATTATTCACATGAGATTAAACCGTCAAAATCTATTCTAAAGGAAAGATGAAAAGGTAAAGGGGAGAGGGAATCTACTGGAAATGGAACAAGAACAGAGATGAAAATGTTGGCACATTATGAAAATTTTAACCAATGCCACTGAACATTTTATATAAAATTAAATGGGAACCTAATTCTTTGTGTACATTTTCACCAAAACCATAATAAAACACTATCAGATAAAAGCATGCATATTTAACCCTATCTTCATTTTTTATAAGTACATTTATAGAGACATAAAAGAAAAGATGAGTAGGAATGTTAACAGTGCACCTTAGATGGGACAAGTATGGCACTTTCCTTTGTTATATATTTAGCCTCTAATTTTTAAAATGACGTTACCTTCATAATTAGAAAATAATGTTATTAAGCTCAAATATCTATCTCTACAATCCTAAGACTACAAGAATTAGATTGTCCCTGAATCCATTACCAACTGCTCTGAAAGGATTACATCAGAAGGCCCTGGATAGAGTGGAAGAAAGATGTAGAATAAAATCTGAGATCATGAGGATCACACTGGTAGGAGAGGGACTGGTGGAACTCCGCAGATGATGGTCCTGGGTCACCCTTCAGGTCTGAAACTAAACCCACCCCCATGGCTCACTTTTCACCCACACAATAGACAGGTCTATAGGAAGAATAACAACATTAGATGAGTGCCCACCTTAGAATAATCAAACATTTTGGATCAAGGGCACGGTGTTTACAAAGTTCAGAAGGGTTATGAAAGAAGGAGAAATGGAGATGGGACACAGGGTGGAGGTGGGATGGGTGATGTGACATTGAGGGGCTTCCAGTGAATGAGATGAGACAAGGTGGATGAACAGTTCAATGTAAAACATGATCTTCTCTAAACCTTTATCTGAATCACAGTAAAATATTTGTAAAATTAACAGACCCCCCCCCACACACACTATTATTAGATCAATTAAGCAGCTTAGTGGATACTGGCTCAGTAGATACTATTGTCTTCACAAGAAGGGACTACGTTTTTGCTATTGGCCTTGCAGAAAAGTATAGCACCTCCTCACCTGTAGTAGGCATTTAACACATGTTCAATAAATGGATGAACAGAGTGAATTACGATCTCAGAATATTCTAGCACCCATCCAGTGGATTCTGATTCATTTAACACTTCCCAAATAAAATCATAGCCATCAAATTGGTTCCGACTCATAGCAACCCTATTGGACAGGGTAAAACTGGCCCTGTTGGTTTTCAAGAGTACCTCTTTTTTAAAAATAAATCATTTTATTGGGGGCTCTTACAGCTCTTATAGCAATCCATACATCAATAATCCATACATCCATTGTATCAAGCACATCAGTACATATGTTGCCATCATCATTTTCAAAACATTTTCTTTGGTATTAGCCCTTGGTATTATCCCCTCTTGCCCCTCCCTCCCTAGTGACCCTTGATAAATTATTATTTTCAGATTCTACACCGTCCGCTGTCTCCCTTCACCCACATTTCTGTTGTTTGTCCTCCTTGGAGATTGGGTGGGGCCGGTTATACATTGATCACTGCGATGGGCTCCCCTTTCTCCCCACCTTCTCCCTACCCTCAATGGTATCACTTTTCCTATTATTGTTCTTGAGGGGTTTATCTGTCCTGAATTCCGTGTGTCAAGAGCTCTTATCTGTACCAGTGTACATGCTCCGGTCTAGTTGAATTTGTAAGGAAGAACTGGGGTCAGGATTGGGAGGTGGGATTAGGGGAGGGGAAGCATTCAACAACTAAAGGAATTTTGTGTTTTGTGGGTGCTATCCTGCACCCTTGTTGGCTCCTTCCTTCCTGTGGCCCTTCTGTGATGGGATGTCAATTGTCTACAGATGGGTCTATAGTTTTGGGTCTTCTGATGGCTGATACTTGATCCTGTCAACACCTGGTGATCACACATGGTGATGTGCTTCTTCCATGTCAGTTTTGTTGCTTCCCTGGCTGCTTGTTTAACTTCAGGCTGTTAAGACCCCAGACGCTGTATCTTCCAACAGTCAGGCACCACCAGCTTTCTTCACCACATTTGCTTATGCACCCATTTTGACTTCAGCAATCATGCCGGGAAGGTGAGCATCACATAATGCCAGGTTATTAGAACAAAGTGCTCTGGCACTGAGGGAAGACTGTACCTCTTATGGGAGTACAAAACTTTGTTGTTTAAAAAGGAAAATGAGCTGATTTCAGGAACCCAAGTGGAAGGCAAATTTTGAGAATGATGAGGGTAACGAATGTATAAGGATGCTTTACTCAATTGATGTATGTATGGATTGTGATAAGAGTTGTATGAGCCCCAATAAAATGATTTATTTTAAAAAAACACCCATAAAAAAACAAAAAACACCCATATTAAAAAAAAAAAACCGACTTTGTTCTTCAAAGCAGCTAGTGATTTTGAAATGCTGACCTTAAGGTTAGCAGCTCAGCAGGCAGTTACCTCCATGCTTTCTATTAGTCATTCTCACCTAAAAAGCATACAAATGATCTAATAGTTAAGGGTTTGATTCCCTTATAATTTTTTATAGTCATTTCTTGGGTAATCACAGTGAACTGATTATATGGTAATGGGATATCTCTGGAAGCAAAATGTTTGAATTGAGACCTATGTAAGACTGCCCTCTTGTGGTTTAACCAATAATGCTTTTTATCAATTAAATTCTAACCTCAAAGAATTACCAAATGCTCTTTTTTTTTTCTTGGTAGCAACTGGTTCTGAGAAAGACAGGATTGCTTAAAATGCAGCACAGCCTCAATTCCTCATCAGCTATTGAGCATTTACTATGCTCTGTCTCCCTAAGGAGCCCTGGTGGCATAGTGGTTACAAGTTGGGCTGCTAACGATTATGTCAGCAGTTCAAAACATCAGCCACTCTATGGGAGAAAGATGGGGCTTTCTATTCCTGCAAAGAGTTACAGTCTTGGAAACTCACAGAGGCAGTTCTACCCTGTCCTTTTTTCTTTTTTTAATCATTTTATTAGGGGTTCATACAACTCTTATCACAATCATACATACATCAAATGTGTAAAGCACATTTGTGCATTCATTGCCCTCATCATCCTCAAAACATTTGCTCTCCACTTAAGCCCCTGGCATCAGTTCCTCATTTTCCCCCTCCCTCTCCACTGCCCCCTCCCTCATGAACCCTTGATAATTTATAAATTATTATTTTGTCATATCTTGCCATTTTTCTGTTGTCCGTTCCTCAGGAAGTCATCTAGGAACTACATTACATGTAGATCATTGTAATCGGTTCCCCCTTTCCACCCCATCCTCCCTCCACCCTCCCAGTATCTGCTCACACCACTGGCCCTGAAGGGATCATCCGCCCTGGATTCCCTGTGTTTCCAGTTCCTATCTGTACCAGTGTACATCCTCTGGTCTAGCCAGATTTGTAAGGTAGAACTGGGATCATGATAGTGGGGAAGGAGGAAGCATTTAGGAACTAGAGGAAAATTGCATGTTTCATCGTTGCTACATCACACCCTGACTGGCTCGTCTCCTCCCTGAGACCCTTCTGTAAGGGGATGTCCAGTGGCCTACAAATGGGCTTTCGGTCTCCACTCCGCACTACCCCCCTCATTCACTATATGTATTTTTGTTCTGATGATGCCTTCCACACCTTGTGATCGCACAGGTCCGTGTGCTTCTTCCATGTGGGCTTTGTGGCTTCTAAGCTAGATGGCCGCTTGTTTACCGTTAAGCCTTTAAGACCCTGGACACTATCTTTTGATAGCCAGGCACTATCAGCTTTCTTCGCCACATTTGCTTATGCACCCATTTGTCTTCAGCGATCATATCAGGAAGGTGAGCACACAATGATAACGATTTTTTGTTCTTTGATGCCTGATAACTGATCCCTTCGGCACCTCGTGATCACACAGGCTAGTGTGCTTCTTCCTTGTGGGCTTTGTTGCTTCTGAGCTAGATGGCCACTTGTCTACCCTCAAATGCTCTTCAATCCCACTACTAGGAACAAGGATCTGAGAATTGAATAGGTGAGCTTTTATGAAGCTAAGCTTACTCAATTTAAAGCACAGTTCTATTTTATGTAATTTTTTGAAAATGTCTGCCGAAGCCAACAAAGCATCTTTTTCTCTTCTCCCTTTCATAAAATGTCAGAGATGGTGAAAGGGAGGCTCCTACTCCAGTGGGGGCAAGGGACAGGAAGGTAATGGTGGTGATGATACTTAGTAAAATTTAAATTTAGCAAACCAAGGAATTGAAAAGTCAAGGACCTTCAGCATTTGACTATATTTCTCTATCATGAAGTCAAAGTTAATGTTCAAAAGCACTGACTTAAGAATCAGTGGTTTGAACGTCTTAGAATTGAGAACATTTATCATTTTATTGTGACTGGGTTTTTTAACTCTTCAACATTTCTAACATATCTCATTCTAGAAAGCTTTGGATACAAATCAACCAGAAACTGATCTTCTTTCAAGGCTATGTCAACATGACTAACAAATCTGATTATCAAGTTTAATCAATTTGTTTTCTTTGATCTTTCAAATGGCATATTTGTTTTTTAAAACAATTCCCTTTGTGTAACAGAGGGTTACTTCCTTTGCTTTGCCCTGTTCAGTTTTCCTCATTGTTTTTATTGGAACATCTGAGCCTTCATCTAAAGAAACCCAAACCATTGCTATGCAGCGTATTTCAAATCATAGCGATCCCCTATAGGGTTTCCAAGGCTGTAAATCTTTACAGGAGCAGACAGCCTCATCTTTCTCTCATGGAGGAGCTGGTGGGCTTGAACTAGAAGCTTAACGTTACCCGACAGCACCACCAGGGCCCGCACTCACTCTCCCTGCAATCGAGTGGATCCCAGGAGCAGACAGCCTCATCTTTCTCCCCCAGAGCAGCTGGCGGGTTGTTCTGACTGCTACCCTTGGAGTTAGTGGCCTAGTGTGAAAACCACTACACTCCAGGGACCTAGCGCCCCAAATCAGACTCACAGGCAGGCCAATTCTTACCCCTACCAACCTAGAGCTGCCTCACTGCCCTGTGAGTTTTTGAGACTGTAACTCTAGATGGTAGTAGAAAGCCCCATCTCTCTAGAATTCCTTTTAAGAACTAGGTACATGATAGGCTTTGAATGAAAGTTATTCTTCATACTAATTTTTCAAATATCACAAATATTTTATAAGTTTGAATTAAGCATTTTTCCACTTTAAAAGTTCCTTATCCACAGCTAAGTGTTCTGGACACACAATGTGTGGTACACAACCACAATGTCATCCTATGCAATTGTAATGAGTTCACAAAATATAACATGGAAGAATCTAGAGGACATTAGACAGTGTGAAATAAGTCAATCGTTAAAGAATATTATATGGGACCACTTTTGTAAAAAAGTAAAAGTTTTATACACAGAAAGATTCTTTGATGGTTCCAGGAATGGGAAGGGGAGAGAGGAGCACTACTAGATGGTAGATACATGCCAATTCTGGTGATGGGAAAGGCAGTATATGGGAAAGTGTGCACATGACCGAGGTAAATGAAGCTACCGAGAGGTACAAAAGGGTAGACGACTAAGGTACATGCTGTTAACATATGTACTTCTGCAGCAAACACATTGTGAGTGACTACACAGTAGAGTATGCTATACTTATGGAAGAAGACACATGGGAGTACATATGATACACAGAGGGTTGTAGATATTTATAAATCCATCTATAGTCATATAGAGCACTTGGGGGCAGAATCATGGTAATTTCTTTGTCACAAACACCTAGTGGGACTAAGTTGAAAGCGAAGGACCATAGTCTCTCAGGGGACATTTAGGTCAGTTGGCATAACAAAGATCTTAAGACAGTTCTACATGCCAGCTTGGTGAGTCGGGCCTGGGGTCTTAAAAACCTGTGAGGAGCCTTCTAACATATATTGTTTTCCTCCCATCTTAAAGGACCGTGAAAGAAGCCAAGGCAGCAAGTATCCAAGGACCACTGGCCCACCTGAATGACATACTCCTCTAGTATTAAGACCAAAAGTACGTGGTACGTATCTAATACTGCCAAGGACCACACAGGACACAATTTATAGGAGGTCCGTTTTAGAATGGGAGAAAAATGTAGAGTAAAATTCAAGTTCATAAAGAAGACCAGACTTATTGGACACCCCAAACTATCGCCCTTTCCACCTGGAACTGAGGCTATCAAGGAGGTCCCCTTTCAACCAAACAACAGACTGGCCAACAAAATAAACAGCATTAGTAAGGAATGTGCTCCTTAGAACACTTAACCGATGACCCAGGAAACACTGGACAGGGGAACTGATGGGAGGAAAATGAGGGGGCAGGATGAAAATGGAGAGTGAGCTGATAACATGGGACAATGTGTGTCAGAATAGAAAACTAATTCATTGTATAAACTTTTATCTTAAAAACCTCAAGATGAATTACATGCAAAAAATGTTGAGGAAAAAAACACAAAAACATTTCTATATTCCCTAAATTGAAATCAAAGGAGGTAGTGAAGTCATGGATTATATGTGGGGACAATCAGCAGCAGAATAATCTATTAACATTCTCCCAGCACCAAGTTAGTGAAATTAACATCTTAATCACAAGAGCTGCAGCCATTTTCAAAATGAATTATACAATATTCCTTCCAAAAAGATCTCCTGGAAGGTGCAGTCGTGGGTGGAGGAAAACGTCAGGGTAACGCATTACAAAAAGGTTTGGCGTGTGCCAGTTTGAACCCTGTCTCCCTGGGTCAAATACTTTAGCTTTCTCTGTAAAATGAGGACGACGCTCGCTTCCCAGGATGATTGTGAGAATTTATTAATGATGTATGTAAGGAACGTAGTAGTTAGTAGAAACGGTTTAAAATGTAATTGATGTAATTACTTCCTTCTGAAGCTACTAAAAAGGAAACACTGTTAACATCAACGTCCTGGGTGTACTTCAATTTACTCTCGAAGGCCATCAGAAATCTTTAGGAAGAGGGCAACCACACACGGTGTTAGTAAGTATATTTATAATGCTGACAATGCTTGACTGGTGATGCAAAAATCTAACTTGACATAAAAAATAGACGCTTCTCAAAGGAAAAATAAAGATGTATAATAGGTTCTACTAAATAAGAATGTCAAATGAGAAATTACTTAAAACCCATAAAGAAATACACATTTTAACATAAGAAATGTATTTTTAAAAATTACTTTATTGGTAACATAGTAGGGACTACATCAGATATTTTTCTCAAGTGGCAAATGAGGCAAAAGATAACATTTCTCTATGATTCCTAATGAGAACCTCGAAATCATCTGTCTTTTGGAGGATTCAATTTCTTACGACGTCTGTGATACCTTAAAAAAAAATAGGATCATTTTAATAAAAGTTAGCTGTTCCAGACAGAGATTAAATTCCTGCTGCCTAATAGAACTAATTTTTTATTTATTTTTTAAACGTTTTATTAGGGACTCATACAACTCTTATCACAGTCCATACATATACATACATCAATTGTATAAAGCACATCTGTACATTCTTTGCCCTAATCATTTTCTTCTCTTTTTTTTTCCTTTTCTTTTTTTACATTTTATTAGGGACTCATACAACTCTTATCACAATTCATACATATACATACATCAATTGTATAAAGCACATCCATACATTCCCTGCCCCATTCTCAAAGCATTTGCTCTCCACTTTAGCCCTTTGCATCAGGTCCTCTTTTTTTTTTCCCCTCCCTCCCCGCTCCCCCCTAGAACTAATTTTTTAAATCAATGAAAGTATATAGATATTCCTTAATAAAAGTGCCATAATTCCTAATGATAAAAATTATATTCTAATACATAAGCAATTAATTTATTTAGCTCCTGAGAATAATTTCAGCATACTAATCTGTATTATTGATCTTAAAACATTTAAAATTAATGACTATTCATCCTGACAATAAAGAACCAGCACATTGTAAACACAGTGAACATTTTATATTAAAGTTTCATTTAAATGTTTTGTTCCAAATAGAAGCTTCTTATGCTGTACAGTAGGATACAATTAGTAATATGCTTATGGAATACACATACAGTAGGATACAATTAGTAGGATACATACAGTAGGATACAATTAGTAATATGCTTATGGAAAAATGTATGATACTTTCAAAACATAGGAGAAATGCAAATTAAGACAAGGAGGAACTTTTTATCTGCTTTTGTGCTTCACTAGCATTTTTAAAAAATCATTTTATTGGGGTCACATACAATTCTCACAATCTATCCATCCTTCCATTGTGTCAAGCACATTTGTACATTTGTTGCCATCATCATTCTCAAAACATTTTCTTTCTACTTGAGCCCTTGGTATCAGCTTTTTTCCCCCCTCCCTCCCTCATGAACCCTTGATAATGTATAAATTATTATTTTTTCATGTCTTACACTGTCTGATATCTCCCTTTACCCACTTTTCTATTGCCCACCCCCCTGGGAGGGGGTTATATGTAGATCATTGTGATCGGTTACCCCTTTCTCTCCCACTTTCCCCTTCCCCTCCTGGTATCACTACTCTCACTATTGATCCTAAGGATTTATCTGTCCTGGATTCCCTGTGTTTCTAGCTCCTATCTGTACCAGTGTACATCCTCTGGTCTAGCCAGATTTGTAAGGCAGAACTGGGATCATGATAGTGTGTATGTGTGGAGGGGAACATTAAAGAACTAGAGGAAAGTTGTATGTTTCCTCGGTGCTATACTGCACCCTGACTGGCTTGTTCCTCCCCACGACCCTTCTAATTCACTAGTATTTTAAAAACCTTAATACCCATTGCGAACATGGGTGTGTAGAAGAGCTGAATCAATAGTTTTCAAAAGTAATGTGTCAATACATATTTTTAATGTTAAATATTAATAACTTATTTAGTAATTCCTCTTCTGGAAATCCTACAAGAAATATAGATTAGCCATGATTTTAAGAAGGGTTCATGAGGGAGAGGCAGTGGGGAGGGAGGGGGAAAAATGAGGAGCTGATGCCAGGGGCTCAAGTGGAGAGCAAATGCTTTGAGAATGATGAAGGCAATGAATGTACAAATGTGCTTTACACAATTGATGCATGTATGGATTGTGATGAGTTGTATCAGCCCCTAAAGAAACTATTAAAAAAAAAGAACGGATGTAGGATGCAGTTTGTATATACACTATCATTATACTCAATTACTGCCATCAGTAAATGGCGACTTTATATAAAAAGATATAATTTATAAAAATATATATAAGTAAGTAAGGTGAAGAAGGCTGATGGTGTCTGGCTATCGAGAGATATAGCGTCTGGGGACTTAAAGCCTTGAAAGAAAACAAGCGGCCATCTAGCCCAGAAGCAACAAAGCCCACATGGAAGCACCACATCAACATGTGTGATCATGAAGGGCCGAGAGGACGACCAGGTTTCATGCACCAAAGGCGGGGGAGGGGGGGGGGAAATCATATCATCGTGAATGAGGGGAGCACATGATGGGGCCCCGATGCCCATCTGTAGACAACTAGGCATCCCTTGCAGCAACAATGAAACTCAAAACCTTCCTCTAGTTCTTAAACGCTTCCTCTCCCCAACTATCATGATCCCAATTCTACCTTGCAAATCTGGTTAGACCAGAGGATGCACAGCAGTGCAGATGGGAACAGGAAACGCAGGGAATCTAGGACAGATGAACCCCTCAGGACCAAGGGTGAGAGTGGCAATACCGGCAGGGAAGTGGGGGTAGAAAGGGGGAACCGATCTCGGGGATCTACGTATGGCCTCCTCTCTGGGGGATGGGCAGCAAGAAAGTGGGTGAAGGGAGGGGAAAAAGGAAAATGAGCTAAAAAGTTATCATTTATAAAAATAGATATTAAAAAATATAATATAGGCGCAGTCTGCAGCCTTCGCGCCGGGCCAAGTGCAGCAAAACTCTGAGCCCGCGGGGGCGGAGCGGGGTGAGCGACCGCTGCGAGAGCTGCGGCGGCGGCTAGCGACGTCCACACCCCCGCCCGAAAAAATATATATATATAAATTTATATATAAATCTATATATTTACAATAAAATCCATGTAGAGCTGAAAAATGAAATACACTGGTGGCAGTGATTACCTATGATTGATGACACCTGCAGAATTTCGTTTGCTTTTCTGTCTTTCCTTATTTTCTTTACTGATTTAAGAATATTTTGGGACAAAATAAATGGTTTTGACGGTTCTTTTAAAATTACCTTATATACTCATGCATAAGCCAAGTTTTCCAGCACATTTTTAATGCAGCTCTTGTAGTAAGTTTAGGTGCCTAGGTGAATATTCGGGTTGGCTATACTTGAGTGTATAGGGTACTTTGAGGCAGGGGAGAATCCAAAGTTGACCCCTACCATGGGTGAAGGAAGAAGAGTTTGGGTTCAAGAGGCATCAGGTTTATGTTAATGATGCCAGAATGATTTGGAAAGGATGTCCGCAATGGCTACAACAGAACACAATCAATGGCCCTGAAACAGACATGTAGGTGTTGAGTTGGAGAATGTGTTGTGTATGTTTTTGCCAGTTAAAAAAATAATTACAATAATGACTGCAACAAAAAGGGTGCTTAAATTGATTGTTGTCATGATTGTACAACTTCTCTTGATATGATCGAACTACTGAATTGTATGTTATGCGGAAGAAGTGCCAATGAAACTATAATTTTAAAACAGAAGCCCTCAAGAGGAGTTCTACCGTCTTATAAGGTGACAATGAGTTGGAATCAGTTCAATTGCAGTTTAGTTTGGTTTTTTGGCCCCTCATTATAAAGATGTTCAAATTATGTGAGATGATTCTTGTGACACTTCTAAAGAGCATGCTCACTGTATTTCCAACACACATTTTTCTGTTTTTCTGGCAGGTTATGGGATATTCAATATTTTCCACCAACACCATAATTTAAATGCATCAATGCACCAATGCTTATTCGGTAATCCTTGTTCACTGTCCAGTTCTCAAGTGCATATGAGGCATTGAAGACTAAGATGTGCTTGACAAGCCATGCTTAGGTAGGGCACACCTCAGTCCTCAAAATGAAATCTTTGCTTTTTAACACTTTAAAGAGATTTGCTTAAAGCAATATGTGTTTGATTTTTTTACAGCTGCTTATGGAATCAAGTAAAATTAAATCCTTGACAACTTCGTTATTTCTGTTTGGCATGATGTTGCTTATTGATTCAGTGCAGGATCGAGAGAAATGGGAAGAGCGGGTATGCAGACAAACTCTTGATTCTCATATTTAAGAAGCCTGCAAGGCCAGGGTTCTAGGTGGAGGGCGGCCTTCACACTTGTGAGTTAGAGATGAGTCCCAAACACATTTTCATAACGAAGATTAATCCCCACAATATGCTCCCATAATAGTGCTGACTTTTACAAGCACAAGGCTGATTGTCATCTGGCCAACAGCTTTATCTCCAGGAGCAGATGGGTTGCAAGTGTTCTCCCTGCTCAGGAGACAGTCACTCACTCTTACCTGCCCCCCAGCACTGGTGTTAGGCTACTCTCCAGGGAGCTCGGGAACATCTGCTGTTAGGGTATAGACCACTTTGCAACCTGTAGTTACCTTGCATGCCTGAGATGATATAAATTGACATAAGAATACATTTTCTCTCCCCTGCTAGGACCTATTGCCTAACACCAAGGAGGTAACCACCCCAAAACTTGTTTGCCTCTTAATTTCTTCCCTACCATTTCACAGTTGTCCCTTAGGGCCCATCCAGATGTGGGGCTGAAGCCCACAAGTCAGTTGTAAGGATTTTCCATCTCTTTATGTAGAGATGTAATCTAATGAAGCCTTTGATTCTTTTTTTTAACCATAGAACACATATATGATTTTCTTTCTTTTTTTTGTTTTTAAATCATTTTACTGGGGGCTCGTACAACTCTTTTCACAATCCATACCTACATCCACTGTCTCAAATACTTTTGTACATATGTTGCCATCATCGTTTTCAAAGCATTTTCTTTCTACTTGAGCCCTTGGTATCAGCTCATTTTTTTCTCCTCCCTCTCTCTCCCTCTCTCTCCCTCCTGAACCCTTGATAATTTATAAATTATTATTTTCATGTCTTGCACTGTCCGATGTCTACCTTTACCCCTTTGTCTGTTGTCTATCCCCCTGGGAGGGGGTTATAGTAGGTCATTGTGATTGGTTTCCCCTTTCTCCCCTCCCCTTCCCTTTCCCCTCCTGGTATCACTACTCTCAATATTGGTCCCAAGGAGTTTAATCTGTCCTTTATTCCCTGTGTTTCAAGCTCTTATCTGTATCTATGTACATCCTCTGGTCTAGCCAAATTTGTATGGTAGAATTAGGGTCATGATAGTGGGGGTTAGGAAGCATTAAAGAACCAGAGGAAAGCTGTACGTATGTTTTGTCGCTGCTATACTGCACCCTGACTGGCCCATCTTCTCCCCACAACCCTTCTGTAAGCAGATGTCCAATTGTTTATAGATTGGCTCTGGGCCTCCACTCCCCACTCCCCACCATCATTCACATTATGAGTTTTTGCTCTGGGTCTTTGAAGCCTGACACCTGATCCCATCGCCTGATACCTGATCCCATCGCCTGATACCTGATCCCATCGACACCTCATGATCACACAGGCTGACGTGTTCTTCCATGTGGAAGCCTTTGATTTTCATCAATGTTTTAAGGACCTTTCAGTTTCAAGGAGCAAAGTTGTGTCATTTGCATGTTGCAAGTTGTTCATGAGGTTTCCTCCAATTCAGGTACCACATTCTTCTTTATCATAGAGTCCAGCTTCTACTAGACTGGACTCCAGATTATTTATCCTGTACACAGATTGAATAAGTATGGTGAAAGGCTACAACCCTGACTCTCACACCTTTCCTGATGTTATACCATGTAGCAGTAGTCCCTTGTTCTATCCAAACAACGATGTCTTGGTCATGGTGTAGATCCCACATGAGCACAATGAAGTGTTCTGGAATTCCCATTCTTCTCCATTCTTCTCACACAGTGGAATGCCTTAGCATAGTCAATAAGACACCAATGAACATTTTTCTGCTATTCTCTGCTTTCAGCCAAGATCCATCTTGTGTCAGCTATGATATCCTTAGTTCCACATTCTCTTCTGAATCCAGCTTAGGTTTCGGGTTGCTCCATGTTGATGTGTTGCTATAACCGTTTTTGTATTTTCTTCATCAAATTTTCCGTGCATGACATTAAGGATACTTTTAGATGCTTGCAATCTATCTGTCACTTTCTTTGGAATGGACACAAATATGACCTCTTCCAGATGATCACCCAAGTAGCTGTCTTCCAAACGTCTTGGCATGGATGAGTACAAGCTTCCATCACTGCATCCCTGTGCTGATGTATTTCCATGGATATCCTGTCAATCCGTGCAGAGCAGCTCAGGTTTATTCTTCCAATACCACTGGCTCTTGAACAGGTGATGTGTCCGAGGAGCGACCTATTCTTTTGGTGAAGTTCTATGTATTCTCTCGATCTTCTTTTGAGGCTTCCGGTCTTTCAGGATTCCCCAGAAGCTTTTTAATATTGCAACTGAAAGCCTGAGTTTTTCCTTCTGTTCTGCAGATTGAGAAATGCCACGCATATTCTCCCTTCCGGTTTCCTAACTCCAGGTCTGTGCACATTTCATTATAATACTGCACTTGGCTCCCAGGAACCACCCTTTCCAAGCTTCAGCTCAACTCTTGTACTTCATATCGTTATTTGCCTTAGCAACTCTCAGTTGAAGAGCAAGTCTCGGTCTCTTCTGAGCTCCATTTGGGCCCTTCTTTCTTTCCTGTCTTCTCAATGACCTTTTGCTTTCTTCATGTACGTTGTCTCACAATTCACCTGGTCTTTGATCATTAGTCTTCAAGCATCAAATCTATTCTTGGAATGGTCTCTAAGTTCAAGTGGGATACATTCACAGTTGTGCTCTGGCTCTTGGGGACTTGTTTTAATTTTCTTCAGCTTCAATGTGAACTTGCATACAAGCAACTAATGGTCTGTTCCACAATCAGACTTTGGCCTGGTTCTGACTGATACTGAGCTTCCCCATATTTTCTTTAAATAAACATAGTCAGCTCGAGTCCTGCATGTTCTAGCTAATGATGTTCATGTACATAGTTCATTTGTACAGAATAAGTATTTGTAATAAATATGCAATTGGTTTTACAAAATTTCTATCACTGTGTTCATCACAAAAGCCATTATTTTCCCACTAATTCTTCCTTTGAACTTCCAACTTCCCCATTCTAATTCACTATCATCCTCAATACATATTGATTGTATCTTTTATTAGTTTTAAATTGCAGAAGTTGCTAAATATCTTCAATTTCTTTTTCCTTGGCACTAGTGGCTAATGTGTACTTTGAGTAACAGTTGCATTAACTGGTCTTCCTTGTAGGTTTATGGATGTTATTTTGTCACTGACAGCATTCTACTTCAGAAAAGATCTTGAAAAGTTCTCTTGGCAATGAATACAATGGCATTCCTCTTCAATGTATCATCCCAGCATAGTAGACCATGTATCTTTCCAATTTAAGTCAGTGATTTCAGCTTACTAATGCTTAGAATACCCAACTTTATGCTTTCCATTTCATGACTGACAACTTCCAATATCCTCAGATTCATACTTCATCCATTCCACATTCTGATTATTAGATGGATGTTTCAGCTATTTGCTTTTTCCCCATCTTGAGTCATGCCACATCAGTGAATGATGGTTCCCCAAGCCTCACTCCATCCACATCATAAGGTCGACCCCACTATGAGGCAGGTCTTCCCCAACGTCTTCCGGCCCGAGAGGTCTTCTTCCAGTACCGCGTCAGAGATGTTTCTCACTAATATCTTCAGAAGTAAGCTGGTAGGAGGGTGTGGCTCTAATGAAACTTGTCTCCCACAAACGAGCCTGATGGTACTTGAACTATTTGTGGCCTAGCTTCCAGTATCACTGCAACATGTGAACCACCATCGTAAGACAGCAGTAGAACAGTATCATAGTAGTAACAATTTTCAAGAATTCATAGAAAATTCATGGAAAGCTTTGGTTAAAGGAGAAAAGTAGTATTCATTTTCACTACAAAATGGGTAAATTAAGAAATACAACATAGTAGATGTTCAAACTGAGTATTAATCTCCCCGTACAGAATACAATTATACAAGTTTGTTTATGCACAGAATGCTGTATGTTCCCTTAACGGCATAAATGAAGGAAGAGAAATAGAACTTACTGCCCATGAGGATACCAACGGTGCTTTGTGGTAAAGAACATTTCGCTAAGTTGTTCTATCATCGGTCCTTGTTGAAGGGGCTGAGCTTTCACTTCTAATCTACTTTTCAGCACATGATCATGTGTTTCTTCACTGTTATGTATAGGATCTGGCCGAGGAATAGGCTACAAAATAATCAATAAAAAGCATCAAAATGTGGGAATTTTCACTAGTATGAGTTGCATTTATAATAAAACAAGCCCCATTTTCAATGATCTGCTATACATGGGTAAATAATTATCAAAACAGAGTATCACATAATTGCATTAATCATTTAAAAAATTTAAACATTTTTCTTCTCACAGTTAATTTTCAGAATTTTCCAATGATAAAGTTCTTAATACTTTTTTAGGATAAAAAAATGAAAGTACTTATATTTTTATCTCCAAAAAGTACAAGTTGTATTCATTACTAGTAGTTAACTTAAAAATTCAATTTCTCCCTTGTATAACATCAGGTGATTAACCATTCATAAATGGCATTTCTTATATCCAATGGAAATCAAAATAATTTTAATGTTTTTATATCAGATGAATAAAATGTCATCAAATGATGCTTTATGGTGGCTTGAGAACTCTGTTTTCCTTCCAAACTGGTTACTAAAAACCAAACACCTTACAAACACACTTTGGTGATACAACATATTCCCATTAGTAAGAATGGCTCAATGAACTCTAATTGTAGAGTTCACTGCCTTGAAGGGTCAGGTTACCTACATTTTAAATATTAAGGGATAGTAAGATCTGTAGTATAAACACAAGAATGTAGCATTCCCTTGCTTCCAAGATTCCATACACATGTATAATACAATGAAAGTCTGAATTAACCAGATAATAAACAGTACAAATAAAAATGTCCTTTTTATACTCATATATTATTGATACTACTGCATTAAATGTTATAGAATATAAGGTCTCCATCTCAAGAAACCTACAAACTATGGATAAGACATGACTAATATTTAACTCATAAATAAAATAATAAGATCACTTTAAGAGGCAACACATTAAGTATATGAACATGGCATCACTGAGCAAGTACTGCACAAATGCAAAGTGGCAAAGATCTCAGAAAGCAGCAGCAGGAAGGAAGGAAAGACCAAACATTGTCACAGAAAGCAGAAGGCAGCCTGTGAGGGAGAATAAACATT
This sequence comes from Tenrec ecaudatus, assembly GCF_050624435.1. Lineage (NCBI taxonomy): Eukaryota > Metazoa > Chordata > Mammalia > Afrosoricida > Tenrecidae > Tenrec > Tenrec ecaudatus. The sequence continues at coordinate 33,822,478 of NC_134535.1, forward strand.
GTGATGAAAGGAATTCTAGCAAGAATACACAAGATGTCTATTTTTAAAGAATGAACACAGAGAAACCGACTATGAAAGGCATCCAAAGCTAGACTTCTAAGTAGCAAATGAGCATAAGCAGAAATAAGGAACAGCTTAGCAGGGGAAGAAATGAGGAAAAGATACACTGAAGAGGTCAAGAACGGACTCTCCCATATAGTATCTGATTCTACTTTGATTCTATTTTCTTTACAATGATTTCTTCTGCGTATTTTTATTGATATATTGATTGAAAGAAATTATTTGAGGGAGTAGGATATTTTTGTTTTGTTCATTTTTAAAAAAATCGTTTTATTGGGGGCTCATACAACTTTTATCACAATCCATACATACACCAATTGTATAAAGCACATTTGTACATTCATTACCCTTATCACTCTCAAAACATTTGCTCTCCACTTAAGCCCCTGGCATCAGCTCATTTTTCCTCTCCCTGCCCGCTCCTCCCTCCTTCATGAACCCTTGATCATTTATAAATTATTATTTTGCATATCTTACACTGTCCGACATCTCCCTTCAATCACTTTTCTATTGTCCGTCCCCCAGGAAGGAGGTTATATGTAGATCCATGTAATCCGTTCCCTCTTTCTACCCAACCCTCCCTCCACCCTCCCGGTATCACAACTCTCACCACTGATCCTGATGTTTTGTTCACTTATAGAATGTTATGTTTAAATGAGCGTGGCACATATTGAATTGTATGCATTTCAGTTTTATCCTGTTAGGTACAGATATGATTTCATTATTGTTTGTTTAAAAATTATGTATGGTTACAGACTTATGTTAAAGTGTCAAAACGACAAGGGGTGGTCTGTGGTAGATATATATAAACATTTGTCAATTTGAGGATTAAGAGTGTAGGGGTGGAGTGTAGCCTGTCAATCAGATCATAGCCAATGAGGCCTCTGTGTCGGCATGGCTTTCTCCTGAGAATTCTGGGAAATCTGTTAATTCCTTCTTGGAGGCAGGAGACGCTCTCGCTCTCAGTTCACTCCCTTGGAGACTCTCTACTGACAAGGCTGACACACCCTGGGAGACACAGCAGCTGATAAGACACATGGACCCATCCTGATGCATCCCTGTGTGCAGAGAGCCATACAGAGACCCCTGTCAGCGCTGAGATGTTTCCAATGCCACTGGAGCCAAAGATTTTCTACCCACTGGCCTGTGATCTACATTTGGTGTCCTTGCATGTGTTTTATTGAGTCTGAAGAGGACTTTATAGATTGGGATCGGACATATGGGCTAATATCGGACTTATGGACTTCATCTAGACTGGGCTGGGATGTTTACTCAATGTTCAATTGCTCTTATACATAAATCTCTTTCTTATACACATAAAAACAAATTTTAAAAAAACGGACTCACCCATTTAATAGGTCTGTGGCTAAACAAATCATTTAGCCTCTTACATTCTCTTTCTATCAATCAGAGAAGTAATATTTGTCTGATGCTGTTGGGGTGCCACCAAGTCAATTCTGACTCATAGTGATCATAGGTGACAGCGTAGAACTGCCTCAGAGCATTTTTCTAGACTATAGTCCTCAAGGAAGCAACTACCCAAGTATTTTCTTGCAGAGCCACAGGTGGATTTTCACAGCCAAACTTCTAGTTAGTCGCTGACAACTTAACAACCACACCACCAGAGCTCTGTATCCACTAAATAAGACTCTGTTAAAGATTAAGGGATATAACAGTAAGTAGTATATGTTGCTATCCCTGGTATAATCACAACAATGGTAAGCCAAACTGAAAACTGCTGCTATTGAGTCAATTCCCATTCAGAGTGACTCTACAGGGCTTGAGGCTGTGCCTCCACATGGGGACAGATAGCTTCCTTGAGGTCAGCAGTCCAGCAGTTGTCCCACCGCGCCACCAGAGCTCCTTTAAACCATGGCCATTATCATTTATTTTTCAGCCCTCCAAACCGGGAGTATTTATATACTTTTTTAAAAGTGCCCTTGGACATTTAAAATTTTAAGGGTCATCTCTTTTGGTATAAAGTGAAATAAATATAAAAGCATCTTTATAAATTACTATCTGACCCAAAAGAGTACTAAAAAATCATGAATTTTAGTCTATGAATACAGTTGAATTATCTACCTATTTTCTTCCAAAAATCCATGCTTCTATTGTCTGTATTTTGAAAAACAAAAACCAACTAATCCACGTAAAATCTATACTCATATTATCTCAAAAGAAAGAGCCAACAGAGATGCAACACGGTTTCGGTAGCACAGTTCCTCTCGCTGTGCTTGAGCCGCTCTAACCCCCGCCCCCCAGGACCGTGGCAGCGGGCTCCTCTGCGCTTCACAGTAACCATGTGCGACCGAAAGGCCGCGATCAAAAATGCCAACACGTCGGAGGAGATGCAGCAGGACTCAGTGGAGTGCGCTACTCAGGCGCTGGAGAAATACAACACAGAGGAGGACATTGCGGCCCACATCAAGGAGTAGTTTAACAAGAAGTACAAACCCACTTGGCACTGCATTGTGGGCAGAAACGTTGGTAGTTGTGTGACACATGAAACTAAGCACTTCCTCTACTTCGACCTGGGCCAAGTGGCCATCCCTCTGTTCAGAGCTGGTTAAAGCGTGGCTAGTGCCCACACACCCAGGTATCCATGCAAAACCAAGGACTTCCGCCTCCATGCAAATACCAGGGACTGGACTCTGCAGCCTTGCTACGGGAACACCTCCATCTTTAAACTTTTGTTGTGCTGTTGGGTACAGGACTTCCTCTGCACTCGTTTGTTGTGGTTATAAAGCAATTAGCAAATAAAAGAGAAAGATCCAACAATAAAAATATTCACAAATATTAAAAGGATTATCAGAGTCAATAATAAAAAAGTTATGAAGCAGCATTCTAAATACTAGTTTTTTAGTTTATTAGATTATAATATGGGGTAAAATAGGATGCATTTTGTAAATTCAAACTTGTTATGATTGACGTATAACCAAAAAACTACCAGGGTTTTTAGGCTGTAATTGCGTTTAAATGGTTCCCGTTGTATACTGAGTATAAAATCTTTAAGAAACCCAAAAGAAGATCTAAGCCAAATAAAGAAAATCAAACCATTCCCTTTTCTTTGGATGCTCTCAGTAAACATAACAAATTTAAAACATTTCCTCATACTTATTTAATTTTTTTACATTCCTAAAATATTAGGGGGGGGTTCATACTTACTTTTGTATGTTCATATGGAATGTCCACAGAAGGGTGGTAGCACACTATTGTCCTGCCATCTGATGTCAAAGCAAGCTCGACCTTGCTAAAAAAGAGAGTATTTTAGAAATAGCATCAGATTACATTCAAGCAAAAATGATTGCCTTAAATTTTAAATTGGTTAACCATATCTCCTAAAAAACAGAAGCTATATCACTGGACTAACAAATCTGATACCCATATTATAGGTGACAACTCAGGCCATTCCAGAAAACATAACAACCACCAGAAAAAGGAGAAAAAAAATCCTTACATTATCACTATTTTCTCTAAACTACCCTTAGAATGTTTATGGAAGTTAGGAAAGTCTCAGGAAGTCACTACTGTAGAACTTCTCTAACTTCTCTCTCCTCACTTTACTCCCACCTCCACCCCTCAAAAAAAAGTATAAACGGTTTTCAAGGAGAATATTACATTGATGAATTACTAAGGCAAAGCACAGCTCTCCCAGGTAAACAACGATCTGGATTTTCAGTCATAAAGATGGGAGCAGAGCACTTGTTCTGAACTAACATTTCCCACCGTATCTGTGGAAGAACTGTGAGACAACACTTAGATTTTGGGGATTGTTGAACATCCCCTCCCTCCACTAATAGCCTTCAGAGGAACATCTTTGGGGCAACACTGCTCTAAATACTCCCGGGAATGCCCTGGCTGGATCCCACGCCATGCACTAAGTCACTAAGCGAGTTTCCCGAAGGTCCTGATAACTGGCACTGCCCTAGATGTGTATAGATCCCGCAAAAGCAAAACTTTCACTCACTTTCAGATAACTCAAATGTTCAAATAAATGCCTGAAAAAAAATTTTTAAGTGTCTAGGATTTTCTTTCAGCCAGATTTGAAATACACTGGCAATTATATTTTAGTCGACAGAGACTACTAAGACAAAAGGTTATTTGACCATGGTTTTAAAAGTAAGTATAACATGACTACAATAAATATCATATGTATGAAGGATAGAGTTTTACATAATGCAAAATTTGTAAGACTCAATCATACTAAGTTCAAAAAGTGTTACCTAATCCAACTTCATCAATATTTATGTTAGGAGTCACTAAATGTACAATTAGGATTTAAATTAAAACTGGTGTAAAGAGAAAATAAAATGTATTTTTACTAAAATTTGGGATAAGAGCAATACAGGTTCTGAAAATACAAAGGGGCTTTAAAACTTTCTGGGGAAGATGGAATTAAAAGATCATGAGATATTTTATCACAATTTTCTAAAAGCCCCTCATAGGATGAATAAAACTCACCAGCTCAGAAAAAAAAGAAAATATGCTGCAATTATTGTGATAAAGACAAAAAAGACAGGGTTTTATTCATATGCTATTCCCAATTCCTACTACACTGATTGGAGTTGATTAAGTACCAAATAATGGTAGTTGAATTAAATATATACAATTTAGGATTATTCAATGGCAAACAAAAGATAAGCTAAATAATTGCTTAAACTAATAGATCTGAACACTAAGACAAAACTATACGCACTAATGAAATTTCCCATGAAAACTAAAGCATGCTTTGGGAAGAAAAGACCGCATTTCTGACAGTATGGCTGTCTCACAACAAATTAAGTATTCATTGAAACACAATGATGATGATTTTTATCGAGAACGCTTATAAATCCAGATAATGGATAAATGAAATCATTTAAGTAGTTTTTAAAAACAAAATTAACATAAAATAATCAGGAGAATAAAAGAAGAAAACACAAAACAAGAAATTAAATCACATCAGATATCGCTAGCAGACATTGTTTCTATTGGATTTTAGTACATACCAATTATAGTCATCTGGGAGAGGCGGTGTAGATTTATGACAAACACTGTATAAAACTCCATCTGCAAAGACCCCAAACAGTAAAATGGACTTAGTAAACTTCAACATGTAATCTCTCAAAAATGTACGTTAGTTTTAGTGATTCAACCAACACTTAGTGCTGTGTATAAACCTGGTCTGTCTGTGCTAAGGACATGGGACTCGATAACAAAGATCCATCCCCTGCTCTCAGAGACTGTTTGTCCAGTTTGCTGACAGAAGCAAGTCTAGTCCAAGACAGAGGATAAGCACAATTAGGATGCAAGCATCGGGAGAGAGAAGCACATGGACAGGCTCCAGAACAGAACCGTGGAGGACAGAGAGCCATTCGACAGGAGAGAATATCTAAGATATTCTGACAGTGGAGGGAATTCCTTGCAGTTGACGAAGGATGAGCACAATGACCCTTGCCCCTGGAGGAAAAGGTGCCAAGGAGCAGAGATAAGAAAGAAGATGTGTATGGGATCCAAAAACTGCAGTGTAGTTGGAGTCTGTCGTTTACAAAAGGGGTGGGTGTTAAGTAAGAAATACAAAATAGTTTAAAATTAACATTTCTAATGAAAATGCTCATCTTCCCAAACATGTTTTCCTTCTATGAAATATTTGGAAATTCCAAAAGAGCCATAATTATTTTTAAAACGTTTGTAAAATTTCTCTCCTGTGTTCAGAGAGATACTCTTTCTAAATACAAGAAAAAATTCAAATGTAGCAAACTACAGGATTTTTATAAAGCAAGTTCTTTATATTGGCTAAAGTCAAAGATCAGCTCTCAGCAGATCCTCTTTCTTGCTCATTTGACTAGAACTCATTCTACTCTGTCCTTGTCTTTAGAATTCCTTCAGTAGAGAAAGCTATCCCCACTTCCGAATACCACTCATTCTTCAGTCATGTGCTAGTCCTCCATGAAATCTCTCTCCCCGCCTTGCCCTTCAACCCTCACCACAGGGGCAAGAGTTGTCTAGTTCACATGTTCTCCAGCCAACACTTCATATGACATTGCTATAGCGTTTTCACAGCCCGTTCCCTTCACCTGCGTCAGTTATTCACGGGTCTGCGACTTCCATTTTTATATACTCCAGGATGATATATGTATTTAGGGGTATGACTACAGATCCTTACCCTAAGCATATAAAAGCCCAATTCAACTATTATGCCAAAGATTGTTTAACACAATGAACACAAGATTCTACTGATGTTAAAGAACAAAAGACAAAGAATTAGAAAATTAACTCAGTAATCGGTAATAATATATAAAAGCATTCAGTATGATAAATCAGAATATATACCTTTTATTACTGAGAATTTTTTAACAACGTTGTGATTTAGAGTAATATTGTTTTAATGTACTCTGAACATAAACAACTAGGTGATGCACATGTCCAATAAAAGAAACAAAGTAGGAAGGTAGAGACAAGACAAACAGAATTAAATTTTCTACATATAGTCAGGAGGGAATATTCCAGACAACTATAGTTCAAATAGAAATGCAGTAAAAGTTTTACTCTGTACTTAGTGGGCATTTGTTTGTGCCTCATATTCCAGTATTTCCATGTTTGTCTGTTTCATTGACTAACAAGTCTAATTAAATTCCTTAAAGCCAGAAGTCACATCTTATTCATTACCATGTCCCCCACAGTGCCTACTAATAAGAAGTGATTTCTGAACTATCTGTAAAATGTTAATTTCTACATAATTAATACTAGGCAAACTCATTACTTGACATTTTGCCAAAAGAAAAATTCTAGGTGGGGGAAAGATCAGAAGTTCTACATACATAATTAGGAATGATACCAGCGTTAACACCAATCAACTCCGAGCAGCTGAATGTCAAGAAGAATTTGAATGAGCATCCGCTCTCCAAAACTTCATGGGCTATTCTTGTGGCACATATATGTTTAATTGTACTTTGATAAGATCTACAAAAGCTCAAAGCTGTCCAACTTAATTTTCAAATGTTCTTATAGGAAAGAAAAGACAGCCAAGTGCAATGAACTGACATGGGGAGACGGCGGCTTGAGTCACAGCTTTCACTTACCAGATGTGACCTTGGACCAGAGGGGAACAGCACAGGGCCCACCACCAGGCAGGGGTGGCTGCAAGGTAGAAGTCTCGCCTTCCATGCAGCAAACCCAGATAATCAAGAACTAGCTGTAGTTTCAGAGTACGTTCACCGAGTTTAGTTTCGAACAAGTCTCTTAGCAATCTCCTCCTGTTTACTTAAGTAGACAAAGTAACTTCACAAAGTTTGTGGAGAAAATCCATTCTCTTTCAATTCCATTTTCCACAAACTGATTGATGTGCCCTTCCTTCTGAGGTTGATGATACAATAAACGCTACTAAGCTCAGAGTTCTAAAGAAAAGGGAAGTAAAGATTGAGGAAGAGGCCAGTGACAGAAGGCTTCCTTTAAAAATATGATTTAGCAGCTTGTGAAAATCCTATTCGACAACCATTTTTACTGGCTAGGTGAAACATCTGTTCCTCATCTCAAGCTCATTGTCATTGATTCCGCCTCTCAGTGAGCCTACCTCGGAACAGACAGCCTCATTTTTCTCCTAAGGAGCAGCTGGTGGGTTGGAATCAGTAACCCTGTGGAATTGGCAGCTGTAGTGATGTTCAATCACTTAATATGGCTTTTCTATCCAAGTGTCCATCACCCCCACAAATGACTGGGTGGGGACCACCCAAATACGGTGAGTGAAACACTGAGAGAGGGGATTTGTCCATTTTAGGTGCCACTGCCGTGGCTATAGGAACAAGCTGTCTCAGAAGCAGGAACCTAAGAAGGCCCATGACCTTAAGAAAGAACTGTCAGTGGGAAACCTTTGAAGATCTTGTCTAGTGTGGCAGAGGTCAAGACCAGAAACACCAGAACTGCGGCACAGAGCCCAAGGTAACAAACAAGACCCTGACAAGAACGCAGTCAGAGCACCAAGACCATCGGACTGCGAGGCAGGACAGCGGGCTGGGTCCTTGGTCCACAGAGGCAGAGGTTGAGGGACTCCATGGCTGAAAGGCTGAGGACTCAAGGGAAACTTGGCTGCTCACACTTAATGTTTTCAGATCCTGGCGGGTTAACGTCCCTCCTAAGCCTCCTTAATCGTGAAGTATTTTCTGTGCATTCTGCGGCGTCATGGGAGGAATGGCTGGTATCAGAATGGGGAACTAGAAGGAGGGAGGGCAGAGGCATGGCTGACCTCGGCCTTACGGCAAACAGGTAGTTGGGTTCTCCTTCTCCCCCGTGTACTCAGAGGATGTCAGATAGGACATCCGCAGTTTCCACAGCAGTCTAACATGAAAGAGGGCTCCTTACCTCAAGTCACTCAAAACCTCTGAATTACTACTAACTTTTACCCTAGTCCTCAAACTCTAAAAATGCTACCAGGAGAGCCCAGTCCCTGGAGAAGGGCAAGCTTGGCGAAGTGAAGGGGCTTGTAACAGAGGAAGACCCTCAATTAGATGGAGTGGTGGTGGCTGCAAGCCCACACTCAAGCATAACAATTGTGAGGATGGCAGGGGATTCTCTTGTGAACATAGGGCCACTAGGAATCTGACTCGATTTGAGGACAACTAACAATAGCCTTTAAACTACTTATTTCCTCTTAACTCAATAAACTTTCCATTACAAATGGTAATAAGTAGGCAACACAAAGGAATAGATTAATTTCAGACCATGCTATATAAAGAGGCTGGCTGTCATGGCTAACTAGGAAAAGCTGACAGCTGGTTTCTAAACAAAAAGGTCGGGGGTTCCAACCCACCAGGTGTTCTAAAGGAAAAAGAATTCACAGACAATATTCTGCTTCCAGATTACCACCTGGGAAACCTTGAGAGACAGTTCTAACCCTGTCCTGTAGGGTTGCTATTACTGCTTTAGAATTGGGAGATCGGAGTTCACAGACAGAGGAAATAGAAGGTGAATGCATAATTGGTTGGGAGATAAAATTTTAACATTCTTTTAGTTAATGTGGGTGAACACTTTTGACTACTAAACATGCATTAATAGGTTTTGAGGAAAACACTAGACTACATTGTAATATATATATATATATATATATATATATATATATATATATATATATATATATATTTCTTTTTTATAGTTCTTTTTTTAATATATATATATATAGTTCTTTAGAAAAAGACCTTTTTTTGAATGGCTATGTGCACAGAAAAAAACACCCAAAAAGCGCATACCAAAATAGTATCATTGATTATTTATGCACGCAAGGTCTATAAATCTGCCCCCCTTTTTTTTGCTAATTAAAAAAAAACTATTCTAAAACAATTTAAGGACTATTGAAAAAGTACATGACAGCATACTAAATACAAATGATTCACACAATGGTTACTACTTTATCTCCTGCCCTCAGTGAAATTCCACTGTACTCAGCACAGGAAACCACTGTTTAGACTAGACCTCTTATTCTGCATTTAAACATATACATGCACACATACATGATCCACATGGTAGATCATCTTTTCATTACGCAAGTGGAATCACACCAGTGGTATTGTTCTGTGGGAGATTTTTTTTCCCTCTTCTATTTGAAGAACTTTCCACGTTGGTGATTACTGCTTGATGTTCACAGCAAAGACGCTCCTTTTGATAGGCCCTCAGGAGGAGTTCTACCCTTTTCCCACCATCACCAACATTTAGCAATTTAGGAGACACATACAAGAGAAGGTATAGGCAAAACACTAAACCTTTTACATTTTCTATAATACGCATTCCTATAACATTTGGAAAAGTTTCTGACTTTTTAAAATAGTAAAACACATCACTTACTTCGAATTGATAAGAAATGTTTCAGGGCAGTTCTGTTTGACAGTGTCCATGTTACTGCTGCTACTGCCATGGTGGACCAAGATAAGTGTATCAGACGGTATGGCAAAAGATGTTATGCAGAGAAACTGAAATATCTGCTTCCAGGCACATCTATTTTCATCCCTGCTGGAGACACAAAAGCAGTGCTACTCAAGTCACGTGATCCAGTGTACCAAACCAAACCAAACTCACTGCCATCAAGCGGATTCCAACTCACAGGGAACCTGTAAAGCAGAGTAGAACCGCCCCTGTGTGTTTCTGAGACTGTAAACTCTTCACAGGAGTAAAAAGCCTCCTCTTTCTCCTGAGGAGTAGCTGGTGGTTTTGAACCGCTGACCTTGTAATTAGCCCAACACATAACCACGACGCCACCATAACTCCTTGATACAATATTCAGGGGGCTTCAAAAAGTTTGTATTTACTTCTACAAGAGCAAGATAGACATGAATACCTAGAAGAAAAAGTCACTTAAAGTAGGGCCTCTAAACAACTTTACATTGTCATGCAACTTAACAATCGGTCAATGCGCAACATAATCAAAACATAAAATCAGAAACCCCAAAAGACTCCTTTTTCTTAAATACAAGCTCCTGAGTACCCCAATGCTATGCTTTCCACTTCACGAAGTATTCAAGCAATGTGCAATCACCCTTAAAGACTCCCACACACAAATTACGTGAGGGTATCCTCTCTCACACTGCACACTTCTGGGTCCAACCTACCAGTTACTGCACGGCTTAAAGGAGGATTTTTGCCCTTGATTTAAGTGAAACATTAAATAGGAAAGCCTATCATTAGGATATGAAACTGATTTAGAGGTACACATATAAATACACCGAAGTCCAACATAAAGTTCCATCATTGTATGTAAGATTTTATATAAGAGTAACTTTGCGCGGTGCTTTACACCACCACCGATTCACTTTACAATCACATTAATCCTGGAAGGCGTCTTTGATTCGTGTTGAAACGAAAATGCAGGATTTGAACAGTTTACTTCCAAGGACTTCAGAGTCAGTCACTTACAAACTTGGAACGCTTTGGTCAGCCTCAGTTTCTTCAAGGTAAGATAGCGATAGTCGCCACAACCTCCACAAGCTACCCCCTTTGTAGTAATGGGCTTCGAGGGCTGCTATTCCCATCACTAGATTCGTGATCAAATGGAATTAGGAGACAGGTCAGACGGTCTTATTTTCTAGACCCAACGGTACGTGCTGGCTCCTGGTACAGCCAGTACGTGAGCACGGCTCATCCCAAATCCATACGACGAGCTTTTGGGTTTGCAATAATCCGCGCGGAGTCTGAGCTCTGACTTCAAGTCTGGGAAGTAGGCGTGCCCACTCCACAGCTAGAAAACCGAGGCTCAGCGGGGAGGGCGCTCCGCGAACGCATGGGTAGCACTCAGACCCGTGTCTTGAGAGTCTACGAACCAAAGACACGGGGGGCGCTGGGTGCCCACTGTCCGAGGTCACTGCAAGAACACGCGTTGGGGGGCGGGGGGGTCAGATCACCCAGGCCAGGCGGAGAATTTCAGGAGGAACGACCCTTTGGCCCCCAAAGTGACGGAGTCTCCCAGGGCCTGGGGGGTAGGGACAGGCCGCCTCGGGCAGATACGAAAGATTCCAACCCGGAGGGTCCCCCGAGCGACGAGCTCCACCGGCTTCCCCGGGAGGGCACGAGGAGCGCCCGGCACGGGACGCGCGTCTACGCGCCAGCCCTTCGGCAGCACGGACAGAGCCTGGGGATGCAGGCGGCTTCTTGCTGCCACGACCGGCCGACCGGCCGACCGACAGACCTCACAGCGCTGAGAAAACTGCTGGACCCGCAAAGCTCGCCCGAGCTACTGGACCGGCGGAGGAGAGAGCAGCGGTTACCTTGACGGGTCCTCACGGCGAAACCGCCATGTTGTCTCCCGTCGGCTCCTGGGCGACGCCGGCCGCGCGCCGCGCGGGGCCCTCTGGGAAATGTAGTCTCCGCGGAAGAGCAGGGACTCTTCCCTACACGCTTCCTGCAACAGCTTTGCTGTACTGCCCCGCACGTTACCCCGAAGGAACGGCATCTTCACACCGATTACACGTCCTTCGTTGCAACAAGATTTTATTATTATTATTATTATTAAAAGATCATTTTATTGGGGACTCTTACAAGTCGTTACAATCAATTGCATCAGGCATGTTTGTACATACGTTGCCTTCCTTCTTTTCTAGACATTTACTTTCTATTGAGCCCTTGGTGTCAGTTCTTTTTTCCCCCTTCTTTCCCCCCACCCTCATACCCCCTGGATAGATTATAAATGATTATTACTTTCATATCTTAAACCGACCGCTGTCTCGCTTCCCCGTGTTTTCTGTTGTTCTTCCCCCTGGAAAGTAGTGTATGGTTATGTGTCGATCATTGTGATCAGTTCCCTCTCTCTCCCTTCTTTTCCCTGCCTTCTCTCTACCCTTCTCGTATCGCTATTTCCACTCCTGTTCCTGGATTCTGTGTGCCACGAGTCCCCATCTCTTATACCTGTGTACATGCTACACTTGTCTGAATTGAGAAGCAGGACTGAGGTCATGATAGTGGGGAGTGAGGAAACCTCAAGGAACCAGGGGAATATTGAGTGTTTCATCGATGCTGTACTTCACCCTAGTTGACTCATTCTTTTACTGTGGCCCCTTTGTGGGGTGATTGTTCCATTGTCGACAGATGGGCTTTGGGTCTACTCCACTCCCCCTCATTCTCAACAATTTGGATTTGTTTGTTTGTTATGTGTCTTCTGATGCCTATTACCGGGTTCTGATGACTCCTCATGATCGCACTAGTGGTGTGCTTCTTTCATGTGGACTTGTTGCTTCTCTGCTGAATGGCCGTTGGTTTAAATTCAAGCTGTTAAGACCCCAGATGTTATATCTTTTGATTGCAGGACACCATCCACATTCCTCATCACATTTGCTTATGCACCCATTTTGTCTTCAGCGATTGTGTTAGGAGGGTGAACATCTCAGATTGCCGATTTTTTTAAATTAAATCTGGCCAATAGAAGAGTAGGACATCACTCCTTGATGGGTGGGTTAAAATGTCTCAGAGGAAAAGGGAATCCAGGAAAAAATGAAAGATGGCAGTGGAGGGAACTGGAACTGTTTGAGAATGTGAGGGCTTCCAAGATGAAAACCCAGCCTAAGCCTTTGGGGAGGGGGAGTGTAAAATCCTAGACCTCACCTTCTGTTTTAGGAAGGGGAAAGACCTGTGTCTTTGCCAATGCCTAGCTGAAAGTGCAGGAGCCTGTGTGATAGGTAAGTTTACTGTGCCAAACTAGCCAATAGGAACATGTGGGATTAATGAGGTCTCAATTTGATTGGAGGGCAAAGAGATAAATGGCTCTGCAAGACCTGCCCTCCTCTCTCTTGCTCTCTTGTCATGGGAGCATGCTGGAGTGTGCATGCTGTTGCTGGAGTTAGTTCTCTGCCTTAACCTGTGAGCTACACAGCTGTGGGCCAGGCCAATCCATGGATCTTGTCATTAGAGCTTGAGGCTCTTTCGAGACCTGTGCGTACATCACTTGAGCTTGAGGCTGGTTGGTCCTGTCACCTTGCATTGCTTGCATTCCATATCCCATCTGGGCCTGCTTCCCTAAGCTCCCCGTTACTGACTGTTAGTGTCCCACACTGCTGCTTGCTGCCTGTGGGCAGAATCTGCTTGCCTTTCCCTAGGGAGAACTCTGCTGTCTGCTTCCTTGACCTTGGACCTGGCAGCCCAGTCAAGTTGAAGGAATTCCGTATATCAACTGTTCCACGGAAGTGTGTTGAAATGAACTCTCTGTACTTCTGTGTGAACTAATTAGCTGTTATATTCCTTCTCGCTGTATAAACCTATCTATCTATCTATCTAAATTCCCAAGTGTCCTGGTTTCATTTCTCTAGAGAATCCTGCCTAACACAGCCTGCCATAAACTTCTCTATGACAGTGTAAGTCTGCCTAATTCTGCTAATAAGAATAGTCACCAAATCATTAGTTCCTAATTTAAATCTCAAAAACGTTCAGTGCTGCAGTGTGTTTGTTGTGTTTAGGAGCCTTTGATGCACTTTTTGGACTATTTCTCAACATACATACTAAGTAGGGATGACAGAATATAATCTGGAATCACAGCTCTCCTGATTTCCATTCAGTTTAACTTGGAACCTTGGATTCTGCATTAGCACAAATAGCTGTTCAAGAATTTCCATTCCTTGTAATGTTTGTTATCCATCTGTTATGTAGGATCCAAAAAGTCAAATGTGTTTGTATAGTTAATAAGACACAGGTAAAATAATTATTGAATACTATCCTATGTAAGTAAAATTTTGCTTGCTGGAAGTGAGGTTGACTTAAAGCACTTGTGGATAAAGGTCAAGGATTGCAGCCTTCATTATGAATTTCAACTCAATGTAAAGAATACCACAAACCTCACAATGATGATAAATGGAGAAAAACTTAAAGTTGTTAAGAATGTTGACCTCTTTGGATCCACAATCCATGCTCATGGAAGCAGCAGTCAAGAGATCAAAAGACAAGTTGCATTTGGTAGATCTGCTGCACAAGACCTCTTTAATGTATTGAAAAGCAAGAGTGTTACTTTGAGCATTAAGGTGTGCCTGATTCGAGCAATGATATATTTTTAAGCAATGATATTTTTAATAGCCTCACATGCATGTGAAGGTTGGACATTGGAAAAGGAGCACTCATATTCTTAAACTTACCTGCAAGAGTTGTCAGATGATTTTCAGCAAAGTTTTACTGTTAGGTTACATCAGTGATAATATTCTACAGTTTGAACATTCTGTTAGCGTCAACCTAAATGATGTGACTGGAGTGACGCTTTCATGACTTTCATTTGCTTATGGGGCACAATTCAAACTGAGAACAAAGAACTACAACCATCCATTAATGATCAGAATACGAAATATAGTTATATTCGCCACCAAGAAGAAAATTTCAGTTAAGCTTAAGAATATGAGGGGGCTTCTTGAAGTACTTGCTCATGTGTGCTTGCGTGTGTGTGTGTGTGTGTGTGTGTGTGTGTGTAACTGTGCCATCAAGTCCATTCCAACTTAGGAAGATCTCATTTATTAGCATAGGATTGTGTCCCACATGATTTTTAATGATTAATATTTTGTAAAATGTTCTTTGAGCCTTTCTTCCAAAGCCTCTCTGGGTGGACTTGAACTTCCATTTTTCAGTTAGCAGATGAGCATGTTAACCATGTATATCATCTACGCACATACATATTCTATCTTTCTCGAAATATATATTTTGTTAAAGAAGTCCTGGTGGTGCAGTGATTAAGCATTTGATTGAAAACCCAAAGGGAGACAATTCAAACCCACTAACTCTTCCATGGAAAAGAAAAATGTGTAAGTCTGATTCTGTAAATATATCTAACGTTGGAAACTCTAAGACTGTCTTCTCTGCCTATTGAGTTATCATGAGTTGGCATCAACTCAAGGGCCACAGGTTCTATGTTTAAGTGCATAGAAGGTCTGAGATAGGACTGGGGTGCCCTGCTGGGAGAGGAAGCACAGTGGCTGCATCGGGGCTGTGGAAGCGGAAGTCATGGGACCTTGGGGGGAATCCTTGACTTGGCGAGTGTCCAGTGGATAGAGATGCAGAATCACCATATATTTGGTACCTCACTGACCTTCTTGCATTGACATGATGGGCTTGGGTCTGTTGGACAGGATTCTGCACTTGGAAGAATTGATCTATTAAGTTCTCTCCTTGTACCAATCCCCATGCTAGGGGTAAGCAGAGCTCAGTCGATTGGGAGATATCAAACTGTAAGGGCAACAACCCCTGGGTTGCAGCTCACGACGGAACTGGACTCGCACGGACTCCTCGCACTGCCAGGGTCTGGAGTGCTGTATCACTGGAAACATTGATGTTAGCAATACAATCACCTTATACCCTGGGGGATGATTAATACTGTTTTTCTTTTTTGTTTCTATAACTTTTTGTTTTACTGTCTTTTGTTTATTTGTTGCTGTTGTTCTTATTGTTTTTCATCTTATGAGGTTTTGATTTTGCCGTAATGCAACCCCAAAGTAAGCCAGAGTCATGCATAACCCATGGACAAGCAGAGGGATTCTGGGCTCCCACTTAACTCTAGCCCCAATACAGAAGAGTTAGTTCTGAATGCAGGGCCCTGCTCAATATTCAGCTGCATGCAATGATCACTGGATAAAAGGGTTCTACCCTAAAGTGTGGTGGAGAAAGCAGACAGTGCCTGGCTATGGACTGGAATAGTGTCTACGGCCTTAAAGTTTGTATTCAAATAACCAGCCATCTAAGTGGGAGTCAACTAAGTCTATATGCATGAAGCACACCAGCTTGTGAGATGCAAAGATGATTATAGAAAAATGCAAATATGACGAAGGGAAACGAACCAGAGCTTAAATTGTGAACACCCAATTTGTAGAAGGCTATGGAGAACATTGGGAGCCCAAACCCATCTGTAGAGTAGCTAGTCAGATTAAGCCTCTGGCAGATCCCCTCGAGCCACAAGCAAGGATCTCAAGCAGCTTTACAGATAGCGTTGTACACCTGATTATGCTGGATCAAATCTGATACTTGGTCAATTGACCTCCCTCTTGACCCAAGCTGAATTTGTGCTAGGCTCAAGTATTTCTTCCTTATTCTATGAAAAAAAATGTCTTCCCTGGCTTTTTAAATGTTGAAGGTGGTCTTTTCTTTCTTGCTCATTATTTGTATATTTATATTATTGTTATTATTATACACATACCATTTTTTATTTGTTTGTTTCTTTCTTTTTAGTTTCCCAGTTTGTGAAGCACAGAGAAGCAGATGCATAGAGATAATAACTGATGTAATGGTTTATAGGGTATGTGGGGTTGGGGTAGAAAATAGGGAGGGTGAGGGGACTTGGGGAATAAACAATGAATGTAGGAGGAAGGCGGGAGCATTAGACTTGATTGTGATTATACAACTCATTTTAAAAGTGATTTAGCCAGGGATGTATAAGATATGTGAATATTATATCAAGAAAGCCCTTTAAAAAGGAAACCAGATTTGACCAATGGCTATCATGGGTGAGGGGGAAAGAGTTGATGTGTCCAGAACGGATTGAATTTATGTCAGTGGTGGTAGAATAATTCAGAAAAGGTTATCCATAGTAATCGTAAGACATGAAGAGTTTAATCAATGACTCTGAATTATAAAAGTAGAGCTTGAAAAATAAAAGTAGAGTTGCAGAATCAGAAAATATTGTTTTGTATGTTCTTGCCACAATTAGAAAAAATTACATGAAAAACAATGACCACAAGGAAGAAGAAAATGTTCAATATGATGACAATTGGACAACTCTCCTTAATGTGATTAGATTATCAAATTGTATGTCATGTGGATGAAGTGCTAATAAAATTGTTTGTAAGAAAAAGTATAAAATAAATTAGGCTTACTCCCATACAGAGTTATGCTCTCAGAAGCTCACAAGGCATTTCTACCCTGTCCTATAGGGTCACTATGACTTGGAATTGACTCCCAGTGGTGAGTTTAGTTCTGGGATTGTGATTTTAATTTAATTATTTGTTAAGTTATGGAACACATCAGGCATATACACAGTTAGAAGAGGTGCTATAATAAAGCACAGTTACTCCTCAGTTTTAACAATTACTGACTCATACCTACTTGGTTCATCTATTCTCCCACTGTCGTACCTGGGTGGTTAAAATGGGCTTCAACTACTATTCTAATGGTTGGCACTTGGAGTCCTGAGAAGGGAGGCCTGACGATCTGATGCCAAAAGGCCACAGCACTGGAAATCACCGGGAGCATAATTAGATACTGCCTGCTCGTGGTCTCCTTGAATACGAACTAACTTGACAGCAACTAACAACAGTAACATAACACCACCATGTCCATATCCTATATATTTTTTAAAAATCATTTCATTAGGGGCTCGTACAACTCTTACCACAATCCATACATATATCAATTGTGTAAAACACATTTGTACAATCATTGCCCTCATCATTCTCAAAACATTTGCTCTCCACTAAAGCCCCTGGTTTCTGCTCCTCATTTTTTTCTCCTCCCTCCCCGCTCCCCTTCCCCCCTCCCTCATGGACCTTTGATAATTTATAGATTATTATTTTGTCATATATTGCACTGTCCAATGTCTCCCTTCACCCACTTTTCTGTTGTCCGTCCCCCAGAGAGGAGGTCACATGTAGATCCTTATAATTGGTTCCCCCTTTCCATCCCACCCTTCATCCACCCCCCTGGTATCGCGCCACTCTCACCACTGGTCCTGAAGGGGTCATCTGTCCTGGATTCCCTGTGTTTCCATTTCCTATCTGTACCAGTGTACATCCTCTGGTCTAACCATTTTTGTAAGGTAGAATTGGGATCATGATAATGGGGGGGGGAGGGGAGAAAGCATTTAGGAACTAGAGGGAAGTTGTATGTTTCATCATTGCTACACTGCACCCTGACTGGCTCATTTCCTCCCCGCAACCCTTCTGTAAGGGGTTGTACAGTTGCCTACAGATGGGCTTTGGGTTTCCATCCCACACTTCCCATCATTCACAATGATATGATTTTTTTGTTCTGATACCTGATCCTTTCGACACCTCATGATCTCACAGGCTGGTGTGCTTCTTCCATGTGGGCTTTGTTGCTTCTGAGCTAAATAGCCACTTGTTTACCTTCAAGCCTTTAAGACTCCAGATGCTACATCTTTTGATAGTCGGGCACCATCAGCTTTCTTCGCCACATTTGCTTATGCACCCATTTGTCATATCAGGGAAGTGAGCATACAATGATATGATTTTTTTGTTCTTTGATGTCTGATAACTAATCCCTGGACACCTTGTGAGCAGAAGGCTGGTGTGCTTCATCCATGTGGGCTTTGTTGCATCTGAGCTAGATGGCCGCTTGTTTACCTTCAAGTCTTTAAGACCCCAGATGCTATATCTTTTGATAGCCAGGCACCATGAGCTTTCTTCACCACATTTGTTTATGCACCCGCTTTGTCTTCAGCGATTGTGTTGGGAAGGTGAGCATCATGGTATGTCAGTTTTTTTTTAATCATTTTATTGGGGGCTCGTACAATTCTTATCACAATCCATATATACATTCATTGCATCAAGAACATATGTACATTTGTTGCCATCATCATCCTCAAATTCTTCTACTTGAGCCCTTAATATCTGCTGCTCATTTCCCCCTCCCTCTCCACTCCCCCCTACCTCGTGAACCCTTCATCATTCATAAATTATTATTATTTTGTCATATATTACACTGTCTGATGTCTCCCCCTGCCCTCTTCTCTGCTGTCCCTCCCCCATGGAGGAGACTATATGTAGATTCCTGTAATCAGTTCCCCCTTTCTACCCCACATTCTCTCTACCCTCCAGGCATCGCCACTCTCATCACTGGTTCTGGAGGAGTCATCTGTCCTGGATTCCCTGTGTTTCCAGTTGCTATTTGTACCAATGTACATTCTCTGGTCTAGCCAGATTTGCAAGGTAGTATTGGGATCATGATAGTGGTGGGGGAGGAAGTATTTAAGAATTAGAGGAAAGTTATATGTTTCATCGTTGCTATCCTGCACCTTGTCTGGTTCATCTCCTCCCCGAAGCCCCTCAGCAAGGGGTGTCCAGTTGGCTACCATTGGGCTTTGAGTGTCTACTCTGCACTCACCCACATTTTCAATGATATGATTTTATGTTCCTTGATGCTTGATACCTGATCCCTTCAACAGCTCATGGTCACACAGGCTGGTGTGTTTCTTCCATGTGGGCTTTGTTGCTTTTGAGCTAGATGCCCAGTTGTTTATCTTCGAGCCTTTAAGATCCCAGATGCTATATCTTTTGATAGCTGGACACCATCTGCTTTCACCACATTTGCTTATGCACTTGCTTGTCTTAATTGATCATATCAGGGAGGTGGGCACCCACTGATATGGTTTTTAGCTCTTTGATGTCTGATAACTGGTCCCTTCTGCACCGTGTGGTCAGACAGGCTCATTTGCTTCTTCCTTGTGGGCTTTGATGCTTCTCAGCTAGATGGCCACTTGTTTATCTTCAAGCTTTTAATACCCTAGATGCTATGTCTTTTTATAGCCATGCACCATTAGCTTTCTTCACCACATTTGTTTATGCATATGATTGTCTTCAGTCGTTGTGTCAGGCAGGTGAACACCCACTGATATGGTTTTTAGCTCTTTGATGTCTGACAACTGGTCTCTTCTGCACCTCGTGGTCAGCCAAGCTGGTGTGCTTCTTCCATGTGGGCTTTGATACTTCTCAGCTAGCTGGTCTCTTGTTTATCTTCAAGACTTTAAGACCCCAGACACTATATCTTTTGGTAGCTGGGCACTGTCAGCTTTCTTTACCACATTTGCTTATGCACACATTTTTCTTTAGCAATCGTGTTGGGAAGGTGTTCATCATGGAATGCTAATTTATTAGAACAAAATGTTCTTGCATTGAGTGAGTGCTTGAGTGGAGGCCCAATGTCCATCTGCTGCCTTAATACTAAACCTCTAAGTAAATGCGCATAGATCTGTTTCCCCACACTCATATAAATATATTTACATATGTATATTCCAGTCTTTGGACCTCTATAAATACCCTTTGTCACCTAGTTCTTTCCTCGATTTCCTTTTACTTTCCTCTTGTCCCATTATCATGCTCAGCCTTCATTTGGGTTTCGGTAATTTCTCTCAGTTACCTTGTCCTTGCTGACTCCCTACAAGGCCACTCACACCCTTCTTGCTACTGATTTTGGATCACTTATTGCTTCCCTGTCCCTTGGTTGGTTAGCACCACCTCCCTCATCCCCCTCTTCCATGTCCCCCTGGAACCATTGGTCCCGTTGTTTTCTCCTCCAGACTATTCATCCATTCCATCTTATCTAGATAAATCTGTAGAGATAATAATATGCACCAAAAATCAAGTCATTGCAAGATAAGCAATGAGTGAGAACACAGTTATGACAATAAAAAGGGAAACCAATTACCCATAGAAGATTAAATTAATTAAAAGAAAAAAATTTTTAAAGAAAGAAAAATCTGTAAATAGATCAAGGTCTGATTTTTGATCTCTAGGCGTGTCCTTCCATCAGGTCCAATGGGGTACCATGCTCTGGCCCCAGAGTCTGTCATTTGTGCTCCCTCAGGGGCTCCCTACCCTGCTCCCACGGTTGCTGTGTCGCACGCTTTTAGGGCGTTGCCTCAGTTTCACAGAGTCAGTCTGGGCCAGTCCCAGCCCTGAGTCTCCAGTGTTGTCTCCCTTAGGGCCCTGGGCCATCAAGGGACGATGTTTCTCCTAGTGGGATCAGCCATATTGTCCACTCTGTTCATTGGCTGTTCAGAGCGGGAATATCATCCTCCAGGCTTACTGGGCCAGGATGTGCTCCACTCTCTCTTCCTCTCCCTTCTTTTGCTCCCTTTTGTGCTGATCTGACATGTCCCTTTCCCCTAGCTGGAGCTTCAGTGCCTTCCTCTCAAGTAAATTCTACTGGGGTGAGGGGCAGTTGTCCATGTAGCTGGTTTGAGGACCGAGCCCTCAGGCCCCTCCACTGGCTCCCCACTCCTTGTCAATATGCCAGTTTAATAGAACCAAGTATTCTTGAATTGAGTGAGTACTTGAGTAGAGACCCAATGCCCATCTGCTACCTTAATACTAAACCTATAAATATATGCACATAGATCTATTTCCACATCTTCATATATAAATATATTTACATATATACATGCCTGTATTTAGACCTCTATAAATGCCCGTTACCTCCTAGCTCTTTCCTCTATTTCCTTTGACTTTCTTCTTGTCCCACTATCATGCTCAGCCTTCATTTGGGTTACAGTAATTCCTCTCCATTACATTACCTTTGGTCATGTCCTACCAGGCCTCCTACACCCTCCTCACCACCGATTTGGATTACTTGTTTTTCCCTTGTCCCTGGGTTTGTTAACACCGCTACCTTTCTCCCTACTTCCCCCTCTCCAATGTCCCCCTGGAACTGTCGGTCCCGTTTTTTCTCCTCCAGATTATTCATCCAGCCTATCTTATTAAGACAGATCTGCGGAGATAATAACATGCACAAAAACAAGACTCCTATATTATTTTTAAGCAAATCCCAAGTAGCCTAAAATTTCATCTCTAAATGTCTCAGTAAGAAATGTTAAAAATGTAAAACCCCTTTTCCCTACACAATATCTAACAACAATATCTTTGCAGAATTTAAAAAATCAATAATGATTACTTAACACTGTTGTAAACTTAAGTTAGTTTAGAAATACAAGGCTGAGCCCAGTGAGGTAGCAGCTGTAAATACACAACTTGTCCAGAATGCTATACCAGTTTATTATCCCTGATATTGTTAGGTAGTTAAGAGCTGGGACCAGGGGTATCTAAGGTGACCAGATTTTAACATTGGTAAAGCGGGACACCATTGACAAAACTCATATCCTGGAGAAATAGCCACATGGCAGCTGAAAACTGTGTACCCTAGCTTGTTGTGCATTCTTTCCACAAATCGGGACTTTTAAAAAATGCTGCGGGACACAGGAAAAATTGCTTAAAATTAGGACTGTCCCGCCCAAAGCAGGACGTCTCTACTGGCATGCTCCAAATTCAGGCTACAAGCCAGGAAGGGGCAGTACACCTAGGTGGGTGGTATACCTGGATTGGCCCAATCTAGGTCAGGTGGGCTTAATTCAGCCAAGGGGTTCAACCAGTATGGTCAACCATGTCTCCCAGTAGGAGGCCCTAAAAACCGGAACTTAGAGATCACCGCCCTCTTTTTCCCCTGCTGCACCTTTGTGGGTTTTTTTGCTCAGCCAAGCTGCAGTCTCCTTTTCTCTCTGGCCTCACAGGCACCGTGTGAGGGTGTGCAGTGAGTGCCCTGAGGGTGCTGGTGTTTGTGACTGTAAAACCTGAAACTTCTTCTATTTATAAAAGCTCACTTGGATCACAAACCAGGCTTTGGTGTGAATTTATTCCTCGGGTGAAACCAAGAATCGAGATTATTTCCCACCTGAGGAATGTCACAATGTCAACCACCAATCCTCCTTTCAGCATTCTCTCTCATGCCCCAAGGTGAGAGCCATAATATGCTACAATATCTCACAGAATTCACAACTAGTTATGAAAATGGCTCACATGGTTGTGGAGACAGGTATAGCTCACCTCTGATCTTCAGACATCCATCTGTAGGATCCTCCTCATGTACAACACCCTGGCAACTGGTGAATTTGATCAAGTGATGAGCTGCAACTCAAAAGCCCAAGAGCCAGAGATCAAGCAAAGGCAGCAGTGAAATGTCCAAATGTCAAAGTAGCCTTCACCTGATTAGCCAAAGAGCACACTGGGGCTCACATCAAGATGGCTACCTGAATTCTGGACCTGCTGTCTTTTGGGGAATTAACTGGCATCTGGTTGGCGTTCTTCACCAGTGCCTCATTATTAGTCTTCTCTGTATCCTCAGTTGGGAGGTCAAAAAGATGGTGTCTTGCCCACATCCAGGACTTGAATGGAGGTGTGGTTTATGCCATCAGACCTAAGGCACACATGCAAACTATACCCCAAGAAAACAAAGGGTGGTGACTTGAGTCACATCTCCTAGTTGGGTCGAGACTCAAAATATATTCCTGTCTCATTGGGTTAACAGAGAACTCATTCCAAATGAGATTATAACCAGAGACATAAAGGCTAGAATTTACAATACATTGAAAAGTGGAGGCCGATGGGTAGAAGGGGTACGGGTAGGGACATGGTAAGCCTGGTAAGTAATTAACTCCATGACAATCATCAAATATCCAGTCAACACAGCCAACATTCAGCTTCCCAAATTACTCATAACTAGAATACTTTTCATTTGTTTTGTTTCCTTGATTCAGATTCAAATTAGATTAAGAAGTTCCAAATGCTTAGGATGACATTTATATGCTTTTAATTCCTAGTGCTGTGATCTATTTCCCACATTTACTTGTTAAAGAAATTGAATTATTTGTCCTATAGTGACTCCACAATGGGGACTTGGCTGAGTTTCTCCCTCTGGCATGCTTGTGCATGTTCACATGTCCCTTGTTTTTTTTGCATAAATTTTGATTCCAATTTAAACTTGTCATTAACTGATTTAGGCTTGTGAAAGATGTAGTAGAATTTTATTAAGTATGAAAGCAGTACTAGGACATTTAATAGAAGTTGCATATTGTTTTAATATGGCTATTATAAATGTACTTGGGAATACTGCTAGTCAGAAAATGGAAGGGTTGGAAAAGAAAATCGAGTAAATTAAATTGATAAATGTAATTTAAAATGTAGTTAATTTACTTTTGTGAAAATCACCCTTACAAGAGTTTTATTTTAATCACTGGTTTTATAAATGGAACAATAAGATTTGTAGATTGGAATGGAAAGCTTAAGAAAAAATTAGGCTTTACTGTTACCCTAACAAATTGAATGTTAATTTTTTAAAAAAAACCAACTAATCCCTGTGTAATCTCCTTATGAAGGAAAGCTTCCTCAAAGACAAAAAAATACAATAACCTAAAGATGTTTTCTCACTCTTTTCTCAATTATCACACCCATATAACAGTTAGGAAAAATATAGAATTCAATAGATGGCATGGCACATGGCTTGACAACAAGGAGAGTAAGATTATGCCTGCAGGTTCCACGGTAGCTCAGGCATTGGTGGTACCAAGTAGTTAGAAAGATGGGGATGAGCAGAAGGCAGTACACTAATTTCAAAACCTGTTTAAGGAGCAGGTAGATCATGGGTTTCCATACCTATCAGCCCACCCAAGTCAATACTATGAATAGCCTGGAGGAAAGGGGAATTCTGGAACACTTCATTGTGCTCATGTGGAACTTGTACATGAATCAAGAGGCAGTTGTGTGACCAGAACAAAGAAATACTGCATGGTTTAAAATCAAGAAGGGTGTGCATTAATTTGTATCCTCTCATCATATTTGTTCATTCTGTATGCTGAGAAAATAGTCAGGGAAGCTGGATTACATGATGAATACAGTATCATGATTGAAGGAAGGCAATGTGCAGATGACACCACCTTGCTTGCTGAAAATGAGAACTCGAGGCACTTGCTGACGAAGATCAAGACTTGCAATCTTCATTATGGATTATAATTGTATGTAAAGAAAACAAAAGTCCTCAGAACAGATCAATAGTTAACATGATAACTGGGAGAAAAGATTGAAATTGCCGGGGATTTGTCTTGCTTGAATCCACAATCAATGCTCATGGAAGCAGCAGTCAAAGGACATGTGGTGTTGGGAAAATCTGTTACATGAGTCCGTTTCGAAGTGTCAAAAAGCAAGTATTTTGAGGGTGATGATGTGCCTGACTCACATCATAGTATTTCCAATCACAATAATGGTAGGAAGATACAGCCCAGATAAAACCTACTTCATTTGTGATTTTAAACCATGCAGAGTTCCCTTGCTCTGGTCACAAGATTGGCTCTTAATCCATGTACAGGTCCCCCATAAGCACAATTAAGTGTTCTGGAATTCCCATTCTTCTCAAGACTCTCCATAGTTGGCTATGGTCCACACCATCTAATGCCATGACAGTCAATAAAACACAAGCTCCACTTGGGGAGAAGAATGACTGAAAATGCTTTTGGGGAGAATGAGGAGGGGAGTGTCTTTGGTGGCATGCAAATGGGCCACATTGACCATGCTTCTGGGGGCATCTTGGGGACCCAAGCCGAGTGCTGAGGAGCTTTGGGACACTGAATCCTAGCTCTTCAAGGCACACAGCATGCTCCAGAGGCTGCATCATTGAGATTCCATGAAGGAACTCCACTGGGTAATCTGGAGTCTACCTCAGACACATTTGTAACTGGAGGACTTTATGTCTGAAAATACACGGTGTCTGAGGAAGAAGAAGACAACTGTAGCAAGATTGGTAAACTGTTGATAGGCAGACAAACATGTAATACCCTACATGCTGTATTAAGATAAGTATTATTAGAAAAGGGGGGTGGGGTAGGGGGTAGGGATCAATGGCACGAGGGGAGCAGGGCACTAACCCACCCAGGAGGAGTGTATTGATTATGTCTTCCCAGAATTTGGAGTGTGCATGTAGACCCCACCATGGCACACCAAACCTTGAGGGTAAAATAACTACATGGGGCAACTCTTGAAGAGAGTCCACTACAGGCCCGGCACCAATCAGAGCCAAACTGACCCTTCCCTAGAGGTTTGCGCTACAGAGGACAACATTAAATCTACAGATTGGAGAGAGCTGAAAGAAGAAAATAGCAACCAAAGAAGTATCTAACCTGCCAAATTATCTATAAAGATGGATGTGAGGTAAGAGTCTTCCCAGACAAGAACAAACTCAAAGAATATGCCATAAGACACCCAATCCTGTGGAAAATCCTTGATGACTCACTGTGATTACAAGACCAACACCCACCAAGCACAAGCAGGAGACACCATATAGCTAAACTCCATCCAGAGTCAATGCACCGAAAACAATTACCAAGATAACATTCACTGAGAAGGAAAAGAAGGCAAGAATGAAGCTCCTCACATAAACTCAGCACACTGATATGATGGGAGATAGGAAACATCCAACACAAAAGGTACGAAAAGACAGCAATGATCCACAAATGGTGGCAATAACTCTGAATGTCAGCAACATGAACTCTCGCATTAGAAGCCAAAGGTTAGCAGACTGGCTCAGAAAACAAACCATCAATCTGTTGCCTGCAAGAGACACATCTTAAGCTTGCAGACAAAAATAGACTAAGAATAAAAATATACCAGGGAAGAAAATATACCAGGCAAATGGCAACTCAAAAAAACTCAGGGGTTACAATCCTAATCAACAACAAAATTGACCTCAAGGTGCAAAACATAACAAGAAACAAGGTTGTGTACTATATTATGATCGGTAGACCAGGAACCAGTAAGCAAAATAAATACATATGCACTTAACGAAAGACCTGAAAATTTTGTCAAACTATTCAAAAGATGAAAAAAGAAACAGACCCAATAATCATAGTAGGTGACTTTAATACACTGCTATCAAAAAAAGATAAATCACTTGGAAAGAAGCTCAGCAAGGAGGCTGCAGAGCTAGACAGTACAATTAGGCAACTGAACCCGATAGACATTTATAGAGCTCTCCATCCAAATGCAAAAATAAATTCATATTCTTTTCAAGTGCACATGGCTCATTTTCAAAAATAGACCACATGCTGGGACACAAATAAAGCCTAAGTAAATTCAAAGACATAGAGATCCCTCAGATGTCTTTCTTGGAACACCATGCTATAAAGCTGGTGTTCAACAAGAGGACCACCAGAAAAAAACAAGGAAAAACAACTAGAGGATGAATAACGCTCTTCTGCAACATGAATGGGTACTGGCCCAGAGTAGAGAAGAAATTAAGAAGTTTCTAAAAAACTAATGAGAATGAGAATACTATGGACCAAAACCTTTGGGATACAGAAAAAGCAGTTATCAGAGGAAGTTTGTTAGTGATTAATGCATATATGAAAAATGAAGAGAGACTTAGGATTGATATGATTTCACAAAAACCCCGGGACTAGAACAGAGTCAACAGAACAACCCCTCCAATAGGAAAAGAAAAGAAATAATAAAAATCAGGACAGAATTAAATGAGTGGGAAGACAAGAGAATAATGCAAAAATAAAACAATGCAGCAGCAAAAAAAAAAAAAGGTGACTCTGAAAGGATCAACAGAATAAACAGATCTCTGGCAAACCTAACCAAGGAAAGGAAGGACCAAACATCAATAGCCAGGATGAGGAATGAAACCAGGGAAATCACAACAGACCCCAATGAGACTAAAAGGATAATCACAAAGTACTATGACAGTCTGTATTCTAATGAATTCAACAACGTGGAAGACGTGGACAAATACCTGGAAAAACAATCTCTCCCTAGATTATCCCAAGTAGAAGTCAAGAACTTCAACAGACTCATAGCAAAAGAAGAAGTAAATATGGTTATCACAAAACAACCAGTCAAAAAACCTCCCAGACCAGATGGCTTCATAGGAGAATTCTACCAAATATTCAGGGAATAGCTGACAGGATCTTCCACAAATTATTCCACAGAATAGAAAAAGATGACAAACTCCCAAACTCATTCTTGAACCAGTATAACTTTGATACCCAAACAGGGCAAAAATCCCACAGGAATCAAGAACTGGAGACTGATACCTCTAATGAGCAGAAATGCAAAAATCCTTAACAAAATATTGCCCAATAGAATACAAAAGTATATAAAACATATCATCCATCACGATCAGGTAGGATTCATTCCAGGCATGCAGGGATAGTTTAACATCAGAAAGTCCATCAATACTACATGCCACATTGATTAAAAAAATGGATAAGAATCACATGATAATATTGATAGATGCAGATAAAGCATTTAACAAAATCCAACACCCATTCCTAAATAAGACTCTCAAGAAGATAGGAATGGAAAGGGAATTCCTCAAGTTAATACAAGCTACTTATGAGATACCAATAGCAAACATCATAGTCAATGGTGAAAAGACTAAAACAATCCCACTGAAAAAGGGGACCAGACAAGGATGCCCTTGTCCTCATGTCTTTTCAACACAGTACTGGAGGTTCTAGCTAACAACATAAGGCAACAGAAGGACATTAAAAGTATCTGTCTGGGAGAAGAGGAAGTGAAACTATCATTATTTGCAGACAACATGATTCTATACATTGAAACCAAAAACAAACAAACAAACAGGAATACTGGCAGCATTAGGAGAACACGGGAGGGGGGAGTGGGGAGGAAGGGGGATAAAAAGAGGACTTGATGCAAAGTACTTAAATGGAGAGCAAATGCTTTGAAAATGATGAGGGCAAAGAATGTACAGATGTGCTTTATACAATTGATGTATGTATGGATTGTGGTAAGAGTTGTGAGTCCCCAATAAAATGTTTGAAGAAAAAAAAAGAATACAGAAGAGTGGTGGGATACAGGACTAACAAACAGAAGTCTATTGATTTGCTATATACATTGGACAAAACCAGGGAAAGGCACTACCCTTCACAATAAGCAAGAACAAAATGAAATATCTAACCAGAAAACTAAAAGACTTATACAAGGAAAACAATAGGACCCTACTACACAAATGGAAGAATATCCCATGCTCATGGATCAGAAGACTCAATATAGTAAAGATGTCAATCTTAAACAAGGCACTATATAAATTTAATGCTATCCCAATTCAAATACCAACAACCTTCTTCAAAAAATTGGAAAACTGAACACCAATTTTATATGAAGAGGGAATAACTCAGAACTATCAGAGAACTCCTCAAGAAGAAGGACAAAGTCCAAGGGCTCACCTTACCTGACTTTAAAACCTACTATACAGCCACAGTGGTCAAACAACATGGTACTGGAATAATGACAGATACTCAGACCAATGGAAAAGAACAGAAAATCCAGAAATAAAACCATCGGCATATAGACAACTGATCTTCAACAAGGGCCCCAAAGCATCAAGTGGGTCGAGGTACAGGCTATAGGGCAGGGAACAGACCAAACGAATGGGTGTACATGTCATTCCAACACAAAGAAAGGGAAAGGGGAGGGGGTTCAAGGGAGGAAAGGGAGAGAAACAAAACAAAACAGGGATATGATCAGACCGGGGGTGTAATGCACTAATCCACCCACGGAGGGTATTGTTTATGTCTCCACAGAAATGGGAGTGTGAGTGTAGCCCCCACTGGGGCACACCAAACCTTGAAGGCAGTGTAAGCACATGGAGCAACTCATGAACAGAGAGTTCTACAGGTCTGGCCCCCATCAGAGCCAAACGGCCCCCCTCCCTAGAAGTATGTGCTACAGAGGACAGCACTAAACCTCCAGGTTGGGGAGGGGGGTCAGGCTACCATACCCACACGGAAGCAAACCAAGAAGGAAAAATGAGGGGCTAGACCCCATACTGGCACACCAAGCCCTGAGGATGACATCCCTGCACGGAGCTGCTAAGGCACAGAGAGGACTGTAGTGTTGACAACAACTCGAGACATGATGTCCCCTTGCAGGGGCATACCGAGACAGAGGACAATACTGGGGACACATGCCGGGGAGTGAGTCCAGTCTGACCGTCCCCACAGAGGGGCAAACCAAGAAGGGAACATAATAGATCAGCAAAGAGAGAGAGAGCAAAGTCAAGCCACAAACTCCCTGAGGAGCCCCCAAAATAGACTTCAGGCTAGGAGGGGCAGTTCCCAGAAGCCCCAGGATCAATGGGAAGAGAATCACAAGGGTCAGCAGATAGACTGCAATTATGTGGGCTTTGGGTGTAGGGGTGGGGTTGCTAGTTTTTCCCTTTGTATTCAATCTTTTGTTTTGTCTCTGTGATTGTTATTTGTCTATCAGGAGGGAAGCCTGAGGAGAAAGCAACAGGACCTGAGGTTCTGTAGGGACCTGGGGAGAGGAGGAGGCAGGGTGGGAGGGGGAGAAATGTTGAGCAAACAACACCATAGACAGCAGAATAACTAGGGAATTAAAGGCAATAACGAGGAGGCCATAGAGATCCCAGTACTGTTGGAGCACAAGCAATCTAGCTGAGAGGAATTACTAAGAGGCAGAAGAAGGGTGATCACGATGGTGGGGCAAGAGAGAGGCAAAAGGAAGCAGAGGGAAGATCTAGGAAGCAAAGCTATGGGTAGAGGTATAAACATAGGTGTGCACTTATGTAAATATGTTAATGCATAAAATAGAGGTATTGGCCTATGTGCATATATTTATATGCTTATACATTGAAGAAGTGGACAGACTTTGGGTGTCTGCTCAAGCCCTCCCTCAAGGCAAGAACACTTTGTTCTAACAACCTGGCATTCTGTGATACCCTCCCAACATGATCGCTGAAGATAACTGGTGCATAACTAAATGTGGTGAAGAAATCTCATGGTGCCTGGCTATCAAAAGAAATATTGTCTAGGGTCTTAAAGGCTTAATGTTAAACAAGCAGAGAAGCAACAAGCCCACATGGAAGAAGTACACCAGTCTATGGCATCATAAGGTGTCGAGGGGATCAGGTAATAGGCACCAGGAGACCCAAAACAAACAACAACGACAACAAAAATATTGCCGAAAATGAGGGAGGTCAGAGCAGAGACCTAAAATCCATCTGTAGACAATAGGACATCCCCTCACCGAAGGGTCACAAGAAAGGGATGAGTCAACCAGGGTGCAGTATAGCACTGAGGAAGCACACAATATTATTCTGGTTCCTTGAGGCTTCCTCACCCGCCACTATCATGACCCCAGTCCTGCCTTTCAGTTCTGGCTAGACCAGAGCATGTACACTGGTACAGATAAGAGCTCACAATACACAGAATCCAGGTCAGATAAACCTCTCAGGTACAGAAATGGGAGTAGTGATACTAGGAGGTTAGGAGAAAGATTGTGGGGTATGGGTGGGGGGAAGAACAGGGAAGGAAGGGAGAACTGATTGCAATTATTGATGCATAATCTCCCCCCTCCCAGGGGATGAGGAACAGAAATATGGGTGAAGGGAGACAACAGTCAATGTAAAATATGAAAATAATAATTTATAATTTATCAAGGGGTCATGATGGGGATGGGGGAGAGGAGCTGATACCAAGGGCTCAAATAAAAAGTGTTTAGAAAATTATGATGACAACATATGTACAAATATGCTTGATACAGTTGATGTATAGAATGTTATTAGAGTTGTAAGAGCCTGTCCCGACCTGCGGGAACTTCAACGTGGACCCTGGAGGAGGGAGTGGGGATTGGGGTGACAAGAGACATGAGAAATGGAGACCAGACAAGTAGCCTGATCAAGTCTCATTTATTGAATGGAAGGTTACAGCTTATAAAGGCCAGTAATGAGGGAAGCAAGCCGCAGGTGTTTCCCTAAGAACAATGACCGCAGAACAAACAGTTTCTGTGGGTGGAAAGTTACAGAGCTCAGGCAATAAAGATCAGGACAGTGGCTGGGCCTCATGGCTCCAGACAGGAGCCCTCAATAAAATGATTTTAAAAATGCATGTAATAAAAATTGTCATTTAATTATTTTTAGTGTGTAATTCAATGGCATCAATTACACTCACCATATTATGCAACCACCACCGCTATTTCCAAACGCCTGAATGCTAACTCAACGTACTTGTGGGAATCACTCAGTATGACTCTTCTTTATAACCCACCAAATGACTAGCTAAGGCTATGCAAATACAAGGTGTGTATGACCCAATATATTGATAGGATAGCTTTCTCATAATGTCAATAAGAGACATGGCACCCCCCATGGGACCCTGCAAAGAACGCGTATAGACCCTAACATGGGGATTGGCTGATTTACTATCCTGCTAGGTTTAAAGTAGGACATCACAGTGGCAGAAAGGGGATCTCACTATCATCAAAAAAGAAGAGTCAGGCATGGAGTGTGTCCTTTGGACCAGAGATGCCTGCATTGCACCTTCTCCATCCGGGAGACAGAGAGCTGTGGCACCATCTGCTGTGAGAGGCAGTGGCAGGGAAGACACAGGAACTGCACAATCCAGAGCTGTAGGCCTCCCAGGGACGGAGAAGCTGAGTGCCTTTGAGCACTTGCTGGCTGAGTGGGTGCTTTCTGGGCACTTAATCTGGGAAGCTACATTTGCCAACCCATGGAGAAAATATGTCAGCTCGGTCCTGTACAGATTACAGCCTTGGAAACCCTAGGGGGAGTTCCACTTGGTCTTACAGGGTCACAAGTTGGAACCAGCTTGTTGGCAATTTTTTAAGGGGTTTTCCAGAAAAAACAAAACAGAAAACCTGCTAGACAAATTCTAAAAGAGCTTCCTTCACTCATTCCCATCGGCTCTACCTTAAACAAAGGGGCTAAGGGCAAGGACTTGTCTGGCTATGCGAAGTGATGGGGTGAATCTGCCTACAGTTCGGAAGGTAGGAGGGTGGGGAATGATGTGAACAAGCCCAACTGGCTACAGATTTAGAGCTTTCCTATAGCTTAATTAGTAATAGTAATCTGGTTTGTGTGTGTGTGTGTGTGTGTGTGAAGATACATACAATACAATGTTTGCCAATTAACATTTTCCACGTGTATAATTTAGTGGTATCAATTCCATTAATCATATTGTGCAACCATCATTAATACGGGCTGGCAAATTTCTGATCACTGTAAACATAAATGTATTACTTCCAAAACAATCTTCCTCCTTCCCTCTTGCCCTCTATAGCCACTAATGAATCTCTGATAGCTATAGGTATATTTTATTATTACCATTACACTTTATTGTGATCTGAGATTTACAGAGCAGATTGGTTTTCTTTGAACAGTTCACACACACTTAGTTTCATGACAGTGATTACAGTACCCAAACCTTTGCCTATTTTAGATCAGTAATGATGATTTTTTTGTTTGTTTTAACCCATTACCCTGTTCAACTCAATTGTATAAGATTATCTTTGAGTAAGAAGACCTTCTAAGTTATTGGAATGACTGTGCCAGTTATCAAGATTCCGCTGGTTGCTCATTTTAGTGTAGTAAAATCCTAAACCTGCCACCATCGGGTCAATTCTGACTCACAGCAACCCCATAGGGCAGAGAAGAACTACACCACAGCCTCTCCAAAGCTATAATCTTTATGGCCACAGACGGTCACGTCTTTCTCCCAAGGAGCGGTCGGTGGGTTCAAACCGAAGACCTTTCAGTTAGAACCTGAGCACTTAACCCACTGTAGCACAAGGGCTCCCTCCCTCCCACCCGCCCGCCTGCCTGCCTGCCTGCCCACCTGCCTATTAAACAGGGATAATGGTGATCTTTTCATCTCCGCCTACTGAATCCTACATGTAGTCTTCAATTGTTTGTGATTTCAGAAAAGGAAAAAAGGGATTTTATTGACTTCCTCCAGGAACACTTGAGTCAAGAGAATTAGCAGATTAAAATAAGCAGATGGACTCCCACCGAATTCACAAGAAAAAAATCATTTAATTAAAATCAATCAATAA
Organism: Tenrec ecaudatus; assembly: GCF_050624435.1. Lineage (NCBI taxonomy): Eukaryota > Metazoa > Chordata > Mammalia > Afrosoricida > Tenrecidae > Tenrec > Tenrec ecaudatus. The sequence continues at coordinate 33,856,398 of NC_134535.1, forward strand.
ATAAACAGGTGGAAAGACATGGGGTTGGTTCAGAAGAGTTTAGAAAAACAGGAGCAAATAGGGTGTAAGTCAAATGTGTTCTTGCAATTTTGCTCTTTTTGAACGGATCAAATATGTAGTGATTTGCAAATTGGGCTCTCCAGCTCTTGCAAAGCTGGTTAAAAACAGAGATGCATAGGTTTCATGACTTGCACTCAAAAGGTTTTGGGCAGGGCCCCTGCATGTGTGCATATATTTAACCAGCCTCTTAGGTGAATAACTCCAAACTTTGGAAACCTCTGCTTCTAGCTCTTGTACACAGAAGCAAACAAACAAACAAACACAAAAAAACCCCACAATTTGATAGTATTTTTAATAAGGCAAAAACAGGTGGACAGTTTTCTGTAGAAAGCAAGTGACACGAGGGAGAAGCATATGTGAAATAAACAGACAGGTGATGATGGATGACTGGAAAGGAGTAAATGGGAGTGTGTTGTATAGAGGCTTGGGTGGGGCACACCAGGTGAGCAGAAGTGTAAGGCTTTTAGGCTGAGTATGCATGTAGTCACAGGCAGAGTTAGGCAGTGGCTGAGGCCAAGGGCATGGAATGTAAGTAGCTCTCTGGGGAACCCGAGAGGGTGGCATGCAGAGGCAAGGAATGAGCCTGCCAGACTTCTGGCAAAATATCTTGTCACCTCTTTGGGAGTCCCATTTTTCCTGGGCAATGGCTCAGAGAGTGGCGACAAACATGTGTGCAACACTTCTATATCTACCACCCATCTCCCTGCCATGTGTCAAATGATGTTCATGTGTTGCTGTGATGATGAAAACAATGCCATGAGCATTTCAAAGATCAGCAAGATCACTACTGGAGGACAGATTTTCCCCAAGGCTTTCAGACTAAAACATATTAGATCTGCTGCTCTACTTCTGAAGACTAGCTAATGACAACCCTTGTGGGTCACAGAATAGTGAACTCATCGACTTTGATGCATAATCAATAGCAACAGCGAGCTTTGGAAAGCCATCGAATTTGGGTAAAATGGAGGGCCAGTGAGAGGCAAAGCCTCAGTGAGATGGACTGACACTCTTTCTGCAACAATAGATTTAGAGACCAGTGATCATGAAGATGGACCAATGTTTCATTCTTTTTCACACCATGGCTGGAGACAACTCTATGGCAGCTAGTGACGATGCCTTTGCTATCTAGTGTTGTCACAGCAGAAGTACTATGAGTGAATGCCTCTGACAAAGAGAACTTTATTTTCTCACAGTCTAGAACATTCGAATTCTGGGTGCTTGTTCTAGGGGAAGGATTTCTCTCTGTGTTTGGCTCTGAAGGAAGGTCCCTATCTCTTTTGATCTCCTATCCTGGGTGATCTGTATGTGCCTTGACATCCCTCTTTCCCCATCTCTGGTTTTTAGTTTACTTGTTTAATCTCTCTCTCTTTTTTAATCTCAAAAAGGATGAACTCAAAATCCACCCTTCACTAATCCTGCCTCAATAGCATCACAGAAGACATCCAATTCCCAAAAGGAATTCTAGTCACAGGCACAGAGGTTAGGATTTACAACACATATTTCTGGGGGACACAATTCAACCTATAACAAATGAGAGCAACAACTTTTATTGAAAAACTGTTGAACCTCATGACACAAATGGACCTGAGAAGATTATGTTGAGTGAAGCTAGTCAATCACAAAAGGACAAACATTGTATGAGACCACTATTATAAAGACCAAGACAAAGTCTTGTATACCAAAGGGAGCAGGCTTTGGAATGGGAAGATGAGGCAACAGACTAGAAGGTTGGCAGGTATTGACTTTGGTGAAAGGGAAGATTGGCGGTCCATTAAAAGGGAGAAGATAAATTAACAGAGGGTGGATAGAATAGGGCGTGTTGATGAGTGGTTTGAACTGATTACCTGAAATGTACCCTCCCAGGCACCCAAGTCACAATAAAAATTTTAGCGAAAGTAAACAAACAAACACAGAAGAAAAATAAGAAATATTATTGGATCAAGTCAAGGGTCCTACAGAATTCCTGAAAGTGCATGTATTCAAAGCCTTTCCCATGATGGGATAACATTCAAAACCAGCTTATAAAATGGAGTACGTTTGTTTAATGTACTCTGATTCTTTCAGACTCCGTCTCCTCCCCAGGCCTTCCTCCATGAGACAGTGCTTCTTGGCCACAGTGGAGCTCATGGCCCTAGTTGAGACCCTCTTAGAGGAACAGCAGGGTGGTGCCGTGTTGGTTAGCTGTGCCTGGGTGAGTGCCTGCTATTTAGGCTGAAAACATGAACATGAGCCAGCAGGGTTTTCCTTTTCTTTCTCTTTTAAAATCCACATGCCACGGTTTCTTCCTTCCCAACCTATAGCATCCTGCGTCAGCTGTTCATGTCCCCTCCTCTCACACACACTGGTCTTGATCGCCCACGAGACAGTTTTCCTACATACCAAGAAACAATGAGGGATCTTGCGAACAAATACGTCTGCTTGACTACTATTGCTCATGAGTTGAAACAAGGTCTCCATTATAGATGATTAATATTCCATATTGCAAACAGAGTCACTGTATTGTGTCCTTGTAATGCATTAGAAAATTTGTTGGGGAAAGTTTAGGTTGTAAAAGTTGTAAACATGCACTGTGTTCTGTGTTCTGTAAGCAATCATGGGTAGATCATGAATCTGTGTCAACGGCTCTTGAACTTATGCCTATTTTCAGCCTGCATTCACTAAGGCATCCACTGGACAGATCAGGTTTTGGACCATGCTTGTAGCCTGAAGTCCCAGAACTACAGTGCAATTAGTGGTTCTATATGGGCTAATATCGAATGCAGGAAGATTGCAGGCCAGTGGGTGGAAAGTCTTGTGGATCCAGTGGTGGCAGACGCATCTCAGCACTGACAGGGGTCTCCACATATCTCCTTCAGCTCCAGGGCTCTACCAAAGCTCCATGTTCTTGTCAGCAAGCATGTCTCACAGGGAGTGAGTCTGTCTCCTGCATCCAGCGAGCTACTTCTTAGCACCTCCAAATGAGGTCATCAAGCTGTGACCAGATTGACAGGCTAAATTCAACCCCTTCACTCTTAAGTCTCAAATTGACAACAGATTATGTAACTACCACAGTGTATTAGGGCCCTTAAATTCGCCACTATTTTGTACTCTCTCAATGCAAGAACATTTTGTTCTATTAAACTGGGATTCCACGATGCTCACCATCCTGATAGGATGTGGTGAAGAAAACTGATGGTGCCCGGCTATCAAAAGATATAACATCTGGGGTCTTAAAGGCTTGAAGATAAACAAGCAGCCATCTAGCTCAGAAGCAACAAAGCCCACATGGAAGAAGCACACCAGCCTGCGTGATCATGAGGTGTTGATAGGATCAGCTATCAGGCATTAAAGAGCAAAAAAAAATCATATTATTGTGAATGAGGGGGAGTGTGGAGTGGAGACCCAAAGCCCATCTGTAGACAACTAGACATCCCCTTACAGAAGGGTTGCAGGGAGGAGACAAGTCAGTCAGGGTGCAGTAGAGCACCAACGAAACATACAACTTTCCTCTAAATGTTTAATGCTCCCCTCCCCCAAATGTCATGATCCCAATTCTACCTTATAAATCTGGCTAGACCAAAGCATGTACACTGGTAGAGATAAGAACTGAAAACACAGGAAATCCAGGACAGATAAACCCTCAGGACCAATAATGAGAGTAGTGATACCAGGAGGGTAAGGGGAAGGTTGTGGGGAGAAGGGGGAACTGATCACGATGACCTACATATACCCCCCTCCCTGGGGGATGGATAACAGAGAAGTGGGTAAAGGGAGGCATCGGACAGTGCAAAACATGAGAAAAACGTTTATAACTTATCAAGGGTTCATGAGGGAGGGAAGGTGGGGAAGGGAGGGGATGGGAAAAATGAGGAGCTGATACCAAGGGCTCAAGTAGGAAGAAAATGCTTTGAGAATGAAGATGGCAAAAAATGAACAAATGTGCTGGATACAATGGATATATGTATGGATTGTGATAAGAGTTTATGAGCCCCAATAAAATGATTTTTAAAAAATGAAAAAATTGCTACCACTTTTCATTAATGATTGTTATAGTTCTAGGGTTCATATTTAGGTCTTTAATGCATATCGAGTCAGTTTTTATACATGGTGTGAATTATGTGCATGGTTTATCCTCTTTCATTTTTTTTTTTTTGCTGGTAGAAATCCAATTTTTCAAGCACCACTGATTGGAGACACTATTCCTTCCCCCAATTAATGTGTTATTGTCCTTTGTGCAGATCAGCTGTCTGTGGGTGCTTGGTTGTTATTTCTGGGTTCTCTGTTCTAATGCTTGGTCTACATATTTATCGCTATGCTATCTCTGCTTTTTCTTCCCAGCACCTCTGGCTGAACCCAAACCTGCAACCATTCGGTTAGCAGCAGAGCTTGCTAACTGTTTGCACTGAACGTGCACTCCAGAGAACCCAGGGCCATCGAGTGAGTGCGTCGAGGCAATGCTGAGTAACAGCAGTTCTATACAAGAAGAATTCACAGAGCTGCCCCTGTGAATTTCTGAGGCTGCACCTCTTTATGGGAGAGACCACATGAGCATTGGCCTCCATGAGGCTGAGACCAGAAGAACCAGATGATGCCCAGCTACCACTGCCCATCACTCTAATCAATAATACAGCGGGGGATCTTAGAGAGAAAGAGAGAGAGAGAGAGAGAAAGAGAGAGAGAGAGAGAGAGAGAGAATGAGTTCCATAAATTCAAAATTATGGAAAAGACCCCACTAACTGGTCTGATAGAGTTGTTGGGACCCCCAAGACTGCGGCGTTTAGACACTTTTCAAACCTGGAACTGAACCCATGCTTGGAGATCACCTTCAGACAAACAAGAGACAGGCCTTTAAACTGAACAATAATATCCAGGTGGAATGTACTTCTCAGAAAACAACAGCATTTGCCTCAAAACAAAGTACAGAAAGGGCTGAAACATGGTGGGAGTGGGAAGTGCGGTGGGGAGTGGAAACAGGAAACCAAGGAGAAAATGGGAAGAGTAGTTACGATTACATTGAAGGGGTGTACATTGCTGAACGAGAGGGAGATAGACTGAGCATGAAAGCAAAAGTAGAAATTATGATGAAAAAATTTCAATTCAAAAAAAGAAAAATTTCAATCATAATAAAGTGAATTCTAAAAATTCTATCTAGGTCATTTCAGGATTGTAAGGCTAGTTGGCCACTCTAATCGTTTATTTAATTTAATATCAAAGACCAGTACCATTGTACTGAGTATTGAATGTGTGACATGATTCCAGACCCACATTTTGAGTATAAAGAAATTTTACATCCCTTTTAGATTAAAGTAAGGCAAAACGAAACAAGAAAAAAATTGTCACCAAGTTGAGCCAACTCACTGAGACCCCGTATGTCCTGCTTCATGTAGTTTTTCATGCATTTGTAAGCAGAATGGCAAGCCTTTTCTTCTGAGGTGCTTCTGACCATTGGAATCAATAAATAGCTCCTTGTGCTTTGAATAAGTAACACATTCAAATGTCAAAAGATCTAAGTGTGTGTAGCAAAGTCTCCCTGTTCCCTCTGTTCTTCACCCTTCCCCCAAAGGAAATGACTCAGGTTCTGTGAGTTGTCCTTATTTTATCCACGTTTGATGCCTAGGCCCAATAGGATTCATATCTCGCCTTCACACCTGACAGTGAATCCCATCTCAGCCCTGTGGCAACTTGCTCTTCTAGAACCTATCCTGTTCTACGAGGCGGCCATGAATCAGACGCTCAGAATTTATTTTCTGAAAGAGCATAGTCGGAGCTGTTCTTCCAGGGAGAAAAACAGGAAAAGCAATCAGGAGAGACGTTGCTTTAGTTATCAAGGGCTGCTGTAACAGAAATACCAGAAGTGGGCGGCTTTAACAAACTAATAACAACATGTATGTTCTCCCAGTTGGGAGAGACTGGGACGTCAAAATCAGGTTGCTGGCTGTGAGAGAAGCCCTTCTCCCTCTGTTGGTCCTGAAAAAGGTCCTTCTCTCTACTGCGTTACTGCTCCTGAGTAATCTTCACGTGGTTTAGCAGTTCTCTTTATCTATCTCCCTTTGCTAGAGAGTTTAATGTTTTATATCTTAAGAGGGACTCAACATACACTTTACACTAACCCTATTAACACAACAAGGCAGATAATCACAAATGGGATTACCAGGGACTGAGTTAAATTCAGGATCAGATACAATTCAGGATATCTAACTCTTTTTTTTTGTTTACAAATGTTGTCTGCTGTTTATTCAGTTCTAGTCCAACCACAGGCAAACTTCCTGATGTCTGACGTCCCATGGGCTTTATAAAGGGGCCATGTTTTAAGCCTCCTTTCCATCATATTTGGGTCTTGATTCTTACCACTTGCGTTTTCCTTCTCATTTACATCCAGATGGTGGTGTGGTGTCTCAGTGTTCTAGCAAAGACCAGTGGCTCATACTTAAGGTTGGGTGAGGTTTTCTGTTGTGTGCCAGTCTCTGCTGCCTCCATTGCCCTGCTACTGTTTCTCACCATCTCTTGGTGTGTCAGATGCCACAGCTTCCTGTCTCCTGAATTGAGGAGGTTCAGTACAGGGATCTCAGGTGCAAAGGACACCCTCCCCTCCTGGCTCTCCTTGGTACTAGTCACTAGTGAGATCCCCCTTTCTATCTCTGGTATGACTCATTTCCAGCCTCGCTGTATGCAAAATTGGCCAATCCATGTTAAGGTTCCATAGACCTTATTTGCTCTATTAGCTAGAGATCCAATATCCTTAGGGGACCACAAGTGCCTCACATATGCGAAGACCTCCTCAGTCATTTGGTGGCAGCTACAAAAACTGGTTAGAAGGGCCATATTAAGTACTTCACTACACGCAATCAGGCTAATGAAGCATGGAGAGCGTTATGCTTCCCTAATATTCTCATGTTACAAATTTGAGGAGAAAAAAGATTGTTGTTTTAAGTACTAATAAGCTATTGCCTTATGAAACTCCAGTCATACTAGTAATAGGAAGGCTTCTTAAAACCAAACAATAATTTAACTTAACTAGTACAAAATGTCTGCTTTGAGCATTATGCTCTTTTAAGAAATCTGTTTGGGAGCAAATTGAAAACAGGAACTTTCACGGTTAGCTGGGAAGTGGAGAGGCCAGTGAATTTATGTTAATGGGCGAAGAGTAACTTAGAAAAGGAGAGTTGGAATGCTTACACACTTGAAGCATATTACCAGTGTCATTACATAGGACTTACATATTACCAATGTCATTACATAGGACTTACATATTACCAATGTCATTACGTAGGACTTACATATTACCAATGTCATTACATAGGACTTACATATTACCAATGTCATTACGTAGGACTTACATATTACCAATGTCATTACATAGGACTTACATATTACCAATGTCATTACGTAGGACTTACATATTACCAATGTCATTACATAGGACTTACATATTACCAATGTCATTACATAGGACTTACATATTACCAGTGTCATTACATAGGACTTACATATTACCAGTGTCATTACATAGGACTTACATATTACCAATGTCATTACATAGGACTTACATATTACCAGTGTCATTACATAGGACTTACATATTACCAGTGTCATTACATAGGACTTACATATTACCAATGTCATTACATAGGACTTGTAGAAACTGCTGAATGAGTGTATGTTTTGCTGTATGTATTTAGAGCAAAATAGATAAAACTAGAACAAAGAGAATCTTAGGGAATGCCACCTATTGGATTGTCACAGCTTGGTGTTAACTTGAAGGCAATTGGTTTGCCCTTCTAACCCAACATTAACTTTACCTTTATTATCTTTTGGAATTTTTTTTAGAAATCATGGTTTGGATGAAAACTTACAGAGCAAGTTAGTATCTCATTCAACAAATGATACAACCTCTTTTAAAATGACATTAGTTAATAAGAGTTGTATGAGCCCCCAATAAAATGATTTTTAAAAAATGACATTAGCTGTAATCTTCTCAATTGAACAGAACTTTTCTCACTTTCTTCATGCGTGCTCTATTCCCACTCTCTCATCATTCCTGTCCCTCTCTAGCTTCTAAACTTGATTTTGGGGCAAGGATTGATTGCCTTTTTGGACTCAGGCGCTTGCTTGTTCTAAGAAGCACGTTTGTTCCTCATGGCTATTCTTGTTCACTTTATAGGGCTATTGTTTGGCTGCAAGGTGAACTTCTTGACAGGATTCAGTTTCATTGTTTAAAAATTGTTATGGCTCGAAGTCTTTATTGATGGCAATGGGTACGACAGCTCCCGCTCCTGAGGCAGCATTCAGAAAGCTCAGTTTCCGTTTTGAAGGGCATCTTGAGTGCCATACATTTTAGGGGTTCCACCAGTCTCTCATACCAGTAAAACCTGGTCTTCTTTTTCTTTTATCATTTTGAATTTTGCTCTACATTTTCCTCCCACTCCACCCAGGGACCTTCGATCATGATCAGAGACTATGGAAGTGGTGGCAGTCACTGGTTCTTTTGGTCTTAGGTTAGTTAGTGGAGGCTGTGGTCGATGGAGCACAGCAGTCCTTGAATGAATTGTTTCCTCTCGTCATTTTCTTCACCCTACTTTGCTCTGGACGGAAAAGACCAAGTTATATCTTACATGCCAACTTACAAACTTTTAACACCAAAGTAGATTTAGAACATTATTTTCATATCAGTTGACTTAGATGTTCCCCAAGACGATAATCCTAAACACTCAAGCCCAGTGACTCAGTCCCTGTGGCAAAGTGGTTTACTTGTTAGTCACTGTCTTTGTAACTCCCATCAAATGACTGGGTGGAGAAATGCGGCCAGGAAATGTGGTACTCTACTTTGGGATTGGTCAATGTTGCCATTCTACTGGAGATAAAATGAGCCACGTATGAAGCAGGAATGAGGAATCCCATTACTATCAAGAAAGAAGAGCCAAGAGTGGAGGCTCATCCTTTAGAACCTGAAGTGGGGTGTCTTGTGGCACTTAAATGAGGAAGCTAGGTTTGCTGACCCACAGGTATGAGTTGAGTACCTTCACGATGAGGAAGTGAAGTACACTTTGGACATTTATCAGCAACACTGAAGGAACTCTGTAACAGTGCCCAAGCTTGGCAGAGGCCAAGGTACAAGGTGACTGAGAGGCTGTCTCCACAGAGAGGCATGGCTGACCAAAGAACTGTATCCTGAACATTTCTGACCCTAAGTTGTAAACTGTTAAATTCCCTAATAAACCTCATTATTGTGAGTATGATCTTTGAGTTCTGTGAGGTTATTGCAATGAGTCATCAAATCCAACAGAGAAGTCAAGAGTGCTGTGCTGTGGAAGAATGATTGGTAATCGAATTTGTAAAGAAGGTTGGAAAGTGGAGGCATAACTGACCTAGGCCCCATAGGAATCTACCTTGGGATGCTGCTGAGCTTGATTCTGCTTCCCCCTGGTGAAGTTGGAGTTCAGAAACCAGCCCCTATGACATTCTTACAATCCCTCAGTTTTTGATTATGGCTAAGAAGTTTTCATAACTTTGATTCACATTTATTCTTGTCAGGGTGAATTCTTCTGGACCTTCTTTAAAAATACTTTGAAAGACGATTGCTGAAGACAAAATGGGTGCATAAGCAAGTGTGGTGAAGAAAGCTGATGGTGCCCTGCTATCAAAAGATATAGCATCTAGGGTCTTAAAAGGCTTAAAGATAAACAAGTGGCCATCTGGCTGAGAAGCAACAAAGCCCACATGGAAGGAGCACAGCGGCCTGTGTGATCACGGGTGTTGATGAGATCAGGTGTCGGGCATCTAAGACCCAGAAAAAAATCACACCCAATGTGAATGGGATGGGAGGGGGCATGGACTGGAGACCCAATGCCCATCTGTAGATAATTGGACATCCCCTCACAGAGGGGTCATAGGGAAGAGATGGTAGAGAGAGATATAAAGAAAATGCTTCACAAAGTCGAAGAAGGTGAATCCAGACACGTTTCAAGTTTGTGGGTCAGATTTTAAACTAGAGGTTTCTTTTGAATGGCATAGCTTTGTGGGGACCAATGGACCCAAGATTGGCAGGCACACTATAGACTGTAGAAGTGAATGGATCCAAGGCCAGCAGGTTAGATAGCAGGCCACAAATGGCTCCCTGAATCAGCTGGCAATATGGCAGGCCATTGACCCAAGCCCAACGAAATGGACTTTGATGAGTCATATGCAAAATACAAGGAGCCCTGGTAGTGTAGGCTGTCCTGAGTATGTACTGGGCTGAGATCTCAGTCAACAATTCAAAATCATCGGTGCTCTGAAAGAAAGATTGGGCTTTCTACAGCCATTAACAGTCTCAGAAACCCTTAAGGGATCACTATAAGTCAGCACTGGCTGGATGGCAGTGTTTTTTTTTCTTTTCCCCACCCATTTTATTAGGAGCTCATCCAGATATCATATCATTCCATAGTTCCATCCCATCAAGCAGTATTGTACACTTGCTTGAGTGTACCACAGTGCTTCAAAACATTTTCTTCCTTCTTGAACTCCTTGATATCGGCTCCCCTTTCTCCCTTCCCCCACATCCCCCTACTGTACCCTCCAGGAAACCTTATTCTAATTGTTTTCTCTATACGTCCATCAATCCTGTGTTTCATGTACCCCAAAACAGAGAAACACTTAACAGGGATTCGAGGCTACCCACAATGACAAAATACATCAGAGATAAACCCAATATGAAACAAACAAAAAACGCAGAAAATATTGGAAACCAGATCAACTCCAAAATGTATCAGGGAGATCAAGTGACAAGGTTTTAATCATTCAAGTCAGGTTTGTCATTTTGATTTACTATAGTCATCTCTCCAGAACTCTCAGTACAGTAACCTGTTTCTTCCCATCCCTCAGTTACAGTTAGAGGGAAATCCCCAGAGGTTTATTGCTTGTGTAGATCTCCCAAATATATTTAGGGCTTCCACTGTCATCCATAGCTTTCTGCAAACCAGGATCTTACCATTTAAGCTCTGATACTATTTCCTCCTTTGGCTTTGGATTATATAATTTACAATCCTTGGGTTATGGATGTTGGTGTTTTTGGTTTGTTTTTATGCAAGATCCAGGCCTAGCAAGCAAGCTTTCCTACAACCTTCAGCCACACATTTGGGATAAATTTCCTTTCAATTATATCACGGTTGTGAGCTGGATAAAGGGGTTGTACTCCACTTCAATCTTCCCACAACTGCTTGGCTACTCACAACAGATCCCATTATGGAGCTGACTACAATGTGTCCAGTCAAATAAATCATGGAGGATTACTAGGCCCCAATTCAAACCAAAAGAATCCTGATAGAGCCGCTAAATTGACTCACAAAATTTAACTATCATAAAGACAAAGCTGTGTCTGACCCCAAACTGGCTACTTTCAATAATCTCCTATGCATAGAAAAGCTGGGAAATGAAAAGGAGACTCAAGAATTAAGGCCTTTGAATCATGGTATTGTTGAAAATATCAAATAAACCAAAATTATTTTAAAAATATTAAATATGCCAATGATTGCCAGAAGAATGTACAAATCTATTTTTGAGGAAACACAGTAACAATGCTCCTTACTTATGTACTTGAGGTGGATTGACACAGTGGCCACAAAGACGGGCTCAAACAGATGGTGATGGTGTAAGACTGGCCAGTGTCCTGCAGTTCATGTAGCCATTGAGCCAGAATGGACTCCAAGACACCCCAACAAGAAGAATAAACCAATCTCTATTTCTGGGAGCCCTGGTGGGGTTGTGGTTATACTGTGCCTTACTAATCCAAAGGTCGACAATTCAAAATCACCAGCAGTTCTGCTGGAGAAAGAGGCTTTCTACTTCTGTCGAGTTGAGAGTTAAACTCTCAGAATCCCATCGGAATCGACTGGATGCCAGTGAGTTTAGAGGCTTTTTGTTTGTTTAACTTACTGTCCTTAGGATGATGGATTGTAATTGTTTTTCTCTCCTTCACTGGATTCTTAAATAAAGGCAGGGTCAGTCTTCTTTTTTGCAATCATAACCTCTATTATAATGCCTGGCACATCTCCATTCATTCACCATCTCCTGCTTTGTTTACTGTGCTGGGGAAAATGTACGAAGTAAGGGCTCATATTTTGGCAGACCTGCTTGGGTTCAAAGTTCTACTTTCTCCTGCATAACCTTGAAAGAGTCAAATGACTCTGATCCTTATTTGTAAAGTGTAAACAGCATCTTGCCATTAAAATTGCTATGAAGGTTAAATAAAAAAATGCCTGTAAGAGCCCACGGCATAGCAAGATGTCATTAATACATCTTAACTCCCTGGCGGTCTAATTATATAATTTTGTACCCAAAGCAGTACATTGTTTTGTATAAAATTTGTTGTTTTATATTGTAGGCCTGTAATTCTTAAGAAATTACCCATTTTAATCTCTCTAGTAGACATTGCAGGTATGATACACTTCTGACAGTTATCATTTACCCCAAGCCACACTCGGGATCACCGCCAGGGAGGTTAACAATTCCACCTTCAGCTGCCCCCTCCCCAGCCCCACGCACAATCCAATTAGGTCCTCACATTCTGTGGGTAGTGGCTTTTTCGATGATTATTCTGGGCTCTGGAATCCTTTCTGGCCTTTGGTCAAGAGAGCAATTTCAGTCTCACCCACTAGGTCTCGGGGACCTTCCCGTCCCCACTCCCTGGAAACCCTGTTTTATTTTCCAGAGCTAAGGGGTGTCAAAGCGGGCCGATGTATGGGAAATTTGATTATCAAAATACTGTGACAAGGGGTTCCCACGGTTATTTGCTTGGCTATCGAATGTCGGTATTCTCTGTCCTTGGAGGGAGAATATCTGGAGTCCTGCAGACCGCACTGGGTCCCTGCAGCGGCAGCCTGCGCGCGTGCAAACAGGACCGGGATGAATGCACGAATGAATGAATGAATCGTCGTCTGCGTCGCTCGGGCCTCTGTTACGTCGCCGACCGGCGCGGGCACGGCTGCGGATAAGAGGCCTGCGGAGCGCGGCGCGCCCGTCCCAGCCGCGCGGCAGCCTCGGCCACGAGCGCCGCAGCAGCGCGCCTCCCGCGCCGCCTCCCCCAGGTCCCTGCCCGGCCGCGGCGCGTCACTTCCGCCAGCCCTCGGCCCGGGCTAGGGCGGGGAGCAAGGGGGAGGGGGCAGGTCCTGGAGAAGCCGGCGCGCGCCCAAGTCCGCGCCCTAGCAGGGACTACATTTCCCGAGGGGCCTCGGCGGCGGCGGCCACAGCGGCGGCGGGCGCGGCAACGTCCCCCGGAAGTGGAGCGTAGTACTTCCACTCGTGCGTGAGGCGAGCAGAGCCGGAGACGAGACCCGAGGCCGAACGCCGGATCTGACAAGATGGCCGGGCTGCCCCGCAGGATTATCAAGGTAACCGCCCAGGCCGACCCCTGCCTTCCCTCCTTGCCCTCGGCCGCTCGGCGCGGGGCAGCGCCGCCCTTGTGTCTCTCCGGCCGAGGCCCGCGCTGCGAGGCCCCGGGCAACGCCGAGGGGGATCCCGGCCGCGGTTGTGAGGGAAGTCTGGGCGCTGGGGAGGGGGCCACGGGGTGACTTCCGGCCGCGGCGAGGCAGCGGGTGGCGGTGGCCGGGGGCTTCCAGGCGGAGGACCCGCTGACGGGTGGGTTCGGGCCCGCGCCCCTTTGAGGGTGGGGCCGCGGGGCTCCCGGCTCCGGTCTCGGGCGCGGGCCTCCGCGGCCTCGCACCACCCCCGGATAGAGGCCGCGGGCGCGCGGGAATCGCCGTGGGGCCCCGGCGCCCGGCTGGAGTTGCGGCGGGACACGGACCCCTCTGCTTTGGCCTCGGCTCCCCGCCGGCGGGCCCGCCGGGTTTGCGACGGCTCCGGGTTCAGAATGAATGAACCGGGCGGGCGAGGCCGGCGGGCCGCGCGTCCGGCTGTCGCTGGCACATGTTTCGGCCCGGACCGCCGGGTGCGGGGACCTACCTGGGGGCTCGAGGCAGGCGGGCTGCGGTGCGAGGGGCTCGCGGGCTTTGCTTCCGCGATGGCCTCTCCTGTGGAAGGCTCCACTCGTTATCTACCCGAAGTGATTTTACTCTGGTTGGCAAACTCTTGAAGAGCTGTTTCTGAGCAGAGGTTTCACTCCAGACTCGTGGAGGGCCCTATTTATGGAGGACTTCAGGGGTCAGCTAGGAACCGGAATTGACTCGATGACCGTGACTTTACGGACTCTCTTGCCTCTAGCTTTTGTGCGTAAACTCCACTCTCACGCCCCAGGAACTGCTGCTGAAGAAACGTAGGAGGAATTCAGCGTCGTCTTTGTTTCGTGAATTCTTAGCATAATGAATAACCCCAGACCCTCAATCGTCAAATATTGCTTGTGTTTCATAAAAACTTAGTCTTGGAAAATTTGAAGGCCTTTTTAAATAAAGGACATCAGGTGACTGAAGGTGTTACTCAAAATGTCAATGGAAGGGACCAAATGGTAGTATTGTTTTTTGTTAATAGACCCTGGTGAACTTGTATTAAAAGTTTTGCGGGCGGTGCATTTGAAGTGAAAATAGCCTGCTGACTTTGCCGGATGTTTGTATCAAGTATTCGGATGTTGGATCAGTTAGCTAGAGCTGCCTGCATTTAAATACATCTGAACTGAGGTTTCTCTGGCCTGAGGGGCTTCATTTATAACATCGGTTCTCAGCCTGTGGGTTGTGACCCCTTTGGGGGTCGAACGACCCTTTCACAGGGGTCGCCTGATTCATCACAGTAATAAAGTTAGTTAGGAAGTAGCAGTGAAACTAATTTTATGGTTAGGGGTCACCACAACATGTGGAACTGTATGAAAGGGTCTGACATGAGGAAGGTACCACTGATTTACAGGAACAAGACATTTACTTTATAAGGTTGCCGGTCTGAGAAATTAGGGAGCTAGAACAGATAGAACATTCTCTTGTCTTTCAGAGTGCGTGCGAACGTGCACGACAAATCCTTGTGTGGAGGGCTGACTTTGAATAGATCGCAGCGATAGTGAAAAATCTATTGTCATAATGGTTTTGACTTGAATTTTGCCTGAGGAGGTTTAATTATCATATGCATTGGAAGGTACTTATAATGTGATTTTAGTCACATGACCTCTGATCATTTTTATTAAGGGCTAGTTAAACAATAAGGATGGAAGAATCTTAGGAATGTACCCCACATATCCTACAGTTGGTATTTACTTGTTACTTGGGCCTATTAAATATGTAATACAAGCTGATATTCAAGCTGATTGTCAACTTAAGAATAAACCAAAGAGTTGACATGTTTTCCTTGGATGGGAAGTTTAATTTGGTGGTAGCTTGCTTGTAAATGTATAAAAATGAGTTCAGGCAGTAAGTTGAAAGCCTTCACAGTTTAATGCGTTTATATTAATTAGACTTTAATAATTTTACCATTTAAACCAAGACTGTGATAACTCATAGTCTTTATTTTACAGCATCTTGTTGATGGCATCACTCCGTTGTGTTCCAGTTTGTAAAGATTTTAATTAGGTGGCATTAGTTTAATGTCATTGGTAGCTTAAAAAGAATCTTTGTTGGTCCAGTGGTTAAGGGCTCAGCTGCCTATCAAGAGGCTGCTTACCAAGAGGTCCTAAGTTGGAATCCACTAACAATGTATGCAGCCTTAGGGACCCTGTGGAGGCAGTTCTACAACGGACTGTAGGCTTGCTATGAATCATCATTTACTGAATGGCAGTAGGCTGAGTTTGATTTAATTTAAAGGGACTGATTTCTCTAATCCTTAGAAAAAGTGATAGTTATTTTTCTGGTGTCTTTGTTTACACTATATGTAAGTTATTAGAATCCCTGTTGGCATAGTGATTACACATTGGACGGAGAATTGCAAGATCAACAGTTCAAAACCATGCGGGAGAAAGGTGAGGCTTTCTACCTCTGTAAAGAGTTATAGAATGTGATGTTCTGTAAATGTGATGGTAAATTAGCTAAAATGTCAAAATAAGTAGAGTTATAGTTTGGAAACGCACAGGAGCAATTCCACTTGGTCCTGTGGGGTTTCTATGAGTCAATGGCAGTGAGTTTAGTTGAGCTTATTTAAAAAAAAAAATCATTTTATTAGGGGCTCATACAACTCTTATCACAATCCATACATACATCAGTTGTGTAAAGCACATTTGTACATTCATTGCCTTCATCATTCTTAAAACATTTGCTCTCGACTTAAGCCCCTGGCATCAGCTCCTCATTCCCGCTGCCCCCTTCCCCCAGTTGAGATTTTATGTAGATTTTCCAACCGTAATCAGTGAAAGTACTTCTTTAGGTTTACATAAGAATTTATTTTAAAAGTTTGCCTTTTTGTCAACCAACTACAGTGGAATATAATGATGGATGGGGGTGGGAGGTAAGTAACTATTGTCCTGAGTTAGTAGAGACAAATTGTCTTTCATTGGACTGATTGGTTCCTTTGACTTCCAAAGGATGAAATTTTAGTATTGCTTATATTTGACTTGATATAATTTAATGGCTATATTAAAATTATATCAAGCCAAATAAGTCTTGATTTGGACAATTACTAATATTATACTAGTTACATTATAATAATGGCCAGAATTTACATTTGCATCGTTCTTTCCCCATCCTTTCTCTGCAGAAGGCACTGTGTGCCAAATGCATTAAAACTGTGAGGGCTTCAACTTACTGCCTGAACTCATTTTTGTACTTTTACAAGCAAGGTGCCACTGAATTAAATTTCCCATCCAAGGCAAACATGTTGACTCTTTAGTTTATTCTGAAGTAAACAATAGATAGTACATTTTACAATCTATAGAAACTGATTCAAAGCACTTTCCTAAGACCTGAAATTGTTGAGAGGCTGGTCTTGAATCTTACAACAGAGCTACAGGCTCTCCTTTCTGAATATTTACTGAATCAGACACATTTACCTATTTTTCTGAAGCTATTGTCCAATTTCACCGTCATCTATTACCTGGTCAAGAAGAGGTATTAGGCTCTTCTAGGTGGAAGATTGTGTTATCTCTGTACAATTTAGAGTATGTCATTTCCCTCTTGAGATTTATGAAAAGGTCAACAGTTCAAAATCACCAGCTGCTTCTCAGGAGAAAGATGGACTATTAACTCCTGTAAAGAGTTGCAGTCTGGGAAACTCAAAGGGACCGTTTTATTCTGTCCTATGAGTCGGCATCAACTTGATGGCAATGCGTTTTAGTTTTTTTGAGCAACACCTTGACCACTTCCCCACACCTTCTAAGTCTTCAAGGGAACACTCTTCATCAAGGGCTGCTGCTTTGTGGTACCTTTCACTGCTTATTGATAGCTTTCAGACAGTTCCGATCTGTTTTATGAGAGAGCTGTAAGAATAACCTTGTATGTATAACAGTTTGCATATGCATATTATAATGAATCAAGGATCCATCTACTTGGTGGTGTAGTGGGTTACGTGTTGGGCTACTAACTACAGGTCAGCAGTTTGAAGCTCCTATCTGCTCCTTGGGAGAAAGATGGTGCATTCTGCTCCTATGAAGATTTACAGCTTCAGAAATTCATTGAGGCAATTCTCTGTCCTGTTGTGTTTCTATGAGGTGGAGTCAACTTGATGGCAGTGAACGAATGAGCTGAATCTACCTGTGAGCAATTTGCTATTACTTGATATTAAGTAGCTTCCCTTCTGCATAATTTCTCTGTCTCCTCATGTCTTCATAGCATGTATCACTGCTTGATGTTTTCCACTTAGTATTATTTACCCCCATGAACCTTCATGGAGGCTGAGGCTCAGGCAACTTCAGCATTGCTAAAGCTCTGAGCAGTATTCTAGGCACTCGAATATTAATCGACTGAATGCGTGAATAAGCTTTACTTTCTTTGAAAGAAAGTTTTGGAAGAGTTAGCATTTTATATATCAATTCAACTTTGTAAGTGCTTTATAGATAATATCTGAATAATTGGAATTGACACTAACATCCAATCTTCAAATGATGTGTGGGCTGAATGTTGGAGGTAGTCTTGTTCCCACAATAGTTCATTAAAAGAAAGAAATCTTTGGGTTGACTAGGAACATATTTGGAAGGGTCTGAAGGAGTTTAGGGAGAAAGAAGAGGCTTTCTATTCCTATAAAGAGTTGCAGTCTCTGAAACTCAAGGGGGCAGTTCTACTCTATCCTATAGGGTTGCTATGAGTTGGAATCAACTGGATGGTCTTGAGTTTTGAGAAGGCAGAAGTCCATTGGTGGTCTAGATAGTTTAGCGCTGGACAACTAGCCAAAAGTTTGAACCCACCCAGAGGCATCGCTGAAGATGTCCTGGTGATGTACTTATAAAGATAACACAATTGACTCAAGGACAACTAACAATAGGCACATAGAGTCTCATCAGCCCTTCAGCTTTCCAGTTCTTGCGTTTGGGCAAAACTTTATTACCGATTTATCGGGTGTTCTTCCAGATAAACTTGGCATATATGACTAGTACCCTATTCGGCACCCCTCCAATACAAACAACTTGACAACCTCCCAACAACTCTACGTCTTCAAGTGAACATACTCCATAAAGGGCTGCTTTGTGATACCTTTCAATGCTTATTGATAACTTTTAGATTATGTTCCCATAATTTTAATGTGACAGTGTTGTAAAGAATAACTTTGTGTGTATGCATGCTATGATGAAGCTTAGAAGTTTTCTGTTTAGTTAGAATTTCTAGTTGCCTGTATTTCTTACATTTTTCTATCTAGTGACTGAGTATAGTCGCAAAGGTGCATCAATTAACCCTAAAATAACACCAATCCTATCAGTTATAAAGAAGAAGTTTTGGGGGGACACATCTTTAGGGATGGATTTGGTGAAACTAAACCAAATCTACTTTAGTTATATATGTTCCATTGCTTTATCATTAGTAATCATAAAACAGTAAAAGATAGCCTTAGAAATGAGTAAGTTGACATATTTGATTAAAATTTAGCCACCCTGCTAAGACTAGTATTTTACTAAACCAAAATGAAAACAAAGTGACTATCATAGAGTAGATTGGACTCACAGCACAGGATTCCTGAAGCTTTCGTAAACCTGTATGGCATTAGCCTCACAGCTCTCCCGTGGAGCTGCTGGTGGATTTGAACCACTGACTTTCATAAGGTTAGAAGCCTAATATACCTAACCCTCATCACCACAAGGGCTCCTAGAATTTATTTTTCTATTTGTTGAAGTTTAGGGTCAGATGTGACATGAAATCTGACTTTTCATTGAGACAAGTTCTATGTCACTGTGATTGTGATTCTTTAGAAACACATCTGAATGGTTTTAATGTAGTGTGAGTGTAAGTAAACCAATTAATTTCCAATTCAACAGTCCAGACACATTTTGTTTCCTGGCCTTAGTTGCAATCCCCTCAGTTGTAACAACACTCTTCCCACTTCTCCTTGGGTTTCCCCATTTCTGTGTGCTCATTCCTGCCTCTTCCTAACTTCTGAGGGTTTTTTTTGGTAAATGCTGCCCTGTTGGTCTCTTGTAATTGATTGTTCTGAGGAGCACCTTCCTCGTGGACCTTTCTGTTCGCGTTATTGGTCTGCCTTGTGTTTGGCTAGCAGGTTATCTCGGATAGGTTCGGTCCTAGTGTGGAAGGTGTCAGGGCCAGAGTCCCGCGGTTCTTTATCAGGCTAGTAAGTGTGGCCTTTTTATGATTTTGAATTTTGTTTTACATTTTTCTTCTATTCTATCGAGGACTTTCTACTGTGATCCTGCTCAGAACAGTTGGCAGCTGGGCACCTGGTGGTGGGCTTCATGTGATCCATTCATCCTTTGGCCTAATGGTTTCCTTGAGGCTTTACTTTTTTCATTCTTTTTTACTTTGGAAGGAGTAAGACTGATAGTTGAATCTTGGATGGATGGCCACTTGTGAACTTTAAAGATGTCAATCACTACTTACCACTGTGATTATGGAATATGCTGTTTCAACTGACCAAGATTTATCTTGGAAGAAGTATTATCAGAGTAGCAGACAAGAATGATGAGACGTCATCTTACATCCATTGGACATGTCAGGAGAGACCAGTCCCTGGAGAAGGATGTAAAGAGGAGATGGATTGATAGAGGGGTTGTAACAATGGGGTGAAGCATAGGAACAGTTGTGAGGATGGCGCAGGACCAGGCAGTGTTTACTTCTTTTGTGCACAGGATCGCTATGGGTCGACATCTAACAATAACAACAAATACGTTCATGGGTATTTTTCCCATGTGCCATTTCTGGTTAGCTGATATATCTGTCGATCCACTTGTAAGTTGTTTCATGTTATTACAGGAGTACATATGCAGTAGTGTTTGCCAATCCCTTTTAATCTTGTGTTCTTCCTACTGTCTTCTGTGATTTTATCTACCTTCCTCTTCCACTCTCTGGTAACCATCAGAGTGTTTCTTTATGTAAACCTTTTCTTGACTCTATACTAGTAGTCTCATACAATATTTACTGTTTTGTGATTGAATTATTTCACTCAGCATATTTCCCTCCAGGTTCATTGAGTTGACCTGTGATAAAAGCTTTGCAAATCTTGGACTGATGTTTCCTTTCTTTTTCTCCATTTAAAAAGGGTACTTGTCATATATTATAATTGATGGCCTTTTTGTTTTTAAAGTCCTCTGAAACAGATATACTTATGTGGAAAATTTGACTCGAATCAGTGTGATGAGTAACTTCTGGTGTTGTCTCTCAAAGAATTTTCTGAAGGATCTGGCCCTTCTCAGGAAATAAATCATTTTTCTGTATATGACTTCTGGAGATTCAGGTTCTTGCTAAGCTTATTTGTGGATCCCTAAGGGTTGTCTGGTCTCTTAAGTCCCTGGATTACTTTTGGTAGTGATTAAACTCTCTGGTTATATGGATGCTGTTTCATATAAGTACCTAATATTTTGATTAGGGAAGGTGGGCATAATTGAAAGTAAATTAAAAATAGCAAGTGGTAAGCTCTTTTGTGTCAAGCCAAGCACTATAAAGGATCTTCCATAAGTTCCCATTGATCAATTTTCATGCAGAAGAAATTGAGATTTGCAAATCAAGTAGTTCCTGAGTATCCATTATGCTAAAGTGATAAGATCCGTACTGCATTCATTTGCTTTGCCTATTTGTTCTGAGTTACTTTCACACTTATTACAATCAGTTTTATACCCTGGAGAGCATTTTTCCCACACTCTGGTGAGGACTATACAGGCCAAGGAACATGAATGACCAGGATTCCTGACTTACAATTCAGTGCCTATTTTTGATCCTACATCTTGTAGGATGTTTTACTTGTGTGTAAGTGGATTTAAGAAGAAAATAACTTATGCTACATAATCCAATAGTATAGATTCTGAATAAATTTCAATCTCACATCATGAGTGCCTTTGTAGTATAGAAGCAGATACAGAAACAAAGAAATGAGGGCAGCACAGGGGCTTTGAACATTACAAGTAGTTCAGATGTAGTAGGAAGAGCTCTTTTTTTTTTTTTTAACCATGGAGATTATGAGCTGGCTAAGTCAAAAGGAGGAGGGGGAATTGAGTATGTTTTGGGTAAATGGGTAGCAGGTATAAAAGCTGGAAGTAGGGTGTGAGAGAGCATGGCACATACCAGAAATCCACAGTGTGTGTTGAGTAAGACCTTACTAGATTCTTGCTGAGAATGATTGCTGATTAGTTACTAAATTTATAGAGTTGGCCTCAAGAACTGTGGGGGTGGGGCAGAAGAAGGGTTGAATTTTGAATTGTTAAACTCATCAGCATGCACACTGGTGGCAACTATCTTTGAAGGTTTAGTATTTGCTTACAATAAAAAATTGTACAGTTCTTTTTTTGGCATTCTTTTTTATTGGGGCTCATAAAGCTCTTAATCACAATCTGTACATACATCAATTGAGCAAAGCACCCTTATACATTCGTTGCACTCGTCATTCTCATAATTCACCTTCCACTTGGGTTCCTGGAATCAGCTCGGTTTCCCTCCCCCCCCCAGTTCTTTTTTTTTTTTAATCATTTTACTGGGGGCTCATACAGCTTTTTTCACAATACATACACCCATTGTGTTAAGCACATTTGTACATATGTTGCCATCATCATTTTCTAAACACTTTCCCTCTACTTGAGCCCTTGGTCTGCATAGTTTCTCATCAGTGAATAAGAAACCAAGAACCAAACCAATTGCCTTGAACCCATGCCTACTCATTGTGACCCCATGTGTCGGTGAATAGAACAATGCGCTACATCAAATTTCTGTGCTGCCCGAGTGGTCTGGAAGGAAGCATCGGCCGAATGGTTAGTTGAGCACATGAATATAAGCTCTATCCAGAGCCTTCTAAGTAAAGTACTAGGCATCTTTTATTGAGTAACAACTTTGTACTAGGCACTATTCTATGTACCATCCAGTCAAAGCTATCCCTGTGACCTCCCCATCCTTGGCGTTTGTTACATTAGCCTATTGTTGCATCCACTGAGTCAGTCCATCTCCTTGATGCTCTTCTTTTTCCCTTATCTATGGGATACTAATCGACAACACATGTAGTGTTGTTATTTGTACAAATGAAGTGGAAACACGTTCGTGTGCAAGGTGTGAGTGCTTTATTATTATTAAAAGATGTGTTACTGTGGTTTAATCGGGTGCTATTGCTTAAGTAAGGCTCTGCTTGGTAACACAGTATAACTTAAGCTAGTATGTCTGTATCTGGGGTTGGTACATTCCTCACTTGCCTCTGTGACATTCTTCCTGTTGCTTTGATTTAGACTGAGCTTGAGCTTCCAATGAGTAGAGTCTACAGAACACTTAGGTGTTGGGCTGCTAACCACAGGGTGATTGGTTCAAAACCACGAGCCACTCCCCAGGAGGAAGATGAGGCTTTCTACTCCCATAAAGTGTTAGTCTCAGAAACCCACAGTGGCAGTTCTGCCTTGTCCTAGAGGGTCACACTGTGAGTTGGAAACCAATTTGATGGCAGTGAGTTTAGTCTTTGTTTTCTTATCAATAAAACACATTTGTATAAGATTTCATGACAGTTCTAGTGTTAATTTTAAACAATATATTTTCTTTTAATCCAGTACTACCA
This sequence comes from Tenrec ecaudatus, assembly GCF_050624435.1. Classification (NCBI taxonomy): domain Eukaryota; kingdom Metazoa; phylum Chordata; class Mammalia; order Afrosoricida; family Tenrecidae; genus Tenrec; species Tenrec ecaudatus. The sequence goes on from NC_134535.1 coordinate 33,879,456, forward strand.
TTGAGTTAAGATTCATTAGTTGTCCTATATACGCCTAAAATAAATTAGAAGTATATTCATTTATATATGGATTTACTTTTGTGTTTTCACAGCCCTGGTGGCACACCCGGGTAAGAATTGGACCACTCTCTGCAAGGTCGGTGGTTCAAAATCACTAGCCTCATTTGGGGAGAAAGTTGAGGCTCTTTGCCCCCATAAAGATTTACAGTCTGGAAAGCCTGTAGGGTTGCTGTGAGTTAGGAGTGGCTCATTGAGAGTGGGCTTGGGGTTTTGTATTTTCACTGTGAGAGAATGTAGTTGATGGTCCTGACTTAATTTCCTCATTGCCATTTGAAGAGAAGAAAAACATTTGTGCCTGCCCATATTGTAACTTGCTTTGGCGTTTTAAAAAATCTTTAAAAAAACGAATCATTTTATTGGGAATCCATAATTCAAGTAGATCAAGCATAGTTTTACAGTTGCTGCCACCATCTGTTTCACATTTTTCTTCTTGAACTCTTTGATCTCAGCTCTCTTTTATCCCCTCCCTCACCTACCTTACCCCCCAAAACCCTTAATATTGTAAGTATTATTACTATTTTGCTGTATCTTATACCATCCATTTTATCTATTCACCCACAATTGTTAGTCATGCCCCTCTAGTGAGTTTATACAGTCATTATTGCTATTAGCTCTTCCTTCCCCTCCCAACTCTCTGGTACCCTCAGGGAATCATTACTCCTGTTAACTGTTTCTCAAGGGTTATCTATCTTGGTTTTCATCCATGAACGATCTTAGACAAATGAACATATGCAGGTCTAACAAGATTAAGGAGGTAAAACTAAGACCATAATATTAAGGGGAGGAAATATTAAAGAACTAGAGTACAGTTGTATATTTATTTCATCATTATAGCTATGCCAAAACCTGGATATACCATCCCATCTGTGTAGCCTTTCTATGAGGGACTGTCCAATTATCTTACAGGTGGGTTTTGGGTCTCCACCTTATCAGGTCAATTTGATTCCTTGTTTTTGAACTTCTGATACCTTTTCCCATCAACACCTCATTATCACATAGGCTGGTGTGCTTCTTCCATGTGGGTTTATTTGCTTCCCTGCTAGATGGCTGCTTGTTTAACTTCAAGCCTCTAAGACTCCAGACATTTTTTCTTTGGGTCGCAGACACCATCAGCTTTCTTTACCACATTTGCTTATGTATCCATTTTGTCTTCAAAGATGATCCTGTTGGGAAGGTGAATATTATACAGTGCCACACTGTCACAACAAACCGTTCTTGTACTGAGGTAAGATTTAAGTAGAGGTCCCAAAGTCCATCTGCTTCTTTGTAGGATTTACACACAAACACACACACAAATATACCTGTCTTTGTATTTACATATTTTCCTATCTATATTTATACCTTTTTACTTCTTTCCTCTTTAAAAAAAGTCTTTTCACAGATGGAGGCACAGTGATTTACAGTCTTTAGTTGTAAAAGCTATTTCCATTAAATAAATTTTTCAAATAGAGCTCCTTGGGTCATTTGTTGCCCTGCACCTAAGTGCTCCATTCAGGTACCTGTCCCTGACTGATTAGAAAAGGAAATAGTCATACCTTTCCCGTTTCTTAATTTGAATCTTTCAGTTTAATTAGGAGAGAACTGTTGAAGTCTGATGAATATAGGAACTACAATGTATATTTTCTGAATACTTGCTTATAATTTGAATGCTTAGTAGTTCAGGGTGGTGCCAGGGAATAAGCTGGGGGTGTTTGTAAATTGAACACTTGCCCAGCCATAGGCAGATGTTCTCATTGCTTTAAGAGCTCCAGATGATTTTAGTGTGCACTTTGCAGAAACATTGGCCTTGTGTGTGCATCACAAAACAAATGTTAAAGAAGAGTTGAATGTGAGACACACTGTAGGTAATATCAGCCAGCCAGTGTCTGCTTACAGACTTCAAAGGAATCAGTGTGGAGGATACCAAAGAAGTGCTGAGCTGGGTGAGAGACATCTCAAGATAGACATAGGGAACAGAGATTTAGAGTGATGCCTTTTAAGCTAAATTTTGATGGGTAAGTAGAAAAGTGGGATAGGGAGAATAGAATGTCACTAGGTTAAACATCAAATTCTTCAGGGGAAATTTGAGCAGTGCTGAAACTGTCTTACAAGTTGGGAGCTTCTCTGCTTGGGCCACAGATACTCAGCTTCAAATGCAATCATTTCATTTGAAAATTAATTTTTTTTATTTTTAAATACATTATAAGTGTAATTTATGAATATATTCAGATGGTATAATCAGACAATACAGATAAAAAACCTGCTTTCCCTTATGTTTCACTTTTCCAAACTTCTTTTCATAGGTAAAATAGTAAAATCTCAATATTGAAGGAAAGTGTAAATGCTTCATTTACTTTATTGAGAACTGCAAGGTTGGCAGTTCGAAACTACCACCCTACTCCTCAGGAGCAGAATGGGGTTTCCTACTCCCATAAAGAGTAAACTGTCTCAGAACACACAGGGGGCAATTCTACCCTGTCATGTAGGGCTGCTGGGAGTCGGTATCAACTCTATGGAAGTGAGTGAGTGAAAAGAAACCCTATTTTACTTTTTTGGGCAAGTTGTAATGATAACAAGAAATGTTCAGGGTATTTGTTTACCCATGACGTGTTACCTGAGTAAGCTCAACCCAAAGGCATTCAGCCCCAAGCTCTGTGTGTCAGTGAACCCAGCACACCTAAATCTAGTAAGCCTCAGCTGGAAGGCACTCAGTCCTACTTCTGTGGGTCAGCAAAAACAACTCCCTCCCACCCCCCCAGAGACACCCCTCTCCACAACCCAGCCTCCTGCCCAAGAGATCTCATCTTAAGTGGCTCTGTGGGTTAGGAAGTCTATCAACCCTTTCCATTCTCTGGCTCCTGGATCTGTTGCCTCTTCACCTCAGTAGTGTAGCTGCCATCTGGATTCAGGATGTACAGTACACTGTTTAGGGATTACAGGTCTAGAGGATACGCTCTACTCCTGGCCCTTGCTGGTAAATAAGAATTCCTTCTCCTGCTTTTGAAAGGGTTCATTTTATACACAGCAGGATGCCACTCCAGGGTATCTTGTTCATAATTACCCACAGGCAAATCCTAACAGTACCTGCCCTCACCTTCTAACCATACCCATGCAGAAAGAGTTGTTTGCTTGGGAGTTATAGACTTTGGCTAGAAGAGCCACATTAAAGAATTCACTGCGCCTGCATTGTTCCCATTAGTCACTCTGCCCTTCTACCTCCAGCCCCCGGCAACCACGTATTTGTTTTCTCTATGCTTTTGCCTATTCTGGACAATTCCTATAAATGGAATCGTATAATCTGTGGCCTTTTTTGGTCTGGCTTCTTTCAGTTAGCATAAAACCTACATTACATAGAATATACATTTAAAACCATATTCAGGCCCTGGGGGCCGTCAGTTAACAAAACAAACTTTAGCAGGAGTTCAGAAGGCCCTGGACCAGTCTTTTAAGTTCTCATAGTGTATATGTCCTGGTCATGGTCCTGTTCTTGCTTCTGGAGTCCCACCTGTGATGTATTGATCTGCCACCAATCATGCTTTTGTTTATCTGTTGCTTAATTGTGAATCCTTGGACGGATACCATTTTAGCCTCTTTAAAGATTAAATATGGTTGTTGGATACTACCAGAAGTAATTTCTGAGCCTTTTTTCGTGACTAATGGGTAAAATCAGAGATCTTTAGGGTTGAGATTTTGAGACCTTGCCTGAGTTATGTATTGTTTTCTTATTGTAGTATTAAATCAGATGCTTCTGTTTTGCAGTTGGATGCAGTTTAAAACAAGAAGAAGAAACCCACTCTGGAATAGATTTTACCTTTTGGTTTTACGCTCTCTCTTAGGCAGCTACCAAAAAAAATTGCGTAAATGCTTTGAACACTCAACAGTATTCCAGAATAAGTGTATACATTTGCATATAATTAATATGAAGGCCAGTGTTGGATTTGCTCCTAATTGTTTTTAAAGCCTTTAATTAATGATATTCTTATGGGGTTTGGACCTAGGAGTCTTTCTCATTTTATATTTTTCTGAACATACTCATTCACTTTAACTTTGCTTTAGTCCCTATTGATCAGTGATCCCAAAATCTCTCACTAAGCTTTACATCTTTCTAATTGTCTGTTTTTAAAAATCTCTACTTAGGGTTCTTGTAGACATTTTGTTATTTAATTTTATTGTGTTCAGATATTCTAGGGGGCATCAGAAAGCATAGGGGAAAAATCCATGATCTTTTCCATTTTGAAAACCTCATAGTATGTAACAAAAAGTTTGTCATTTCAGCTATTTTTATGTGTACAATAAAAGTTTTTATTATTTGGATGACACCAATTATGCAATCCATCTTCTCATTTTCCAACACTTTGAACACAAACTCAGTACTCCTTAAGCCAGCAGTTCTCAACCTGTGGGTTGCGACCCCTTTGGGGCTTGAACAAACCTTTCACTGGGGTAGCCTGATTCATAACAGTAGCAAAATTCCAGTTATGAATTAGCAACGAAAGTAATTTTATGGTTGGGGGGGGTTACCACAACATAAAGAACAGTATTAAAGGGTCACGACGGCATTGGGAACATTGAGAACCACTGCCTTAAGCAATGCCTTCTCATTCTCTTGACACAAACCCTTGATAACCACTATTAAATTTGATTTGATATTAAATATATTCCTCTTCAAATTTTTCATATAAGTAGGATCAGACAGTATTTATCTTTTTATCCTTGACTTATATCACTTAGCATGCTATTTTCAAGGATAATCAATTTAATAGTATGTATCAGAACTCTATTTCTTTTTGTTGGTTGTTAGCTGCCATCAAGTTGCCCATAACTCGTAGTGATATCCTGCAGAATGGATTGTTGTGACCTCGGAGTTTTCACCAAATGATGTTTGGCGGTGTCATAGCACTTATGCAAACCTCCAGTGACAGACAGATACTGGCTGTGCACAGACATGTTGACTGGCAATCAAACCTTCTGTGTGGAAGTTGAGGATTCTGCTAAACCACCATTGCCCCATAATATCATTTTAGGATTGAATGATATTCCATTGTATGTGTGTGCTACATTTTGCTTATCCATTCATCTATTGATGGGCACTCAGGTTGTATCCACTTTTTGATTAATGCTGCAATGAAATTGTAAAGATATGAGACTTATTTTCAAGACATTTGGGTAATATACCTAGGAGTTTAATTTGTTAGATCATGTGACATTTCTAGATTTGACTTTTTGAGGAACTGCCAAACTGCAAGTATTGTTTCTCATTGTTGTACTATTTTACAGTCCTACCAGCAATGGATGAGGTTCTAATTTCTCAGCATCTTGCTCTCTGCTTGCTATTTTGTGTTTTTCTGTTAGCCATTCTACTGGAGTAGAAATTTACTAATACAAAGCACAAACCAGTTCATACTGGGTCTTGGTATATTTCAACTATCTTGTTATGGTCAGAGGTTCCTTTAATGCAAATAGCTTGACTTGAATAAAGTGAGCATTCTATTGGGTTACTTTTCTTTGGAATGGGTACAGATATGGATCTTTGCAGTCAGTGGGCCAAGTATCAGGCTTCCAAATTTCTTGGCATAGATGAGTGAGTGCTTCCAGTTCTTCATTAGCTTGTCAAAACATTTCATTGAGCAGAATGCTCAAATTATAGAACAATGTCATTGATAGCACATGAAAGTAAATTTTTGAGGAAGCTCATGTAACAACATTTGCAGCAGTCCTTTGACGGAGCTGCCAGAGGTTCAGGCACTGGATTCAGAAGAGGTGGAAAAGATATCACTGCTGATGTACAGTGAAACTTGACTGAATGCAGAGAATAAGAGGGTGTACCTCCAAAAGTAGGATTCCCCCCCCCAGAAACTTTGTATTTATATATTTTTTACAAAACAGTCTTACTACTTTCAAAGTGCTCTCCACTATACTTAGTACTACATTTATCAAATCTGAAGTTCCATTCTTTGAAACATTTGCAAAATCTGTTGGGAGGGCTGACAGCACCTCTTGTTTTTTTCCTTCACCTTTTCGATGTCATCAAATAGCTATCTTTTCATATTTTTCATTCATGGAAATAAAAAAAAAGTTGCACGGAGTGAGGTCAGATGAGTAAAGTCCATGGGGCAAGAGAAGCTGTTTTTTGTCAAAAACTGGCACACAGATGGCTGTGTGAGCAGGTGCATTGTCGTGGCAAAATCAGTCCCCCATCTGCCACAAATCAGTCCTTTTTTGTCGCACACAGTTAGCTATCTTTTCAGAACTTCTAAATACAAAGCTTGATTACCATTCTGACTTGTTGAAGGAACTCCAAATGCACTATGAGTTAACATTTTTGTCTATTCGGGAAGTTTAGGGACATCCAGAACAAGATTTGTCATCAATCGACATTTCACCTTTTTTGAAACGAGAAAACCACTTGTACACTTGTTTTTCCCATAGCACTGTCCTTGTAAGCTGTGTTCAACATTGCAGTAGTTTCTGTAGTATCTTTCCTGAGTAGGAAACAAAATTTCACAGCTATACACTGTTCTTTTAAATTGGCCATCATAAAAAAAACAAGGTTAAAACAAAACTGGTTTTAGGAAAAAATTGACTGTGGACAGAGAGAACCTTCCTAGGTGACACCGCTGGGTGCACTAACTCAGAGCTAGTCTCTCATGCTTGCCTAGCAGGAAAAATGCATACTATGAAAGCTCTGCCCAGCAGAGTTTTTTTTTTTCTCCCTGGTGTGTGTGTGTACATCCCCTTGTACCAGAAAGGTGTTTACATGTATTTCATTGATGCCAAAGCATTGACTGTATGGATCATAACAAACTGGATAACATTAAGGAAAATGGGAATTCCAAACCACTTCATTGTGCACCTGTAGAACTTGAGCTTGGATTGAGAGGCAGTTGTGTAAATGAAACAAGGGAAATACTCGATGGTTTAAAGCCAAGAAAGGTATGTGATGGGGTTGTATCCTCTCACCATACTTATCCAATCTGTATGCTGAAGAAATCATCAGCGAAGCTGGCTTCATATGAAGAAGCATATGGTGTCCGCATTGGAGGAAGACTTATTAACCTGCAGTATGCAGTGACACCTTGCTTGCTGAAAGCGAGGAGGACTTGAGGCACTTGGTTGATGAAGATCAAGATTATAGCCTTCAGTGTGAATTACAACTCAATGGAAAGAAGACCAAAATACTCACAACTGGACCAATAGGTAGCATCATGAGAAAAGGTTGACATCAAAGATTTTGTTTTGCTTGGCTCTACAATCATTTCTCATGGAAGCAGCAGTCAGGAGAGAAAATGTCAAGTTGCATCAGGTAAATCTGTACAAGATCTTTTAAGAGCAGTGGTTCTCAACCTTCCTAATGCCGTGAACCTTTAATACAGTTCCTCAGGTTGTGGTGACCCACAATCATAAAATTATTTTTGTTGTTACTTCATAACTGAAATTTTGCTACTGTTATGAATCATTATATAAATATCTGAAATGCAGGTTGTATTTTCATTTTTAAAAATTGAACATAATTAAAGTATAGCGATTAATCACAAAACAATATGTAATTCTATATTGTGAGATATTCATTTCTAATGCCGAAAGACATTTTGTCTTGAAGCATGGTATATTATGGGTAACAGTCTTCAGGCCGGGTACTTGTATGTGGGCAGACTTTCCTGGAGACAGAGGAGCAGTTGTCTCGGTTCGATGTCATTGCGTGTGTTTTGTGAGGTGAAGGAGGACTTTGGATTGGTGTCGGATATATGGGTTAATGTTGGTCTGTGGGCTTGGGCAGCACTGGGTTGGGATATTTTCTTGAGTGCACTTACCCTCAATAACCCCAATAAACATGTGGGGGTAATTGAAGGGCAGAGAGAGAAATGACTCGGTGAGCCTCGCCTTTCTAGTTCTCAGATCTCTTGCTTTCTGATCGTCAGACCAGGGTGTAGCTGCTTTAGTTCCCCGCTTCAGCTGGCAAGGCTCACTTCCTGCAAGACGTCCCCAGGAGAAGCCACATGGACCCACCCCAATGCAGACCTGGGTGCTGGAGCAGCTGTGTGGAGACTCCTGCCAGTGCTGAGATGCTTACATGTTCACTGATTTGTCTTTCCTCCTGCAGTCGATTTCATTGTGTGTGCTTTGTGAGATGAAGGAGGACTTTGGATTGGTGTCGGATATATGGGCTAATGTTGGTTTGTGGGCTTGGGCAGCACTGGGTTGGGATATTTTCTTGAGTGCACTTACCCTTTATATAAAACTCTTATATGTATGAGTTTCTGAGGATTTGTTTCTCTAATGTACCCAGACTAACACAGTTCCTAAGACTGTCAGAAATATGTGTTTACCGTCAGAGATAGGTGTTTTCCGATGGTCTTAGGCGACCTCTGTGAAAGGGTCGTTCAACTCCCCCCCAAAGGGGTCATGATCCCAGGTTTAGAGTATTGAAAAGCAAGGATGGTACTTAGAGGACTAAGTTGGGCCTGATCCAGGTCACGGGATTTTAATTTGCCTTATATGCATGTAAAAGTTGGACATTGAGTAAAGACACTGAAGAAGAATCGATGCATTTGAACTGTGATAATGGCGAATAATATTTGAAGTACCATGGACTGCTAAAAGGAAAAATGTCTTGTAGAATTATGGCCAGAGAGGCTCATAGAGGTAAGGATGTGGGGAGACTTCATCTTACATGCTTTGGACAAGTTGCCAGGAAAGACCAGTCCCTAGGAAAGGACATCATGTTTAGTAAAGTAGAGGGGCAGACAAAGGAGAGGAAGACCCTTAAGGAGATGGATTGACACTGTGGGTGCAGCAGTAAGCTTAAAAATGGGAAGTTGTGTATCAGGCATCAAACAACAACAAAAAAATCTTATCATTGTAAATGAGGGTGAGTGCAGAGTGGAGACCCAAAGCACATCTGTAGACAATTGGACACCCCCTTACAGAAGGGTTGTGGGGGAGGAGACAAGCCACTCTGGGTGCAGGGTATCAATGATGAAAAATACAACTTTCCTCTAGTTCTTTAATGCTTCTTTGCCCCACTATCGTGATCCCAATTCTACCTTACAAATCTGGCTAGACCAGAGCATGTACACTGGTACAGATAGGAACTGGAAGCACAGGGAATCCAGGACAGATGATCCCTTCAGGACCAGTGGTATGAGTGACGATACCAGGAGGGTGGAGTGAAGGTGGGGTAGAAAGGGGAACTGATTATAAGGATCTACATATAACCTCCTCCCTGGGGGATGGACAGCAGAAAAGTGGGTAAAGGGAGACATCAGGCAGTGTAAGATAGGACAAAGTAATTTATAAATTATCAAGGGTTCATAAGGGACCAGGGAGGGAGGGAGAAAACGAGCTGATATCAAGGGCTCAAGTAGAAAGCAAATGTTTTGAGAATGATGATGACAACAAGTGTACAAATGTACTTGACACGATGTATGTATAGACTGAGATAAGAATTGTATGAACCCCCAATAAAATGATTTTATTTTTTAAAAAAGGGAAGTTGTGAGGATGGCTCAGGACTGTAGTGTTGTGCAGAGTCGCTATGAATCAGAACGAACTCAATGGCACCTAACATCAGTTAAGCGAGAACAACTATGTGGCTGGAGTAGGAGACAGAGAGTGTAGATGCCTACTAACAAACACTTAAGCAAACAAGAAGATTGTACTTTTTAAGTGCCAAACAAATGTCACTCACATTTGTTAAAGACTGAAATAAACAATTTTCTAAGAATTGTAGATGTTTTACATTATATTGTTTATTCTTTCTTTTTAGATCGTTAACCTGTGGGTCTTGAGAAACCAGTAGTGGCACTCATACCCATTTATCATGAGTCGTTAGGAATATGGGATGTTTGGGACAAGTAAAATTATTTCGTTTTACTAGAATTACCACATCTGAAGGGGCTTCAAAAGGTTTGTGCGAAGGTGATATTAAAAGATAATGATATTTGCCCACAAAAATTTTGGAGCCCTTTTGTTTGATTGGTTTTCTATGACTTTTCATTATTAGGCAATGATAAAATTGATTTTTTAAAAACATTTTATTAGGGGCTTGCACAACTCTTATCACAATCCATACATATACATACATCAATTGTATAAAGCACATCCACACATTCCCTGCTCCAATCATTCTCACAGCATTTGCTCTCCACTTAAGCCCTTTGCATCAGGTCCTCTTTTTTTCCCCCTTCCTCCCCACTACCCCCTCCCTCATGTGCCCTTGATAATTTATACATTATTATTTTGTCATATCTTGCCCTATCCAGAGTCTCCCTTACCCCCCTTCTCTGCTGTCCATCTCCCAGGGAGGAGATCACATGTGCATCCTTGTAATCAGTTCCCCATTCCCAACCCACTCACCCTCCACTCTCCCAGCATCGCCCCTCACACCCTTGGTCCTGAAGGTATCATCCACCCTGGATTCCCTGTGCCTCCAGCCCCCATATGCACCAGTGTACAACCTCTGCCCTATCCAGACCTGCAAGGTAGAATTTGGATCATGGTAGTTAGGGGGAGGAAGCATCCAGGATTTGGGGGAAAGTTGTGTTCTTCGTCGGTACTACCTCGCACCCTGACTGAGCCATCTCCTCTCCTAAACCCCTCTATGATGGGATCTCCAGTGGCCGACACTTGAGCCTTGGATCTCCACTCTGCTCTTCCCCCTTCATTCAATATGGTATATATATATATATGTGTGTGTGTATACACACATATACATACACACATATATATACATATATATCTTTTTTCTTTTTTTTGCATGATGCCTTATACCTGGCCCCTTTGGCACCTTGTGATCGCACTGGCTGGAGTGCTTCTTCCATGTGGGCTTTTTTGCTTCTAAGCTAGATGGCCGCTTGTTCACCTTCAAGCCTTTAAGACCCCAGACACTATCTCTTTTGATAGCCGGGCACCATCAGCTTTCTTCGCCACATTTGCTTATGCACCCATTTGTCTTCAGCGATCCTATCATGGAGGTGTGCAGCCAATGATATGATTTTTTGTTCTTTGATGCCTGATAACCGATCCCTTCAGGACCACTCGATCACACAAGCTGGTGTGTTCTTCCATGTGGGCTTTGTTGCTTCTGAGCTAGAGGCCGCTTGTTTGTCTTCAAGCCTTTAAGACCCCAGTCACTATTTTTTTTGATAGCCGGGCACCATCAGCTTTCTTCACCACATTTACTTGTTTACCCGCTTTGGCTTCAGCAGTTGTGTCGGGAGAGTGAGCATCATAGAGTTCCAATTTAATAAAAGAAAGTATTCATGCATTGAGGGAGTGCTTGAGTAGAGACCCAAGGTCCTTCCGCCACCTTAATACTAAACCTATAAATGTAGACACTTAGATCTATTTCCCCATCCTCATATATATACTTGCATGTACATGTCTTTGTCTAGACCTCCATAAATGCCCCTTGACTCCCAGCGCCTTCCTCCATCTCCCTTGACTTTCCTCCTGCCCCACTACCATGCTCCGTCCTCACCTGGGCTACAGCTATACCTCTTCTCTACGAAACCTTAACCTTGATCATTCCCCACCAGGCCTGCCACTCCCCCCTCACTACCATTTTGGGTCCCATGTTGTTCCCTTGTCCCTGTGTTTGTTAACACCACTTCCTTACCCCCCTCCCCCTCCCCCACCCCAAGTCCACCCAGAACTGTCTGTCTCATTGTTTTTCCTCCAGATAGTTCATCCAGCCTGTCTTATTCAGACAGACCTGTGGAGACAGTAACATGCACGAAAACAAGACAGAAGAAAACAAAGCAACAGTATACAACCAGACAACAAAACAACAAAAACCGCCGACAAGGAACAAAACAAAATACTTCAAAAGAAAAGCTTGTAGTTCATTCAAGGATCATTTGCTGGCCCTTAGGAGTGTTTTCCAGTCCAGTCTGTTGGGGCACCATGCCCTGGCCCCAAAGTCCACTTTCAGCATTCCCTGGGGACCTTGCCACTCCATTCCCTTGCTGTTCCACTGCACTCCCCCAGTGCTTTGCCTCGATGTGGTGGGATCAGGTCAAGTGCAACTCCCACACTGTGTCTCCGGTGCTGCCCCCTGTATCGCCCTTAGTCACTGAGGGGCATCATGTCTCATAGTGGGGCCATCCATGTTCTCTCTGGACTGGCTGCTGTACTCAGGAACATCATCCTCACGGCCTGGTGGGCCAGGCTGTTTTCCTCTCTCTCCTTCTGCCCCTTCATCTGTTCCTGTGTGCTCTGATCAGATATGTCTATCTCCCGGAGCTGCAGAATCAATATCGTCCTTTGAAACAAATTCTTTTCGGGGGAGGGGCAGGAGATAAATTGATTTTTATAGTTACTAAGATTAAGTTTAGCTTTAGATCAAAGCACTTAAAAGGGTGTGCCATACAGACCCTAACCATCTTAAGTGGTGATTTCTTGGAACTGTGCAAAATGGCATCTGCCTAAAGGATGCTTAGAAGATCAGAATATCCAAATCTGGTTGCTTTCCTTATTTATCCGTGAGTTAGCAGAGTGTTAAAAAGTTGTTTAATTTTATTCGCTGGTGGTCAGATTTTGGACAGAACTGTGTCGGCACAGTAGGGTCGAGACCTAGAATATGGGCCAGTTGTAGCTTATTTCTGTGCGTTTCACTGAAAATTTCAACTGCTCTCTGCCTCTCTGTCATCTTGTTTGCTAATATACTCACTGCCATGAAGTCAATTCTGATAGGGTCTGTTAACGTAATAAGCACTACAAAAGATCACTGTGGTTGTGTGTCGTTTCCAACTCGTGGGGACCTCACGTCTTGCAAGGTAGAACTGCACTGTATAGGGTTTCCAAAACTGACATCTTTTGGAAACATCACTAGCCTTTTAGTAGTAGAATGCTTAATTCCCTGTGCCACTCAGGGACTCAATATAAAGACCGACCTTCTCTCTTAATGGTATATTTAGTTGGTGATTAGTGCATATGAAATCCTTTGTATGTCTCATCATTTTCAAATATAATCTCAAGACTATAGCAGACAGTAATATTTGTACACATTCCTGTTAATATCTATTCCGATATTCTGACATTACTTTTTGTACAGATTTTTTTGGAGGGAATGGTGAAATACTACCATCCTGTTTATTCTGACTCACAGTGACTCTATTAGAGAGTTTTGGAGGGTGTACAACTTTTGGGTAGCACCCAGCCTCAACTTTCTCTTGAGCAATTTTAGAAATGTAGGGTTAAATAAAACATAATACAATTAATTCCAGCTTTTAAAACTTTGGATCCTCATTGCTCTTCTTTCCTCCAGGCAGGGAAGACCAATAGTTGCCACCTTAGGTGGTTGCTTTAGGGCCTCAGTTGGTACTCGTGAAATAGATTGTGCCGGTAGCTTTTGGTGTCCCTCAGATGATTAATAACCTCTGTCAAATCTGTGTATTTGCGAATATACTCCCACCCTCTCTCTCCTCTACCTGTTCAGCCTGCATATCTACACTTGTAAAACCAGCACTATCGCAAAATTAAATTGTATAACAGAATTGACCTCTGTTACTGTAACTTCATGTTTGTTAGCTGCCTAAATGTCTTCTTTGGTAAAGTGTCTATTCATGTCCTTTGTTCATTTTTTAAACATTGGATGGGTTTGTCTTTTGGTTGAAGTTTTCTATGCATATTCACATCAGATCCTTGTCGGATATAAGCTTTTGCCCCAGTTTGTAGGTTCTCTTTTTGGTAAAGTCTTTTCCTAAGTCTAGTCCCTGTTAACTATTTTTGTTTCTGTTGATTGTACCTTTTAAGTTAAGATTGGTACTGTATTTATGCTATAAGATTAGAACCCCTTGCTTTTTTCTCCATTGCTTCGAGAATTTTCTAGTTTTAGATTTAATGTTTAGGCCTTCAATCCATTTTGAGTTATTTTTTTGTGTGTATTAACTGAGGTATGAATCCTGTTTCATTTTTCTGTGAATGGACATCCAGGCTTGCCAGCTACATATTTTAGAGGGAATATCTCTTCTTTGAGTGGAATTTGACCTTTTGTCACAGATGATGTGTAATAAGTGGTAATGTTGGGCATTCTTTTCTTGTTCCTAATCAAGGAGAATACTGTCATCCTTTCTCCATTGAGAATAATTTTGACTGTTGGTTTTATGTATGTGCCCTTCATTATGTTGAGGAACTTTGATTCCATTTTTGCTGAAGAGTTTTTACAAGGAAAAAGGTGGATTTTTATGAAATGCCTTTTCTACATTGATTGAGATCAAATTAGTTTTCTTTGTTATATATGTGTAGTGAATTACATTGATGGATTTTCTGATTGTGTTGTATTATGATTTTGGTGTGCTGTTGATTCTGTTGACTAGAATTTTGTTGGGAACGTTTGAATTTATATGTATGAGGGATATTGTCTGTAATTTTCTTTTTTGTGTATGTGGTATCTTCCTGCCCTTGACAACAACAGTATTTTGCTGGCTTCATAGAATGAAGTATTGGGGAATACTGTTTACTTTTCTGTGTTTTGGAATGGTTCATAGTTTGAGTAGAAAAGATGTCAATTTGTCTTTGAACGTTTGGTAGATTTTGCCAATAAAGCCATCTGGGCTAGTGCTTTTTAGAGCTTCAGTGTCTTTCTGTTGTTATGAATGTATTAGATATTTGGCTTCTGTTTTTGATAGTTTAGGTGGTAGTATATTCCCAGATATTTGCCATTCTTCCAAGTTTTCATATTTGTTAGAGTGCAATTTTTCATACTATTCTCTTATAATCATTGCCTTCCCACTTTATTTCTTACTTTGGTTATTTGCATCCTCTAATTTTTTTCCTTTGTCAGTTTGGCCAATGGTTTGTCAAATTTTTATTTTATTATTTTGCTTTTCAATAGTTTTATTGGGATATGAATAACATACAGTTCAATCATATTAAGAGGGTTTGTGCATTTATCACCATGATCAACTTTCGAACATTTATTCCTTTGTCTTCCCATTGCTGTTTGGTTTGTCAATTTTATTGATTCTTTCTAAGAGCAAACTTCTGGTCTTAATTGATTCATTCCTCAGCCATTTTTATCTTTCCTGCTTATAGCTGACCTTAAGGCTCTAAATTAAAAGAAGCAGTATGGTGAAGAAACCGGTTCTGATTTTTAATCCCTGGCCAGAATACATTTAGTTCTGTATTATGAGACTTAAACAAAGAGGCTTCACAAAATTCATAGAAAAGTGGGTGGGACTTTTCCATGAGCTTTTTAAAGCCCTCTCATTTGCATTCCTAAAAACTCAATGCACTTTATTAAATCTTAAATCATGCAGGTAAAAAATCCTACGGGATTTATGGGAGAAATGATGGCGGGTGATACTAGGAAGTACAATTTGCAGCATTTTTTTGTTCCCCAGTACATATAAAAGTTATGTTTATATATGAAAAAGTTTGAGCAAATGCTGTTGAAGCACATCAAAGTGAAACAATACAACAAGGCATCTTTGTATTTTGTTTTCCTCTCTTTAGATAGTTCCTAGGTGTTGAGGTGGGGCTGATAGGACCTTCACTTCCAAAAGTAGACTTGTGTAACAGAGGTCAATGTGAATCTTGCCACAGTACATATTCTCGTGGATTTTAATTTTGAGCGGAGTGAGAATTAGATTGAGAAAGATTTCACCTTTCTCAATACAGTGGGTGAATTGGCAGGTGTACTCAAGTGGTTTAACTCAACTCACAGAATCTACTTTGTCTTATAACACTGTTGAGTTTTAATCCACTAGATGGCTTTCCAAGGTTGTAAATCATTATGGAAGCCAACTCGACTTCTTTCTCCTGTGGAATGGTGGGTGAGTCCCATCCCCTGATTTTTCAGTTAGTTGCTGAACTCCTAGCCATGTGCCACCAGGGTGCCTTGCTTGATAAAAAAAAACGCATAAATAATTGTGAAGCGGTAGGGATTTAAGCTCTTATTTCAAGATTTAAAGAATTCATGCTGTACTTCACTTTCTGTGTCAAGGATGGCATACAATTTGAAGGTGTTTCACAGGTGTGTGAGGAGTAGCAAAAAAAATTTTATTTCCTACTCAGATTTTGCCATTTTAGGAGAAAAATGACATCTATTCTGGGTAGATGTTATTCTAGCATCTGAAACTTGTTTCATTTGGTTTGGAGTTTGTTCATTTTTCTACCAATAATTCATGCTGTGGGTTTGTTTGAGGTGGCCAGGGACAGCATTTAGTCAAATGATTGGGTATCCATTCCTTGTGTCAAAATCTATGGTGGGGCTTTAAAAAGAGTGGAAAAATTCTATGATCTTTGAATTAATTGATTTTATAGGCCTTTTCCGCACCTGAACACTTAGTTTATACTCGCATAATTGATTTGGGTCATATGGTATGTTTAATACCTAAATTTTACAAAGACCATCTGCTGTTGAAGATTAACTGAAAGGTAGTCTCTCGCACTCTCTCTCTCCAACTCCCTCCCTCCCCCACCCCACCATCTGTCTGTCTCCCTCTGCCAATAAGCACTGAGTGATTTTGAAGCTATTGAGGGATATGATCTTGGAGGGCTTTCTGGTAGCTTTTTATAGTTTTAAGTAGAGCTGCTACTGCTTTTTGTAACCAGGGAGTGGTGTTTTGAGGCTTTTGTATCTCAACTTACCCCTCTCATCTTCCTTTTCAAAACTTCCTAAACATGGAGACCTAGGACAAAACAAAGGATGGGGGTGAGGAGAGATCAGGATTCAAGAACTTTTTTTTTTAATCGTTCATTTTTTTCCTAATCACTCTATTCCTACTGTTCATTTCTCTTTTTTCCTGTTTATCATATTTTATTTTTTAATTTTTTCAAACAGTTTTATTGGCACTTCATCCACATGTCATACAATTCAATATTTGAGTCATATCAAGAAGATTTGTACAATCATTACCATGATCAATTTCAGAGCATTTTCTACTCCCTTGTACTAATTGTTATTCATATAATTATTTTTTAAAATTTTGGCAGAAAGACAAAACAAAACATTTGCCAATTCCACAGCTTCTGCATGTATGATTTAATGCCATTGATTATACTTTATTTTTTTAATCCTTTTATTGGGGGCTCATACAACTCTTATCAGAATCTATACATACATCAATTGTATAAATGTACATTCGTTTCCCTCATTATTCTCAAAACATTTGCTCTCCACTTAAGCCCCCAGCATCAGCTCCTCATTTTTCCCCCTCCCTCCCTGCTCCCACCTCCCTCATGAACCCTTGATAATTTATAAATTATTATTTTGTCATGTCTTACACTCTCCGATGTCTCTTTTCACCCGCTTTTCTGGTGTACGTCCCCCAGGGAGGAGGTTATATGTAGATCCCTTTAATCCGTTTCCCCTTTCTAGTCCACCCTCCCTTTACCCTCCCAGTATCGCCACTCTCACCACTGGTCCTGAAGGGATATCCGGTCCTAGATTCCCTGTGCTTCCAGTTCCTATCTGTACCAGTGTACATCTCTCTAGTCTAGCCAGATTAGTAAGGTAGAATTGGGATCATGATAGTGGGGGAGGAGGAAGCATTTAGGAACTAGAGGAAAGTTGTATGTGTCATCGTTGCTACCTACTGTTCATTTCTAATACCTTTATTTAAAAAGGAAGTGTTGTAGACAGCTGTTGGAGGATTTTCCAAGGTGGGAGGCTTCACTTGCCTAAGATTATTAATGCTGTGAAACAGTTTTTATTAGGAACGAAAGGCTATTTTGCTAAAGCATTTCAGAGTGTGGGAAACTAACACCGAGGGAAATAGAACTGGGACTTATTTCCTGACTGGTACGGAGGGAATCTGGAAAGCTAGTGTTCCACGGTAGGAAAGCCACCACTCTGGTGTTTGGCTCTCTTCCCCCACATCAGAGCACATCAGTTTCTCTTTTTTCTTCCAGTTGCCATGATTAAGATAACAAAACAAAACAAAGTCTTAAATTAACAGTCTAAAAGTATCACAAAATGACTATGATGAGTAATGCATTTTGGGGAGGATTTGATTTTGTATCTCCATCTCATGATTACTTTAGTATTTGTGATAAGAAAAATTTTCCCCCGCCTTTAGTACGTGTATTGTAGATAGTTACAGGTGTCCTAGTGTGGCAGTGGGTTACACCTTCGCTTACTAATCTCAAGGTCAGCAATTCAGTTCCAAACCCCCAGCTACTCTGCTGGAGAAAGATGAGGGTTTTACTCTGTCCTAAAGGAAGGATCACTATGACTCAGAGTTGACTCCAAGACATTGAGTTTGTTTTGTTTGTATTTATTGTAGATTGTAGAACGATACATTGAAATGGTATGTGTTTACTCTTAGATGAAGTCAAGGAGAAAACAGAAAACTCTCTGCCTTCCAGTCAACACTAACTCATAATGACACTGGAGGGCAGGGTAGAACTGCCTCTAAGCTTCTGAGACTAGCTGGAACAGCTACTAGATTCAAACTGCTGATTTTGCAGTTAGTTAGCGGCTCAACAAGTGACCTCTATGCCACGGGTTAGAGGTGAATCAAGTAGGGTGAATATTAAGCATTTACCTGAATTGTTAGTGATCTCAACATGCAGGTGTATGAGGAGGTAGTCTTGATAGGAGAATGGAAAGAGCCTGAGGCATTGCGTGTCTGAGTAGGTAAGAGGATTAAAATCTAGTGCTCTAGGACCAGGAGAAAATAGGAGTCTCTGGGTGATGCAAATGTTTAACTAGAGACAACTTGGAAGAAAGATTTGGCAATCTAGACCCCAAAAGGACTCCATTTAAATCCTATAAAACACAGTTGTATTCTTCCACACCAAAACTTGAAGTACTCTCATGAGCACAATGCAGATAGATGTACAAATGTTACACTGGGAACTTTGGGAAGATTCTTTTATTTTCCTATTAAATAGGAAGCAGGATCATTAGTTGGAGGTTATCAAAAGAATGAAAATGTTGGTTTGAGAAGAAAGGAGGGAGAAAGAATCTAAGAGGCCAGGAGAATTGATAACAAAAGAAATAACTATAGGATTATTGACAAGCATTAAAAATCCATTTGAGGCTAATTATCAGTTTTAGAGATCAGTCAGCATGATTCTGTGTATCTCTCTAGGCATGTTCAAGCCCCTAGATACTTACTTATTCATTTCGCTGTATTATCCAAAGGGGAGCTTTTCGGTGACTTTAAATAGTTATTTTTAAAAACTTGGATTTGGTAGAGTTTTTAAAAAGCCAGTTACAGTATCTACATAATAATACTAGTGTTCTTTTTCGGAAGTCAATTTTTAAAGTGATTTTATAATTAATATGTTTGTAGACATGTATATCTAAGATGTATTTGGTGGGCCATCAGTTTTCACTTACTGTTGCATCCAACCAGTTCTGATTATTCAAATTGCATTTTCTTTGAATTTTGTAATTTATCAGGTGACTAGAGAAGAGATTCCGTTATATTCAAATCTAAGATAGGAGCTTTCTGATTTTAATTTGGTGTTTTGTGAAATGACACTTGATTCATAGATGTTTGTATTTTTGTGTTGTAGGAAACCCAGCGTTTGCTGGCAGAACCAGTTCCTGGCATTAAAGCAGAACCAGATGAGAGCAACGCCCGTTATTTTCATGTGGTCATTGCTGGCCCCCAGGATTCCCCCTTTGAGGGAGGGACTTTTAAACTTGAACTATTCCTTCCAGAAGAATACCCAATGGCAGCTCCTAAAGTACGTTTCATGACCAAAATTTATCACCCTAATGTAGACAAGTTGGGAAGAATATGTTTAGATATTTTGAAAGGTAAGTGTTATTTTTGTTGTTGTGTCATTAACATTTCTTTTCTCTACACATTCCATAAATGTGGAAACTTTGTCTTCTTGCTTTCATAAAGACCATAGAGGTCTGTGGGAGGGAAATGCAGCAGTCTGGGGCTGTGTTTTCATGCTGTATCACACTGGGCCTGTTGCCTTCATAGATAAGTGGTCCCCAGCACTGCAGATCCGCACAGTTCTGCTGTCGATCCAGGCTTTGTTAAGTGCTCCCAATCCAGATGATCCATTAGCAAATGATGTAGCTGAGCAGTGGAAGACCAACGAAGCCCAAGCCATAGAAACAGGTATTTAACATTCATTATCTTTCACAGCAGTTAACCACTTTTCAAAACAAATTAGTGTTGCCTTTCAAACACACACAAAAATGGTTTGTAATTTAGAAATAACTCTGACAAAAGATATTTAACCTCTAGTTAGATCCTTTTAGACTACTGAATAAGTTCACCTAATTTAGCCGCTACTTTCTGACTGCCCACCATTTGTCTAGCAATATGAAGCTAAGGCAAAAGTATTTCTTCTGATGCCATTTATTCCAAAAAAATGTGTTTAAACATCTCTGCAATCAACAGATGACTGCAGATAGGTTCTTTCAGTATGACACTTAACCTTAGCCTTGTTGGGCCTCGTGTAGGAGTGGGGGGTGGATAGACAGTTTTGAGATGGAGCAAGCATTTTAGGGAAGGCATGAAGACCTGTCTAAACTCCAGAACCTGGTGGAAGAAGAACATAAAATTACTACCGATGTGAGGGTGATTTAAGCTCGGTTCTCATTATTTGGCATTTTCAGTTTTCAGCAAATCACTTAACCTCAACAAGCTTTTAGTTTAATAGGTGCTACAGGTAGTATGGGGAGATCAGTAGCTCAAATAGCTGATTTTTCTACCAGTCTTTCAAAACAAAATTAAAGCCATTGAAGGTAATTTTATTGAAAAAGCACAGTCAGGATTGTTTTGGGTTTACCCGTATGACGAGACCAAGTCCCAATCAAAACACTGGCTTCTGAGTCAGTTTAATTTAAGGCAGAAGCTTATGGTGATTGATATTTGGGATCCCAAAGGGTAATCTTCACAGATTTTCTTGAAGAACGCAGGACAATGACAAGGGTTTTTATGAAGAAGTCTTAAAAAAAACCATATTAAAGTGAAAAAGGCTAGTCAGAAAATTGTGCTGAGGAAGAATGTTTTCATCACATCTTCTGTGCAGAATTTTGTTAGAAAAAAGTGCCCATTTTCTCTACAGACCTGACCTTGCCCCTTCGGGCTTTTTGTTCCCCAAACTCATAGAACATCTCAAAGGAGCATAATTTGAATTCCTCGAGTAAACCAAAACTGCTGTTTTGGCGTGGTGTACATCAAAGAGTGCAGAATTATTTAGGGAAGAGTCAGAAACGGAGACTGCACCTTCAGAAGTATATGGACTTAGATGGATAGTATATTGAACAATATCTTCACTATTTTATATCTTTGTTTAATAAAGTAATAAATTTTATTATGTTTTTGACTTAATCTTGCATGAAAGATAAATTGAATACGTTTTAGTTCTTTTTGTATGGATTCTTTTTGTAATTTTTAGAATCCAAGTATGTATCAGTTCATTACTAGAGTTTTGATTCAACAAGCTTTTTTTCTGCTACAGATTTTAACAAAATGGGTCAGGGAGCATTATGTGTGCAGAAATGCTTCACTCACCTTTTTTGGACTTTATTGATAGAATGTTAAAATTTCCTTGTAGAATTTTTTTGATGGTTAGACATTTGGGAAATCTTTTAGCCCTGATCCAGTTCGTAGGAAGAGAATGGGTTTTTAAATATATAACATGAGATTTTCATAATTAAGTTGATTTCGTTTGCTGTTTCTATAGTTTGAAAGTAATATTGAACTAAGTAAAGTAATCATTACATGTTTGTTTTTGTCTACAGCTAGAGCATGGACTAGACTATATGCCATGAATAATATTTAAGTCGATCTGATCATCAAGTGTGCATCACTTCTCCTGTTCTGCCAAGACTTCTTCCTTGTTTTGTTTGCATTTAATGGACACAGTCTTAGAACCATTACTGAATAAAAGCCCAGACATCTTCAGTCTTTTGGTGATTAAATGCACATTCGCAAATCTGTGTTGTCCTGATTCACTGTTGTAAAGCATGAGCAGAGGCTAGAAGTATCATCTGGATTGTTGTTAACTGTGGAAAAGCAGTGGCCCCTCTGCTTTTATCCATTTCCTCCCCCATCATGGTCTAAGTATAAAGCACTGTGAATGAAGGTAGTTGTCAGGGTTAGCTGCAGGGGTGTGGATGTTTTTCTTTATTTTTTATTTTGAGGTGGGAGAGGTAGTTTTAAATTTATGGGCTCCTTTCCCCCCCTCTCCGGTGATCTAATTGCATTGGTTAAAAGCAGCTAACCAGTTGTTCTTTAGAATATACCCTCTAGCCAAGTCTAACTTTATTTAGACACTGTAGTTGGACAAGCTGGATTGTTTGAACCAAAATGGGAACATTAAACATCACAGCCCTCACTAATACCATTGTGACTTTGCTGTCAAGTGTAGACTCCTCACTTCAAAAAAAGGCTTGTGACCATTTTGTATGGCTTGTCTGGAAACTTCTGTAAATCTTATGTTTTAGTAAAATATTTTTTGTTATTCTACTTTGCCTTTGTACAGTTTATTTTACTGTGTTTATTTCACTTTCCTAATGTGACAATCGTATTTAAAAACTAAAACTCTGATAGAACATTCTGTCTTCACAATCTGGCAAATTGAATGACAAGAGGTGGATTTTGCCAGTGTGTTTTTCACTGACACAAATATATTTTACAATATTACTGAATGGAGTATTTATAAACTGACCCCGAGCTTGCATACAGCATCAGTATCTGACTTTTTTCTTCTTTTTAGAAATGTAATATGTGCTTATGTCGTCTTACCAGGCGATCACTGATATATCTTGCCACATGTTTAGAAAATGCTGTACCAGGAGACTCAGACAAGGAGCGATTTTGAGCAATCTGTAGGACTTTTTCTCTTTTGCCACATTTGAGTCATGATATTTTTCTTAGTTCCTGTCTAAATACTTTAATGTAAGACCACTGGTATGTGTTAATAGGTAACATAGATCTGCCAGTAATCATCGGCTGAACCATAATTAGTTTTCCTTGTGTGATTTGAGGAAATCTCACCCAGCCAGCACGCTTGCATATGGGTCATCAGAAAAGTTCTTCAGGAAATATAAGTATCAAATCCTCTGTTAATGATTCTTGCTTTCATTCCTCCAGTATTTAATATGGGAGTTCCTTTTGTCCTTTAATTTGATATTTAGGGAAAGGAAAATTCATTGACAATTTCTCCCTTTGCCCTAAAAAAACTTTCCCCCACCTCCTCCTTATCTAATTCTTGACTCTTGTTACTTTTAAGTAAAAAATAGAGCCCATCATATGATGTAAATGTTAACCTGCAGGTTGGAACCTTTTTGTCTCTTGCAGTTTACGGTTATAGATATTGTAGCCCTTCTGAATTTTCCCTATTCTTATTCTAGTAACTTCTGGAGTCACTTCAGAATGTGGTGTATTTTATTGTGCTCCCATGTAAGATGAAGAATTATCTATTAAAATTACATTTTCAACATACAAAGCTTTTGATGACTGGTAACTGATATCTTTTTACATGATTGCATTGTTTGGTAACCAATCTTAGCTTAGTTTGGAATAAAGCTTTTCATTACCTGCATCTTGTAAATTGAAAAGCTATTAACAGCAATTGTCATTTATAGCAGTTTTTGAATAGTTCAGTTTCTTAGGATGTGTCTGAAGAAACAGTCTCTCTCTAGAGTAAATATGATTGAACACCTGTGACGTGCAGGTAGCTAAATAGAGATCAGCTGTATTTGCTGTAGGTAAACAATCTTGTTACTTAGTGATTTATTAGTTAATCAAATTTTACATCAAGCGTATTACACTACAACAGTCTGTTTTCTAAAAGTAGAACTCATATCTGGAGAGCTCATGACAGAAATGAAGTAAGTCTTTGTATCTCTTTCAAATGTATTAATCCCAATATCATGAGATCACATTTTGTTCTTTGTAATTTTGGTACGGACCCTGACTTTCTCAATTACAGCAGTTTGGGATAATATAGTGTATGTGTTTTACACAGCAATTTGGGATAATACCGTCTATGTTTACTGCTCTTCCTTACGATTGATAGAGAGGCCAAGGCAGATGTGAAAACTGGCAGCAATATCTGCAGTGTGGCCTGGCCAGTGGACTTAACCTTTCTGCAACTGGGAGGAGCTGAGTAGCAGCCACCCTAAGAAGAATATGTCATTTTCTTGTCTAGCTATCTGCCACTGGATGTTTCTATAGTGGAAATACAATTGGATGAGTTTAACAAATTTATTTTCTTGCAGTTCAGGCTTGAAGTTCAAATTCAGGGGTGTGCTCTAAGGGAAAATTTTCTCTCTGTTGATGCTAGATGTAGGTCCTTGTCTCCTTAGATGATCTTTGTATGGCTTGGCATCTCTTCTCCCATCTCTTCTCTTGCTCGCTCCTTTAATGTCATATCTCAAAAGACATTGACTTAAAATATGTCCTATACTAGCTTTCTTGTAACAGCATCCATTCCCAAATAGGATTTTTCAGATAAGAGGGGCACATTTTATAACATTACATCCTTTGCTGAACCCCTTGCCTGACTTTACTATCCTTGTTACATACAAAATACATCAATTCCCAAGTATAAAACCTCATCTTCTATATTGTCTACATTTAATTCTGTGAGACTAGGTATATTCTGTCACAGGATAAAATTCATTTTCGTTTGTGAACCTGCGAAATTAGTTTATTAAGTGTCTGTTTCCAAAGTATAGTGGTGGAATAGTCATGAGGTAGGGATTTCTATTGGAAAATTTAGATGGGAAGAAACCTAGCAAGTCCAAAGCAGAACAGTGTACATTATCCTTCAAAGAAGCCTCATTCTCGAGTTCATCTTAGCTATGATGCCACTCACTTAGTTCAGCAGGTATAACACCTCAGCTTTGGGCAGTGGCCCCATCTCCTTGGCACACCCACTGGTAGTCTCACACTGGAATTGAGATGGAGAAGATCATACCTTCAAACTTACGAGGCTGTGGCCAGTGAAGCATCCCTGCTTTCCGTGGACCTTCCAATACCTCTACTTAACTCTGAGCTGCTTAAGGGATGGTCCTTCATATTTTTTTTGGAGGATAGCAGAAGCAGATCCTTCATCTGGTTTCCTGTCTGTAGACTTAGGAAGAGGCAGACAACATTTTCCTTTTTCTATCCCCTTCGATCAAAAGTAATGGATTTTCTGCTGTAATAGTTAGTTAGGTCTATCAGTCACAAACCTAATCTCTAACAAAAGATCGTGTGGCCATTTTTTGGGATAAAAATTGTAGGACACGCCCTAATTTGTACATCAGAGTTTTCAAAATCTTAAAAATTTTGCGTAGTTCAGCTTTAAGTTCCTTTTCTTGTTAGCAACAAGAAGAAACTATAAGACACATTTAAGATCTTGCATAAAAACCTCAGCCTGGTACCCAAGTTCATCACTTAGAAATAACACCTTCCACAGACATGTGAACATAATACCGCTGCATAGAAAGCATTGCCCTTAACATTGTCCAGTTCCATGTTCTTCCTTTTCTTTTAAAGCCTCGCCAGAGATAATGCCCTGTACTGGCAGCATGTTGCCTTCTATTTTTCCCAAGATGATACTTTCTCTACAGCTCTCCTCACTTTGTCCTTAGCCCTCATAAAATTGCCCTGTCTGTCCATAATGCTAGCGACACTCTGCACCTCGTTCCTGGTACAAAAATGGTCTTTGTGGTTTTAACAAACATTTACTTTCTCACAGTTTGGTAGAAGTCTGAAAACAACGTGTCAGCTTTAGGGGAAGACTGACTGTGTAAGAGAAGGCCCTTTGTCTCTCTTAGCTCTGACTTGGACTATCTTCATATGACTTGGTATCTCTTCTATCTCTGCTTCTCTTGCTTGCTTATTTAATCTCATTGCTCAAAAAAGATGGCCAAAACCAACCTCTGTCATTAATACTACAAAACATTTCCAAATCAGATTATAGCCCCTCCTATTTGTGGAGGCACAGTTAATCCATAAACAGTACCTCTTAGCCTACATGTTCCTTTATGCTGTTTAATGTTCCCTTGCAAGTCTTGTGCTTTGTAACCTGAGCTGAGACAATTTATGTAATAGAAGTTCAATAAATGCCCAAGAGTTCCTGTTGGATTTTATCATCTAATAGGGGAGACGTGGACGAATAGCAGTTGTGACTGCCATATGTAAGGGCAGTAATTCTGGAGAGGCTGCTATTCTGGGTTCAAGCCATAGGGATATTTATAGGCAGAGGGAGCAGCATGTGCAAAGGCCTTTTGGAAAGATAATGCTGGATATATTGAATATATTAAAATATGATTTACTGAAAATCGATTCTTCCCTTCGAGGAGCTTTCCTGGAATTCTAGGGTGTTTATATGAGGTTCCATGTTTTTATTTGATATGCGTTAATGTATACTTTGCTGCAATTTACTACCACACCATTCTTGATTCTCAGAGGCTGCCTAAAAAAAAAATCAAGTATATAGTACTTAAAACCTATCTAGACCAAGAATGCACTTGTAAAATAATTTCAGGAGTATTGAAAAATAGGATTAAATACAAATTAATATTGAAAGGCCACAGGTGTTAAAGACCTAAGTACTTAGTCAAATGAAACTAAAATGTCGTCATGGAAGCACTAGGAATTGACCTTTTTTTTTTTTCAATGACAGAGATCACGAAAGCAAAATATACCAAATGTAATTATTTGAAAGAAACATGAAGAATAAAAATTTAAAAAAACAACAACCCCCCCCCCCATTCAAAGACTGGTGATAAGTTTGTATTTCCCTATTTACACCCCACCCTGTGTCGATTTTTCTTTTTATTGAGTTTTTGGCTTTGCTTTAGTTTTAGCCTATAGAATGGGCCTGCTGATTATATGTCTGGACATTTCATTTTAAGTGCATGGCGGTAGAGGTGATTCAGGGCCTCTACTAACTTAACTTGATAATGATACGTTTGTTTTTTTTTTAGTTTGGGTTTGATTATAACAAGTGTGTATTAACTGCTTGTATTTAGATTTTGCTTTTGTAGCACAATAGCACCTGAAATCCCATTTTCTGGTAAACATACATTAAGTACCCTTACCATTTTTCCTCTGTCAATGATTTGTATCTTTGGGACAATAAAATGTTTAAGAAATTAGAAAAGATGAATAGCCTTATGTTCTTATTACCCAGAGCAAATAGCATATTCCCCTTATTTAAAAAAATACCCATTCTTGCCTATCACCCACCTTCTTTTGAAAGAGGTGTACAATGTGAATTAGATCCTAGTAAGGCTTAACCTCCTTGGCAGTCTAATTATGTCAGTAATTTTGTACCCAAAGTGGTACATTTTTTGAATAAAATTTGTTTTATATTTTAGGTCTGTAATGCTTAAGAAATTACTCATTTAAATCTCTCTAGTACACATTCCAGGTATGATAAACTTTAATACACAGTTAACATTTACCCAGAGCCACACTTGGGATTATTGCCAGGGAGGCCAAAATTTATTTACAACCTAAAAATTTTGAAGATTTTTCTGGTTTAATTTCGAGAGTAGATTATTCATACTTAACACAGACTTGGTAAAAACAGCTTCTAAGCTCCTCTATATTTGAACGTTGAACTATACATTTCCTGATTTTAAAGACTTGTTCATACATTTCCTGATTTTAAAGACTTGTTCAGTTCAAACAAGTATTCTGAAATTTTCATTCTTTATAATGTTATCCATAATTTATTACCCACACCTTCAGGATGCCTGTGTAGAGTAGAGCACAGGTAGATGTCTTTGTAGTGTTCTGCTCTCAGCCATGATCCATCTCCCATGACAGTGATAACCCTTGTTCTGTGTCCTATTCTGAAGCAGACTTGATTACTGGCAGTTCTTTGTCATTCTGGTGTAACTTTTTGAATGATTTTCAGCCAAAGTTTATTTGGGTGTGATACTGTCAGATAATTTCCATGTTTTGTTGAGCTCACTTTCATGTGTGGAGAAGGCATAAATGTGGATTTCCTCCATTTGTTTGTCCAGGTAGCTGTCTTCCAAATTTCTTGTCTTAATGATAAGAAATTATATCTGGTAAAACATTTCAATTGGTATTCCTTCCATTTCTGGCACTTTTATTTTTTAGTCAGTGCAGCTTGGACTTCTTCCTTCGATACCATCGCTTCTTGATTATATGCTGAAATAATTGAACGCCATCTGCTGCTTTTTGATGCTTTGTGCATCCTTACATTTTTTTTACATCCTTACATTTTTAATATTTTTGCTATAATTCATTCTTTACTGGGTACTGGACTATATAAAGAACTCGGCAGCAGGATTGGAGACTCAGAATACAGAAACGTTTTTGAAAGCAAAGGACTTGAAGCACTTATGGAAGAAGATAAATGTTTACAGCTCAGCATAAGAAAAAGTTCTCACAATGGGAAAATAAGCAACATGCTAAATAAAGAAAATATTGAAGTTGTCTAATTTATTTTGAACTGGGTCATACCTATCAATGCAGCAGTCAGGCAATAAAATATTGTTTGGGGCACTTCTGTACAAAACCAAGAGCAAATATCTTAGTACTAAGATGCAGCTGACCCAAACCATGCTATTTTCAATTACCACCTAGACCTGCAAAAGAAGCCTGAAAAATTGATACTCTTGAATTACAATGTAGGTGAAGAATGTGAACTACACCAAGTATGGCCAGAAGAATGAACAACTGTTAGAAGTAGTCAGGATGCTCCTAAGAAAAGATGGTGGAACTTTGTCAGGTTCCCTAGCCCTAACACCTCACGGGTTCAGTAGGCACAATTGTACAGTGATAATTAAAGATTATAGTAAAGTCATAGTTTGAGAGATTGAGATAAGGGAGTCAGACACATTTCATGGTAGCATGTTCACTTCAGCCTCCTCACTCTGGTCCACGTGGAGAGAGATTTGCTAACCAAGGCTTTTAAATTCTCGGGACCTGCAAGCCCCATAATTACAGGTGAAGACACGTCACAGGAAACAGTTGTGCTATTATATAGTAATGGGAGGGGGGTGATCTAGGGGTAATCTATGTAATGGGAAGAGGGATTGGGGCTATACATATGACAAGGTGGGCGGATCCTAGATTCAGGATGGCAGCCTAACTGGATGTCACTGAGCTGGTTTGAGCTGTTCTCTGGCTCACTGTAGGAACCATTAGTAGGGGTGTAAACCCACCCTGCAGGGACAAAACTGGTGGCTACAAGTCTAGGGAGAAATAGCCCATTACCCTTAAAGGCAAGGAGTGGGCCCTACTAGTGGTGGGACCAGATAGTCTGGCAACTGACTGCCTTAAGGGAAGTAAGGACAATCATTTACCATTAGCTGCAAGCAGTGTTTTAAGTCTAACATATTTAGGGGAGATGAGAGAAATCTGTTTCCCACGGAACTTGTGCACTTTGGACATGTTTATTAGGAGGGATTTGCATTCTGAACAAAGACGATTATATGAAGAATGGCATCGGGGTAAGAGGAAGTCTTAACCTTGCTTGCTGGAAGTGAAGAAGACTTGCTGGCACCAAACACCAAAATCAGGAGGGACTGGTCCCTGGAGAAAGGAACTCATGCCTTGCAAAGTGGAAATAAACCTTGGCAGTGAAAATGATGAAGACCCTCAAGTAGGTGGAGTAGCGGTGGAAAGGAGCGATGGTGAGGATGGGGCAAAACAACAGTGTTTCATTTCATTACACATAGGAAGTCATCTATCTGTTGGAACCGACTTGACAACAACTAACAAGATTCTAGTTTCTCGAGTTTCCCCTGGAAGCATTAGGATGCGTAACTGAAGGAGTAGTAACAATTTTTCAGTCATCTTTTTTCATCAAAAACAAAATAGACGTTTGGGGTCACGTGGATCTCTTACCACTCAACACTGCATTTATTGCAGGCACAGGCAATTATAAACATCCAAAGTTACAGTTTGAAAGTTACAGTTGAAAGTTTCAAAGTTACAGTTGAAAGCGATTTGTAAAGTGAGTACGTAGTGCTATAAGAAAATTTTTCACGTTTTTTCAACCATTTGAAATTAACCCACGACCATCAGGTGAGTTTTGACTTCTAGTGATCCTAGTGCTGCTCTTTACTATGGTTTCTGAGGCTAAATTTTTTACCTGGGCTGATAGCTTCCTGTTTTCCTCTGTGGAGTAGCTGGTGGTCTTGAACCACTAATGTGGTTAGCAGCCCGACAAGTAACCTACAAATAACCAACCTGGACTTCCCTTTTTTTAAACAACGTAAAGGCGCTCTGTGTGGGCTGTACAGAGAGTGGGCTTGATTTGTCCTGTGGGCCACAGTCTGCTGCCAGTGAATCCTGATGATTCCATGAAATCTAGTTTTTTCAGTGGCTAGAAACTTTTGGAAGAATATTGCTAGTTCCTTCTTCAGAGGAAACTGGGCAGATTCAGCCAGTCTTTCAACTAATAGCATGGTGTTCAACCTTTCAAGAGCACACCTCTTTGAGTCAAACCCAAACCAAGCTCAGTGTAGAACTGCCCCTGTGGGTTTTAAGAGGCTAGAACTATTTGTGGGATCAGAGCCGTATCTTTCCCTCTGACTGGGTGGTAGGTTCAACCTGCTTATCTTGTGCTAGCAGCCCGACATCTATCCAGTATACTACCAGCTCTCCAAATATAAAAGTGCAAAACTTACACTTTTAAAATGGCACCAGTTTTATAAATTCATATATATATATATATATATATATATATATATCTCCAGTAATTTCTGTCGCCCAGACTCATGGGCGTGTTGAGCAAAAAAGCCAAGTTGATTCCAACTTGTGACCCTATAGGACAGGGTAGAACTGCCCCATGGTGTTTCCAAGACTTTGCTGAATACAAAGTTTAATCTTTGGGAGCACCTGGCTCTGCGCTGTTGACCTTACGGTTAGCAGCCCAATGGTGTATTACTCAAATTTCCCTTCCAGTTAAGATTGTGGGCAGTATTGCTTTTGCAAAAGCTTTTATCAACTAACATATCTGAACTTTAATATAGTTCTTAATGTTTGTATACTATGTCACGGTATGGGTACATTGCAACCATTACCTTTTAATTTTTATTCCTGTCGTCATCGTAATAGAGTAAATCTTTGTTCACATTCTTGTAAGTAGGACCCATTCCTAGTACTAGAACATCACTGTCGAGTAAGTGGAGTCCTAGTAGTATAGTTTGCTTAAGACATTTTTATGATTTTTTCTTTTAGTTATAAATTGGGCCTTTATTTTATTTTTATGGTGGGTTCTTTTCTCTTTTTGGAGGATTTTTCTCTGTAATTTACATACTTTCTAAAGTGACTACAATATTTGGTCAAAGAGGTTTTTTTCTTTTTAAATCATTATCTGGGGCTCTTACAGTGCTTATCACAATTCATACATGCATTGTGTTAGGCACGTTTGTACATATGTTGCCATTATTTTCAAATATTTTCTACTTGAGCCCCCTTGGTATCAGCTCATTTTCCCCTCCCTCAAGAACCCTTGATAATTTAAAATTTATTTTTCATGTGTTATACCTACTGCTGTCTCCTTTCACCCACTTTTCTGTTGTCCATCTCCCTGTGAGGGGGTTAAATGTAGATCATTGTGATTGGTTCCCCTTTTCTCCCCCCACCTTCCCCTTTCCCTCCTGGTATCACTACTCTCATTATTGGTTCTGAGGGGTTTACCTGTCCTGAATTCCGTTTTCAGCTTTTACCTGTACTAGTGTACATGTTCTGGTCTAACTGGATTTGTAAGGCAGAATTGGGGTCATGATAGGGGGGGTATTTCATCAGTGCTATACTGCACCATAACTGGCTTGTCTCTTTCTTGTGACCCTTCTGTAAGGGGATGTCCAATTGTCTACAGATGGGCTTTGGGTCTCCACTCATACTCCCCTACATTCACATTGATGTAATTTTGTTTTAGGTCTTTAATGCCTGATACCTGATCCCATCAACATCTCACAATCATACAGGCTGATGCACTTCCATGTGGGCTTGGTTGTTTCTCAGCTAGATGGCTACTTGTTTATCTTCAAGCCTTTAAGACCCCAGATACTGTATTTTTTGATAGCTGGACACCATCAGCTTTCTTCACATTTGCTATTTACCTATTTTGTCTTCAGTAATTGTGTAGGGAAGGTGAAAATCACAGAATGCCTGGTTATTAGAATAGTGTTCTGGTATTGAGGGACTACTTGAGTAGAGGCCTAATGTCTGCTACCTTAATACTTGACATGTAAGTACATGTACATAGATCTATTTCCCTATCGTTACTTATATGTACATGCCTGTATTCAGACCTCTATAAATATCCGTTGTCTCTTGTTCTAGTATGATGTTCCACCTTCATTCAGTTTCAGTAATTCCTCTGGGCTACATTGCCCTTGATTAAGCCCTACCAGGCATCTTACACTCTCCTTGCCACCGATTTTGTATCACTTATTCCCTTGTCCCTGGGTTTAACACCTTTCCCCCACCTCTCATGTCCCCCTGGAATCATTGGTCCTGTTTCTTCCTCTGGATTGTTTATCCCACCTACCTTATCTAGGTAGACATGCAGACTATAATAAGCACAAAAGAAAAAAGAGCCTATAAATAGTTCTAGGTCTGTTTGAGTTTTCCAGTTGCGTCTAAAGGGGTGCCATGCCCTGGCCCCTGTCTATTTTTGGTATTCCCCATATTTTTAAGATTCTTGATGGCCAAAATATTTTATCTAAGGAAAATGTGAGGAAAACTGGTTTAGTGTTATTAACTGACCCTGGTGTTAGAGGCTTGCATGTTGCTGAACAGGTTTCATCAGAGCTTCCAGTTTAAGATGGACTAGGGAAACCCTGTGAATTAGTGGTTCAATGTGCAACTTGTTTGGGGATGGTGCAAGAGCTCAGGACTCCTTTAACACTGGGTCAGTGGCACTGCGTATGACAAAAAGTAGTCTTTGCTGTGTCATTAAGAGGTCACAGACACACTAGGATTTGGCTAATGGTACCACTCAGGAAGGTGTTCTAAATATGGAGAAACATCAAGGGTAAGATTACGTTTGAACCCCAAAATATCTGACTTGTTCTGCTCCATGTAAAATGATGTCAAGTATTTTCTGAGTCTTATTCTAAAGATTTTCTTTTAAAGATAGGGCACTGTAAATAAAAAGCTACAAAACCTTGAGAGGCAGTTTTACAAACTTCTAATGTGAAAGTAATCATCAAGTCAGTCACATCCACTAGAATATAAACTGGAGGGTGGAAACCTGTTACTAGGGGCAGGCACAGTATTATCAAAACCAAACCTGCCAGAGTCAATTCTGACTCACAGCAAACCCAAAGAGCAGACTATACCTGCTCCTGAGGGTTTGCAAAACTAGATCTTAACAGGACTAGTAGCCATATCTTTCTCCTGTGGAGAGGGCCAACAACTTTGCACAGTCCAACCCACTGTGATACTAGTGTGCCAGGGTAGGTACAAGAATTTTGAAAAATCTCAAAAACATGTCAAATTCATTCAGGATACAAAAATCCCATTAATGGAGGTGTGTGTGTGTGTCGCCAAGACACGACTCTGGTCAGTAGTAATGAGATGTCTTTTTCCTCATGTTAGGCTGAAAGATGGGAGTGCTGCCAACATCAAGTCACTTAGATCTCATGTATATAGGGCAGAATTGATCCAGAGGAGCCAATTGTGGGGTCTTTTTCCATGCAGATTGGTGGGTTTAAACTGTCAGCCTTTTGGGTTATCAACTGAGTGTTTAACAGTTGTCCATTTCTAAGAAATCCTGGAAGGTGCAATCACTTTAGCCCAGTAATTTTAGTGGAATCAGAAGTGGAAGTATGCATTGTAGCACTAGTCTGAGATTATCACCAATGGATGATACAAACTTTTAAAGGTTAAACTACCTATTTCAAAGTCAAAAGCATGCACTTGCCCATCAACTGATGGTAAATACAGTGACTCAGCCATTAGGGGAAATTAGGTCTTAATATACGCTACAATATGGAGTTAGAAGACATTGCTAAGTGAAGTCCAAAGTTTGGTAGCACTTAGTATAAAATGACAAGGAAAGGCAAACGTACAGGCTAAAAGTTTATTAGTGGTTGCCCGGGGCAGGATGAAGTGGGGTTTTTTGGCTTATAGAGAGCACTGTGTTACAGTGATAGGGAAAGTGCTTTAATGGCAAGGTTACATAACCAATTACTGCATGTGCTGGCTCCAAGCTTTACAGCTACAGTGTAAAAACAAAACAAACTGAATTGGCAAAAATTGCATATAAATTTGACCAAAGCCAAAAGGTCTTGTCTGTGCAAGTACAAAACACTTTGTGGGATTTGGTTCCTCTGAGGTACGAGTCATGGTTTCATGGAACATCTAGTTAATCGGCCTGATCTTTTACATTTGTTGCATGGTGCCTGGTGTTTTAAAAGCTTGCACATGGTCATCCAAAGCACAAATGGTCTCTATTCACCTGAAGTAACAGCCAGGAATAGGATATGGAATGTGTGGCTAATTGCCTCCTTTGCCACTGAACCAGAACTGATGGTGTCCAGAACATTCTGATAGACACAACTCCGGGGGGGGGGGGGGCGGGCGAAGGGGACAATGACCGCAGACGACACATAAGTTCAGACTTTCTAGAACCATGGAGGGTTAGGGTAGGTGATCCCCTGAAAATTCTCTTTAAATTTAAAGCCCCAAAATATCCAGAACTCTAGTTAAGAGTTTTGCTCAGTCAAGTTTATGATCATGGAAGAATGGATCAAGCAAGTGGCTGAACCGCTCAAAGCATGTAATCAACATTATAGATGGATATGTGCAAAATTGATTTGTTCTAACAATGTTATTTATGTGTGCTTCATATGTCTGTTCAGTTTTTTAGTGTTGCCCAATTTATCTCAAATGAGACTATGCAACACATTCCTCCCCAATTCAGTTTTACTAACTTTATACAATAAGGAGATTGACAAAATGGATGGCAAATGCCTGCTTGAAAAATACCTTTACAGAGCTCACAGGACAGTTCCTACTTCTTGTCTGCAAGTCTTATTGAACTCATTAAGGGTTGTCTTTTTTAAACATGGGAGGCACATGGGACTGAGTAATAGCTTCCCAGTTGTATTCAACTACCTAATGGAAAGCTCAAATGATAGTCCCAACACCACAGATTTGGGAGACTATAGAAAGGAGACAATTGTTTGGATTCTGTGCTGGGTTCAATTTGTAGACTTTAATTCTTTTGAGGAATAAATCTCAGGGCCTTTCCTACAATTTTTCCAGTTGGGCTCCAGAGGGGTAGTGAAGAACCAACCCCAGAGAAATTTAAAATGTGACAACTGTAGTCCACTTCTGCAAACAGAAGTTGTGAGCATCTTGCTAGTTGCAAAGACTGAAGACAATTTGTGAAATGGTGATGGAGAAACTCCTGACCCGTGGCAATGCTTAGTCCAAATGTTTCTGACCAAAAAAAAAAAATTATACATCAATATTTATAGGCTAACTTTTAAGAGATGGTTGACAATACTGTACATTTTTTACATGTCAAATACATAGTTCATAAAATAAGATCATGCATTATTACTTAAGAATATCATGTACAAGTTTAAACCGCCACCCCCCACCCCCTAGTACTTGTGACAGCACTTCATTTGGAAGCAATCTTATGTACACAAAAGAAATCCAGTTCTTGGCTGTGAAGTACCTATTTAAGGAAATTTAAGAGATTCCTAAGAGGAAAAAAATCCTAGTCCATTGGAGATTGGTAGAAAGCATCAATTTCAAGGTTTCCTTTAAAAAACAAACAAAAACCACCCAGAATACATACTTTTGTACAAAGGGGCAGAAAAACAAAATATAAAAATTCTGGAAGATCCTATTGATCATGCGACCTAATTTAGAATAAAATTATATCACTGGTTAATAGTTGCTCTACACTTAATCCTTTGACATTTATTTATGAACTATTAGCTTTGTTCAGCTGTGTTTATGGTACAAGATTCTATTTTCAAAACAGTGGCATCAATTTGTCTTTAAGTGTAACAGATCTTTAGCAGCAATTACAGTTTTACAAAGTTAACTGGTAGACCAGAATATCTTCACTGTATTTTCTATCTTATACTGACTAGTCATTAGCATTTACAACAGGCTTAAGTCTACATAAAGAACATTCTGTCACTTCCTTACCCAGACCTGAATCAAAAGATTTCTTCCACGTCATTTCTGATTGGCTTGGGGGAAGGGGCAAAACAGGAGTTTGAATGAGGAAAGTCCCCATGTATTTTAGTTGGGGATGGATTTTAAGCAAGAATAAAAGCAATTAAAAGTCAAGAATAGAGGGTGTCACGCTGCTCTAAAATTTAAGTGATGGTATAAATAGTACCTATGGGAAACCTATGAAACGGGTGTCAAAATGGTGGCCATTGGCCACATGCAGCCCCCGAGGTAATTTGTGGCCCCCCGATGCGCTGAAATAAAATGTAACAAAGGAATTGTGTGTAATGTATTGCCTCGATCCTCCCTAAGAGCTATTTTCTTCATAACAATTTTTTTCTATTTTTATTTCATTTATCTCTAACAATAGTTTCCTAAAATCACCAACTCTACAGGGTTGCTGCTTTGTGTTAAATTACTACTGGGTTGTAGGGGAAATGACAATCAAGTAGCTCGGGAGTAATACTGGTGGTGAAACTGAGATTAAAAAGTTGACAAATCTCTGAAAAGAGCAAATTCAATCTGCTTCTAAGTAATTACTGGATAACACAAAAAAGTGAATAATAAAGTCTGGAATTGACTAATTAAAATTGTAATTCTAGGGAAACAACTTTTGGGATAGATACACAATTTCCTTAATATTCCGTAGTAGCCTTTTTACCAATTATCACCACAGGTAGATTTGTGGAATACATTAATGCTGTGAATAAGAAAGCAAATGGGGTTGGGGTGTGCATGGACATATACCTATCAGTAAGATGACTGAAAACCAGACTGGACAAACAGCATGGTAGAAAAATACTGTGAAAAGAAACCAAGCAGAACACATGGGAGCGGGGGCACAGTTAAGGCATTAAAAAAAATTCACATGGCATTGGCTATTAAAATATTTTACACTTTTTTATATATATAAAAGGTTTGAAAGCATCTGAAAAACATGCAAATTGTTTGCAACCTTGCATGGCAAATTCTGACAGTTTGCAAGGGTCATTCAGATGTTTGCCAAGGAAAAGGCAGCCTCTCCTCCTTGCAGGTTCACCGGGCAGGAGGCCACCAGCTTCTATCTCACACTGGGTGGCAACCCAGAGGTCTGTGCAGCAGTGACAAACAAGGTGGTACTGTCTGGGATGGAAGGGACCGAGGAGTTTCCATTGGTAGGGGAACAGCCCAGCTTTAGTTTTTCCAGATACTCTGCATGGACAGGTTTATGACACTGGAGCACTTTGATGGCATCTTCTACTTTGAACCACTCTCTCTTTCTTCCTAGAAAATAGGACATTGTTAACTGTACAATAACGTTCATTTTTTAGAAGTGTCACCTATTAATAGTACCCCACTTGTCACCCACAAAGCATACTTCCTCACCCCTGGCAAGACACAGCTTAGATATTTGATGGTCTGGTTCCTACCTCTAAACCGATAGATAGGGTCAGGTACTTAATTACTTTTCGGTGAGAGATTAACAGTTTAACATTAATCTAAGAGACCAACTGTGCACAATATTGCTAATTATTATAAAATAAAGTGGAGTTAAAAAAGAACACGACCAAAGCCTTAGGCATAACTAGGTAGCACATTTGGCACATTATGTCCTGAAAAGGAATCTGTAACTATGCGTGGGGGTGGATAATGGTCAACAGTTTAAGAAAGATGTACTTATAAGTAACAAGTGCTTGAGGCAGTTTCCTTTAATACCATTATCTCAAAACAACACATGTGAGTAAATGTGTCTTAGAAGCGGGCAGGGGAAAGGACTGACAGCATGCCTGTGCTGTTCTACTGAACTACACGCTTCAATTAAAAGGCTACGTCTTACCATCCAGATTCAGGAGGCATGCTATGCTGGGGAGGCATTCTGAAGATCAATCCAAGTGTGGAGATACAACTTGGCTTTCCTTTCACCAATATAAAGGTAACCAAAGAGAATTCAGGTAGCAAAAGGAAAGGAAACTTACCTATATTAACAGAATCTTCCCAATCTTCTAATATTTCTGTGACTGTAAGAACATACACATAAGTCCTGTGCTTTCGGTCTTGATTCTGCTTGAATATATAAAAAAAAGGCATTTTAATTTACAAGCACTAGCTATGTACACATTTCGTGTGTGAGAGAGAGATACATAGAGATCTGTCTATACGCTCAAAATGAACACATGCTGGCTTTTACGGTGAAAGGACCCACGCAACTCACTGCTGGCAAGTTAACCATGACTCATAAATTTAGCACTGTTACAACTCTTATCACAATCCATACATATACATACATCACTTGTATAAAGCACATCTATACATTCCCTGCCCCAATCATTCTCAAAGCATTTGCTCTCCACTTAAGCCCCTTGCATCAGGTCCTCTTTTTTTTCCCCCTCCCTCCTTAATTGAGTTTTTGTGGTAAAATTAGGTGCCTCTGCTGATATTTGGGTAGGCTTATACTTGAGTATATACGGTACAAATAAATGAAATTTTGTCTTGAAGCATGGTGTAGCATGCTTAACAGTCTTCACGCCGGGTACTCATATGTGGGTGTATCTGCCTGGAGATAGAGGAGTGGTGTCTCGGTTCCTAAGACCAATGGAAACAGGGCTTGCGACCCACAGGTTGAGGACTGGCTAAAACTTTAGGCAAACTTTTTTGCTGCTCATAAGAATCATTTGTCTGCTAAATGAATGTTTTTATTATCCTATAGTCACAAGTTTCATAAAGGAAAAGGTGCACTGGTTAGGGCTTCCTGATCATAGTCTGAATTTCTCAAGCGCTTTAAACTATGATTGCCTCACCAGTGTTACACATCTTTCCTTTCTAATTTGAGAGGCTTACTTAAAAACTTTTGTCAGCGGATTGACACAATGTGCTATTTGATCCATGTGCTCCTCTGGCTAGCACAGGGAACCTGTATCCGAGTTCAGTTTAACCAGAAGATGGCGCTATTATCCAGTGCGTACTGAAATCTGCTTAAGAAAGACTAGGACTCCTAATGAACTCTGGTTGCGGACAATCCTATGGAGGAGTTCCATAAAAAATGAGGATCTCCACACCCAGCAAATTACCACAAAAGGGTTTGAAATAAAATGCATGGGGTTTCATCAGAAGGAACAAGGTAACCCTAACGGTAGTATCTGGTGGGGGTGCAAATGGCAAGAAAGCAGTGAAAACACATTTCTGAAGTCATGTTCATTTCCCCCATCTTTAAATACCCATCACTTCCAATTTCCCCTTTAGTAGTAATGGGTTATATGGAACAGAGTTTTATTAAGTTGGCATGTACTATTCCATGTTTTTCAGGATAAAGTCATTT
Organism: Tenrec ecaudatus; assembly: GCF_050624435.1. Lineage (NCBI taxonomy): Eukaryota > Metazoa > Chordata > Mammalia > Afrosoricida > Tenrecidae > Tenrec > Tenrec ecaudatus. Next base: position 33,918,852 of record NC_134535.1, read on the forward strand.
TATGCCTACTGATTAATGCTGTAGGGAATGGTACAATCTTCCCAGACAATCCACACAAGAGACCCAAGTCCTTTAGGTGACACAAAGGATGCCGTGGAGCTCTGGTGGTGCAGTGGGTCAAGTACTGGAGCTGCTAACCAGAGTCACCAGTTCAAAGATACCCACCTCACCTCTCCAGGAGTCAGTTAAAGTACAATGCTGCCGCTGTATAAAATAGTACTTCTCAACACCTTCCTAATTCTTATGACTGACTTACCTCCTCCGAATAACCAGGCACCTGGATGGTTTGGGCAATTATCAACAGTATTATTTTGTATTATGAACAAGTGGAGGATTACTTTGGTAACTCACCTCAAATACGCCCAGGAGTCTGCCCAATTTTCCTTTTACTCCAGCCTATTTTTTTTGGGGGGGGGGGGGGGGGGTGGAAGAAAAACAACGTTTTACTTTTGCATAATAGAGTTGCATTTTGGCTATTCAGATTTTTGGGGGGAGTCCTGGTGGTACACAGGATAAATATTGGGCTGCTGACCACAAGGTAAGTAGTTCAAACCCACCAGCAGCTCTGAGGTAGAAAGATGTCTGCTTCTGTTAAGATTTACACTCTTGGAAGCCCTATAGAGAGAGGGCTGTTATAAGTTGGAATCAACTCACTGGCAGTGGGTTTGATTTATTTTTTTCCTTGTTAGATTTCTGAATCCAAATAAAATAGGCTCATCCATACCAAACTTCTGTGAATGTTCTTTGGCTAAACCAAGATTCACAACGTGTGGCTTACAAAACATGTCTTAATTTATTCCATGTGTAACTTCCCATGGCCAATTATCTAGTTTGTCATTTGTTTTGTGCCAATGCTAATAGAATTAGACTTTCTGTGCCATTTTGGACAAAAATTCATGATGAAAACGGACCTTTCTGTATGTATGAACAATCTTGTTTCCTCTCCTTTTAAATGTAAAGGGCAGTCTTGGTGTTTCCTCCACTTTCTCCCCTGGCCTAGGAGATTGGGTTCTTTCTATGTATTCTCCTGCCAAGTCTGCCTAACTCCACCGAGGAGGACTGCCCCAGTGTGCTCCCTGGCTCAAATCACACTAGATGGAGGAGGAGCTGTATGCTGTTTCCTCTACTTAGCGTGCTTTTTGCTGTTTACAATTCTTAAGATCCTTTGAAACCATCTCTAATGCACACCAAGGCCCAGAGAGTTTGTGCAATTGCTATTCACTATTGAAGGTACTCAGGGTACAGTCTGCAGTTCGTAAAAGCATGTTTCAGCTATGACTTACCCACTCCAAGCGTGCAAGCAGGCCACATACATGCTTTTGTGTATGGCCCACATTTTAATGAACCTTAAGACAGCAAATCTACCTGAGTGAGGGTCAATCACAGCACACGATTTGTGTCTCTCCAAAAATACTAAATTTACTCCTGGATAAGGCTATTGTATTCAATTCTAGGGCTTTCCATATTCTACTTCAAGCCATTTTTACTAGGTAGTAGTAAAGGAGGGAAACTCAGGAAAATGCTAGTTATAGGTACATGTAAAAACACTGCAGACAAAACCAGAACGTTCGTAACCTGCATCTTTGTTTCTTCTGTGTTACAGAGCAAAATGCTTTGTTTCAATAAGCATCAATAAGGGGATTATCACTAAACTCAGTTTGTGTGAGATCAGCCAACCTCCACTATTTGTGTCTTACCTCTTCGTAAACCTCCCTTACGGCAGCCCCGCCAGGCTCTTCCTCGGGCTCCATTCCACCTCCAGGGACAATCCACTGGTCTGGATACCGACTGCTGCTCACCAGCAATACCTGCAAGACGACCCACTAATAAGGACACTTGGGTACAGCAGCCTGGTTGGAACTGGGAAGCGCTTTAAAAACAATTCACATAAATGCGATCTCATGCTCTGCAAGGTTGTAAATTTATTCTCATCTTTTAGGGACAGACATTATACCAAATTATTAGGGACAGACATTATACCATAACAAAAGCAACTGACAGCCAATGTGAACAATGTCTTTATGAAATAAGACCCCAGTAACAGCATGAAGCTCTCAGATCCAATGTGATGAAAAGCTCCTATTCTTGGACAGTAAGAAAGGATAAGGGCCTAGCCTTGGTTTATTATCCTCAGAAATGCATGCACTGGTAGTTACTTAATTTCATGTCAACTTGAAGATATAAAATCTATAAAAGTGTAGGGGTGGTATTCAATCTGTCAATCAGATCATAGCCTGATGATGCTCCCTTGTGCGCACGACCTTCTCTGGACACCCCTTCCCACCCCTCTTTCGCCTCCCTGCTGGTTGGACAGTGAGACCTGATGCTTCCATTGCCATTGGAGCCACACAACTTTGCACCCACCAACCTACGACAGTCCTGCATTCTGCATCACTGCTTGTCTGTAGTCTGAAGAGGGTTTTATGGAAAATTACCTGACTTATGGACTTGAATTGGGCTGGGCTATTTTCTCGATTCATTAATTCTTGATATAAAGCTCTCATATAAATATGTCACTGAATTTGTTTCTCCAGTCAACTCAGCCTAATACAGCGTGTGCTTGCATCATTTATTTGGAAGTTACAGAATCTCTTGCCTTAACTATGCTTGCTTTCCTCAACTAACACATGGTGGAGAATGCTTAGGTAACAACACATGCTGTCTGTAGACAGTGTTAGTATTACACTTATGACTAGTGGAAACCTAGATCAGTAAGCAGAAGCCACTCGGGCCTCAGTAACTCATTTCTAACTCACTGCCAACAAGTCAATTCTGATTCACAGTGATCCTATAAAATAGGTAAGAACTGCTCTTGCATTTCTGAGACTAAATCTTTACAGGTGGAAAGCCTTTCTCCCTCAGAGTGTCTGGTGGTTTCAAACTTCTGATTTTGTGGTTAGCAGCCCAACTTGTAATCAACTACCCTAGGCTCCTTATATAGGTAATTAAGGAGCAAAAAATGGGTGTGGCCGAACTGTGGCCTACCCCCTGGTTTTTGTACCATCTCTGGACAGAGATTGATTTAGACATTTCTCAATTTTAGGAGATGCAAATTTTGGCGTCCATAAAGTCTTTAGTCACGTTCTCATTCACCTGCTGTCTGTGGCTGCTGTTGTACTACAGTGCAGAGATGAATAGTGTGACAGTGATCCCATGGTCCACAGAACCCCAGGTTTCCACGTGATCCCTTATAGGCAAAGTCTATGGAGCCCTGATCTAGAACAGTATGAGGTATGAGAGATACAAGTTTTTTTTTGAAACAAAAATGATAGGTATCAGAGATGAATACACTAGAGACCAACAAACCTCCTGACACAGAATCACACATCCATCTTACAAATGAACATTTGTGGGAGAAATTGAGCAAAAATGTTAGCAAAAGTACATCTGTGAAAGGAAATGGGACTTAAAAGATAATGTAATTTTTTCCCACGAGCATTTTGAAGTCCCCTCATGTTATCTTCAAGCATACAATTCACAGAGGAAAAAACACCAGAAAAGTTTAGAGCAAAGCTTTGGGCCACGTTTTCTCAAGCAAGTATGCCAGCAGTGGAATCTGTACAGTGCCCTCTCCATGCACTGCCAGAAAGGAGCAACTGGCCTTAGAGGTTCACTGCCAGCATAAGATTCCCCTCCCCCACTGGAGCCAGCCTTCCATATTAGAAAGTTCAAGGCTGACAGCTCAGTAACTCCACCAATTCCCAAATCCACTGAAAACTTTTGAGTTGTTATATATATAAGGGAACCAGTTGCCATCTACTCAGTTCAAACTCATGGGGATCCCGTGCTGTGTCAGGGTAGATGTGTACTCCCAAGAGCTTTCAATCACTGTTTTTTTTACAAGTAGATGCCCAGGGCCTTCCTCTGGACACACCCAAGATTATCTTCCTCTAGGTACATGCAAACTCTCAACCTTTTGGTTAGCAGCTGAGTGTATTAACCATTTGTACCACCCCAAGAACTCCAAGAGAATACCTATGCAGGCAAACAAGCTCATCCAGTTGACAAGGCAACACAAGGTCACATCAGAACAGTAATCTAGTGCTCAAGTGGTCGTAAGTGTGGCTTCCCTCCTTTACCTGGACAAGACTCCGTTATCCACAGAAAGTAGTGTAAGTTAACACAAAATTAAACCCTGAGCTAAAATACTGAAGACTGTCTTTGAGGGTAGTATCAAGTCCACAGCCTCAAATAGCAATTTTGATAAAAAGGGATGAAAGATCTCACACTGCCACTGAGTCAAGGCTCAATGGGCATCTAAGACTTGAAATGTTTACTGGAGTAGAAAGCCAAATATCTCTCCCGAGCAGTTGCTGTTGGTTTCGAACTGCTGACCATTTGGATTGCAGGCCAACTCATAACCATTATACCACCAGAGCTCCTAGATAATCTTAGAGCTAAGGTTTTCTTAAGTAACAGCAAAATGGGCTTCAGTATCAAAATTAGGCACTAAAGAGACAGGTTACGTAAATGTAGTTAATATTAGAAGATAGAGGTTTGAACCTGAATCTGTTTCAAGCAATATAGGAGAAACAACAACCATAGTATGTTCTATTTCTTGATGCACAAATCAATGGTCTACCTTTCACGGCTTTATTTCCTTAGCCTGTAAAAAGCACGCACCGTAGGACAGTTGAGTGTTAATCAAGAGTAGATGCCAATGCCTTAGATCCTGGCCTGAGCACTCAACTCGACCCTAACCACCAGCAGATGGAGCTGCATCACTTCCCAGACATAAGACTATTTTCAAATTATTCCAACTGTCCATGTAGAATTACTGAGATTTAAAGAATTTGAAAGGAAGGTAAGAATGGAGTGCATGAAAAAGACTAACCTAAAATTTCAAGGTAAAGGTGGATTTTAAAAAACAGCTATCCAATTCCTGAATTTTGTGCAAATAATGCAAGCTAGACATTTCAGCACACAGCAAAATCTGCCCCCTGCCCATATGTTAGTGCTATTTTCATAGGCATGCCAAAGTGAATCATTTTCTCCAGTATGGAAGAAATTAAAGGCCAAGCCTGTACTTACAGGCTGGGTTGGTGTATCTCAACCTAGAGGCCATGGTGCCCAGCCAACTGAATCTTCATCTTGCTTGGTGCCATGAGAACTGCAGAGGGGCACAGAGGAGTCACTATCTCTTACTCAAATGACCTGACTGGTTGCCCAAGGACTCCAAGAGGCTGAAGCAGTAGGTGCTTATACCTATCTTGTTCCAGTCTCTCGTGGGGGCCAGCGCAATCTGAACAAGGCAATGGCTCTGGTCCACCATGGCTCTCTGCTTATTAAGTCCCCAGGTGAGGACCAGATACACAGATCTCCATTGCTCTTAGGTCAGGCAAACTGCCCCTGAGCAATGCAGTTTATTTTTCTCTTAGAGGCCACTACCAAACTCAATCTGTGACATCTTAAACATGGCTTATAGCTTTAGCATACAAATAATCAAAATTAATATATGCACAACTACTGAATGAGGGTGAATTCACTTCTATGTGTAGTATATACAAAGACACACTATACTAGAACTTTTTAAAAATCTGTTTGTTATGTGTTATTTATGAGGGCGGGCTATTTGTGAACTAGTATGCTAAGCATGGATGAGACTGCATTCTGGAAAGGACTTGAAAAAAGGGCTAAAAATCTAGAATTTTGTAAGCACCTCCAAGGCCACACTTTAAACAAATGCCTATCAGAATTCACCGTTCCATTTTACTCACATGACAGACTTACCGATGGTCTGTGATAGTTAAAGGTTGTGGAGCCCCGGTTAAGACTGCACATAGGTAAAGTTAAAATAAAAGCATTTAGGATGTAAAAAGCACTCTGTCAACACTATGTGGCAATGCTGGGTAAGTGTTAGGCTGCCTGCTACAAGATCGCTGGTTCAAATCCACCAACTGCTCCACAGGAGAATGACGTGGCCTATCTGTTCCCCAAATATTTACTGCCGTAACTGGAACTGAACTTTATGGCAGTGAGCTTGGCTTTTGCTTTATGCATGAAATGAGATCTATATGGATTGGTCTGAATTCTTAATACCAAATTCTATGATGTTTAAAAGGAACTTCTTTGACTCAGTGATAATGGAGCGAGTAGGTATGGGTGGTCGGCTACTCATCAGAAAGGCTATCTTCATTTATAAACAAAACTCACTGCCACGGAGTCTGTGTCAATGTGAATTTCTGGTACTGTCTATCTGTTCCCAGGAGTAGATCAGAGAGCAGCCTTTCTCCCTTGGAGCAGAGCTGGGTTTTCAAATTGCCGACCTTACAGATTGCAGCCCAATGCTATCTAACCACTGTGCCACCAGTGGTAAATCGGGAGCTTCATTCAAAACCACCCAGTCATAATCTTTGCATTGTGTTTTGTGTATCTGTTGTGCACATAGCTGCTAGGAGTAGGAATCAACTTGACAGCAGCTCCCCAGTTCACTTTTCGAGAGTCAGCCTTCCTGTGCTCAACAACCCTCTGTGGATACACACTGGACCAGGCTGATCTAGAGCAGCTCTGGGACATACCGGTTTGGATGAGGAGAACCATGTCTCTGCAGTCCTGCTTTAAAACGCTCCTTCCTGCGGAAAACCAGAATCCTGACAATCAGCTAGCTACAGACAAGTATGTGAACATAACATTCTAGCTGAATCCATTTTGTCTTTATCATCTTTTGTCTCCAGATGGCTAGGAAATAGCCCAATGTGTCAAACTTTAAAAGCTTAAGCTTTTCCATTTAGGGAGAAGCACTTTAAAGAAATGGAATATTATCCCTTATTTACAAATTTCGCAATATTCAGTAAGTAGACCCAAACCAAACTCACTGCCATCAAGTTGATCCTGACTCATAGTGATCCTATAGGATAGAATATAACTGCCCTGGTGAGGTTCCAAGATTTTAACTCTTTATGGGACTACAAAGCCTCATCTTTCACCTGAGGAGTGGCTGGTGGTTTCAAACTACTGACTAACCACTACTCCACCAGGGCTCCTCAGTTCACATGGAGCAAACGTTGGTCATGAGGGGACTTCAAAAAGTCTGAGAAAATTCCATTATCTTTCAACTCCATTTCCCATGAACATTTTGAAACCCCTTCATGGTTTACAGTTTGCCTTTCTATGCATAAGAAACAAAGATACAACAGAATATCTTTAACAAATTAAATAACGAGTTACAGTATTTTGATGCATGCCACAAAGTAGCAATACCTCCTATGAGGAACCACTGTCGGAACCTCCAATTTCTAATAGAATAAACTTTACATGGAGGAGTTTCCTGGCACAACCAGCTAACACACTCCAGACTGCCTGCACTGGAAACAGTATTACTGAAGCAACAGATGGCTTATGAAAGCTAATTCAATAAACGGCACAGCAGCAGCTGACAATCTATATACCTGATCACTCACAAGTTTTAAATTCCTTTACAACTGCTTTTCTAAAAATCAGTTTTTATATTAGAATCTTTTATAATTGTGGGATATAAAAAGACTATTCCCCAGCTTGTCTCCCCCAAATATATATGTCAGACCTACGACACTGCTTGCAACTACTGGTAAATGACTGTCAAGTTATCTCCCTGAAGACTCAGCCATCCAGTTTATCCCACAGTAGGTGGGGCTCGCTCCCTGCTGTTAGGGACAGTGGATTGCTTCCCCTGAAAACGTAAGACTAAATCAAGTCTCCAGCTCAAGGGCAATCAAGGCTAGGCTACCATCATGAATCAAGGATCCACCCATCTTGTCACACGTGTACCCTTAATCCCTCCCCTTCCTATTGCATGTATACCCCTAGATTGTCCACCTCTCATTTTATTACCTACAGTACAACCTCTTCCTGTGAGGTATGTCTTTACCTGTAAGCAAGGGGCTTTAAGCCTTGGTTAGCAGTAAATCGCTTTCGCCTCTCCTGTTCTCTGGTCTCCCATCTCCACGTGTACCCACAAGTGGAGCTGAGGTGCGCATGCTACCATGAACCGTCTGACTTCTTTATTTACTCTCTCTCCTATTTCTATTATATGTTTATTATACTTTATTATAATCTTTATATATTTTAACTGTACAATTGTGCTTACTGAACCCGTGCCAGTGTGAGGGGCTGGCTTCCCCCACATATAATCACAAAATAATCTGTCACATTTGTGAGAAAAATCACACTTAGAAGGAGACATTTAACCTTTCAGATATGCTAGAACTAAGTCCAAAGGAGAAAGAGTTCTAAAAGGGGGTACACTCACAACACCAGGTTGCCAAAGCAGCCTTGAATCACACTCAAACCACAATGCCAGTGGTGAAAATGAAGACATTTCTTAGCTCATTCAACCTGCTGACCTTCACATTACGACTTTTTCCTCCTAGATTACCCGACCTTACCCCACCCCACTTACTGGACAGACAATCGCCGGCCTAGAACACCAAGCTCCAGGTGCTGTTGACAAGTGACTGTTCACATTGCTGTTCTCCTAGCTACCTGATGCTTTACATTTGGAAGAGAATGGTTTGGTAACTTTAAAGGACAGGAGAGAGTCCTTTAAACCTTATGAAACAAGTAGTGTCTAAATTGAGAACAATATAGTATGGGACTCTACACCCAGTTTCCAAAACTTAAACTCCCTCGCCTCCTTTCCAGACAATTAAAAACTTTTCTTCTCTAGCCCATAATCCCAGATAAAGGAAGCATGAGTTACCTACTATTGCAGCCCTCCTCAACAACCCCCAGGGGGCAGTAGCACTCACTTTGGGGAACACTGTCCACCCTTTCATCCACTAAATCTACTTTAATCTCTTCCTCACTGGCATTGAGGTGATGGACTCACAGCACTCTGTAAGGCAGGGCACTGGTTTCAAATTAGACCCTGCCTAACACATAACCACGATGCCACCAGTCCTCCTACTTCAATCTTTTTAATGGGATGTAAACAGCAAGTAACCTTGAACACATTGTTCAGGTTCTAAGTAATGCCCTTGTGCCTCCTGATACTCGGGATTGTAAATCTCCAACAAGAGATGGCCCCAATTTGTCATTCAAGTCTTGGTTTTCTCCCTCCCTTATAATGATTACTGGTCACCACCTGCCTTTGGGAACAGCCAGCCACTAGAGATTGCCACTTCTGTTCCATGAAAAGAGCAAAAGTATTCTCCCAAGTGACTCCTAAATCCAATAAAGAAATTTGAACCTTAGTTATTTAGAAGTTTTGTTTGTTTTGGGTTATCCTTTCTATATAATAGAATTTATCAGGATACCATAAATAGTTCCAACTACGAGTTGACTGATCTGTACTATAGTTAACCAAGTGTTTCATGGAAAACGTAGCCAAACTTTGGGTAGGAGCATATCCAGGACACCCACTAGGTACAACTATAAACATAGAATTGTACTATTCCATTACACTGCAACAGCAGCACAGTACTTAGGCGAACCAGAACCACCAATTGTGCATTCATTCTCCTCTGCTGCACTGAACACTAGTGAAGTGTGCTGATAATGGGGAGGGTGGATTGTGACCCACCCACTCCCCCACCTGGGCATGTTAATGGTCTGAAATGGAGGCAGACTTCTTTATAGTTAAAGACGATTTTAACAATAATACCAAGACGGAGAGAGAAGAAAAATGTAAGGGAGGAAATGGCTGGTTAAGTTACTTTAAAGAAGTCCTTTCCAAAGATGAAAGTCCCCGGGACATCTGCACGTGCAGATGATGAGATGGGTGCCATTTCCCCGTGTTTAAAAAAATGTATTTAATTTTGATGAAAATGGTCTCAATTAGAGGCAAATATCTTAAAGGACAGACTGGATTTTTCAACATATACTGTCCTCATGAAAAGAGCGTGAATAGTCTGTATACGAAACTGATGCACAACTGTTAAACAGCAAGATTATTTGTGGTGAGTAGCTTCAGAGCAGGGTCCCTGGGAATAATGCCAATGACTATGTTTTCCAATACAGATTACTACTGCTTATTAAAACTCTGGTTTTTGAGACTACTTTTTCTACCTAGTTTTATTGCATTATTTTTTGGAACTTTTGATTCTTTCCCAGAAATGTACATTCTGCACTGTAGTAGAGTTGTAGACCCTCTGTAGAAGATGCAGCCCCTGGCTCAAGAAATGTACAATCAGTCCAACAGATTGAGTAGTGGTCCATTCTGAGGCACAGTTGTCAATACTCAGTAAGTCTAACACTCAAATGGATCCCTATTCTAAACCATGAATTCTTTTTAGTGCCTATTAATAACTTTGGAGTTTTATTATATGAATGGGGCTTCAAAAAGTTTTGAGGAAAATAGTTGGGAAGATAGTGTATTCAAAGGGACCTATGATTCTGAAATAAAGGACCTATTGGGACTCACCAGGTCAAGTTACTTTTGCCAATCAATTTCTTCCTATACAACTTATAATGTATGTCCATAGGGTGGAAAAAGGCATAACTGGGAAACTATATCCGCCCCAGCCCTCAAGAGGATAGACTGCTGTTAGAACCACCTTGCTTTCTCTCTCTCTTTTTTTTTGCTGTATAGTCTGTTCATTGTTTTTTTTTCTTTTTTTACATTTTATTAGGGGCTCATACAACTCTTATCACAATCCATACATATACATACATCAATTGTACAAAGCACATCGGTACATTCTTTGCCCTAATCATTTTCAAAGCATCTGCTCTCCCCACCTTGCTTTCTAAAACAAACTCTTTAAGTCCTAAGTTAGGGCTGACTGTGAACTTCACTACAGGGAGAGCATAGCATGATCGGAGCATTGCAGAGCTTTAAAGAGGTCAAAGAATTTACACTTTTATCCCATTGCATTTTAAGAGACTTGGGCTTAATTTCCTCCAGCCAGGATCTAAGTGTTCTTAAGTCAGTAGAGGAAAAACCTTTCTTACCTCTTAGGTAGGTTCAAGCCAGGTTTCAGATCCTATGTTTGGAAGCTGAGTAATGCAATGACAACAGATTGGAAACAAGTTCTTAGCAAAATACTGAGTTAACTGATGGAGTTGACACCATACTTGCCCTGTAAGTAGAGAAGGCTCATTTATGTCAGCCTCAACTATCCATATTACAAGGGCCTTACTTCATTTTCTCGAATAGCACTACCTCTTGGCCTGGCTAGAGACTAGGGTTCTAGTGTTTGCTAGTAAAGTCATTGCCAACGTTCACATGAGCAACAAAAGCAACAGTAATTTCCTGAGGCATTTCTATAGCTTATCAGAATTTCCTCCCATCCTCAGATTTCCCCCTAAGGACTTCCGCTGTTACAGAAGCTTGAATTCTAAGTCCAAGTTGTGGTAGTACTTCCCATCCCCTACTTTCAGAAAAGCTCTGAACCTTCCCCCAACCCAAGCCAGACCCGCTGACATTGAGTCAATTCTAGGGACCCTAGAGGGCGGTGCAAAATCGCTCCCTTTGGTTTCCAGAGAAGTAAACCTTTATGGAAGCAGATGGCCTCACATCCCCACTAGCGCGGAGTGGGTTTGAACCACTGACCTCTCGTAAATAAATGCCTACCAATCCACCAGGGCTCCTTCTCAGAAACTTCAAATGAAAATCGCACTGCCATAGTGACCCTCCCTTTAGGGTAGAGTAAAACTGTCGCTGTGGATTTCTGAGAATGTAACTCTTTATGAAACAGAATGCCTCGTCTTTTTCCTGAGGAGTGGCGGGTGGTTTTGAATGGCTGACCTCTCAGCAGTTCAACACAACCACTCCGCCACCAGGGCTCCCGACTGCTAAGCCAAGTCTTGCAATTGCTCACTCCTTCAAAGAACAGTGAGCACCCAGTTGATTTGAGAGCTGGGTCTGGTGCCAACAGCTCAGCGTGAGTCGGAACTGGGCCCTGAAACCTGGAAATACCACGAGTACTTGTGTCATTTGGACACAGTACTTGCACTGAGCTTGCCTCTCACCTATAAACTGACAGTAACCAGCACCATCTCACAGCTGTGAGGATTAAATGTAACAAAACACAAAGGCATTCCAACAATGTCCAGCGCTCTGCAAAGAGCATCGCTATACAGTATAGCTGAAGTCAAGACAAGATCCATGGCCGAGAGCCCTCCTATGATCCTTCCCTCAAGGGCCCTTACATCTTTGAGTTTTTGAGGATACTTACTTTGTTGACTTTGTTACTGTGTAAATACTAAGCTGTTTCCCTTTTAGGTTCTGGTTCCCCTAAGTACTGTATATACTCGTGTATAAGCCAAGTTTTTCAGCATTTTTAATCCAGTTTTTTGTAAAATTAGGTGCCTCGGCTGATATTCGGGTTGGCTTATACTCGAGCATATATGGTAGATGGATAGATCAAGTTCTTACAAAACATAAAGGCAATGCCAAAACTTTTAAGGGGACCATTTTAAAGCCCTTGATTTTTGCTAACAAGCAGTCTGTTACACTCAACCCAAACGCCTGTAAAACTAGGAAGCTTCAAAGATCTGGAAACATTCCATTATCTTTTCATTCTCTTTTCCCACAAACTTTCTGAAGTCTCCTTGTATTCAAATTTGTGAAATACACTACTTTGATAGTTAATATGCAAGATGCTTCAGTGTATCAGCAAGTGTTTAATGTTTTTAAGCATGAAAGTCACACTGTGTACTAAGACACTTGACTGGCACAGTAGTACTGCAGTTTACACACAAATTGAACTTAAAGCCAGATCTAGGAATGTTATTTTTTCTTAATCTGAGGTCTTAATCTCAAGGACAACTAAACAACTAGTGCACAGGGACTAGCAATAAGGAAGCCATTAAATCCCTATCTCCAGCTCGGCCTGCTATTTTATCGGACACAGTTGATGGTGGAAAGTGAACCTAGAATGTTAATTTCTCCCCTGTCTAAACAGTGTCTGATTACCCAATAAGGTAAGCACAGGCTCTGCTTGTGTTTACTTATTAATCGGTATGTAACAATTTCACATTTCCCTCCCACCACATCAAAAGTTGTGCTTCTAGGTATGGCTGGATCTCCCTAACTCTCATTTTACAAAATCAGAGCCTCTTTTCAAATTTATAATCCTGACAGATAGGGAGTATATCCCTGTAACAGATTAGTAAAACTGGATAATCTACCTGATGCTAGATGATTATGATCAGTTACCAATCGATCATCGATTGGCACTGCCCTAAGCAAATTTAAAAGTGAGCCATTTTTATACTAAACAACTGGAACTGAAACGAATAAAAATTGCTTTCCTGGCACCCTCCCCCCCCCCCAGGAACTCACTATGAACTCAACAGTGACAGGTAAACGAGAGGCTGGACTGCTCTTGGAACCGGACAGGATACAGGTTGCCCCTTCCCAGGGGCTTAGTCAATCAGCAAAGTAAAGAAACCTTGAAATTACTGTGTGAAAACAACTTTTTTACTCCACCTTTTGCCTTATTCTACATTTTTCACTAGCCATCTTTCTACAGGGGGAAGACTTTAAACAAGGGGGTCGTTTCCTTATTAAGGCTCTTTGTGCCAAGGGCTTTTGAGCTAATGGGTCCCGTTGAAGGTGCAACTGCCAGAACCCGTCTGAGTGGGTTTTTATTTCAAAGCACGCGACTACGATTCCATTTAATCCACAACCGCAATTTGCCGTAACAAGGAAGGGAAAGTAGCCGAGGCCAAGGGCTACCACGCTCACGCCATTTCCACCCCTCTCTCGGTTAGCTATCCGGCTTCACGCCCATTCACGTGTGCGCCGACGGCTCCCCCTGGGCGCAGCCTCCACCGCCCGGGACCCACAGGGACCGGAGGGCGTCTGGGACCCCCGCCCTCCGAGGTGGAGGCGACTGGGCGAGCCCCTTTGTCTGCCCTCGAACCACCCGGAGAAAGGAAAGGAGGCGCGGGGGGAAGGGAAGGGGAGCTAATTCCTCAAAGCTCAGCCGCCCGACCGACCGAGGGTCGCCGCGGGGGCGCACAGCCCGCCCAGCCCGGCGCGCGCCGGCCGCCCTCCCTCACCTCGTCCTCTTGCTCGCTCCGGAAGCACAGGCACGCCGCCCGCTTCTTAAAGCCCTCGCGGTCGTACGTCCGCGTCTGGTTCGGCTTGAACTTCATCATAGAGGCGGGCTCTTGCTGCCGTTGCTGCTCCGGCCGCCGCCGCGGAGGCCCGGCCGCCGCCACCCCGCCGAGGAGTGCGGGCGAGGGCGCGTCGGGGCGCCGGGAGGAGAGGGGCGGCGAGGCCGGTCAGTCCGGGTGGGGGCCGCTCAGAAGGCGGAGCAGGACGCAGGCGAGGGTCACTGGGGCCCGGGTGTCGGGGTGGAAGCGCTGCCTCGACCCGGGCGTCCGCCGCTCTCCATGGAGCCGCCGCTGCTGCGCCGCGCCGCCGCCGCCGCCAGGGAAGGGAGGCTCGCGCCACGCGGAGACAGTTAAGAAGCGCAGCCCGCCGAGCAGCAACGCGGCTCCGACTGAGCGCCGCCCCTCCGCCCGCATTTAAGGGAGGCGCGCGTGCCCGCCCCTCCCCGTGCGCCTGCGCCTGCGCGCCGAGAGGGCGGAGCGAGGGCGGGGCGCCGAGGGTGGGGCTGCGCGCTCCGGCTTTTCCGCTCCGAACTCGGGTTCAGGTGAGGCCGAAGCGCGCAGGGCGTTTTACTGCCGGTGATAAAGGAGCCGAAGGAGCGAAGCCACCTCGCTCCCCGCGACTTTCCCATGGCCTGCCCCTGTCCGGGAGAGGTGCTTTGCTGCAGACATCCTCAGCAAAGTTGCTCCCCGTCAGGAAGTGCCGGGCGTTGCCTTGACGGCGCCCTCTGAGAGTCAGAATTCGCCCCAGAGCCGAGAGACACGAAGGTGACGGCCGGGAGAACTTTTGAAGGGAAGGGGGAGTGCACGTGTCTTTCTCCCACCCCACCCCCCTACTTTTAAAAATTCTTGCAATGAATCCAGCTCTAGGTTCTACCTCTCATTGAAGTCTCCCAAAGCCTGCCACACTCTGCCCCTACCCTTCAGAACCTGGAGAGTCTTCCCTAGGTGTTTTGTGCCAAGTAGCGGGCACAGCTGGGTGTTGAGGCCAGCGCACAGAATAGAATGGAATGTCTTCTATCTGGGAGCTTATGGGCTGAGGACTCAACCTTGATTTTTTGGAGTGTCATATATTGGCCAACAGAGGTGCTGGGAGGCTGGAGTTTTAAGAAAGCTCAAGGCAACCCACTCCAGCAGCTTAGGTCTTTTTGTTACACCCCGCTTTGTCTTTTCTGAAAGGGGGACCTGCTGTGTACCAAGAAGCCTTGGTGCTGTAGTGCACGACAGTTGGACTGCTGACTGCGGTGGTTTAAACTCACCAGCTGCTCCCACCCGTAAAGAAAACAGGTTTGCTGTTGTCCAGATTTAAACCTTGGGATCCTTAGGGGCAATTCTACTATGCCCTGTAGGGTCTCTATGAGTGCTGTGGAGTTAATGGCAGTGGGTTTGGGTTTACTGTGTATCATGGGTTGGCATGTAACTGTCCACCAGCTACCTACCCTGAAGGGACTTAGACACATGAGGGTAAACAGTCAAATAGTAGACATAATGCAAGTTTATGTAACACTACACATGGGATAAGGTCCAAGGTGGTAAAGGAGTCCATCGGAGATGGGACCAGATCTGCACATTGGAAAAGGCTTGGAGAAGCAGCAGCCTGGAGCAAGAGGAGTTGAGAAGATTTGGGGAATGGCGCACTTTCCAGACAGATCAGTTGCCACCAAAGTTAATGTTGAACAAGTGACCATTAGGAGAGACTGCAGGGGGTTACATTCTGTGTGAGAGGTGGCATTAAAATTGTTGTGCAACGTTTCAGCAGAAATGTGTTACTTTAAATAAAAGGGCCCCTATAGTTAGTTATAACAACAAAAGTTTGTTAACATACCTACAAGACTAAAGCACTTTTCCACTTAATTTTTTGAATCCTCTGTGTGAGCTGTTGGAGTTTTGATGGACTGTCGTACAGTGAGTATTAGACTGCGGATCATATATTAGGCTGTGGGCTACTAATCACAAAGTTGGCAATTTGAACCCAGTGGCTGCTCTCCGAGAGACAGATGAGGCTATATTCTTATAAAGATTTACAGCTTTGGAAACCCCTTGGAGTTGTTCTCTGTCCTGTGACTCCATGGCAGCCCCCCCCCCTTTTTTTTGGTGGTGGTTATTTATTTAATGCACTCTGGTCAGCGCTGTCATTGTTACCCAGTTACAATGGGGCTTTGAGTCAAGTACTTTCATCTGCAAGGACTGTGAGCACAGGCTGTTTCTGTTGTCAGTGTTTTTATGGTTATTGATTTCTGTCAACATTCCTGGTGCTTTAGCTACAAGAGTGGGGTAAGTAGTATTTGTGAAGCTACACCAGTTACTTTTTAAAAAATTTAGTAATTAAAGGAAAAAAACTTAAGACTTTCTCATTTATGAATACTATTCTAAATGATAAGGATATATGATAATTCAACACAGAAAGATTTTACAAAACAAATTTGTTGTTAGAATTCATCTCCAAGAAAAAATTATTTATGCAATTTTCAGCAATATTTATCACATCTTATTCTACCATTAAAGTTTATAATAAATCTTCGGTATGGCCTGGTATAGTGGAGACGCATTCGGGGTGGGGGTGGGAGTGGGTGGACTGACAACATTACTTCCCACAAGGAGTGAAACCAACGCTAGTGATGTCACTGGAGGCAAAGCCCACTCAGGGAGGAAGTGAGGAGAATTCTTAGAAATGAAAGAAAAAAAGAATGTGTCTGCAGAGAGGAGGGAACTAAGCCTTGTTTCTTATCAGTGGGAGCAAGAGGCCTGACCATTCTGTACCTGGGGCCCATTGTAAGGCTCAGAGGAGGGCACTGAGTACCTTTTCTGAACTCTGACCTGCTTTGGCCTCTGGACTGCTGCATATAGCTTATGTAGTTACCCCCAAGCCCCCAAGCTACTACTGTCAAGTCATAGCCTCCCACAGCACAACTTGTACACAACTGCCCCATAGGGTTTCCAAGTCTGAAATCTATAGAAACAAGACTGCCACATCTTTGCCCCTCAGAGCAGCTGGTAGGGTTGAGCCCCTGACGTTTTGGTTAGCAGCTGAACCCTTAGCCACTGCATCAGCAGGGCTCCTCTTTTGGTTACCCCCCAACCAAAACTAAACCAAGTTCACTGCCATCAAGTCCATGCTGACTCACAGTGATCCTTTGGTAGAACTGTCCCTGCGAGTTTCCAAAACTAACCCTTTGCAGGAGGAGAAAACCCCATCTTTCTCCACCAGCAGCTGGTGGTTTCAAACTGCTGACTTTGCAGTTAGCAGCCCAATACATAACCACGACACCCGCCACCCCCCCCCGGGGGGGGTGTTCCTCCTTGTTACCCCGAGGGCCTCACAAATGCTAGGTTAATAATGAGCAAGTGATTTAAGGAATAGCTTCACAATGGGAAAGTTTATCAAGTCTCTACAGAGATTTTTATGTGTGAATTGGGGGTAGGTTGACAGAACAAACCAGTTTCCCAGTCCACAGCTCATACACATTTTGATTGATGCCACTGATTTCGGTCCCCATAAAGTGATTCACTTCTCTCATTTCCCTCCCGTCTTTCCCATCTCTCTGCCTCCCTCTTTCCTAAGCTGTCTGCATTTTGTCCTTGGGTAAATGCTGCCCTTTGATCTCGAATGGTTGGTTATTCTAAGGAGCGTGTACCCCTGGAGGATGATTGTTCCCTTACAGACCAGTCTGCTGTTTTCCTGAATGTGAGTCCATGGTGGTATTGTCAGTATGGGTTGGACTGCTGACTGCCAGGTTGGTGGTTCGAAACCATTAGCCACTCCTCGGGAGAAAAATGATGCTATCTGCTCCCAGAAAGATTTAGAGTGTTGAAAACCCTGTATAGATAGGAATGAATCAGAATGGACTTGATGGCAATGAGTATTGTTTGGTTGAAAATTGAGCCTGGGGGGTGGGGTGAACTCAGTTCCAGAACTGAAAGGTTTAAGAAGCCATCGTCTCTGGTGTTACACCAGTCCCTATTGGACCCATCTTCTTTATCTAGGACCTTTTCATGTGATCCCTTTCAGAGCAGTTGGTAGTGGTAGCTGGGCGCTGCAATAAAGGACAATGGAAGTGGATCTATCTGACCTCCTCTGGCTTCCCTATTGCCACGAGACAAGAGTCAGATATGTCTCCGTCCTTTGTTACCTGCTGTGACACCAACCATTCTTCCCATGCCACTCTGCATCTGTACTGGGTTCCATAACTCCTTGTAATGGCCACACAGAACTCACAGACAATACTCACAACCAGGGGGTTTCCTTAGGGAAGTTAATAGGTTACCACAAGTCAGGATCAGCAAACAGTAAGGATTCAGTCATTGATCTCAGGCAGCAGCCAAGTCTCTCTCTGGTCTTCAGTCTCAGTCATGTGGTCCCTTGGAAGGCATCATACTTGTCACTCTGTCCCACAGTTCCATAGTCTGAGGCCAGATGAGGGGAGTGTACCCCATAGCCTTGGTTCTAGGGCCCTGAGTCTCCCTGCCAGTCTCAGTGCATCAGCCTCCACCATCTAGTACTTCTGGTTTCAGGGTAATGGAGGCTGAGGCCCATGTGGTTCATTGGTTAATTAAGCTGATCATTTCCACGCATCTTTTCTCATTCCTGTGCTCCAGATATTGGCCCATAGTTGCACCTTAAATGGCTACACATTAGTTTTTTGTTTGTTTTTTAAATAATTTTATTAGGGGCACATACAACTCTTATCACAATCCATACATACATCAGTTGTGTAAAGCACATTTGTACATTCATTGCCCTCATCATTCTCAAAACATTTGTTCTCCACTTAAGCCCCTGGTATCAGTTCCTCATTTCCCCCCTCCTTCCCTGCCCCTCTCCCTCATGAACCTTTGATAATTTATAAATTATTATTTTGTCATATCTTACACGGTCTGATGTCTCCCTTTACCCACTTTTCTGTTGTCTGTCCCTCAGGGAGGAGGTTATATGTAGATCCTTGTAATCGGTTCCCCCTTCCCACCCGACCCTCCCTCCACCCTCCTGTTATCGCCACTCACACCACTGGTCCTGAAGGGATCAACCTCCCTGGATTCCCAGTGTTTCCAGTTCCTATCTGTACCAGTGTACATCCTCTGGTCTAGCCAGACTTATGAGGTAGAATTGGGATCATGATAGTGGGGGGAGGGGGTTGGAAGCATTTAGGAACTAGAGGAAAGTTGCACATTAGCTTTTAAGACCCCTGTCTCCTCACCAAAGTTGACTGCGGAACAGTCTTTGTGATGCCAGTTGATTATGCAGCTCTCTAAGCTGAAACTTTCTTACAGAAGCCTCCTGAAATGTCACTATTTCCTTGTTAATAACATATTCCTTCCTAATGACTAATTACAGTGAGTATCCTCTTGTGTGCTTGTTGGTTATTTCTATATCCTCTTGGATGGCATGTCTAGTCAAGTCCCCTCCTTACCCCTTATTTGAAGAGGATGTTTGTCTTTTTGCTTTTACGTTGTAGGAGTTCTGTATACATTCTGAATCTTAAATCCTTATTACATAGTATATACTACTGTGAAGGAGCCCTGGTTGTGTGGTGGTTACGAGTTGAGCTGGGATCCTCGCGGTCAGCAGTTAGGAACAGTCAGCTCCTCTGGTTAAAGACTGGGCTTTCTACTCTCATAAACAGTTACAATCTCAGAAACCCTGAGTCGGCCTTGACTCGAGGGCAGTGAGTTGTTTGACCATTGTTGAGTTGATTCTGACTCATTGACCCTGTTGGACAGAGGAGATTTTTCAAAGATTCCCAAGACTTCTTTACAGAAACAGACTGCCTGGGCTTTCTCCCTCAAAGCTAATGAGCTATCTAGTGACTGTGGAACACTTAATCCACTGTGTCATCAGGCTCCTTTTTCAGACCTATAAGCCCACCCCAAATCCACCACAGGGACCCTATATAGAGTTTCTGTATAGTGTAAATATTTGTGGGAGCAGAAAGCCTTATTGGGCTCTTTTCCCACAGAGCAGCTGGTGGGTTTGAACCTCTTGTCCTTGCAGTTAATAGTCTAACCAGACACCAAATATTTTCTCTCACTTGGTCAGCTTCTTCACTTTGTTGATAAAATATTTTGATGAAAAAACTTTCTTTTGATGAAACTCAATTTATCTATTTTGTCTTTAGCTACTTAGACTTTTACTGCTAAAAACTAGGTCCTGGGTGGGAGGGGGAGGGAGGGGAAAAATGAGGAGCCGATACCAAGGGCTCAAGTAGAAAGCAAATGTTTTGAAAATGATGATGGCAACAAATGTACAAATGTGCTTGACACAATGGATGGATGTGTGAATTGTGATAAGAGTTGTAAGAGCCCCCAATAAAGTGATTAGAAAAAAAAGAATGACCTGACCAAGAAAAAGTAAATGAAGATTAATCAGACTATAAGCAGAATAGTATTTTGTATTCTCTTAAGGTTTTTTGAAACAAAGATTTTTTTCATATTTATTTGCCACTGCTTTGAGATGTTTTTAATAATTCCCTTAAGCTTACAATAAGAACAAAAAATACAGTTATTTTGTAACAGCAAAATGATAACTCAGATGAAAATTATCATGACCACATAAGTACAAATATGTTTGATATAATTGGTGTATAGATTGTTATGAGACCTGTAAGAGCCCCCAATAGGATGACTTATAAGAATTAAACAAACAAAAAACTAGATCCTGAAGCATTACTCCTTATGTTTTCTTCTGCGTTTTATAATCTTCATTCTTTTTAATATATATATTTAATTATTCATTGGGGGCTTATACAACACTTATCACAATCTATCCATCCATGTGTGAAGCACATTTGTACATACATATGTTGCCATCAACATTTTCAAAACATTTGTTTTCTGCCTATAGCCCCCTCCCAGGAGGATGGACAACAGAAAAGTGGGTAAAGGGAGACATTAGTCAGTGTAAGACATGAAAAAATAATAATTTATAAATTATCAAGGGTTCATGAGGGAGGGAGGGAAAAAAAAAAGCTTTGGCTTGCCCATTGCATCTTTAAGCGATGTTGTCCAAGGGCCTACTGTATTTAAATGAGAGAATGTTTTGCTATAAATAACCACCTCCTCCTGCTCTTTTAGCTTATTTATTTACCAGATTTTCTCAATTATTTGACAGAGAAAACAACAATAACAAAAAGTCAGTACATGGGGCCAGTGCCGACTCGCAGCAACCTTAGAGGACAGGTATAACCGCCCATGTCAGTTTCCTAGACTATAGCTGTTTACAGGAGTGGCAAACCCCAGCTTCCTCCCAATTGAGAGAGAAGGAGTATAAAAGGAAGTCAGCCCAGGAACGTCTCTTATTCTCAAATAAGAGCATAGAGAAGGGCTGAGATGTGATACTCGGTCCTAATGGTCCTAGGCCCATTCCTCGATGTGAGGGTGCACCCCATGGTTGAAGCACCCAGCTTGGTGTTGTTCAGCAGTCTCGTGTGGCTGAAATGAGCATAGTACTGCTTAAAGCTCAGCTCAGAGCCAGCCAGATCACAGTCAGAACAGACACACAGGCTGGTTTTCCTTTGTGGGCCAGTAAGGACTGGGCTACCTCAGCTGGTTCATCTGGGAATCAGAGTCCAGTTTCAGATGAATTTCTGTTTTCCCACTTACTACAGTTTGCCTTACGTAGCTCTTAACATGTACGGTGTAATTTCTGGTACTACTTCATATTTTTAGAGGGGAAACACTTCATATTTTTAGAGGGGAAAACAATTTAACATCGCGGGATAGGATACTTGGAAGCTCAAGTGTAGTCGAATATCTTAGAAGTTGAGCAGCAGCCCTGGTGGGGTAGTGGTCAGCAGTTTGAAACCATTAGCCACTCTGTTGGAGAAAGATCGGGCTTTCTACCCCCATGAAGAGTTACAGTCCCAGAAACCCACAGGGGGCAGTTCTACCCTGTCCTATAGGGTTGCTGTGAGTGGGCATCCACTCAATGGCAGTGAGTTTCATTTTGGAGTGTGATCTGAAGTCACTTTGGGTGGTCCAAATAGTTAAAGGTTCAGCTACCAGCTCAAAGATGGCCAGTTCCAACCCACCCAAGAGGCACGTGGGAAGACAGTTCTGAAGATCTGCTACCTAAAGGTCGTGACCTGCAAACACTGGTGGAGCAGCTCTAGCCCCCACCCTATGAGTTCTCCACACCTGGGAATGGACTCTGTGCCAACTGACCACAGTAGAGTCCTCTGGCCAGAACAGCACTGGCCACCTTCTCTGAAATCTAACTCACAATGTCACCATCGGGTGAATTCCTTCTCTCACTGTAAAACTGTGACAAGTGACAAATGACCCCTTCCATGTCTTCTCATGGTAATAGTAAACCAGTTGCCTAACTCATGGTGACCTCAGAATAGGAAGCAGAGTTTCCAGGGATCAATCTTCCAGAAGTAGATGGACAGATCTTTTTTTTTAGAGGTGCCTCTGGACCACCGACCTGTTGGTTAGCAGCTAACTGTGTTGTTTGCCCTGCCCAGGCACACTGAACCCTGGTGGGCTGCTAACCTCAACGTCAGCCCTTGGAACCCACCAGTCTCAATAGGACCAAGCAGTTTTTCTACTTCCCCAAAGAGCTACAGTCTTGAAAACCCAAAAAGGCAGTTCCACCTGTCCTGTAGGGCCCCACAGGGTCGCTGTGAGTTGGAATTAACTAGCTACAAAGAGCCTTTAACCATTTGGGTCACCCAAAGATGCTCACATCCTACTCTCTCAAGATATCCCGCTACATTTATCAAAGGAGGTGGAGCAAGCATGTACCCTATCACAGTGAGTTTGATCCTGGTTCACTAAGCCGGGAATGGAATCAAAGGGGTGATTCTACCACTGAGCTGGTGGGGAAGTGTTAGTCAAATGCCTCACTGCTCCACAGAGAGCTGGCGCTTCAACCTGACCAGCTGCTCTGCAGAAGATAGATGTGGCGGTGTGCTTCTGCAAAGATTGCAGCCTTGGCAACCCTGTGGGGCCGGCCTAGTCTGGCATGTACTGGGTCACTATGAGCCAGAAGGGACTTGAGAGCAACAGGCTTTACTGAGTATTAGCCATGGCTGGATGGCTGACATGGTCTTCTTGCAGTGATCCAACTCCTTTCGCTGTCCCCTTTTACAGGTGATGAACTAGGGGCAGGCTTCGCTTAGGGCGGCCATGTCCTCGACTCCTATGTTGCGTTACTGTGAGTTTGTCCTGCTGCTTCCCATACGTCTCATTATTCTTTTCTTTCGTCATCTTTTACCACCCGGCGCGCCAACTTCTTTCAAGGAAAGAGCTCCGTCGTTTAAGGTGGAGTACTGAGAGAAGCTCTCAGGAACAGGAAGCTGAACTGGAAGTCGATGGCATGTCATTTCATTTCAAGTGATTTATTTTTCTGCCGGACTAGAATGATGTAGAGAAGTATAAAAATGAAAAATCCTTGACTAATCAATCCAACCACATTTATTTGTAAAAGTGGCAAAGCAGACTTTTGACCTTGACTATTTGTATATTTCTCTTCTATCGAAGTGAAGCAATGCTTGTCAGACTTCTAACCCAGGTTCTATTCCTCAATCCCCATATATGGCAGAGCATTTTATTCCGTGAACACAGTGTTCATACAGAGTTTTCTGGCTAGTGAAGATGTTTACTTGGAAAGGCCATCCCTCCTTTATCATTCAGAGAAAGGTACACACCAAGTGGTTATCTCTTCATGAAAGCAATGACTTGACATTTTTCACCATCCCCAGACCCGCCTGTGAGCTCCTACTTCATTTGGAGGGTGTTGCTATTGCTCCATAACAAATCTACATTTTTCTTTGACCATGAAAGCTTGGGGGCTTGGGGGAGGATGTTTAACCTACAGAGGCATGTTAATCAATTGTAATGTCTTGACCTTGGTCCATTTCCACTTCAAATGAATAAAGTACCCAGCAATGAACAAGGATATTTACAGGACAATCAAGAATGTGAACACTGAATGTTTCAGAGTATCAATGGCTTGTTGATTTTGTGGAGTATGATGCAGATATTATATTTTAAAATCTTTTGGGGGCATACTAAAATATTCATAGTAGAAGTGATATGATGGCTGGCATTTGCTTCAAAATAACTCGAATTTGGCTGGGGGTGGGCTGTCAAGCAAATGTAAGTGGCAGAAACTAATTTGGCCATTAATTAATTACTGCATTGTTCAAGCTGGATTTACCAGGATTTGTGTCAATGAATAAGGAAGACTGAAGAATAATCAACCTATTTGAATTATGGTGCTGGGGAAGAATATTGTAAGTATCATGGACTTCCAAAAGGACAAACAAAAATGTTGGAAGAAATAGAGCAAGAATGCTCCTTTAAGGCCGTGATGGTGAGATTTTTGTCTCATGTGCTTTGGACGTGTTTTCAGGAGAGACCACTCCCTGCAGAAGGGCATCATGCCTGGTAAACTAGAGAGGTGGCAAAAAGAAGAACCTTTACAAGATGAAGTAACATAGTGGCTCAAACAAGAGCCATTGTAAGGCTGGCCGAGGCCTGAGTGGTGTTGCTTTCACTGGTATTGTGGTACAGTGAGTAGGAACCTGACAATAAACTAACTCTGTTGACAATCACATGTGAATTATATAATCTCATTACACTCTCTTCTCCAGACTTATCAGGAAAGGATAAAATTATTCAATGGGGATCTTCTCTATTTCATTTATTTTAAAACTAAACACACCTATGAAAGCTTCAAAGCCAGCAACGTCATGTCCTCATTTTAGATATCTGTTTCTAAATTGTCCATTCTAAGAATGTTGTGCTCTGGAGAGACTTGCGAGTTCTTAGATATGAACAATTTTTATTCCAATCAGAATTTTGAGCATCAAAAAAAAGAATTTTGAGTGTCTGCAATCATAAAGCAAAGTAAAATACATGGAAAACCCTCAAAATGGAGCGATTTTCAGTAGTTCACAGGCTCAGCATGTTCGTTTTCGTCTGGTAGGGCTCTGGTCATCTCAATCCTAGCCAACATTGCTAAGTCATACGGGCACCAGTCAGAAAATCTGCCCCTTAATTAGTCCCAATCTTCTGTGACTAGTTCATGCCCATAGACCCCATGTCTGAACAACTCTTTGAACTTCCAACCACTTAGCCCTTTCTCTTCTTTCTGGATCCCGTGGACCAGGTCAATAGGCATCAATGGTTCCTGGGTAGACACTAGGACACTAGGCTTCTAGCCAACCCTCAGGGAACTAGGCACTATGATGACCTTAGACATTGGCCTTACAGGCAACCTAGCATCCCCCAAGGGTCACACCAGAAGGATTCTGTGGCAGCCTGACTGAAGAAACGTGGCTCTACCTCAAAACTGTCTGTACCCTTGGACTGAAATACTCTGATGGGAGAGGAAGCTAAGGATGGCCAGTCCAAGACTGGGGAAATGACAATCATTAGACTTTTGGTGGGACCCCTGGCTTAGGGGGTGTCCAATGAAAGGGGACCCAGAACCACCATTTAGTTAGTACCTCAATGCTCCCCTTGCATTAATATGACTGATTTAAATTTGATAGGCATGGATCTGTGTGGGAAACAGAAAGGTTATCCCCCAGGCTGTCCCTCCGTAATCTATGCCAAACCTAAGATGATGCTTGCTAACACATGGTCAATGACTATATACTTGGAGGTATATCTTAAAGTTTATCTACCTGAGGATTATTAGTCATCTAGATCAGGGTGGGCCCACTCACTTCTGATAAGGATAGTGAAGGAGAGACCAAAGACAAGGTCAAGCAAATTCAAGGAAAATCAAGGTTAGGCAGCTATCTTTAGAATCTGCCCTTCTTGTCACATGTACTACTAGTGTCTCACCTTCCTATTGTGTGTACACCCCTAGCTCGTCCCCCTCCTGTTGCATGTTTGCCTATGTTACAACGGCTTCCTATTATGATGTAATTAGGGGGGCTTTGCATGTCCCCAAAGTGTATATAAGCCGGTGGAAATACATTCTCTGCATGGACCTGGCTGCTGAGATCATGGCTGTCCTGGAAGTTAGCATTCACATACTTTATCTTGTTTGATGTCTCCTTAATTTTACCCCTCAATGATACCACTTCCCCTTGGACCCATTCAATTGTGTGGGCTGGTACCCCACAGATCTGCACTTGAAAGAAATTATGCAGGGACATTTCCCCTGAATCATAGACATCCCCCTGTGGGTTTTGGAGAAAGTGTTTGCTGGAGTAGGGTAAGATTAATAGAGACCTGTTCTCTTACAAATCAAATGGGCAAGATCTGCAATGAGAAAACTTATAGCTAAGATAAAAGATACAGTTGAGGTGTAGCAATAGACACTCCTGAAGCAATAGACGTTTCAGGGTCAGGAACTTAGTTCAAGGCAGATTTATATACACTGCCTAGCCTGCATCTTCCCAGATCTGTGGGCCTACAAAAAACAATACATTTGCCAGCTATTACAGATAGGCGGGGAAGATAAAGTCAGGAACAGTGAGTAACATTTTGCAGACTACTGTGTTTCAGCGACTTTGCCAGGGAACTGAGGGAAAGTGTCCACTTTATCTCAGACTGAGGGTCAGATCAGCCAGTGCATCATCAGCGTCCCTAGGTGAGCCTTCAGGATTTCATATAGCCTTGAACCATGGAAGGTGGTGGTCTTCTCTCATTTGCCTAAGGAGCAAACATCTGTGCCCCCACAGAGTAGACAACTCCTTCTTTATATTTTGACTTAAAAGATTCTTTCTCTAGCAATTTCTAACTTCCCTTTTAACAAATCTAATTGTAAAGACTGTAGGGGGGGGTGTCTGCATGGATTAAGCCCTTCAGTGAATCCCATCTTATGATAATTGAGGGATGTGGATATCCTTGTTATAAGAGAGCATTGTCAAGTTCATTCTGGCAGATACAGTTAGGTTCAAATGTAATATTTTATTATTTGATCTCTCTACGGGCTCATTTAAAAATTGTTTCAGGTTTTTTTCAAGTGAACAGGAAATACTTGTGGATTATGTTCTGGTGAATCCTCTCTGACCATAGACCAGGGATGTGAATAGTCTTGCTATCATGCAAAGTGAATTGGCAAGTGGATTGTTGTAGATGCAGTTAGACTAAAATTTCACACCTTATCATTTGAGCTCCCTTATGATCCATTTAAAAAAATTTAAAGTTTGTTTTTAATTGAGGTTTTCATCGGTTTTACTTTATTATTGCTGTTAGTTTTAAGAAAAGTTTTTCTGTATATGCAATGCAGCATATGCAACTCTATAGAGACAGTAACTGCAAATTGGGGAGTATGGTAGCAGAGCTTTTTTGGCGGGGGATGGGAAGCTAATAATGATAGATATAAGAAAGAAGAAAATGTTCTAAAACTGATTGCGGTGGTGATGGTATGACTTTCTTGATATGATTTAAATACTAGATTATATGATATGTAAATTATATGCCAATAAAACTTATAAAAAAGACTATAGGGCATACAAGCTCTCTAACAATAATTTCTAATATTTCCATCACACATTATGTCTATAACAATGGGAAGGAGAGATCCACCTAATCCTAGTATAGACAGTTTAACAACTAATTCTAAACAAAATCCTTCTTAAAATACTCAAACTCAATCCACTGTTATCTCCTCCAGAGTATCTATTCCTATGCTTCCTGTGATAGCTACACAGGAATACTATCGGACTAGATAAGGAGTAGAGTATCTATTCCCATGCTTCCGGTCTTAGGCCTGTGTCAGAGTGTCACCAACAAGTCCTGGCCTCCCCACAGCCCTCTGTCTAAATAGACTAGATTTTGTCCTGGGCAACAAGCTGCACTTTAAGATCCTTTGCAGCCATTTCAGGTAAAAACAAGCAAAGGAAACTATGTAATGATCAAGATTTTCATGTCCCATCCTGCCTTTGGTACTTAATCTTACAAATTCACATGAGCCTGGGGCCATTACAAGGAGCTCCATTGCTGATGCCAGAATTGTGTTATCTTGATTCCCTTTCTCTGCCATCGAGTCAAGGCTGACTCATAGCTACTCCATGTGGGTTTTAAGACTGCAACTGTTTACAGGAGTAGAAAACCTAGCCTTTCCCCCCAGGAGCAGCTGGTGGTTTCGAACTTCAGGTTGCAGCCCATTGGATAACCCCTACATCACCAGGTTATCTTAATTATCTTAATTAGTATTCCCTATTTTACTAGGGTGTGTCTGACCCAGGCCATGGTATTTCCATTTGCTTCACATGCATGTGCAAATTGAACATTGAATAAGGAAGACCAGAGATGAATCCAAACATTGTGAACTGTGGTACAGGAGAAGAATATTGAAAGTACCATGGACTGCTAAGAGGACAAGCTGATCTGTCTTGGAAGAAGTATGGCCAGGTTTTCCTTAGAGGGAAAGAGGGCAAGATTTTGTCCAACTTTGGGCAGGAGAGACCAGTTTCTGGAGAAAGACCCCATACTTGGTCAAGTGCAGAGGCAGTGAAAAAGAGGAAGGCCCTGAAGGAGCTGGATTGCCCCAGTGGTTGCAGCAATCGGCTCAGGGATAGGAATGCTTGTGAGGCTGCTGCAGCGTTGGGCGGTGTTTCGTGTACAGGGTCCTATGGACAGAGTAGAACTGTCCCCCGCCACCCCATCCATGGGTTTCCAAGATGGCCACTCCATGGGAATAGAAAACCTCATTTTGCTTGCTTTAGCAGCCTGATGTATATGTGCCGTCAGGGCTCCTGGAACCAGGGCTAGTTGGTAAAGTCTAAAGAACACAGAGAAAGAGAAATAATAGTTTTGTTTTTTAAATCATTGGGGGCTTGTACAATTCTTATCACAATCCATACATACATCCATTGTGTCAAGAACATATCTACATTTGTTGCCATCATCATTCTCAAAATATTTGCCTTCTACTTGAGCCCTTAATATCTGCTGCTCATTTTCCCCAACTCTCCCCACTCCCCCTAGCTCATGAACCCTTCATAATTCATAAATTATTGTTATGTTGTCATATATTACACTGTCTGATGTCTCCCCCCGCCCCCCGCCTTCTTTGCTGTCCATCTCCCAGGGAGGATGCTATACGTAGATTCTTGTAATCAGTTCCCCCTTTCTACCCCGCCTTCTCTCCACCCTCCAGACATTGATTACTATCAGCAATTGATTGTTTGAAATCCTGCTTTAAAGAACGCGTTCCACTGAGAGTGTAAGGATTCGTGGCAAGTGTACCAGGCACCGACAAAAGCGCCATGGATGGACAAATGCTAGGCATGACCTCATCCCCTGTGCTATTGACTTGGATCTGATCCACAGCAACTGTGTGATACAGAGTAGAACTGCATTTCCAAAGACGTACGTTTTTATGGGCAGACTGCTACTTCTTTCTCCTGCAGAGTGACCAGTGGCTTTGAACTGTTGACACTTAGCAGCTGGATGCTTTAAACAACCCCCCAGGCTCCTCTTCCCAAAGACAAACTCAAAACCAAACTCACAGCTTTTGAGTCAATTCAGGCTCACAGCGACTTTATAGGACAGAATGGAGCTGCCCCTGTCAGTTTCCAAGACTATACATTTTTACAAGAGTAGAAAGCCTCATCTTTCTCCCTCGGGGTGGCTGGTTGTTTTGAACTGCTGGCCTTGCTGTTGACAGAGCAAGGTGTAACCTACTACACCCACCACCAGGGCTCCGGTTCACATGATAATGGACTGCATTTCCTTTTTCTTTTCCTAACTCCATGTCCTCATGCTACCATTCCGCTTCATCTTGTTTATTCATTCTTTTATTCAAGACTTCTCTCTTTCCCAAAGCCTTCCTAGAACTGGTTCAAACTTTTAAGTCAACACAGGCATAAGAAATATATTATTGCTGAGGAAATTTCAGGGTATTTCCTGCTTTTGTTCATAATTTCGTGATGCTAGATCTGTTTTGCTTGGACAAGGGAACCAAATGACTAAATTGTTTCCTAAATGTTTCTCTTACTTAGATCATGTTCATGTATTGCTACTGTCGAGAGCTTTACAAAGATGGAAATCCACATTGTTAGTAATAAAAACTCAAACTAAATGCCAATCTAGTAGAGGGATGGTTATATGACTTATTACAGTATATCAACTTCACAGTGTACTAGGAAGCTAGTAAAAAACAAAAACAGCAATGCATAAATAAAACCCTCAAACCAAATTCATTGTCATTGAGTCAATGCTGACTCATATGGCCCCTGTGCATTTCCAAGCCTGCAACTGTTTACAAGAGTAGAATTCATAACTAGCTTCTTAAAAAAAAACATTTACCATATATACTTGTGTATGGGGTTCGGCTTATACGCGGGTCAGTGGTACCCCAGCGAGGTGTAACATCTTGCGGTCCTCCCTCCCCCGAGATAATGGGACGAGCACCCGTAATCTCGCACGTGATTGCCGTTTCTCCACTGTTCATTCAAAGTCCCGTTAAAACTACAGGGCTTTGAATGTTTGTTTACTCCCATCTAACCAATCAGAGCTGTCCTATGACGTGTGTCTTTGAATAGCCTTTTTTTTAAGTTTCAAGTAATTTATTCGTGGTCCAATACCATTTCTTCAGGCTAGTGCCACCAAATCCTGAATTATGATCAAACGCAGAACTTTCCAAATGTCACCTTTGTGCACTGCATCCTTCTTTCAGCTTCTTGAAAAGTTTTGAAGTAGAGTAATGGATTGCTGCTCTTCAACCTGTTTCTTCCGTAATAATTTTTTCCATGACCTCATGAATCAGAAATAATTGTAGGTATGACAAAAGATTGTTGGGTCAACATCTACTTTCATACCAGGTGCTCCAGTGAATGGGCATCTTGGTGGAGCTGGCTCATTCATACCGGAACATAATAGAGCACTGAGTTTGCAGATCACAGAGCTCAGGGCTGGGAATAAGCCGTTTAAAGAATGTGTGTGAAGGATGTGGTATGAATGGATGTCATCTAGTCAAGCCTGACTAACAAAAGGAGGAAATCTCATGAAGACTGACAGAGAGTTAATAGCAAAATGGGTTCGAGATGCATGGGAAGACATTCCAGAAGACATGGACGGCGTGCCTTCCAGAAATGTAGTATTAGTAATGCTATGGATGGCAGTGAAGACTGTGCTTTGTATGAAAATGACAGCAGTGATGATGATGACGGCGATCTCAGTGAGGACAGCATCTCTGATGACCTCACACCAGCTGAAGCTCTGCATTGGGATACAGATGATGATGAGGAATCCAGTGTTGAAGGATGTTAACTCTTTACATTTTAGCTTGGTTGCTGATTGAGCTCAGGGAATAGTACTCTTAAGGTATCATTGTTGATACCTTGTTTTTATTGAACCTATTTTCCACTTACTGTGCTGGTTTACTAATGTTAAATGACTTGTCCTTTTATTTATGTTTTTTATTTAAATACATTACCCCATTGATGTCTCAATTTGTAGTAATTTTAATTTCATTTGTTTTGATTATTGAAACTCACTAATAGCTTCTGCATTTTCCACCCTAGGCTTATACTCGAGTCAATCAGTTTTTCTGGTTTCCCAGGTAATAATTAGGTACCTCAGGTTGGCTTATATTTGCGTATATACGGTACTTTTGAGTAGGACAAGCTAGAGGAACCCTGGTGGCGTAGTGAGTTTATTTATTGGGCTGCTAACTACACGGTTGAAATTCAAAACCACCTGCTCCCCAGGACGAAACATGCGGCTTTCTACTCCCATGACAATGTTACATTTTCAGAAAGCCATGGGGGCAGGTCTAAACTACCCTGTCTTATAGAGACACTATGGGTCAGAATTGACTCAATGACAGTGGGAACAAAATAGTTGTGGGTTAAAAAAATATGCCCCCCAACCAACAAAACACAGGGAATGGAACAAGAATGATAAAAAAATCGATGGGCAGGAGGACCCAGAATGCCTCGTGGGGTTTCAAGTGCAATGTAGCCAAGAGGAATTACTGAGAGCTGAATGAAGGTTGAACATGATAGTGGGACAGGAGGAAAGTAAAAGGAAATAGAGAAAAGATCCAGGAGGCAAAAGGCTTTTATAGAGGTATAAATATATATATGTAAAAATATATTAATATATAACGATAGGGATATAGGTCTATGTACATATATTTATATGTTAAGTATTAAGGTAGCAGATGGACACTGGGCCTGTACTCAAGTCCTCCCTGAACACAAGAACACTGTTCTAATACCCTGGTATTCTGTGATGCTCACCTTACCACCATGATTGCTGAAGTCAAATTTGGTACATAAACAAATGTGGTAAAGAAAGTTGATGGTGCCTGGCTATTAGACAATATAGTGTATGGGGTCTCAAAGGCTTGAAGTTAAACAAGTGGTCATCTAGCAGGGAAACAACAAAGCCCATGTGGAAGAAGCACACCAGCCTGTGTGATAACAAGGTGTTGACAGCATCAGGTATCAGAAGACCCAAAACAAACAATTATACTGATGTTAATGAGGGGGGTCAGAGTGGAGACCCAAAGACCATCTATAGACAATTGGACATCCCCTCACAGAAAGGTCACAAGGAAGGGACAAGCCAGCCAGGGTGCAGTATCTCATCGACAAAACACACAACATTCTTCGGGTTCTTTAATGCTTCCTCCCACCCCACTATCATGACCCCAATTCTACTTTACAAATCTGGCTAGACTGGAGCATGTACCCTGGTATACATAAGAACCCTCAACACACAGAATCCAGGACAGATAAACTCCTCAGGAACAGTAATGGGAGTATCGATAGCATGAGGGTAGAGAA
Source organism: Tenrec ecaudatus (assembly GCF_050624435.1). Taxonomy (NCBI): domain Eukaryota; kingdom Metazoa; phylum Chordata; class Mammalia; order Afrosoricida; family Tenrecidae; genus Tenrec; species Tenrec ecaudatus. The sequence goes on from NC_134535.1 coordinate 33,951,533, forward strand.
GGGGGAGAAAGGGGAACTGAACACAATAATCGACATATTGGGGGACCCTCCACGCCAAGGGGGATGAACAACAGAAACATGGGTGAAGCGACACAGCGGACAGTGTAAGATATGAAAATAACAATGATTTATAATTTATCATGGGGTCCTGAGGGTGAGAGGATGGGAGAGGGAGAGGGGGTAAAGAAAAAAGAGGAGCTGATACCAAGGGCTCATGCAGAAAGAAAATATTTCAAAAATGATGATGGCAACATATGTACAAATGTGCTTAAGACAATGGATGTATGGATGGTTATAAGATCTGTAAGGGGAAAAAAGCTGTAAGAGCCCCAAATAAAAAGATTTATTAAAAAAACCCAAAAAACGACACCCCTTCCCTGTGAGCTTCAGAAGCCACTTGCTATGAATCAAAATTGACTTGATGGCGTGGAGAGGACAAAATAGGTAGTTAAAAGCCCACTCTCCTGTACTTGTCAGTGCTCCATTTTTCTAACAGATCCAGCAGATATCTGAAACAGCTTCCGTTTACAATAGAATAGATTCCTTGTGCTTAAAAAAAAAAATCCTGACATGAAGTCCAATACTCTCACTCTGCTTAATTAGAACAACAGTAAAACAACAGTAAAAAAGTCTTATTCTGGGAGGCCCTGGTGTGCGAGGAATGCATTCACTCCTTTCCACTCAAAGTCGAGCCAGGCGCACATCTCAGCCTGTCGGTGTGTGGTTACAAGGGAGTCAATCGAGCTTTCCGCTTCGCTCCGCTTCACCTCGCCCCTACAAGAAGCGAGACCCCCAAAGCTGTCTTTTTGCCCCTCCCTTCACCGTATCTTTCTTTCATGCCCAGCTTCCCCTTATTTCCCTATCCCTTCAGGCTTAAGTCAATGGATAGGAAGGGAGGGGGAAATTGTGTGTGTGTGCGACGTCGAGATAGGACAGATTCTTTTCCCGTCATTTCCATCAATGCGCGCAGGAGAGGGCCTTTCAGAGAGCTTCTGGGAAACAGTGTTTCACGTGGGTGAGCACCCACCTCTGCAGCCAGTGGCGCCTGTGACCCACTTGTGCGAGGGGAATGAATTACAAAGCACATAGGAGCATGTAATGATTTCTTACTTCCTTTGTTCTGCACGCCAACGATTTGTGGTAACAATTAAAATGACCTCATTGATATTTTGTGAAACTGATCAGGACCCCAAACCGCTTTTCTGCAGTTGGTTATTACAATAGCACATGCAGTGAAGGTTTTTATGGGGAAGGCTGGTTAAGGACCCAGGGCAGTGGATATTTGGAAGTATCCCTAAAATCTCCATCTGCTTCCCCAAGACACCCAGTGATCTAGAAAACCCAAATATATTGTGTGATGCAGACAATCTGTGTTCTCAGACTTGTCTGTAAGTGTTTGGGGAGGAAACATGTCTCCAGGAAACATTGCCTTTAGCCTGTATTTTGCAACGTACAGTTTGTGCAACTCCCAAACAAGTTTCTTCGATGTAACTAAGTCCCCCCAAACCATGCTCACTACCATGAGTCGATGCCAACTCAGCGACTCTATAGGACTGGGTAGAATTGTCCCTATGAGTTGTAACACTTGACAGGAGTAGAAAGCCCATCTTTCTCCCAAGGTTGTTGCAAAGTATGGACCTTGCAAACTGAAGCCCAACGCATAGCCGCTATATCACCAGGGCGCCTATGCACCCTAATGGGGAAGAAAAATTTTGATTTGTAAGCTGGAAAAGAAGAGCAATAACAGATGTATAGGTGTATTAGTCTGGGTACTTTAAAGAAACAAATCCACAGAAACTCATGTATAAGAGAGAGTTTTATATAAAGGTTAAGTGCACATCAAGAAAACATCCCAACCCAGTGCTGCCCCAGCTCACAAGTCCAGCATTAACCCATATGTCCAACACCAATCCACAAAGTCCTCCTCCATCTCACAAAACACACGTAATGATGCTGACTGCAGGAGGAAAGCTGAGTCAGTGAATGTGTAAGCATCTCAGCGCTGGCAGGAGTCTCCACATGGCTGCTCCAGCACCTAGGGCTTCATCGGGGTAGGTCCATGTGGCTTCTCTTTGGGGATATCTTGAGGGAAGTCAGCCATGCCCGCTGAAGCAGGGAACTGCTAAGGCAGCTGCACCCTGGTGGGACCATCACAAAGCAAGAGACCGAGAACTAGAAAGGTGAGGCTCACAGCCATTTATCCCTCCACACTTCAATTAATCTCACATATGTTTATCGGCCAGGTTGGCACAATAAACTTAACTACTTCAATAGGGGACTTCAAAGTTCATGGAAAAATAGAGTAAACAGTGAATGGAAATTTTCCACAAATATTTTGAAGGTTCCTTGTGTATTTGGGGTACAACTTTCCCTGTGGGTCTAGAAAGGCTGACAGAGGAGGTCTCAGCAGATGGGAGCTTATTAAGTTAGGTCAGGAAAGGAGGAGAAGGGCCTAGGCTAAGAGAAGATCCTGTTCTAAGGCATAGATAGATACTTGATAGAGAAATTTCAGGACAATGAAAGCTGTGAATTGTTATAAGAGCTGTAGGAGCCCCAGTGAAATGATAAAAAGTAATAATAATAATTTAAAAAGTCTATGGTGGGCCTGGCCCAAGGGAAAAACAAGAATATGAAAGCTGTTTTTGAACAAAAGGAGCCCTGGTGGCATTGAGGTTTTGAGCAGAGCTGCTAATCACAAGTTCAGCAGTTCAAAACCACAAGCTGCTCCACCAGAGAAAGATGAGGGTTTCATTCCCATGAAGAGTTACAGTATCAGAAACCCACAGAAGGCATTTCTCTCCTGTCCTAGAGGGTCCCTATGACTTAGAATGGACTCAATGGCAATGAGTTTGTTTAGTTGGTTGGTTGGTTGGTTTGAAGATAATAACTAAAGGCAATGCTAAAACATGCATCAGCTAATCATAGATTTACAAGTAGGCCCAGGAAACCTTATGTGGTAGTCACCTAATCTGGTGTCAATTTAAGGATTAATAGTGTTAAGGGTGGAATCTAGGCTGTCAATCTGGAAAAAGCCAATGAGACTTCTGTGTGGGTATAACCTTCCCTTGAGAATGCTGGGAAATCTGGTACTTCCTCCTTGGAGGTGGAAGACACTTCTGTCTCTGCTACTCCCTGGGAGACATTGCAGAAGACAAGTCACCTGGACGCAACAAGACCTCGGAAGCCGGAGAAGGCACAAAGAGGCCCCTGCCAGCACTGAGATGCTTACAACGCCACTGGACCCAAAGACTTTCTTCCCACTGGCTTGTGATCATCCTGCATTTGGCTTCATTGACTGTGTTTCCTGAGTCTGAGGAGGACTTTATAGATTGGTATCAGACATCTGGGCTAATATCAGACTTATGGCCTTGGACTGGACTGGGTTGGGATGTTTTCTCAATGTTCAGTTCCTCTTGAATATAAAACTCTTTCTTCAGTCATCTAAGATGCAACTGTTGGTTTTTCCCTGTCTGGAGCAAAGACAAGTGCAGAGGATGGAAGACACAGGGAAGCAATTAGTCCAAAGGACGAAGGGACCACATGAACCTCACTCAGCCTCTACCACCCAGAAATCAGTTAACTGCCCTGTACTATCTATCTCAACAGAGAGTAGGAGAAGAGTGGAACAAACGCAACATCATAAAAAGACGAGGCTGATGGGTATGACAGAGAGTAATTGAACACCACGACTATGGGCCTTGGTTACTCTTTAAGCCCGGAACTGAATTCCCCCTGTGGCTCTACTTTCCACCAGATAGGCTGACAGGGTGAACAATATGTAACACCAGGGAGGTACACAGTCCTTAGAAAAATGAACCATAGGAGAACAACAGGGCATCGTTTGTCCAGGAATAAAGGTTGGAAGCCAGAAATTAATAGAGAAGAAGGATGGTATGCACAGGAAGTGGGAAGAGTGCTCTTACCTTGTGGGGCTGACAAGAAATGTCACGAAACAAAATCTGTATGAATTGTTGAATGGAAAACCAATGTGCTCTGTAAATGTTCACCAAATCACAATAAAACATTTTTAAATTAAAAAAAACCTTTCTTATACACTTATGTGTCTCTATAAATTTGTTTCCCTAGTCTACCCGGACTAACACACCTTATTTCATCTACCCTACAGCCCCAGCATTTCTCCTTAGGACTCCTTTTTTCCCCCAAACTCAAGAACATTGAAAAGGAGCATGGCTTGAGTATCTCCACGATTGCCCAAACTATGAAAGTGCAGAAAAGTTCAGAGAAGGGGGTCCAAGGCTGGAAATACTGCCTGTCTTCAGAAGTGAATAGACCTAGATGGAGGACATGTTGAGAAACCATAGTTTCACATTTGAATGTAGTTGTTGTTAGTTGCTATTGAATTGGTTCTGACTCATAGCAACCCTATGAATGAATGAAACACTGCCCAGTCCTGTCCCATCCTCACAATTGATCTTATGTTTAAGCCCATTGTTGCAACCACTGTGTCAATCCATCTTGTCTAGGGCCTTTCTCTTTTTCATTGTCTCTTTATTTAGTATACACAATGTCCTCCATGGAGTGGTCTCTCCTGACAACATGCCCAATGTGCATAAGTCTCCCTATCCTTGCCTCTAAGGAGCACTCTGTCCGTATGTTTTCTAAGACAGATAGGTTTATACTTGGTACTTTTAATATTCTTCACCAGCTACATAATTCAAATGCATTGATTCTTCTTTCGGAACTCAAACACACTGCCATTGAGTCAATACTGACTCCTAGACACCCTGTAGGGCAGAGTAGAGCAGCCTTGGTGAGTTCCAAGATGGTAACTGTACTAGAGCAGAAAGCCCCATCTTCCTCCCTCAGAACCATTGGGGGTTGTCAAGTGCTGACCTTGCAGATTGCGGCCCCATGTATTCCCTGATGCACTAGATTCTTCTTCAGTCTTTCTTATTCTTTTTTTTTTTAATTTTAACAATTTATTGGGGCTCATACAATTCTTTTCACAGTTCATATATATACATACATCAATTGTATAAAGCACATCTGTACAGTCTTTGCCCTAATCATTTTTCTCTCTTTTCTTCTTTTACATTTTATTAGGGACTCATACAACTCTTACCACTATCCATACATATACATACCTCAATTGTATAAAGCACATCCATACATTCCCTGCCCCAATCATTCTCAAGGCATTTGCTCTCCACTTAAGCCCCTTGCATCAGGTCCTCTTTTTTTCCCCTCCTCCCTCCCCATTCCCCCCTCCCTCATATGCCCTTGGTAATATATACATCGTTGTTTTGTCATATCTTGCCCTATCCGGAGTCTCCCTTCCCCCCTTCTCTGCTGTCCCTCTCCCAGGGAAGAGGTCACATGTGGATCCTTGTAATCAGTTCCCCCTTTCCAACCCACTCACCCTCCACTCTCCCAGCATCGTCCCTCACACCCTTGGTCCTGAAGGTATCATCCACCCTGGATTCCCTGTACCTCCAACCCTCATATGCACCAGTGTACAGCCTCTGTCCTATCCAGCCCTGCAAGGTAGAATTCGGATCATGGTAGCTGGGGGGAGGAAGCATCCAGGATCCGGGGGAAAGCTGTGTTCTTCATCGATACTACCTCACACCCTAATTAACCCATCTCCTCTCCTAAACCCCTCTATGAGGGGATCTCCATTGGTCGACACTTGGGCCTTGGGTCTCCACTCTGCACTTCCCCCTTCATTTAATATGATATATATATACATACATATATACATATACACATATATACACATACATACACACACTTATATCTTTTTTTTTTTGCATGATGCCTTATACCTGGTCCCTTGGGCACCTCGTGATCGCACTGGCCGGTGTGCTTCTTCCATGTGGGCTTATTTGCTTCTGAGCTAGATGGCCGCTTGTTCACCTTCAAGCCTTTAAGACCCCAGACACTATCTCTTTTGATAGCCAGGCACCATCAGCTTTCTTCACCACATTTGCTTATGCACCCATTTGTCTTCAGCGATCCTATCATGGAGGTGTGCAGTCAATGATATGATTTTTTGTTCTTTGATGCCTGGTAACTGATCCCTTTGGGACCACTCGCTCACTCAGCAGTCTTTCTTATTCAAAGTCAAACTTTCACACGCATAAGAGGCAATTGAAAATACCATGGCTTGGATCAGGCACACCTTAGTCCTCCAAGTAATGTCCATGCTTCGCAACACTCTAAAGAGACCCCGTGCAGCAGATTTATCCAGTGCAACTTGTCATTTGGTGTCTTGACTGCTGCTTGCATGAGCATTGGTGGTGGGTCTAAGCAAGACAGAATCCTTGACAAGTTCAATATTTACTCTTCCTCATGATGTCCAGTTGCGAGGATTCTGTTTTCTTCACACTGAATTGTAACGCCTGATGAACGCTGCAGTCCTTGATCTTCCTCATCAAGGGCTTCAAGCTCTCCTCACTTTCAGCAACCCAAGCTGTGCCATCTGCATATCAAAGGTTGTTAATACACTTTCCTCCAATCCCGAAGTCACGTTCTTCATCATACAGTCCAGACTTCTCTGATTATCTGCTCAGCATAGAGATTGATTGAGCACGAATGATAGAAGACCCAATGAGCTATGGGATGCCAGCAAGAGCATACTAACATATGTGAAGAAAACAAAAGATCATGAAAAAAGACAGGAAAGAAAGAAACGATCAAAGTGGACGTCGGAAGAGACTCAGAAACTTGCCCGTCATCTTAGAATAGCTAAGACAAAGGGAGGAAATAATGAAGTTAAAAAGTCTTACAGAAAATTGTAAAGGGCAGCTTGAAAAGACAAAGTAAAATATTATAATCAAATGTTCAAAGACCTAGAGTTAAAAAATCAAACAGGAAGAACACTCTCAGCATACCTTAAACTGAAAGAACTCAAGAAAATTCAAGCTTGAGTTGAAAAATTGAAAGATTCTTTGGGAACAATATCCAACTATGCAGGACGCATCAGACAAAGAGGGAACGAATACATGGAATCACTTTACCAAAAGGACTAGTTGACATTCAACAGTTTCAGTAGGTAGCAAGAACCTATAGTACTGAAGGAAGAATTTCAAGCTGGTCAAAAGCCAGGCTTCAGGAATTGATGAAATATCAATTGAAATGTTTCAATAAGCTGATGAAGCACTGGAATCACTCACTCCTGCCTGCCAAGAAATTTGGAAGTGTTTTAGGGCACAAAAGAGGAACTATCCCAAATATAATTTAAAGAGAACATTTATCAAGTCTTAAAAGGGAGAAAGACAGCACCAAAACACAGACATCTCCTCTGGATTAGCAGAGCCACCAACAAGAGGTTGCAATGTAATCCAAGGGTTTGTTGAGGTATGAAGCTTTAAGAAGCCATGAGTGCGCAAAGGATACTGTCCCAAATGCCAGATTGGTGACAGATCAATGCATCACCATTGCAGGTGAGATTACAGAAGCAGGAACAGAGCCAGGACTGGGACAAGTACATTGTTAGAAAGAAGGGCTTACAATTGGTCCAGGACCTTCCGACCAGGGTCAAACTGATGAGGCATGACTCATGTCTAGGCAACACCCTATACCATCTCCAGTTCAGTGACCTCCCACCCAGTCAAGCCCTTAAGACAGAGCTTGCCCCTCCCTGGGCTGGCCAAAGAGGTGTGGAGGCAATCCACTTTCCAAGACTTCCTGCTTGAGGGCAAGATTATCTACAACCTTGGTTAATGATAAGAAAGCTTAATTTATGTGGGGACTCTGCAAATGGACTTTGGGCTATCACTGCCATACATAACCTTCTGCAAACTAGCATGCTCAGAATTTAAGCTTTAATTTAAGCTTAAGCAGAATTTAAGTTTAAGCAGAAGACAGACACTTGGCCAACTGATGGGAGGAGATCTGTATTTGTATTCATTCCAAAGAAAGGTGACTCAACAGACGCTCAACTTATGAATAATATCATTAATATCACATGCAAGTAAAATTTTTCTGATAATCATCCAACAATGGTTGTAACAGGACATTGACCGGCAGCTGTCAGAGGTCCAGGCTAGAGTCAGAAGAGGATGTGGAACAAGGGATATCAATACTGATGCCAGATGGCTTTTGGATGAAAGCAGAAGATACCAGAAAAATATTTACTTGTGTTATATTGACCATGTCAAGGCATTTTGGACCTAAAACTATGGAAAGCCTTGAGAAGAATGGGAGTTCCAGAACTGGTACCTGGATCAAGAGGCAGATGCGTGAATGGAACAAGGGACTACTGCATGGCTTAAAATCACGAAAGGTGTGGGTCAGCATTGTAGCTGCTCACCATACTTATTTAATCTATATGCTAAACACATTTGAATACTGTTGTTTAATGAAATGTTCGACAATTTAGTAGCAATCCTTTTTGATTTACTCTTATAATAGATAGAGCAGGAGTATTGATTTTATAGCACAGGCAGGCGAAGTGAGTGGATGAGTGTAATGGTCAAGAACATAGTGTTTTTAAGAGTGGAATTCTTCATTAGTTTATAATGTTTGGAATGAAGCACCAAGATATGGAAATGGCAAAGAATTGGTGTTTGGGAATGAGAAGCCACAAGTCAGCCGCCCTGAGGAGGGTACTTGGATTTGGATGGCGACCTCCCTTTATATCATGAGGCATGTGTTTTGTGGCTTTAAGAACTGTGTACAGTCTGACCTCCCCCCCCCCACACACACACCAGGGTGAAACACTAAGGGAACACAAAAGAGCAGCAGGGGGAGTAAAGCAACAAGTCCCCCAGGAATCCCGAAAAGAGACGTCTGACTTGGGGAGCAGAGCTTGGTACCTCATCAGACCTTATCAGAAAGCACTCATAAGGGTGAGCAGAGAAACCTGGACCTATTTATATGTGCCCCTCCCCCACCCGTGCTATCTATATAATATAGGCAGAATTCCAATCCTGAGGAGAAAACAATGGACTGATGTTCTAGGGGACACGGGAGAGGGGGAGGCAGGGGAAAGGACGTGGGTGTTAACAAACGGAGGGACCAGGGAACAACAAGAGATCTAAAATTGATGGCAATGAGGGCATAGGATGCCTGGTGGGGTTTGATCAAGTTCAATGTAGTCAATAGGAATTACTGAGAGCTGAATGAAGGTCGAACATGATAGTGGGACAAGAGGAAAGTAAAAGGAAATAGAAGAAAGAACTAGGAGGCAAAACACATTTATAAATGGGGCTTGGCTGGAAAGGCAGTGGCCCACTCGCTTGTCATGCACTACATGGTTGTGGGGAGGCTGGTGCTAAGCCACTCATAGATGACCTGCTTCTGGGTCTCGGTTTCATATGTAGCACAGCAGCTTCCTTGCTGCAATCTATTGAAAGTCAGCCCTTGACACCAGGGTTTAAAAAAATAAGAAAGCATTTATAAAGGTATAAATATAGGTATATATGTAAATATATTAATATATAACAATAGGGATATAGGTCTATGTACATATATTTATAAGTTAAGTATCTGACAGACATTGAGCTTCTACTCAAGTCCTCCCTCAACACAGGAACACTTTGTTCTAATAACTTGGCATTCTGTGATGCTCACCTTTCCAACAAGATCACTGAAGTAAAAATGGGTGCCTAAAAATGTGGTGAAGAAAGCTGATGGTGCCTGGCTATTAGAAGATATAATGTCTGGGGTCTTAAAGTGGTGAAGATAAACAAGTGGCCATCTAGCAGGGAAGCAACAGAGCCCACATGGAAGAAGCACACCAGCCTGTGTGAGCACAAGGTGTTGACAGCACCAGGTATCAGGCATCAGAAGACCCAAAACATACAATCAAATTGATGTTTATGAGGGCGATCAGAGTGGAGACCCAAAGACCATCTATAGACAATTGGACATCCTTTCACAGAAGGGTCACAAGGAAGGGACAAGCCAGCCAGGGTGCAGTATTGCATCGACAAAACACACAACATTCCTCTGATTCTATAATGCTTCCTCCCTCCCCACTATCATGACCCCAATTCTACCTTACAAATCTGGCTAGACTGGAGTATGTACCCTGGTACAGATAAGAGTCCTCAACACACAGAATCCAGGACAGATAAACCCCTCAGGAGCAAAAAAGGGAGTATTAATACCACTAAGGTAGAGAAGGGGGAGAAAGGGGAACTGAACACAATGATCGACGTATTAGCACCCCCCCATGCTGCCCCCTATGCCAAGAGGGATGAACAACAGAAACATGGATGAAGGGATACAGCAGACAGTGTAAGATATGAAAATAATAATGATTTATAATTTATCAAGGGGTCACAAGGGTGGGAGAATGGGAGAGGGAGGGAATGAAAAGAAAAAGAAAAAAAAGAGGAGCTTATACCAAAGGCTCTAGTAGAAAGAAATGCTTTGAAATGATGGCAACATATGTACAATTATGCTTGATACAATTGATGTATGGATTGTTATAAGAGCTATAAGAATCCTCGATAAAATGATCTTAAAAAAATTCATGTATGTAGGTTAGACATAAATTAAAGACAATGGAAACTTGCCATTCTGTAACCAACCCACCAACCAACCAACGGAAAGTTCTTCATTCTGGTAATGGGGGATACTGGAGGCATCATTGAGGGAGATGCCAGCTTTGAAAAGAAGTAGGATGAGGGCAGGGAGAGGCTGTGGAGTTCCTTTTGAGGGCAGGGGAGTGATGGCACTGTGGAACGCCTAAAAGCAGCAGCCTAGAGATACGTGTTCCTGGGACATCTGACGTCACCCCTGGCCCAAATCCAATTCAGGGTGTTGGAGGACAGTGTCCCAGCAGTTTGCTCCACAAGCCCCTTGTGGATTCTGAGGAAGAGCTAGATTGCCTTTCTTACCAGTTTCCTCCCACTGAGTTCTCAAGTTATATCCACTGCAAGGGGTCCACTCCTTAGAGGAGGAGGAGGAGGAGGAAGAGGAGGAGGAGGAGGGGGAAAAGGAGGAGGAGGCGGTCATTATGCCTCATTGCCTTGTGATTCTGGAGAGAGGAGGAGGAGAGTGGAGGAGGAGATCATTATGCCTCATTGCCCTGTGACTGGAGCTTTCCTCTACCGTAACTGCCCCACGGTTGTTCTGCTGTTGTTACTGGGCTAATTGTGCTCCGCCTGGTTATCCACCCAGCAGTCTGCACGAAAATCCGTGGGCTGTACGTGAGCATGAGCTGCCACCCGGTTGGGGTGGCAGACACCCAGCCTTGGCCATGAGCACCCCTGGCACAGAAGGCCTGCCTGTCACGTGGTGCCAGGCTGACTGATCATTAATAAGCCTTCTGGAGTGGGCAGAGCCAGGCAGAGCTGCCCGTGGAGTTGAAACTACCGGCAAACTGGTTCTTGGCGGCCTGGGAGGACAAGCTCCTCCTCGGGCATTGCCTTGAGGGATTTGATCTTTCTCTCCCTGGGCCTGAGCAGGTTTGGGTTCTATAAATAAAATGTACTCCAGGCATGTCCTGCAAAATGATAGCGTTCTTGGCTTAGCTTTGGCAGAGAGATAGGGACGGCCAGTCCCTGCTGGCTGGATGCCCACCACGATGGACTTCAGAGGTGGCACCCAGTGGTAACCCACCGGCATGTAGTTTTCATGCTCCCTGTGTAAGAGTGAAAGCAAGAGCAACACCTTGCAGCAATGCTGATGGCCTGGTGATTACCCCGTGGGCTGCTAACACAAGGGCAGCAGTCAGAAAACACCAGGCACTTTCCACTCCCATAAAAAGAGTTTACAGTCTTGGAAACCCACAAGAGCAGTTCTTCCCTGTCCTGTAGGGCCACAATGAGTTGGTATTGACTTGACAATGAGTTTTTTTTTTTTTCAAAAAAGGATTTAATTGTGCTCCCCAACTCGATAAATGTTGTAAATACTAACCCTTATATTTGTGGAAGAAAGCTGCTGGTGTGGGGGTAGGAGTGAAGTGGGGTGGGATTGGGTGGAGTTATGTATTAGACTACTAACTGCAAAGCCAGTAGTTCGAATTTACCAACTGCTCCTTACGAGAAAGATGAGGCTGTCTGCTCCTGTAAAGAGTTACAGTCGAAAAACAAGCTGATAGCAAGGGCTCAAGTAGAAAGAAAATGTTTTGTGAATGACGATGGCAACATATGTACAAATGTACTTGATACAATGGATGTATGTATGGATTGTGATAAGAGCTGTAAGAACCCTCAATAAAATGATTTTAAAAAAGTTACAATCTCAGAAACCTTAGGGACTAGTTCTACTGTGTCCTGTAAGGTCTGTATGTCAGACTTGACTGGCTGTCAGTCAGTTTAGGGTCTGCTGGTGGAAAGAGCCCTGGCGGCCCAGTGCTGAGCTGCTCACCCATAGGCTGGTGATTCAAGATGTTCCATGGCTCCATGGAAGAAAGTCTGCTTCTGTAAAACACCCTGCCTTGGAAATCCTTTGGGGCAGCTCCACCTAGAATCAACTCAAGGACTGGGATTTAGCATGAAGAAGCTAAAACAGATATTTGTGCACATTTTAATTCTTGTAATACACATCAAGATAAGTTCATTGGGGCGGGGGGTGGGGGGAGAGTTATAAAATATGTGTAACCCCACCTTTTCGGTGTGTATATATAAAAACATTGTTTTTATAATAGAGATCATGTGGTCTATTTTGGGATTTAGTTTCTTTATTTTCCCCCAAACTGAGGTATGATTTAAATAAAGTGGAATGCATACATCTTAGGAATATATTTTGATGAATTTTAATGTATCCCCACCCCAGGTCCATGTAAACCAAGAGGAGAAGGTGTCCATCAGCCCAGAAAATACCCTTGCCTCTTTCTAAGGCAGTCTCTGATCTCCTCCTGCCCATCCCTCCAGACAATCCCATTTGGATTTCTATCAGTATAGATGGTTTTTGCCTGTTCTTAAGCTTCTTGTAAAGGGAAACATACAGTTACATGGGATTTTCTACTCTGTTAAGAAAATAAGCCAGTAACATGTGGGAGCAATTTCCATTTCAATAATATTCCTTCCCCATCACTTTTCAAAGAAGATTGACATTGTTTTTAAGAACATACTGCATCATAGGTATTTATTTAACCAGTCTTGATCCATGAACGTCTCGAATTTCTTTTCCTTCCTCCCTTCCTCTCACTCCCTCCTTTGCTACTTGTAAATACCTCTGCTCTCAGTATCATTATAGGTGAGTTTTTAAATGTAAGCTTAATTCTTTTAGAAAAAATGTTTTTAAATCATTTTATTGGAGGCTCATACAACTCCTATCACAATCCATGCATCCATTGTGTCAAGCACATTTACACATTTGTTGTCATCATCCTTCTCAAAACATTTGCTTTCTGCTTGAGCCCTTGGTATCAGCTCCTCCTTTCCCCCCCCCTCCCTCCCCACTCCCTCTCCCTCATGAACCTGTGATAATTTATAAATTATTATTATTTTTTTTGTCAAAGCTTAGTTCTTTCTTTTTTAAAAATCATTTTATTGGGGGCTCATACAACTCTTATCACAATTCATACATACATCCATCGTGTCAAGCACATTTGTACACTTGTTGCCATCCTCATTCTCAAAACATTTTCTTTCTACTTGAGCCCTTGGTATCAGCTCCTCATTTCCCCCCTCCCTCCCCCACCCTCCTCTTAGTTTTTTCTATAGGATACATTTCTATAAGTGGAATTGCTGCCTCAAATAAATGCACATTTAAAAAAAGCATATTTTAAGGGCTGTTGCCAAAAGATCTTCTGAAAGACTGCCTTATTGGGGGAGGGAGGGGAAAAGAGAGCTGATAATAAGGGCTCAAGTAGAAAGCAAATGTTTTGAGAATGATGATGGCAACAAATATACAAATGTGCTTGACACAATGGATGTATGTATGGATTATGTTAAGAGTTGTATGAACCCCAATAAAATGATTTAAAAAAAAACCCCAAACAAGAACCAAAAAATACTGCCTTATTTTAGTTTCCAAAATAGCATATACATTTGTTTCTCTTACCCTCTTCTACATTGAGAACTGGGAGGCTGGGAGGCGTCTGATCTTAGTTTCAAAGTGAATTTCACGGCATCTCATTTCAGTCAGTATTTCTTTTGTTGTGATTGGGGTTGCACACCTTTTTTTTGAAGGAAAATTTCAACGAGTCATTTTATAGTAGAAATAGCTGATCTCTGACTAAGAAGTTAAACTACTTTCCAAATGATCAACAAACTGGTCATGGAAAAAAGTGATTCTCTCTTTTTCCTTCTTCTTAAAAGTGATTTTCTTAAATGTGGTCAGAGAACAATGAATGGGCCCCAGGGGCTCAGTGGGCTATGTGTCAGTTGCTAACCGGCGGATCAAATCCACTCGCCACACTCAGGGAGAAAGCCGAGGCTGCCTATCCCTCTTGTAGATATTGATGGTCTCAGAGACTCATGGGGAGCTTTTCTCCTCTGCCTGAAGGCCGCTATGACTTGTAATTGACCTGAAGGCAGTGGCCGTTGGTAGGATAAAAATAAAAGCAAAAAAAAACCGCTCAAAGCCACAAGCTGAAATTTTTGCCTCTGTTATTTTTAGCCAACAGCCTTATTCTGTAATCTTGACTTTTGACTAGTTTTTGCTTTTCAGGCATGTTTATCTTTTCGATTTCTTTTAGAAAATATTGCTCCTGGTTGAGGAGAAAAAGAAATTCAGTTTTATATGAACAAGATTTTTTTTGTTTAAGTGGAAATTCATCTGCTAAGTGTATCATTAAGCCAGGGCATACCATTGATATTTTCAGAATGATTAACTGAGAGGCAGAAAGCCAGGGCCCAGAGAGCAACTTGCTTTTTGCCATGTTGTCTAATAACAAAGTTGAGAAGTGAGGCTTGGGAGCATTCCAAACTCTTGCATCAAATCCCTGAGGAGGATGATACCATCTGGCTAATCCATCATCGTTTTATTTCACACTGGAGTGATCATAATTAACACCAACTATGGAAGATGAGAGATATTTGGTTTAACATTTTTAAGACAAAAACTTGTGATGTAGTTATAATTCAGTTGGACGTGACATATCCCCCTTCTCTATTTGTAGAATTGATTGTGTGTGTGTGTTTGGGGGGGAGGGTGCATTACATTTGTGACCTAAAATTAAAAAAAATGTTTTATTAGGGGTTCATACAACTCTTATCACAATCCATAAATACATCAATTGTGTAAAGCACATCTGTACATTCATTGCCCTCAGTGACCTAAAATTTTTAAGGTATATAACTATTGTTATCGTAAATGTTATTAATATTATTTATTATAACAGATATTAGTAAAAATAAATAAACAACCCTTTGGTAAGGTCCTGGTTTTAGAATGTTCGCAAATCATTAGAGACTTCAGCCAACAGGCATGCGTTAAGACGCGTTAGGATAGAAAGCAAATTCTGGAATGTTAGAGTTAACTGATGAGTCCCAGTTCTACCACTTACTAATTGTGTGGCCTTCAGTTAGTTACCTAACCTCCCACTTTCTCCCCGGCTTCCTTTGTAAACCAGGGATAATTAGATTGTCTATGTCAGAGCCTTACTGTAAAGAACCGTTGTTAGGTGCCTTCTAGTTAGTTCCCTCTCAAGTGTGGCCCCTACGCAGGACAATGAAACACTGCCCCGTCCTGTGCCATCTTCACAATAGTTGCTATGTTTGACGCCATTGCTACAGCTCCTGCCCCTTCATTTTACAAACATGAGGTCCTTTTCCAGAGCCTGATGACATAGCCAAAGAAATCCAGAGCATGTAAGTCAGCTGTTCTCAACGGGGGTCGAACGACCCTTTCACAGGGGTCGCCTAAGACCATTGGAAGACATATATTTCCGATGGTCTTGGGAACTGAGACACCGTGCCTCTATGCGTCTCCAGGTGGATCTGCCCATGTGCAGATCCACCCACATACAAGTACCCTGTGTGAAGACTGTTACCCATGCTATACCATGCTTCAAGACAAAATTTCATTTATTTGTACTTGGAAATAAATATTTCACAATATATAATTACATATTGTTTTTGTGCTTAATTACTATGTTTTAATGATGTTCAATTTGTAACAATGAAAATAGGTCCTGCATATCAGATATTTACATTATGATTCATACCAGTAGTAACATTACAGTTAGGAAGTAGCAATGGAAATAATTTTATGGTTGGAGGTCACCACAACACGAGGAACTGGGCATTAGGAAGGTTGAGAACCACTGACATAAATCATTCCCTAACGTGGGAAATAGCTATTGTCTGGCACTTGCTATCATTATTACACTTTAGCACCACCAGAAATGTACAGATTCAAACACATTGAAAGAGGCATGTATGAACATAGAAGCAATTACTCTATGATTCAACAATCTAGTTTATCTTTAAACTTTTAGGCTGGTTATTTACACGATCAAATAGACAACGAATCAGATATCCTCATCCTTAGTGGAAGGGTGTATATACTAAAAACTTTCTCTCCACCATCTTAGATTCTCCCTTTCAATCAAACTGCTTTCCTCTCGTTGGTGGTCTGTAAAGTCATTGGAGTCATCTTGCCAGGGTTCAGTGCATCTAGAAGAAGGCCTGAATTAGCCCATCGCTAAGACCTCTCCTCTGAATATGAGAAGCAGGGAGGAACCACTCTGCATGTGTCCGCGCATGTGTGTCAGAGGCAATTGTACCTCACTACAGATTACTCTTCCATATGAAAGAGTAGGCCAGGTTCCATTCCCAGCCAATGCCAGATGCAGCCACCATCTGTCAGAAAGCTTAGTATGTGCTTATGATGCTTTCTATGTTTCAGTGGCGCTTCCAGACTAAGATGAACTAGGAAGAAAGGCTTGGGAAGTTTCTTCCAAGAGAGACAAACTGTGGATCATCCCAGTCTGATCTGCAACTAACGGTGGAGATGGCACAAGGCCAGTTAGCGTTTTGCTTCATTTGCATGGGGTTGCCACGAGTGGAGGACCACATAGCAGCTGACAACAAATATCATTTTAGAGTGACTCGTATGACCCACTTGGGTTGTTGGTATTAGTGTTAGGTGCTGTAGGGTCAGGGACAACTTAGGGACTACTCACAGTGACCCCGTGTGCAACAGACTAAAGCACCGCCCTGCCCTGCCTCATCCTCACTGCCCGTCAATTTAACCAAGCATGGTGTCTCTTGCCAGGGACTGGTTCCTGATAACATGTCCAAAGTATGTGAGACAAAGTCTTGCCATTCTTGTTTCTAAGGAGCATTTTGGTTGTACTTCTTCTAAGATAGATTTCTTTGTTCTTTGGCAGTCCAGAGTAGTTTCATTATTTTTCACTAGCACCAGAATTCATGCATATGAAGTGATTGTAAATACCATGACTTGGGTCAGGTACATCTTAGTCCTAAAATAGCATCTTTGCTCCTTAACACTTTGAAGATTTAGATTTCAAATGCTGTAGATTGGCCCACTGCAATACATCGTTTGATTTCTTGATGAAATCCTTGTCAATTTTAGTCCTTACCAATCACTTGGACACGACTCCCAGACCCCTTGGCAATGCAAAATGTCGCCATGACCACAGGTGCCTGACTCTACCTCAACTGTTCCTTCTTGGGCAGAACCTTGCTTATTGTCATCTCCATTTCTCCCTTCACTGTTGCATAAGTGTGATAACATTCAGCCTCTACATTGTTAATATGAGGTAACTTCAAAATTTCATCAAAAATGGATTTTTTTATAAAGTAAATTTTAGAAAATGGTGATGGCAATATATGTACAAATATGCTTGATAAAATTGATGTATGGAATGTTCTAAGAGCTATAAGAGCCCTCAATAAGATAATTTTTAATGGAACTTTTTTTGAGATTGATGATGGCAACAAATGTACAAATGTGTTTGACACAATGGATGTGTGTATAGATTGTGATAAGAGTTGTACGAGGCTCCAATAAAATGATTTTTTTAAATGGAATTTTTTCCCAAGAACTTTTGGAAAGCCCTCCCTGCCTCCCTCCCCACCCATACATGACTACATCTCTCTTGCTGGTTTAGATGAGACGCTCAGTAAACGTATACCTAAAGGGTAAATGAATGCGTCAATACAACAACTCCTACCCTTAACAATGATGTTCAAGATTAATGTAAAATGTTTTCAGAGGTTCCATAAACATGTCCTTTTCCTCCTTCAAACTTTGGATACTGCTCTACTTCTCCCACCAGGACAATTGCGTCATGCCTGCCTTTAACTTTCAACGAAGACTGGCATAGAGTTTTTTCAGGTGTCTGATCTGACCAGGAAGTTGGGTGATGTGTCTTCAGACCAGTGAGGGGCATTTCCTGGATGTGAGAGATAGAAGGCTATACTTTTTAAGGGCTGGTTTTGTTAGGGTCCCAGGTGGTGTAGTGAGTTATGTACTGGGTTGCTAACCACAAGGCTGGCGGTTCAAACTCACCAGCCACTCGGCGTGAGGAAGCTAAGACTTCCTGTTCCTGTAAAGACGTGCAGCCTCAGAAACCCACAGGAGTAGTTCTACTCTACCCTATAGGGTCTCTATACACTGAATTGACTCAGTGGTGTCAGTTTAGACCATGGGCTATATGTAATTTGCCTAGAATTTTATGTATGTCATCTATTTTTTACAACCACCAGAAGGGTCTTAGTACAGATAAGGATCCCGAGAAGTTCAGAGACATAAAAATCAACTATCCCAAGACTCGATATTAGCAAATAGATTAGAATGCAGGTTTGTCCAGTTCCATAGTTCAAAGATTTTTCCACCAAATGACATCATTTTAATGAAGCGGCCTGACAAGTGGTGAAGTCTGCCATCCAGGTGTAGCACCATCCTCTCAGATGTACATCGGTGGAACTTGAAGACTTTCACAAACACGTCAGATGGGTCTCAGGCATGGGAGAAAATGGGTGATGGAACCCGTTTTCAAGTTAGCAGAGCAGCATGATTCCAATTTCGTTTAATCCATCCAAACCAACAGTTTGATTAGGGCATAATCCAAACATACCATACAACAGTTCAACCATGTCAAGAAGTGTGCCATCATTACCACAGATAATTCAATTTATTACACATTGAAGGGTTTATTCCCTATTTAAAAAATAAGGTCATGTCACTATTCACTGGGTCATTTACAGTAGAATCTATTTTTTTTTACAACAGCCAAAATGTAGAAGCAACTGAAATGTCCAACCAATAACTGGATGAACCAAATGTGGCACATACACACGATGCAATGTGCTACCTTTCCTATTCTCAGGGACCACAGAGGCTCGACCGAGTAGAACTGCCCCATGGGCTTCCGAAATTGTAGGTCTTTACAGGAATAGAAAGCCTTATCTTTCTTCCTCAGATGGCTGTTAGTTTCAAACTGCCGACCTTGCCACTGGGGCTTCTAATGCAATGCTACTCAGTCATTAAGAGACATGAAGAAGTCTTGATGTGTGCTACCACATGGCTGAACCTTAAAAACATTGTACTGACTGAAACTAGGCAATCACTAAAGGATAAATAGTGCATGATCTGATTTATAAGCAGTGAGACAGAAATAAAAAAATGTTAGTGGTTATGAGAGGTGGGGGAAAAGGAGTCTTTGCTTACAGGGCAGTGAATTACATGAATGTTGGCATTTGAAAAAGGATATGGAGAATTGTTGCACAACTGGAAGAATATAATCCATGTCACTCAGTTGTACATGTAGAAATCGATGAGATGCACATTTTCTTCTTTTTTGTTAAATCATTTTATTGGGGGCTCTTATAGCTGTTATCACAATCCATCCATCCATCTATCCATTGTGTCAAGCACATTTGTACATTTGTTGCCATCATCATTTTCAAAACATTATTTTCTTTCTACTTGAGCCCTTGATATCAGCTCCTCATTTTCCTCCACTCTCACCCTCTCTTTCTCATAAACCCTTGATAATTTATAAATACCCCCCCCCAACCCCACCATGTCTTACACTGACCGCTGTCTCCCTCATCCACTTTTTTGTTGTCCATCCCCCTAGGAAGGGCTTATAAGTAGATCATTGTGATCGGTTCCTCTTTTCTCCCCGCACCTTCTCCTTCCCCTCCTGCTATCTCTATTCTCATTATTGGCCCTGAGGGGTTTATCTGTCCTGTGTTCCCTGTGTTGTGAGCTCTTATCTATAGTAGTCTACATGCCCTGGTCTAGTCAGATTTGTAAGGTAGAATTCAGGTCATGATAGTGGGCGGTGGTGGGTGGAAGGAAGCATTAAAGAACTGGAGGAGAGTCGTATGTTTCATTGGTGCTATACTACCCTGACTGGCTCATCTCTTCCTTGTGACCCTTTTGTAAAGGAATGTCCAATTGTCTCCAGATGGACTTTGGGTCTCCACTCCACACCCTGCCATCATTCGCATTGATATGATTTTTTGTTCTGGGTTTTTGGTGCCTGATACCTGAATGCATTGAAACTTCATGAACCTACAGGCTGGTGTGCTTTTCTCCATGTGGGCTTTGTTGTTTCTCAGCTAGATGGCCACTTGTATATCTTTAAGCCTTTAAGACCCCAGATGCTATAATTCTTGATGCCACCAAGATGCTATAACTGGACACCATCAGCTTTCTTCACCACATTTGCTTATGCACCCATTTTGTCTTCAGCAATCATGTCGGGAAGTGAGTATCACAGAATGCCGGATTATTAGAACAAAGTGTTCTTGTATTGAGGAGTACTTGCGTAAAGGCCCAATGTCCATCTGCTACCTTAATACTCAACATATAAATATAAGTACATAGATCTATTTCCCTACCATAATATATGAGTATATTTACATATATACATGCCAATATTTAGACCTCTATAAATGTCCTTTGCCTCCTACTTCTTTCCTCTATTTCCCTCTTCTCCCACTATTGTGTTCGACTTTCATTCGGCTCTCAGTAATTCCTCTCAGTTACACTGCCCTTGATTAATCCCCACTAGGCATCCTACACCTTCCCCACGATTGATTGTAGATAACTTGTTCTTCCCTTGTCCCTGGGTTGGTTGACAACCCCCTTCCTTTCTCCTGCCTCTCCCTCTCCCGTGTCCCCCCTGGAACTGTGGATCAGGCCAGTTGTTTTCTCCTCTGAAATGTTTATCTCACCTATCTTATTTAGATAGACAAGCAGCAACAATAATAAGCGCAAAATAAAGACAAAATAAAATAAAACAACAAAGGGAGATAAAACAAAACAACAACAAATAAAAAACAATGGCAAAAAATGAAACACCTGTAAATAGTTCCAGGTCTGTTTGTTGACCTTTAGGAGTGTTTTCCAATTGAGTCTGATGGGGTGTCACACTCTGGTCCCAAAGTCTATTTTTGGTATTCCCCGGGGAATTCATTGTTTTACTCCCCTTGCTGCTCTGTTGCATGCCCTTAGTGTTTCACCCCAACACATTTTCTTATGCATATTTTCACCACAATATCAAAAAACCAAAAAAACCCAAAACAAAACAAAAAATACCCACACAAATGGTTCACGTCTGCTGTGGTGCAGCGAGTCCTTCTCCGTGGCTTTCTGCCTTCTCCGTGGCTTTCTTCCTTTGGAAGATGTCTTGAGAGATTTTGTGCCCCTAAGCCCTATGGAGGCCTAACCTCTGTGCTAGTTCTTTGGAACAACAATTTGAGGGGTTTTCTAGGGTGCCTCTTGACCCCAGAGGTTTATTACTTTTGTCCAGAGGAAGAGCCCTCTCTGCCTACAGAAAATATGACTTTTGTCCAAGACCTGAGTTGATGGACAGCTCACAAGTAATTGAGAATTGATTGACTAAACTCTGGTCTGAAGAGGGAGGTCACACTGTGTAACCCATGAGAATTAAGATATACAAATGACTGAGACACAGGGGTTTGGGAAGTCAGGAGGGGAGAACTGCTTTGGGGACATGAAGGTGGCTGTAGCCCCTAGTTAACACACACACACACACACACACACACCAACACCACCCCACCCCCCAAAACAACTACAGTTGAGAGAGCTCCTAGCTAAGACCTATACTGGTAGAGAAGCCCATTTCTTATGGGAGCAGAATGGGTCCCAAAGCAGCTGGGTCATTAGCAGCAGAGAGGCTGATGGCAAAGTGTCCGGCCCGTGGAGAGCTGTCTGTCAGAAAGCAGCACCTGAGAGAGCTGAGGGACCCACTCCGCTGGCTCTGAGCTGCTCCAGTTAGCGGTGAAAAGGCCAGGCTGGACGACTTGACGACGGAGGGCCTGGTAGCAGAGACACTCAATAGCAGAGAGGCCAGACAGTGGAGAGCCATTGCTAGGAAATGAGTAGGTAAATGCTGCATGGGCTGCTCCATTGGCCGAGGGTTGGGCCGGTTCGTGTACGCTGACAGCAGACAGTCTGACAGCAGAGTGCCTGATATTGAGAGCTTGATGGTAGAGAGATCGAATGGCAAAGTCAAGATGGTGGGAAGCTGTTGCTAGCAGGGCAGCAGCTGAGAGCGCAGAGAGGGCGGCTACCCTCCATGGGCTGTGAGCTGGGCTGGTGAGTGGCAGAGAACCCGTGGCAGAGTGGCTCACACCCGGCTGGCAGAGAAGACAGCTGCATACCAGAGAAGGCAACTGCTCATAGAGAAGCCAAAGCTGCAGACCACTGCAGGTAGGCAGTGGTGCTGGTGAGAACCGACGCAGAGCTGTTCCAGGGGAGAACTGATCTGTTTGCTGAGCCTTGTGCTCTGAGACCCATCCTGGCTGCACGCTGTCCTGCTCAGAGGAGGACAAGAATGGCCTGTCCACTGCAGGCACCTGCGTGCCTCCTCTTGATCAAGAGTTGCGCCTGTGACTTCCCAGTTGAGGTTTTAGGCTGTTATTTCCCTAATGAACGATCTAACTAAGTAGGGTCTGTGAATTCTGTGTAGCTCTTGCATAGAAGGATCACACCCCACAGAGATGTAGAAAGTGCCCTGGTCCTTGCAGAAATAACAGAGCATTCAGAAGGTGAATATATACCAGACTTCCACTTCTTCGGAGCGAACTCTGTGCTGACCCTGATTCTTATCTCTCCTGAACTAAGACTCTGCATTACACTATAGCATAAATACCTCCTACATACATACAGAAACAAATCTGTGAAGAGGTTGGTATCCCTTGATCAGTCCAAATGAGGTAGGCTGGGACAGTTAGTTTAAGGAAGGGCGAGTAACAGGCCTGGGAAGTTGGGAGGGAGAACGTTCTGCTAGAAGGCAGGTGGGTGGTCGATAAAACAAAGCGTTCTGCCCAGGTCCCTTGAGAACCAGAAAGAGAACAGAACCATTCTTTTGGCAGCAGTTTATAGGCTGATTAAGTGTTCAGAATGGCCTGAAGGCCAACTTGCTTACAGAAGGATCATAACCCATTTCCATGGAGATGATGCCAACTCACTGCAGCTCTATAGAACAGAGTTGAACTGGCCCAGACCCTTTCAAAGGCTATAATCTTTTTCTTTTTGAACCCTCTAAATTTGCCTCAGGTAAATTCCGCCCTTTTGATGTTTTCTTTTTAAAAAATATTTTATTAGGGGCTCATACAACTCTTATCACAATCCATACATTCATCAATTGTGAACCTTTTTTTAAATGGATTTTTTATTGTGAATTGGGTAGTAGTGGGATTTACATCTCATACCATCAGCTCTGCATTCAATAGTTCAAACCACTTATCTACCCCCCTCATATTCAATGCCACTACCCCCCTCTGCACTCCCTGACCCTCACGGATTGATCTTCTCCTTCTTATGGAACTCCATCTTCCCTTTCACCCAAATCAATACCTCTCCAGCTTCTACTCTGTTACTTCATATTCACACCCTTGCCTTTCTCCTTTGGGTGCCTCCTAAGTCTTGTTTTCCTTGGTATGCAAGTCTTTGTCTTGATTTTAATCTTTATGGTCATGATCTCATACAATATCTGTCCTTATCCTTTCTACTCTTGCAAAGAGTTACAGCCTTGGAAACCTGGTGGCAGTTTTTCTATGTCCTGTGGGGTCAATATGAGTACAAATTGACTCAATAGTAGTCAAGCAGTGAGAACCTCATTCAGCATAATGTTCTCCAAATCCATCCATATCACGAGGTGTTTCATGGCTTCAGTACTGTTATTTTGAGGGCTATAACCTTTATTTATAAAATGTGGATAACCTTGAGAAGAATGAGAACTTCATTTGCTCATCAGAACTTGTACATGGATTAAGAGGCCATCGTGGGAACAGAACAAGGGAACACTGCATGGTTTAAAATCAGGAAAAGTATGCACCAGGGTTGTGCCCTCCCACCACACTTGTTCCATCTGTATCCTCAGCAAATCATCAGAGAGGCTGGATCATATGAAGAAAAATGTGGCATCAGCATTGGAGGAAGACTTATTAACAAAACTGCACTATGCAGATGAAACAACCTTGCTTATTGAAGGTGAGGAGGACTTAGACAATTGCTGATGGAAATTAAGGATTGTAGGCTTCAGTATGGATTGCAACTCAATATAAGGAAGACCAAAATCATCACAACTGGACCAAGAGGTAACATCATAATAAATGGAGAAAAGGTTGAAGTTGTTAAGGATTGTGTCTTTTTTTTCTTTTCTTCAGGATTGTGTCTTGCTTGGATCCACAATCAATGCTCATAGAAGCCGCAGTCAAGAGATTAAAAGATGTATTGCATTGGGTAAATGTGCTACATAAGACTTCTTTAGAATATTGAAAAGTAAGGATTGCTTTGAGATCTAAGGTGTGCCTGACTCGTTCCATGACATTTTCAATGAAAATGCATGTGAAAAGCTTTCGGTGGCAGGTCTGGGGAAGGGGCGGCAGGCGCCATGTCGGACCGCGAAGGTGGCAAGAAGAAGCCCCTGAAACAACCCCAGAAGCAGAACAAGGAGATGGACGAGGAAGAGAAGGCTTTCAAGCAGAAACAGAAGGAAGAACAAAAGAAACTGGAGGAGCTAAAGGCGAAGGCCGCGGGGAAGGGGCCCCTGGCCACAGGTGGAATTAAGAAACCTGGCAAAAAGTGAGCTGTTCTTGGTGGCTGAGGAAAAGATGGCCCTTGATTCCGTTCCTGTGTAGACATCTGGATTCCCTGCTAGAACTTTTTTTGCCACTTATAGTTAGAATGAAGTGTTGTCTTAGAGCCTGCTGTACATTTAAGAATAAACTTTTGTAAAAAAGAAGAAAAATCATACAATGTTTAGTTCTTCTCACTCAGCCATTTCTGTCTCAGCTGTGAGGTCAGAGTGAACCCAGTCCAGAACCTGCCAGAGCTGCTCAGTCTTTGTGATGCCCAGAATTCTGTACCATCTGGAATTAAAGCAACTCGTTTGAAATAAATTAAAAAAAAGAAAATGCATGTGAAAGTTGGACATTACATATGCATGAGAAAGTTGGACATTGAACAAAGAAGACTGAAAAAGGATGGATGCATTAAAAAAATCATTTTATTGGGGGCTCGTACAACTCATCACAATCCATACATCCATCCATTGTGTCAAGCACATTTGTACATTTGTTGCCATCATAATTCTCTAAACATTTGCTTTCTATTTGAGCCCTTGATATCACCTCCTCATTTTCCCCTCTCTCCCTGCTCCCCACTCCCTCATAAACCCTTGAGAATTTATAAAGTATATTTTTGTCATGTCTTACACTGTCTGACATCTCCCTTCACCCACTTTTCTGTTGTCCACCACCCAGGGAGAAGGTTATATGTAGATCCTTGTAATCGGTTCCCCCTTACTACCCCACCATCCCTTCACCCTCCCGTTATCACCATTCTCACTCCTGGTCCTGAAGGGATCATCTGTCCTGGATTCCCAGTGTTTCCAGTTCCTATCTGTACCAGTGCACATCTCTGGTCTAGCCAGATTTGTAAGGTAGCTTTGGGATCATGACAGTGGGTGTGTGTGTGATAGAGGAAGCATTTAAGAACTAGAGGAAAGTTGTATGTTTCATCATTGCTGCCCTGCACCCTGACTGGTTCATCTCCTCCCCATGACCCTTCTGTAAAGGGATGTCCACTTGCCTACAGATGGGCTTTGGGTTCCCAATCTGCATTCCCCCTCATTCACAATGATGTGATTTTTTGTTCTTTGATGCCTGACACCTGATCCCTTTGACACATCGTGGTCACACAGGCTGATGTGCTTCTTCCATGTGGGCTTTGTTGCTTCTCAGCTAGATGGCCGCTTGTTTACCTGCAAGCATTTAAGACCGCAGATGCTATATCTTTTGATAGCTGGGATCCATCACCTTTCTTCACCATATTTGCTTATATACCCATTTGTTTTCAGTGATTGTATCTGGGACAGAGCATAAAATGGTATGACTTTTTGTTCTTTGATGCCTGATTCCTGACCCCTTCAACACCTTGTGATAACATAGGCTGATGTGCTTCTTCCATGTGGGCTTTGTTGCTTCTGAGCTAGATGGCTGCTTGTTTACCTTCAAGACTTTAAGACCCTAGATGCTGCATCTTTTGATAGCTGGACTCAATCAGCTTTCTTCACCATATTTGCTTATGCACCTGCTTTGTCTTCAGTGATCGTGTCAGGAAGGTTAGCACCATGGAATGCCAATTTAATAGAACAAAGTATTCTTGCATTGAGGGAGTATTTGAGTGGAGGCCCAATGTCCATCTGCTGCCTTAATACTAAACCTATAAATATATGTACATCAATATATTTCCCATCCTCATATATAAATATGTTTTCATATGTACATGCCTTTATTTAGACCTCTACAAATGCCCATTGCCTCCTAGTTCTTTCCTCTATTTCCTTTGACTTTCCTCTTGTCCCATGATCATGCTCAGCCTTCATTTGGGTTACAGTAATTCCTCTTGGTAACATTACCCTTGACCACACCCTACCAGCCCTCCTACACCCTCCTCACCACTGATTTGGATCACTTGTTGCTCCCTTGTCCCTGGGTTTGTTAACATCACTTCCTTTCCTCCACCTCCCCCTCTCCCATGTCACCCCGGAACTGCTGGTCCTGTTAATTTCTCCTCCAGATTGTTCATCCAGCCTATTTTATTTAGATAGATATGTGTAGATATTAACATGCACAAAAACAAGACAGAGCAAAACCAAGCAACAAAAGAAAACAAAACACCACCAACAAAAAGCTAATGACAAAACAAAACGAAACAAAAAAAACCCACAACACAACAACAACAAAAAACAAAAGCTTCTAGTTAGTTCAAGGAATTTTTGTTGGCTTTTAGGAGTGTTTTCCGGTCGAGTCTGATGGGGTGCCAAGCCCTGCCAAGTCTATTTTTGGCATTCCCTGGGGACTTAGTTGCTCTGTTCCCCTTCCTGTTCGGTTGCACACCCTTAGTGTTTTGCCGCAGTGTGGTGGGGTCAGATCAGGTGCAATTACCACACTGTGTCTCCAGCGTTGTCTCCTGTAGGGCTATGGGTCAGTGAAGGATGCTATGTCTCATAGTGGGCCCGGCCATAGGGTCCTCTCTGTGGATTGGCTGCTCTGAGTGGGAATATCGTTGTCAAGACTTGGTGGGCCAGCATGTGCTTCCTTCTCTCTTCCTCCCTCTTCATTTGCTCAGGTTTGAAGTTTAAGGTTTTTTTAAAAAGTTGACAGGCTTTAAGCATCCATTTCAACAGTGATAGATGCACATTTATTCTACTGTCTCACACCTTCTAGCTTGGTGACATAAGTGATTAAGCACTCAACTCTTAGCTCAATGATTGGCAGTTCAAACACATCCAGACAGATTGGGAAATCTGCTTTCAAATGATCACAGTCTTGAAAACGGTGTGGAGCAGCTCTTCTGTGCACATGTGGGGTCGCCAGGAGTCAGGACCAGCTTGATGGCCACTAAGAAGGGCAGCAACAACTATGGTACCAACTTCCCCTCTACCTGGAGCAAGCACTCCTGCACACGAGGCTCAATAGGATTCCTGGATTCCTCTCATCTTTTTGACCATTACTTTAAAGAAACAGGAGGCCTGAATGTGTATTCTTATATGTTATATTAATATTATTTGATGTAGAAACTATGCCAACTTTTACTTGTGTTTATTTTATATATGTTTCTTTTTCTTCTAAATAAAGGCAACATCTTTTGGTATCATTCATATATACATACATTGTACACAGAGTTGTGTTAAAATATGTGCATTTTTTTGGTCTTTTGCAACAAAATTTTGATTGTTTGAACTCACATTTTAAATATGAGTGTCATTCAAAAGAATTCAGAGAAAGGAATTTAACTATGTAAAATTCTAGACGAGTCATAAGATATGTATATATTATGGTATTTTTATCTGAAGCTATAAGTAGATACTAGTATAACCTGCTTTATTACCAGGCTAGATGATAGCACTTTAGTTAAACTAGTAAGATTTTTGCTGTTTAGAATACTCATGGTTCAGAACAGTCTTGATTCAGTGAAAATTCTTAAGATTTTTGACAGAAAGATTAAGAGAAGCAGTCTTATATTATTTAGTCTGCATTCCTGGGGAGAGAGAATTTCTTGTTATAAAGGAGTTAATGACTGGCTTTCATGGTGTGGGGTCCCCGAAGAAAGCATCTTTTATATTAGAAATCGCCTGACAGGAGAACAAAGCACACCCTTAGAAACCATGACTGCAAAAATGGTCTTTTTGTTTTATGAAAGTGAAGTTTGAAAGAAAGAAAAACCACATGCCATTTTAATTGTTTGTTTCCTTTGTTTGCGTTCTG
Source organism: Tenrec ecaudatus (assembly GCF_050624435.1). Taxonomy (NCBI): domain Eukaryota; kingdom Metazoa; phylum Chordata; class Mammalia; order Afrosoricida; family Tenrecidae; genus Tenrec; species Tenrec ecaudatus. Next base: position 33,980,125 of record NC_134535.1, read on the forward strand.
TGTTACTCAATTTCAAACAAAGGGGAGGCTGAATCCTATTTTCAGGTGCATCATTTTACTTTCTACAGATTCTTTAATTTCTTTAAAACCCAGCTCTTGTTAAGTGTTCCCCTGGGGGGTATATTTTAGTGGTTATTATGAGATCCAAAGAAGGAAGATGACATTTCTTTTGAAGCTGGCTTCTGATTGGATTGACTGTTACATTTTTAAAAATTGCCAAAATTTGCTTTCCATCACATTTGGGGTTTGTATCTAGCTCTCTGCCAAGGTAAGATTTGTTGAAATCTGGAGCCATCATTTTATTTCACATTTACTGGGACTCAGCCTCCCAAACCACAGATGCACAGTGCTATACCACTGCCGCACGGATGTTACAACAACAGTAATGAGATGTAGTTCTTGGTCACACTGCATTTCCCCTCTGTCTTCTGGCCGGTGCTTGGACAGAAGTGAAGTGAACTGGAGACAAAGCCACTGTGTCATTATTTTGAAATAGCAAACTTTTGCCGTTGCTTTATTGAGGGAATCACACATGCATGGATCTGCGGTGAGGGATTAAATGTTGGGGAGAAGTGGATAAAGTTACATTCAAAAATATGGGGGAAAGAATGAAAATATTTGGCATAGAATTCAACCAAATTCCCATGAATGTGGACAAAAGAATATTTTACCTTGAAGTTTTATTAGTTGTTTTAATATTCATAATGTGAGTATAACTACCTAGAAATCATAGGAAATGAGGCAATATTTAAATGGCATTTCCTGAACATGCCACTTTGAATCTCGTATTAGCCTTTGATGATTGGAAGGCGGTTCTGTGATGCTTCAGGATCGTTGGGGCCATAGCGCAGAGGAGTAGTGTAGTTATAGGAGTGTGGACTGTTGATCAATTGAGGGAAGGAAAACAGCATTCATTGGAAAAGAATAGAGCACACAAGGTGTAATAAAAGAGAAGTGTGTTCACCCAGATATAGATGAACTCATTTGCTCATTTACTCACTCAACAACTACTTGGCATCTTCAGTGTGATAACACTTTGCTAGGAGCCAAGTATGGTAAATTGGAGAGGATGTCAATGGACCGGATACAGCTATCTTGTTGTTAAGAGCTGTCCAGTTGGTTCCGACTCATAGTGACCCTAGGTACAACAGCGCGAAACACTGTCCAGTCCTGAGCCCTCTCACAATTGCCCTTATGTTTGAGCCCACAGTAGCAGCCTCTATCAATCCGTGGTGTACAGACCCAAACACTGCACTATGCTGCTCCATCTTCACAATTGTTCTGATGATTCAGCCCATTCTTGCAGCCACTGTGTCAATCCATCTTCTTGAAGGCCTTCCTCTTTTTCACTGACCCTCACTTTCCCAAACATTATTTACCAAACTTTACCAAACATGATGCCCTTCTCCAGGGACTGGTATCTCCTGACAACATGTCCAAAGCAACATGCCCTGTTTGCCTCTGAGGAGCATTCTGGCTGCACTTCTTCCAAGACAGATTTGCTTGTTCTTTTGGCAGTACTCTTAACATTCTTCACCAGCACCATAATTGAAATGCATCCATTCTTCTTAAGTTTTCCCTATTCAATGTCCATCTTTCACATGCAGATGAGGCGAGTGAAAATACCATGGCTTGGGTCAGGCACACCTTAGTCCTCAAGTAACATCTTTGCTTTTCAACACTTAAAAAAAATCATTTTATTAGGGACTCATATAACTCTTATCACGATCCATACATACATCAATTGTGTAAAGAACATTTGTACATTCATTGCCCTCATCATTCTCAAAACATTTGCTCACCACATAAGCCCCTGGCATCAGGTCCTCATTTTTACCCCTCTCTTCCCGCTCCTCCCTCCCTCATGAACCCTTGATAATTTATAAATTATTATTTTGTCATATCTTACACTGTCCAAGGTCTCTCTTCACCCATTTTTTCTGTTGTCCATCTTCCAGGGAGGAGGTTATATGTAGATCATTGTAATCGGGTCCCCCTCTCTACCCCACCCTCCCTTGACCCTCCCGGTATCCCTACTCTCACCACTGGTCCTGAAGGGATCATCTGTCCTAGATTCCCTGTGTTTCCAGTTCCTCTCTGTACCAGTGTACATCCTCTGGTCTAGCCAGACTTGTAAGGTAGAATTGGGATCATGATAGTGGGTGGGAAGGAAGCATTTAGGAACAAGAGGAAAGTTGTATGTTTCATTGTTGCTACACTGCACCCTGGCTGGCTTGTCTCCTCCCAGAAACTCTTCCATAAGGGGATATCCAATTGCCTACAGATGGGCTTTGGGTCCCCAATCTGCATTCCCCCTCATTCACAATGATATGATTTTTTGTCCTTTGATGCCTGATACCTGATCCTTTCGACACCTTGTGATCGCACAAGCTGGTGGGCTTCTTGCATGTGGGCTTTGTTGCTACTGAGCTAGATGGCCGCTTGTTTACCTTCAAGCCGTTAAGACCCCAGACATTGTATCTTTTGATAGCTGGGCACCATCAACTTTCATTACCACATTTTCTTATGTGCCTGCTTTGTCTTCAGTGATTGTGTTGGGAAGGTGAGCATCATGGAATGCTAGTTTAATAGAACAAAGTATTTTTGCATTGAGGGGGTACTTGAGTGGAGGCCCAATGCCCATCTGCGATCTTAATACTAAACCTTTACATATATGCACATAGATCTATTTCCCCATTCTCATATATTAATATATTTGCATATGTACATGTCTTTATTTAGGCCTCTATAAATGCCCTTTGCCTCCTAGCTCTTTCTTCTATTTCTTTTTACTTTCCTCTTGTCCCACTATCATGCTCAGCCTTCATTTGGGTTTCTGTAATTCCTCTCGATTAAAATGCCCTTGGTCACGCCCTACCAGGCCTCCCACACCCTCTTCACCACCAAATTGGATTGCTTGTTGTTCCCTTGTCCCTGGGTTTGTTAACTCCACTTCCTTTCTCCTCCCTTCCCCGTCTCGCATGTAACCCCAGAACCATCCATCCTGTTGTTTTTAACTCCAGATTGTTCACTCAGCCTATTTTATTTAGACAGACCTGCGGAGATAATAACATGCACAAAAACAAGACAAAGCAAAACCAAGCAACAAAATAAAACAAAACAACAATGACAAGCCAATGACAAAAACAAAACAAAACACAACAACAAGAAAGAAAAGCTTGTAGTTATGTCAAGGATGGTTTGTTGGGCTTTAGGGGTGTTTTCCTGTTGAGTCTGATGGGGCGCCAAGCCCTGGCCCCAAAGTCTATTTTTGATATTGCTTGGGGACTTTGTTGTTCTGTTCCACATGCTGTTCTCTTCCACACCCTTAGTGTTTTGCCTCGGGGTGGTGGGATCAGATCGGTCGGAGCTTTTCAGTACTTTAAAGAGATCTTGTGCAGCAGATTTACCCAATGCAATTCATTGTTTGATCTTCACTTTTGCTTTCAGGAGCATTGAGTGTGGATCCAAACAAGAGAAGCTCTAGAATCTAAGCAAGACAAAATCCAGAAATATTTCATTCTTCCTCTATTTATCATGATGTTACCTACGGATCAGTTTGTGAGGATTTGGGTTTTCTTTATATTGAGTTGTAATCCAGTCTGAAGGCTGCAATCTTTGATCGTCATCAGCAAGTGCATCACGTCCTTACTTTCAGCAAGCAAGATTGTGTCATCTGCATGCAACACGTTGTTAATATGCCTTCCTGCAATCTTTATTTTTGAGTCATCTTAACATGAGCTTCATTATTTTTGCACTTTATTATTGCTTAATCTGTGTCCCATCAGAGTAACTTAATATACATCCTTACTTTGAGCTAATAGTATATAAAAATATTACTTTCCATGGTGTAAATGCCTTTTCACTTTCAATATATATATTTTAAATCATTTTATTGCGTTCCTCCAATCTTGATGCCTTGTTCTTATTTATACAAGGCAGCTTCTCTGATGGTTTGCTCAGCATACAGATTGAGTAAGTATTGTGAGATGGTACAACCTTGACATACACCTTTTCTAATTATAAACCATGCATTATTCCCTTGTTCTGTTCTCATACTGCCTCTTGATTGAGGTACACATTTGGCGTGAGCACAATGAAATGGTCTGGAATTCCCATTCTTTTAAAGACTATCTATTGTTTTTTTATGATCCACACAGTCGAATACCTTTGTAAAATTAACATCTTTCTTGTATTCTCTGCTTTCCCTGTGAATGTCCTGCTCTAATCACTGTTGGATGATCTGTAGCAAAATTTTACTTAAATGTGAAGTTAATCATATTGCTATATAATGTGAACATTATGTTAGGAGTCCTGGTGGTGTAGTGGACTATGCACAGTGACAACAATTCAGATCCACCGAATGCACCAGCTGCTCGATGGGAGAGAGATGAGGCTTTCTACTCCTTTAAACAGTTATAGTCTTGACAACCTAGCACGGATGTTGTATTCTGTCCTATAGAGTTGTTATGAGATGCAATTGACTGCTGGCAGTGAGTTTGGTTTTGGTTTTTGGTATTCTCTAGTTTTAGGCAAAATCCATCTGACATTAACAATGGTATCCCTTCTTCCAAATACTTTTAAAAATCTGGCCTGAATCTCCAACAGCTCCTTGTCAATGTACTGCTGCACACTTGTTTGACAATCTTCAGAAAAGTTTTACTTGCATGTGATCTCAATATTTTTCCATAGTTTGAGCATCCTATTGGGTTATCTTTCTTTGGGATGGATACAAATTTGGATCTCTTCTAGTCAGTTGGCCAACCTGCGGTCTTCCACATTTCTTGGCACAGATAAGTGAGTGTTTCTAGTGCTTCGTTAGCTTCTTGAAACATTTCAGTTGTTGGGACCGTGTTTCGGGCTTATGCTTTCAGTGCAGCCTGAACTTTTTCCTTCAGTACTGTTGGGTTTTGTTCATATGCTACTTCCTGAAATGGTTGAATGTCAATTCGTTCTTTTAGGTACAGTGATTGTGTTAGTTTTTGGGTAGACTAGAGAAACAAATTCCCATGAACACATATGTGTATAAGAAAGATTTATATACAAAGCAGTTGAATATTGAGAAAACATCCCAGCCCGGTCCAGATCAAGTCCATCAGTACAATATTAGCCAATACGTCTGATACCTATAAATTCCTCTTTAGATTCAAGACACACATGCAATGATGCCGAATGTAGGAAGATCATAGGCCTTTGAGTGGGAAGTCTTTGGATCCAGTGGCATTGTAAGCATCTCAGCGTTGGCAGGGGTCTCCATGTGGTCTCTCCAGTTCCTAGGGCACAGGGTCTATCAGTTTGTGCCATGTATCTTGTCAGTAGAGCATCATCTCAGGGAGTGAGCTGAGAGAGTCTCTCCTGCCTCCAAGGAGGAAAAACAGGAGTTCCTGGAATTCGCAAGAGAAGGCCATGCCCACACAGAGGCCTCTTTGGCTAAGAGTTGATTGACAGACTAAATTCCACCCCTTCCCTCTTAATCCTTTTAAGTCCCAAATCGACACCAGATTATGTAACTACCACAGTGACCCTGTATTCTTTCTATCTTCTTTTGATGCTTTCTGCATAATTCAATATTTCATCCGTAAAATCTTTCATTTTTTCAATTCCAGAACATTTTCTCCCCCTGCCCCTGGTTAAATTGCCTTTAAAATGAGTTGTGTAATCACATTCATAAAATACTTTAGTATTGAAACTCAAAGCTTGAGATTTTATTCTTGAGTCCTTTCAGTTTCAGATGTGCCGAGCAGGTTCTTCCTCTCTGGTTTTCTAACTCTAGGTCTTTGCCCATTTCGCGATAACATTTGGCTTTGTCTTCTCGAGCTGCCCTTTGAAAGTTTCTCTACAGCTCTTTTACTTCATTATTTCTTTCATTTGCCATAGCAATGAAACCACCCTTAAGGCTTCAGAGTGTCTTCTGGTGTCCACTTTCATTTTTTCTACCTTCCTTGTCTTTCTAATGATCTTTTGCTCTTTTCATGAATGATGTTCTTGAAGTCATCCCACAGCGCATCAAGTCTTCTGCCATTCATGTTCAATGCAACTCTTGAGATGTTCTTGAAATTCAGGTCAGATATATTTGTGTTAGGTTAGGTTGTTTGGAAAGCAGTATCAGTGGCACTCATTTATGTATCAGAAAGGATTTTATATCAAGATGTAATTTTATATCAAGCAGGCATCCCAGCCTAGTCCAGTTCTAGTCTATGGATTCCATGCTAGATGAGACTCTCTTTAGATTCATGTCGGTCGATGATGCAGAAAGGTAAAGTAGGAAGCAGGAAGATCATAGGCCAGTGGTGCAGTCACATGGATTCAAGGTCAGTAGGAACATGGTAGAGCACTGGCAGTTAGGAGGTTGGATACCAGGGTCAGTGGCCCACATGGGGCTGTCCCTGGAGGCATATTGAATCTCATCAAGGATAAAGGCAAAGGGCAAGAGAGGAAGGAGAAGTTCTTACTATGTCCCGTAGAAAAGGCCACACCTCCAAGAGGTATCATCAGGCTGTGATCTGATTTTGGCTCTTGTGACGGTGCTTGCATTTTCTTCAACTTCAACCTGAGCTTTTCCGTCATCTCTTCCCACTGATGTAGTCAACTTGATTTCTGTGTACTTTGTCTGGAGGAGTTTAGGTGTTGAGTCACCTTTTGTGTTGTTGCAAAAAGGTATTGTGATGAACAAATTGTTGGTCTTGCAAAATCCTATCATGGGATCTCCGGCTTCCTTTCTAACACCAAGGCCATATCTTCCAACTATTATTTCTTCCTCTGTGTTTCCAACTTTTGAATTTCAATCTTCAATAATTACCAATTCATCTTGATCATATGTTTGATCAATTTCAGACTGTTGATGTGAGCAGAATTCTTCCATACCTTCATCCTGAACTTTCTTTCTTTTTTATTTTCATCCCGAACTTTCATGGCTGCCGCATAAACTTGAATAATTGTTGTATTGATTGGTTTCCTTGTATGGGGTTAGGTATTGTCCTATTATACAAAGTACTGTTTTTCAAGATAGATTTTGAAATGTCCTTTTTGAAGATAAATTAACGTAAAGGTATTCTTGTTGATTGTGTCACTTTCAGCATAGTGAACCATCCTGACTTCTAAGGAGCTTTATCAATACCATAATTCAAATACATCAGTTCTACTGAGGTCTTCGTTGGCTAGATTTCACATGCATATGAAGCATTAAAAAGACCACGGCTTTTTTCAGGTACACCTTAGTCCTCAAAGTGACATCCTTGTTCTTCAATACTTCAATATTTTCAAGAGGTCTTGTGTAGCAGATTTATCCAGTGTAATATATAGTTTTATTTCTCGACTGCTGCTTCTATGAATATTGATTGTGGATCAAAGAAAAATGAAATCTCTGACCACTTCAGGTTTTTCGCTGTTTATCATTAATCTTTTTGGTCTAGTTGTAAGGCTTCTTGTGATCTTTTCATTGAGTTGCAACTCATACCCAGGACTGAAGTCTTTGATCTTCATCTGCAAGTGGTTCAAATATTCCTAGCTTGTTAAAGCATTTTCATTGCTTTTCTACCAATTCCTGGATTCTTGTTTTTTTGTTAATGCCTCCAGTGCAGCTTAGACTTATTCTTTTAATACCATTGACTCTTGATTATATACTACCTCTTGAAATGACTGTTGGCTGACCATTTCTTTTTGGTACAGCAACTGTGTCTTTCTTCCATTTTCTTTTGATATCTTCTATATAATTCAACATTTTGCCCATGGAATCTCAATATGACAACTCAATGCTTGAATGTTTTCTTCAGTTCTTTTAATTTGAAGTATGCGGAATGTGTTCTTCCCTTTTGGCTTTCTAACTCCAGATCTTTGTACATTTTATTGTAATACTCTAGTTTGTCTTCTGGAGCTACGTTTCGTAATGTTCTGTTCAGCTCTTTTACATAATCATTTCTTTCATTTTCTTTAATTTCTCTCAAGAGCAAGGTCCGGGGTCTCTTCTGACATCCACTTTGGCCTCTTTTTTTCTTTCCTGTATTTTTTTTCCTCTTTTCTTTTTTTTACATTTTATTAGGGACTCATACAACTCTTATCACATTCCATACATATACATACATCAGTTGTATAAAGCACATCCATACATTCCCTGCCCCAATCATTCTCAAAGCATTTGCTCTCCACTTAAGCCCTTTGCATCAGGTCCTCTTTTTTTCCCCCTCCCTCCCCGCTCCCCCCTCCCTCATGTGCCCTTGGTAATTTATACATCGTTATTTTGTCATACCTTGCCCTATCCGGAGTCTCCCTTCCCCCCTTCTCTGCTGTCCCTCTCCTAGGGAAGAGGTCACATGTGGGTCCTTGTAATCAGTTCCCCCTTTCCAACCCACTCGCCCGTCACTCTCCCAGCATCGCCCCTCACACCCTTGGTCCTGAAGGTATCATCCACCCTAGATTCCCTGTGCCTCCAGCCTTCATATGTACCAGTGTACAACCTCTGCCCTATCCAGCCCTGTAAGGTATAATTCGGATGATGGTAGTTGGGGGGAGGAAGCATCCAGGATCTGGGGGAAAGCTGTGTTCTTCATCAGTACTACCTTGCACCCTAATTGACCCATCTCCTCTCCTGAACCCCTCTGTGAGGGGATCTCCATTGGCCGACACTTGGGCCTTGGGTCTCCACTCTGCACTTCCCCCTTCATTCAATATGGTGTATATATATATATATATACATACATATACACACATATACATATACATACACACACACATATATATATACATATACACACATATATCTTTTTTTTTTTTGCATGATGCCTTATACCTGGTCCCTTTGGCACCTCGTGATTGCACTGGCCGGTGTGCTTCTTCCATGTGGGCTTTTTTGCTTCTGAGCTAGATGGCCACTTGTTCACTCTTTCCTGTATTTTTAATGACTGTGTTTGTCCAGGTAGACTAGAGAAACAAATCCATAGATCCTCATATGTGTATAAGAAAGATTTTTATATACAAGAGCAGTTGAATAGTGAGAAAACATCCCAGCCCAGTCCATAAGTCCTAAAGTCTGATATTACCTCATATATTCAATAGCAACCTATAAATTCTTCTTCAGACTCACAAAACACATGCAATGATGCTGAATACAAGCCAGTGAGTGGGAAATCTTGTGGATCCAGTGGCATTGTAAGCATCTCAACACCGGCAGGGCTTTCCATGTGGCTTCTCCAGCTTCCAGGACATGGGCTTTATCAGTGTAGCACCATGTGTCTTGTCAGTAGAATGAGTCAAGAGAGAGTCTCAAAAGGAGTGAGCAGAGAGAGAGAGTGTCTCTATCCTCCAAGAAGGAAAAACAGGATTTCCCAGAATCCTTAGAAGACCATGCCTACACAGACGCCTCATTGGCTACATTCTGATTGACATGCTAGACTCCACCCCTACACTCTTCATCCTCAAATCGACACCAGATTATGTAACGACCACCATGACCTTTAGCTTTATTCATGTATGATGTTCTTGATGTCATTTCACAGCTTGTCATGTCTGCTGTCATAATGTTCAATGTGTCAAATCTGTTATCTAAAAATTAATTTATTAAAATTTATAACCATTTCAGTGACATATAATTCACATACCATACGATTAAATGATATGATGTATTAAAAAGAGTTGTGCACATGTAAAAATATGCTCGATACAATTGATGTATGGAATGTTAGAAGAGCTGTAAGAGCCCCAATTAAAAAATTGTGCAATTATCACCACAATAAATTTGAGAGCATTTTCTTCATTTTTGCTCATTATTATATAATATAATAATATTATTATCATCATTATTATTAGCTGCTCATCCCACCCTGAATGCCCCACCTCAAAGCTGTTCATAAGAGGTTCTTGAATTTCAGATAGAATATATTCAAGATTATATTTAGACTCTTACAGAGTTGTTTCAATTTTCTTCACCTAAATGTTTTATGAGCCTGATCCACAGCACTGTTGAAAAAGCTATTTGAAATGAAGATGTCATTGGTCTTGCAAAATCCTAGCATGCGATCTCCACCTTCGTTTCTGTCACTGAGATTATATTTTTCAACTATTGATCCTTCCTTTTTGGTTCCAACTTTAACATTCCAATTGCCAATAATTATCAATGCATCTTGATTGCATGTTGATCAATTTCAGACTCAAGACATTAGTAGAATTCTTGAATTTCTGCATCATTAGCTTTAAGGGTTGGTGCATAAATTTGAATAATAGTTGCACTAACTGGATTTCCTTTTATGTGGATAAATATCATCCTATCACAAACAACACTGTAAATCAAGATAGATCTTGAAATGACCTTTGTGACAATGAATGCAATACCATTCCTCTTGAGTTTATCATTCCCAGAATAGTGAACCATATGATTTACCAACTCTAAGTGGTAACTACGCATCCATTTCAGCTCACTAATGCCAGGGTACCCATCTTTATGCATCCCATTTCATTTTTGATAACTTCCAATTTTCCTGGATCCATGCTTCTTACATTCCATTCTCTAAACATTAATAAAAGTTTGTAGCTGTTGTCTTTCACACTCGGAGTCCTGCCCTATTGGCACGTGAAAGCCCGGAAAGCCTGCTCCGTCTACGCCATTAAGGTCAGCTCTACCTGGAGGAGGTAGCTCTTCTCCAGTTCTTCCAGCTGGAGGGCTCTAGTGCCCGCACTGTTACTGATAATGGAGCCCTGGCGGTATAGTAGTAATGTGCTGGGTTGCCAACGACAGAGTCAGCAGTTTGAAACTAACAGGGGAGGAAGACAGGCGTTTTCTACCTGTCAAGAGTTGCAGTCTCAGAAACTCACATGAAAGTTCTACTCTGTCTTACAGAGTTGCTATAGGTCAGAATTATCTTGAGGGCAGGGAGTTTGGTTTTTGGTTTAAAGCTGACAATGGTCCTGCTATTCATGGGCTCTCAGAGGCCCGTCCCTCTGCCATGGGCAGCTGATTCCTTCTTCATAGTCTGTTCTGACTCTGAAGCTCCACTGAAACTTTTCACTTTGGATGCCTGCACTGGAGCTAGTCACGTTGGATGACCCTACCGGTATTTGAACTACCGGTGGCATAGCTCTGGTGTCAGAGCACCACTGGGAGATTAACTAACAGATGCACGGTGGCTTCAAACTATGGTGTGATGAGTGATTATTTTAGGATTTTCTTGCCGGTCAACTTATCTCTTATCAGCCAGTCCCAAAATGCTCCTTATAGTCCAAATAGTCAGACTTCAGCCTATTAAACTAGCTTGCAAATTGTAGAATTCCTGAACAGGAGATTCTTCTGAGTTATTTTTTTTTTCAATCTGTGCTATGAATCTACAACAATACAAATTTTTTTTTTTAGTTTTTAGCAGTTTTCCCCATTTGAAAGTTACTGCAAGGGTTAAGTGGAGTTCTTTCTCATATGATCAGCATACATAATGTCTTTTTTGTGACTTTTCAGAACTTTTGAAAATCTAGTTGCCTCATGGTCCAATGCAAAAGGCAGATAACAAACAGTTGTGAATCATGCTTCAGACACTCACGAGGCTGGGGGGGAGGGGGGTGCTTTGGAAAGTTATTTTATCTTTCTAAGCATTAGATTTCTTGTCTGTATAATGGAATTTATGACCTTGTAGGTTGTTTTGAGGATCACATGCGATAACATTCAGGAACTCAATAAATGTTGATATAAAGGAAGTGTGGTTAGTTTAGAAAAAAGGGTTGGAGAAGATCTTACAAAATCAGTTCCCTCTTTGGACCCATCACCACAAATACCAGAAGCAATTTCAGACAATCCATTTGTGTTAGTCTGGGTTGACTAGAGAAACAAGTCCCAGAGACACGCATATGTGTGTAAGAGAGTTTTATCAAATAGTAATTGTATATTAAGAAAACATCCCAGCCCAGTCCAGATCAAGTTTATAAGTTTGATATTGGCCCATATGTCCGATACCAGTCTAAAAATTCCTCTTCAGGCTCACACAATGTAAACAATGACGCCAAATGCAGGACGATCACAGGCCAGTGGGTGGAAAGTCTCACGAATCCAGCAGCTATGGAAGCATCTAAGCACTGGTCTGGGTATCCACGTGTTTCCTCCAGCTCCAGAGCTCTGACTCCATCAGCATAGCTCCATGTGGCTTGCCAACAGGAGTGTCTCGCAGGGAGAGAGTGTATCCTGCCTCCAGGGAGGAAGACAGGAGCTCCCAGAATCATGCCCACATGGAGCCCTCATTGGCTCTGACCTGATTGACAGGCTAGACTCCACCCCTTTGCTCAAGTTGATAGGAGATTATGTAACTGCCACACCATTTACAAAGAGATAGGGATGATTAGACTTTTAACTTTGAAAAATATTTCCATATTTTTTGCCTTCAGGTAATCACTTAGTAAATTAGATCTTGTTTTGAAATTTTACAACTTACATTAGAGATATTATTATACTCATCCTTGGCTATGTAAATTGTACAAAGTTCCCTGGCCAAAGCAATGGATTTCATTCTGAGAAGACCAAAGACAATTCAAATCACGTGGGAATAAAATATTACATGGAATTTTTAACTGATAGCTCATTTATATATACCATAGACAAATTTCAATTATTTTCCAGTTGCCCTTAAATTAACTCAGACTCATGGCAGTCTAGAACTGTGCTACATAAGGGTGGGTGTTTTGTTGTTTGTTTGTCTTGGTGGCAGATTGAAAGACCTTTCTTCAGAGGTGGGTTCGCTGGGTGGGTTCAAGCCACCGACCTTTCAGTTAGTGGCCCAGTGCTTAACCTTTTGTGCCACCTTGGGAAGTGGCAGTCATTTTATTTCCACTTCTTGTTAGGATAGTGTCTTGGACTCGTCCAGTCAGTGTTGATTGCTTCTCCAAGAGTCTGCCATAGTCTGTGAATTGCAAAATAGCTAAGATGTGTCGCTCTGTCATGTACATTGTTCTCCTTCAGTAGATTATAACTCTGAATGGGCAAGAATATTCTTGACCAACCTGTTCCTCTACCTCTTACCACCACCACATTCACAGCTCTGCCACTGCCATATCCTCTTGAGATCCTGGGTCATCAGTTTATGTCAGCCCAGACCTCTCAGGTTATCTCTCATCCTTTGCACTCTGGTCCCCACATAGCTTTGGCCAGCCCTTATTCTGACTCCTCTCGCCAATCCCTTCCCAACTTCTCAAACCCGTCCACAGTATCCATCCTTAGTAGCATCTCCTTACCACCTTGCTTCTTGGAATGTTTGGTTTGCTTTCTTGGTAGAGAGGCTTTTCCAATGACCGTGGCTCTTTGGTAGGTGGCTACTATTTTTTTTCTCCCACGTTCCTCATTACCGTTTCCAGACCATGCCTCCCACTTCTTAATTTTTCTACCAACTGTGACACTCATGTTACTCTCGCCTCCAACACACCCCCTCATTTCTTAAACGTTTTAGCTCCAGATCCAATTACATCTCTCAGAGTTCTTGTTGGTTGTTTTATCCTGATAGATTCTACTTTCAATACCCAGGCTTATTATTCTTTGGATTTACCTCCTCCAATGACTTTCCCCTAACCTGTCTTACACCATTCACTCCCATGGTCAATACTTGGACATGGTTCCTACTGATAACTGCAACCCAGCCACATACATTTCAATTACTACCTATGATTGTAACAATTGTGGTGGCGTAAACTTTCTGAATATGGTGCTTCTCCCCAAGTCTCTGTAACTGCCACCATGTGATTGGGTGGGACTAGGCCAGCAGGGTCTGTGTAACACTACTAGAAGGGGTTGGTGGGTTTTCATTACCAACCCCCTGGCTAGAAGGGGGAGTCCTCTTTGAAGCAGCAGCAGAGAAGAGAGAAACTCTGTTGATCTTGGAAGCGCACAGTCAAGATCTCTACCTGACATGGTGGAGACTACCAAGACCGGATGCGTCACAGACTGTGGCACGGAGCCAGAGAAGCAGCACCGAGACTCTGGGCTACCTTATCCTCATCTGGCCGGAGACTGTGGACCTGTGGGATACTTTGACAGGGAGGCTGACTTCCTGGCTCCTGGTGGCAAAGACTCAGGGACCCCATGGGCGATAGGCTGAGAACCAGAGAGAGACTTGGCTGCTGACTGAGGAGACAGATGACTGTATCCTTACTGTTTGCTGCTCCTGGTTTGTGTGAACTGATTAACTTCCCTAACACCCACCTTAATTGTGATTATTGTCTGTGGCGGCTGCAATAAATTACCGAGCCCAGGTAGAAGTGGAGTAATGTGGGAGGAACAACTGGTGTCAGAAGAGGGTCAAGAGGTCTTCTCCGGCCTCTTCCTCATGGCAATAGGGAACTCAGAGGTCAGACATGGCCCTCTACTGTGGGTTATTGAAGTCATTATAACTTTTGTGGAATGTGTTGACTTGGACTACTCTGGTTGGATGGACACAGGCATATGAGTTGCATTCCTTCAGCCCATATGCACACCTGTCTAAAGGTCTGCCTGCTCAGCGAATGGATGGCAGGCAGATGAGCTGAGATCAGGCATTAGAGACACTGGGGAAGAGAAGGTAGCATACTGAACCATGAAAGGGCTGAGGAGACTAAGGATTCTGAATTAGACCATGAAGAAAATAGTCACGTCTGGAGAAGAGTCCTTGGGTCCCGGGGCAGAATCTTCCTTTCCAGTGCTGCTGTAGCCGGCATCGTTGTCTGTAATTCAATCCATAGGAAGCAATGGTTATGAGTTGTCTCAGTTTCCTAGTGCTGTATAGAGATGAATTTCTTCATAATTCAGGAGGCTAAAAGTACACAGTCAGGGCACTACCTCTAGAATTCTCTCTCCTGTCATCGCTGGATGGAGATCTCTTTCCGTTTCTGTCGATCCAGCATCAACATGGCGTGTGTGTCCCTTTTTGGTGTGTGCCTGCTTCATCTGCTCTTTTAAAAGTTGAAGCACAACCTGTCCTGAAGTGGCCTGGTGAGTATAACAAAGAAAATGCATTCCCAAATGGGATTCTATTTCACAGGTAGAGGGGAGAGTATACTAACCCACATTTTGGAAGACACAACTTAATGCACAACAGGGAGGGAGAAGAAGTGTTCCATTCTGGGAGAAAGGGATGACTGATGTGAATGTCCCCAACAGCTAAAGAACAGTAAACAGAGTATCCACTAGAGGCCTGCAGGGCCAGTGAGGGTGGACTGGAGATATTAACACTGTCCTGGGGACACGGGGAGAAGAAAATGTTCCAGAGTACACAGTAGGGGCTGGGTAAATATTTGTTGCCTAAATGAATCAATTGTATGATTCCAGGCTTAGGGTTTTGTTATTTTCCCAACCTGTTTTGGACATAGAAATGCTAAGGTGTCACATTTAGGCAGGTGGGGGAGGCAGGGTTGCTGCTCTCGTATTTCTTGTTGTTGGGCAAAGCAGTCGGGTGACTCTAGGTCTGGGCGGGTTAATCAGAAAAAGGCTCCCACTTTCTCTAGGTGCCAGCAGTCTGCGGGATAGATTTTCGCACCTCCATCTTTGTGTGGGGGTTAGGGATGTGTTGGGTAAAATAACGTGGTAAGGTTCTAATGTCAGTTCTTGAAATCCCACCTCCAAGGGTGCTCAAACTGCATTGATGTGGGTGCCTGTAAGCTTTCAAGTAAAGTGGCTCTCTTCATTTTCTTCTGTAACCTCTCTTGCACTAGAATCTTTGAGGCTAACTTCTACTTAGAAAGGAAAACCTGAGTTGAATGAGCACTGTGGAAAACTAAAAGAAATAAATGGGTTTAGGATGATGACTCTTTACTTTCTGTACCCCAAGTCACCTGTGTCAATTGGCCTGTGTGGCTCATAATAATCTATACAGCCTTGAGAGGTACGGGAATTCCAGAATACTTCAATGTGTTCATGTAGAACCTGTACACGAATGAATCAAGAGGCAGTTGTGTGAACAGAACAAGGGCATACTGCATGGTTTAACATCAGGAAAGCTGTACATCAGGGTTATAACATTTCACCATACTCATTCAAGATGTAAGTTTCCCCGGCCTTTGAATCATTTCTGATTCATGGATATCCCATGTGTATTGGATAAGAACTGTGTTCTAAAATTTTCAGTGGCTGAAGTTCTTAAGTAGAGTGAGTGGTAATTACTACATGTGAACTTACCGTAGGCCAGCATATTTTTCTTTCTTTATCTTTGTGTCTTTCCCTAGAGCATTTTACCTGACAGTAACAAAGCACCAAGTAAGGGTTTACAAAGTCTACTTGAAGTGGACGAGCAAGGGCTGCTCACCACCAGGTTTCCCCCTCTTCCCTTCATCATTGCATTCTAAGCATCAGTCATCAGAAGGCTTGCCCTTTCAACCTTCTCTTCCTAAGGAAATTCTTTCTTTACGGGAATCTGCTGGGGGCCAAATGAACGGAAGTCATTTGATTCCAGGGGAAATCTGGGAACAGGTTTTTTATTTTTTTACTAGCAGTTCCCAGAGCTACTGTGGGTTAACAGTTTCCTCTTATTGTCTCTGCTTGTTCATATTTGGCTTACCCAAGGGTTATTGATAAAGATTTTTTCCCAGTTTATTCTTATTGACTCCAATAAAGCACTGTCTAGTTGGGTTGTTTTCAAATTATTCTATTAAATTCAGTGAGATATTTTCCAAATATTTAACAAATGATTGATTGTCTGTCTTTGTACTTAAATGTATATTTCAACAGGCGTTTCAATTTGCTTCACCTTTCTTTAGAAAATTACCCAAGGTCATAGAGGGAGTTAGTGGAAAGGCTGGGATGGGAAATCTTTTTAGGGGGTGGGGCAAACTGATTTGGATTGTGACTCTGTTGCTCATAATCTTGGCCAGTCTCAGCCTCTGTAGCAACAAGAGCTACTTTTTGAGCATACAAAAGATCCTAGGCACTATGTAAGTTCAGTTGTTATCTAAATATCGGGGCTAGTGATTACATCTACATAGTATTTGTAGTTTTGGCTTGAAGAGGACATATTTTTAGGATGGAGGCTGGAACCAGTTTGCTGTCAAGACAACTCTGAGTCATGGTGGCTCTGTGTGCTTCACAGTAAAACTGCTCAATAGAATTTTCAATGGCGTATTTGAGAGAAGTATGTGAACACCAGGCATTATAGTGTAACGTGCAAAAGGGTTATAATGAAGTGTGTCAACACCTAGAATTAGAAAGGAAGAGCATGCTTAGTATATCTTAAGCTGAAAGAATGACTGAAAAAATTCAAGCCTCAAATTGCAGTATTGATGGATTCCATGGGCAAAATATTGAATGATGCAGCAAGCATCAAAGGGAGATGGAAAGAACACAGTCACTGTACCAAAAGGAATTGGTCAATGTTTAAACATATCCAGAGATAGCATATGATCAAGAACTATTGGAAAAAGCCCAAGCTATAGTGAAACTATTAGTAAAAAATGCATCTCCAGGATTTGGCAGAATATCAATGGAAATGTTTCAGCAAACAGATGCAGTGTTGTAAGCACTCACTGTTCTATAACATGACATTTAGAAGACAGTTACCTGGTCACCTGAGCCCCCCCCAAAATTCATATTCATACCAATTCCAAAGAAGGTGAATCAACAGAATGTGTAAATTATCAAACAATATCATTAATATCACATGCCAATAAAATTTTGCTAGAGATTATTCAAAAGTAGTCGCAGCAGTACATCAAAAAGGAGCTGGCAGAAATTCAACCTGGATTCAGGAAAGGTGTAGCACAAGGGATACCAATGCTGACTTCGGATGGATCTTGGCTCCAAGCAGAGAACACCAGAAAGATGTCTAGTTGTGTTTGATTGTTTAGAATGGGAATTCCAGAACACTTCATTGTGTTCACGAGGAACCTGTATAAAGGCAAGAGGCAGTCTTTCAAGCAGAACAAGGGATGCTTTCTGGTTTAAAATCAGGAAACATGTGCATCACAGTTGTATCATTTCACCTTCCTTATTTATTCTGTATGCTGAGCAAATAATCTAGAAGCTGGACTATATGATAGGAAATTGGCCTAAGGAGTGGGGCAAAGCTTATTAACTTCCTTTGATATGCTCAGACACAACAATTGTGAGGAAGACACAGGGCTCAGCAGTGTTTATGTGGACCATAGGGTTACTATGAATTGGAGCTGACTTGATGGTATTGAATGCTAACTATAGGTTACTAGACCTTTTCTGAGGTGCCTCTGGGTGGACTAAAATAGTCTGAGTGTTCTATAAAGGTAGTTGTGATTTCATTAGTAACAATCTTCTCTGACAAGAAATATGACCAGTCACAAAAATGCAGCACTGCTCCTGTCATTTTCCTTTTAAATAGTATTTGTTCTGAGGAGCAGTTATAAATATCTTGAGTTCCCTTCTCATTTCCTTTTCTTTATTGCCACAAACTTTTCATCTCAGGATAATTGTAGATTTGCAGAAATGTTGCAAAGAAATTCCTGAGAGAATCCCTAAATTCCTGACCCATTTCTCCCAGCGCTCTGGTGCACATGCCAGCAGTAAGAAGCCAATGGTACTTTGCTATCAAGAGCTAGACGTTGTTCAGCTCTCAGTAATGTCTGTTTCCTTTTCTCCATCCAGACTATCACATGCCTTCGGGAAGCGCTCCTTTCCTTCTGTGTTAGCGCCATCTCTATGCTTGGATCATAAGAAATGCCACAGGGAGGCCCATGCACACTCTGTTCTGGCATCTGAGGCTTGAAGCCTTTCACCAGGGAGCCCTGGGTGCATCGTGGTTACCCACTGGACTGCTAACTGCAAGGTCAGCCGTTTGAAACCACCAGCCATTCCAAGGGAGAAAGATGAGACTTTCTATTCCTGTAGAGACACAGTCTCAGAAACCCACAGGGCACGTCTACCCTGCACTAGAGGTTTGATAGGGGTTGGCATTGTCTTGATGGCAGTGAGTTTTTCGGGGTTTTTTTGAGACTGCGGCTGGACTGTCCAAACCATTTGTCTTTGAGTTGATTCAGACCCAATATATTACAGAGTGGAACTGGGCTTTATTGAAGGCAGCGTGGTGGATGAAACCTGTAAGAAAGCACTTCTTTTGTTGGGTGAGCTTGGAACAGCTAACCTACAGATCAGCAGTTCACACTCACCAGCTTTTCCATGGGAGAAAGATGAACCTGCGTCCTCCCATCAAGGTTTACAGCCTCAGGAGTCCTTTGATGGACATGGGTTTTTGGAATCTTTAGGGGAGTAGCTTGCCTGGACTTTTCTTCCATGTGTTTCCAAGTTGATTGGACCCACCAACCTTTAAGTTAGCCGCTGACAGAAAACGATTTGCCAAAAGACAAACCAAACCAAACCCACCCACAAACCAAAAGTAACCCCCTCTTACTGTCAAGTTGGGTCCCACCCAGAATGGAGTGGGACCCTCGAGGATGGAGTGGGATTGCCCTATACATTTTTTTAAGGCTGTATATCTTTATGGAAGCAGACTGCCACATCTTTCTCCTTGTGGTGGATTAGAACCGCTGGCCTTTCTGTTCGCAGCTGAACACTGTAACCACTGTACTGCCAGGGCTCCAATGGTCCTGACAAAATCAAAAGCAAAATATACCCAAACTAAATGAATCAATTCCAGCTCACAGCAGTCCCATGTAGATTTGCTAGACTTTAAATCATTATGGGAGCACGCAGCCTTATCTTTCTTCCTCAGAGCAATTGGTGGGCGAAAACTGCCAACCTTTGGGTTAACAGTCCAACCTTTCACCCTCAGTGCTAACAGGGTTCCTTCCAATTGCCTAACTGCCAGGATAGTCCAAAAGCTTCCTTTTAAGGCTTTGCTACTTTCCTTCTTCCAGAGAAAAGTTGGGAAGTACAGGGTACCACAAAAATCTAAACTACTGGGTGCATAAGCAAATGTGGTGAAGGAAGCGGATGGTGCTAGCTATCAAAAGATATAGTGTCTGGGGTCTTAAAGGCTTGAAGGTAAGCAAGCAGCCATCTAGCTCAGAAGTAACAAAGCCCACATGGAAGAAGCACACCAGCCTATGTGATCATGAGGTGTCGAAGGGATCAGGTATCAGGCATCAAAGAACAAAAAAATCATCATTGCGTGCTCACCTTCCCAACATGATTGCTGAAGACAAATGGATGCATAAGCAAATGTGGTGAAGAAAGCTGATGGTGCCTGGCTAGCAAAACATATAGCATCTGGGGTCTTAAAAGCTTGAAGGTAAACAAGCAGCCATCTAGCTGAGAAGCAACAAAGCCCACACAGAAGAAGCATACCAGCCTGTGTGATCACGAGGTGTCAAAGGGATCAGGTATCAGGCATCAAAGAACAAAAAATCATATCATTGTGAATGAGGGGGAGTGCAGAGTGGGGACCCAAAGCCCATCTGTAGGCAACTGGACATCCCTTACATAAGGGTCTCAAGGAAAACACGAGCCAGTCAGGGTGCAGTGTAGCAACGATGAAACATGCAACTTCCCTCTAGTTCTTAAATGCTTCCTCCCCTTCCCCCCATCATGATCCCAATTCTACCTTACAAATATGGCTAGACCAGTGGATGTCCACTGTACAGATAGGAACTGGAAACACAGGGACTCCAGGAGAGATGAACTTCTCAGGTGAGAGTGGCGATAGTGGGAGGGTGAGGTGGAAAGGAGGAACCAATTACAAAGATCTACATATAACCTCCTTCCTGGGGGACAGACAACAGAAAAGTGGGTGAAGGGAGATGTCAGACAGCGTAAAATATGACAAAATAATAATAATTTATCAATTATCAAGGGTTCATGTGGAAGGGGGGAGAGGGGAGGGAAGGAAACAAATGAGCTGATACCAAGGATTCAAGTGGAAAGAAATGTTTTGAGGATGACGAGGGCAACAAATGTACAAATGTGCTTGACACAATGGATGTGTGTATGGATTGTGATAAGAGTTGTATGAGCCCCTAATAAAATGATTTAATAAAAAAGGATCACAAGTAAAATATATAAATATCTGAAATAACAATTTTGAAAGTTTTCTTCCAAATCCTCCCCCATCCTTTATTTTGGTGGCTCTTGTTCCTAGAACTCTCACCAACTTGTTTACAAACAGGACAGGGTAGGACAGGGTTGGGCCCACCCATCTGCCACCAGTGACCGGGAACAGAGCTGAAGCGCAGGTGTAGGACTGCGATTTGGGATATTTGCATTTTTGACATGGACTCATCAGGAAATTGGATGTGATCTGGCATTTCTCATCAGAGTTGCTTAGGAACCTAAGGGGGCTCTCTCTCTCTGAATGATGGGACAGTGGGTTCTGGGCCCAGCTGTCTGGTTTAAATGAATTAAGAGCATAATCCATATGGCATTTATCTAAAAACAGCAATTCTCTCTCTTTTTTTTCCTTCTCTCTGTCTCATTTTTATTCCTTTTTTCTGGGCTCTGGTTTCACTTGGCATAGAGAACCATAAAGATTTTGTCTTGTTCTTTACGTATCTACTACTCTCTCACGCCCCAGCAGGCCATCAACATGAGTCTCCTTGTAGCCTATTAGTAGGATCTTCTTTAATGACTGGTCATCTTAAAATTGTATTTTGAGAATTACCAATTAAAAGCTAATTTGTTAAAAATTTTTTTTAGTTGTGGAAAATATATAGGTAACAAAACATTTGTCATCCCTACAGTCTTCACTTGTATAAATGAGTGACATTAAGTATGCTCGTCGTATTCGACCATCAGCATGAATTAAGTATTCTGGAATTTCTCCCTCACCCTTAATTCAGTGTCCCCTAGAGACCTAATGCATTTGACCTCGAGTTCCTGAACTGCACTTCCCAGGTCATCCCAGGTCATCCTCTCCTTCTCTTTCATCACAGTCCCTCAGTCCCCTCTGCCTCCGCCCCGATTGACCCCTATCCTTCCTGTTGTCATTGCCATCACTATCCTCCTCCTCCTCCTCCTCCTCCTCCTTGTGTTAGTCTGAGTTGACTAGAGAAACAAATCCAGAGACACTCATATGTGTGTGAGAGAGATTTATATAAAAGAACAATTGTACCTTGAGAAAACATCCCAGCCCAGTCCAGACCAAGTCCATAAGTCTGTTATTAGTCCATAAGTTCTTCTTTAGACTCAAGTAGCACATGCAGTGATGCCAAATGCAGGAAGATCACAGGCCAGTGGGTGGAAAGTCTTGTGGATCCAGTGGTGGTGGAAGCATCTTCAGGGCTCTGGCTGCCATCAGCGTGGCTCCATGTGGCTTGTCAACAGGAAAGTGTAGCAGAGAGTGCATCCTGCCTCCAGGAAAGCAGAGAGGAAGTTCCCAGAATCCTCATGAGAAGGTCATGCCCACCAAGAGGCATCAGACTGTGACCTGATTAACAGGCTAGACTCCACACTTTCACTCTTAATACCCTCAAGTTGATACAGATTATGTAATTACCACAATCATCAACATTGTTTGAGATACTCACTCAATACCCTGCCGATTAATCTAAGCAGTTATTGTAACATGCCTTTCTCTTGCTCAAACATCTCCTTCCAAGATAAGCCCAATGCTTCTGCCTTCCTTCCTTTCTTCTGTCATATTCTAACCTGCCTTTAAGCCTCATCTACTTTAGCCGCTTGTCCCTTCACTTCACATGCTGGCCTGCTCTCTTGACTTACTCTGGAGCACCCTGAATTCATCCTGCCTCACTTGTTTTACTGTTTTAAAAACACCACCAGACTTGGTCTCTTAAGTATTTGGCATTTATAATTAAACTGTAATTTCCTTAATAGCAAATTTATATTTTTGTTGTGCCCCCACCCCACCTCACGCTTAGTGCAGTTTTAGGCACCTGGAGGTGTCCGTCCATGAGGTTCCGACTGGATGAATGACTCCCCTGTGGGGCACACAAAGCGCTCCCAAGATGGCAGTGAAATGTGCAGTAGGTGAAGGGGTGATGCGTGCTGTGGGAAGAGGGGTGTTGCCAGCGTAAACAGGATGAGCACTATCTGCGTGTCCTAGTGCTGCTCGAGCAGAAATATCACACGTGAGTGGCGTTAAAGACCAGAAACGCATTTTCTTATAGCTTTAGAGGCTGCAAGTCCAAATCAGAACCAGGGTCTTGGCCAGGCCCGTCTCTTTTGTGGTCTTCTCTCTTTGTTTTCTGGTGTCTGCCAGTGATCCTTCAGGTGTCGACTACTCTCACCTGTCACCCTGGCTTCCTCTGTGTTGTGTCTTGGTGCCTATGCTGCCCTTTACATAACTCGGGGATGATTCAGCTTAGGATCATCTTGACATTACCTCAACTGACCGGTTGATGTGATGCCGTGAAATCGCGTTCTGCAAGGTCAGTACATTAGGTCATATCCACAGAGAGGGGTTGGGATGCCGACACACATGGTGAACGAGCATCCTAGGAGCAATGCTTTATTACTCACCTTTGAAGGGGCACTGCTCAATTCAGTCAGTCAGAGTGTTAGTCAACAAACACAGAAAGCAAACAAGAAACCCTTTATAGCAGTGGTTCTCCACCTTCCCAGTGCCTCCACCCTGTAATACAGTTCCTCATGTGGTGACCCCCCCACCATAACATTATTTTCATTGCTACTTCATAATTGTCATTTTGTTACTGTTGTGAATTGTAATGTAAATATCTGATATGTAGGATATATTTTCATTGTTACAAATTTAACATAAAGCATAGTGATTAATCACAAAACAATATGTGATTATATATTGTGAAATATTTATTTCTAATTCCAAATAAATGAAATTATTTCTTGAAGCATGGGAAATAGCATGGGTGAATCTTCATGCCAATTATGTGGGCTTATCTGCATGTGGGCAGACCCGCCTGGAGATGGACGGATAGAGAGATGTCGGAGTTCCTAAGACCATCAGAAATGTGTGTTTTCCGATGGTCTTATGCGACCCCTGTGAAAAGGTTGTTCGACCCCAAGGGGTCACGACCCACAGGTTGAGAACTGCTGCTCTATAGCGTGTAGCACAGTAACATGCATCCATCTGAAGAGCGGCGTTGGAATGGCTTGTCTCACAACGTTTCTGAAGATACAGAGTACAAGCCCGCAGAGTGCAAACCGCATGTTTTAGTACAGGGTCTGTTTTGAAGAAGGACAACACCACGCTTATAAATGCCAATCATCTCAAACGTCGCACCATATGGGGCACAAAAAGCTCTGGGACCCAGAATTTGTTTAAAACAGATAGGTTAGTACAAATCGAAAAACACTGAAGCCAATGCTTCAGTGAAAATGAAAGAGAATGCGAAGCCAGAGATGAGAGGTCTCCTGGGAGCTTCTGTGCAGGAGCAGACTGGCTGAGGGCAAGCTTTCCTTCAGCACACCCAGCCTTTGGTGGAGAAGACTGGCTGGCCTGAGACCTGACGGGTGATGGGGCCAGTGTCCATTCAAGAGGGGCGCGCAACAGATGAGGGGACTAGCTGCTGGCTTTGAAGGGGTACATTAGTTTGAGAAGTTCATAAACAGTGAATGCTCTCAGGTGCTGGGAAAAGTTTGGTCTCTTTCACTTTCTGGTTCTACCTTTAAGTATATAGCCCACAGAAATCTCCCGAGAGGCAACCCTAAGTTTATATTCAGGTCAGTATTATTCCATGAAATAGTGTGGTGTATCTGTAAATAAGTATTTTGCTCTTTCGAATTTTATGGGATAAGCTAGGAAAATTATGGATTGTATGTTGAATAAAATGTAAAAATCCGTACTGTGTACAAGTTGCATAATGCATAAAATAAGTGTGTATCCATTCATTCCTTCTCCTCACTCCACATTTATTAAGAGCGTCGCTTTCTTAGACACTGAGGAGTGCTGAGATTCTGAATTTGTGTGTGTTCTTTTTGAGTGTGTGGGTGTGTTCTCATTAAAAAAATACTAGACGAAAATAACTTCCAAAATATTAACAGTGGTTCTCTCTAAACAGCCGAGTGTCATTTAATAATTTTTGCTCTGTATTTTCTCTAATTTCCTCACTTTATGCAGGGTGCATATAATTAGAATGGAGAAGAGAACGAACATTTTGGGGCACACCTGAACTTGGGCTTCCCTAGTAAATACAACTCGTTAAGACGTTCTTTCCCTTGGCAGATGGTAGAGTGGGAAGTGAGTTTAGGGCAGGTCACAGCCTTTCGGTTCTGTGCAGCACAAGGTGAATCAGCAGAGTGCTCCCCCTGCGTCGGCAGTCCCTGCGCTGCTCTGGAGGAAGCAGACACAAACCAGCAGAGCAGGTTTGTGGCAGCGAGGCGCAGCTGCATGGGGCAGAGTAGATCTGGATCTGGGATTAGCACACCGAGTGCCACCCTTGACCATGCTCACGTGCCACTCAGAGGTGCTCAGTCACTGGAGGACGTGAAATCCGACACCCCAGGATAGAAACAAAGCTGTGGTTGGAAAGAAAATCCGTTCCTACGCCAAAATGGTTTCTAGGCAACAACTTATTTAAGTACTGCCATGCCCCTTATCTTTCCGAGTTGCTGACCTTTAGAAACTGTCCGATAAGCTCAGCGGATTTCTCTAAGGAAAGGTGCAACATATTTAAATGAAGTGACTCAACATTTGCCTCCTGCCATCACTGGTCTCTCTGTTCCAGCCCTACCAACATACTGCCTGGGTCCCCCAGACTTTCCTTCCATGCTTCTGCCGTGGAGGCCCCTCTGCCCAGAATGCCTTCCATCAAGTTGTCCACCTTTGGGACCCTTTTCATGCAGTAACACACTCCCACGTCCCTCTCCCTTTTCCATCCCACCCGCTAAGCAACCCAGTTAATGCACACCTCCATGAGAGGGTCTTTTATAGATGGGATTGTGTCTATCCCCCTCCCCTTCCCAGACCCCTCCCCCTAACTTTACCCCTCCCCAAGTAAGTGTCAACTTGCTAGACTATGATTCTCACGCTTATCCAGTGCTCCTCCATTCTGTGGGTTGGTGGCTAATGACAAGGTCAGCGTGGTACAAACTCATTAGTCCCCCCACAGGACAAAGGGGAGGCTGTCTGCTCCCCTAAAAATTTCCAACCTCAGAAAACCCAGATAGGGCTGCTGGGAGCTGGAACGGACTCAAAGACTCTAAGGTTGGGTTTGGGTTTTGTAAATCTTAATTTCTATGTTGTTAATGAGTCAGGATAAATGGCATTAATGAGACAGAATTCAATCTACAGGATTAAGTTGTGTTTTGAGTTCAGTCTTTTTTGAGATTTAAAAGATTAAAAAGTGAGCACAAACCAGAAAGGTCTCCTATCATGGGGCCAGGAGTAGAGCAAATAATTGGTGTCAGGGCCCGGCGTGCTGGGAACCTCCTAGAACCAGGAGACACACAGACTTCCCTGAGAGCCAGCACTTGGAGTTTGGACTTGCAGCCTCCTAAGGGTGTGAAACAATACAGTTCTGTTTGCTACAGTCAGCCACATGTGGTATTCATGTTAAAGTAGTGTTATGTAAATAACATAGAATGATTATTTTAAAGTTCATGTGTGAGCTAGCTTCCTGAGGGTAAGGCTGTTGTGCTAATCGTCTTCATTTCTTATTCCTCTCATTGCAATGGCATGCAGTGGGACTCACCAAGAGCCTATTAGAACCAATGACTTCTAGGGAAAGAGATACTTCTTAGGAGTCTAAAAATGAATACTGAGTTCCATTCATCCAACCATTCGAGAATGTCAACTGCCTTCTGCGAGCTAACATTACTGTGACAGACATGATCCCTACCATCATAGAGGTTATTACCTAAAGGGAAGGCCTACTCAACAAAGAATAATAGCTTTACTTTGCCCTCTGATACCTACCAGGACCTGCAATTTAGTTTCATGATTTTTTTGTCTACCTCTTACTTAACTGCGATAAGCTCTAGGAAGGCAGGGCCTTCATCTTGTTTCCCACTGTAGCCCTGTACCTAGAGCAGTACCTGCTAGTTTGTAAGTGCCTAATAAATATTTATTAACCAAACAATTAAACTAGAACTGTACACATATATGTATATAAAGAACTAAAACCCAAACCCACTGCCGCCAAGTCAATTCTGACTCATAGAGACCCTGGATGGGGCTCTCAATGCTGTAAATCTTTATGGGAGCAGGTAGACTAGTGGTTCTCACTCTTTAATACATTTCCTCATGTTGTGGTGACCCCCCAACCATAAAATTATTTTCATTGCTACTTCATAACTGTAATTTTGCTACTGTTATGAATCGGGTGACCTCTGTGAAAGGGTCATTCCACCGCCAAAGGGGTCATGACCCAGAGGTTGAGAACTGCTGGTAGACTCATCTTTTTGTATAAAGTCCCATTTAAAAGAACGAAGGAAGTAAAGTTATAGTGGACTTAAAAAGATGCATTACGTGTATATGCAAATATACAAATATATGTGTACTTGTTTATATATAAGTATATGAGGAGGCACAACCCCTCAAAACCTGGAATTTTCCCCAAAGCTATGTATTTAATAAAAAAAATCATTTGGGGGCTCATACAACTCTTATCACAATCCATCCATCCATCCATTGTGTCAAGGACATTTGTACATTTGTTGCCCTCATCATTTTCAAAGCATATTTTCCTACCTGACCCTTGATATCAGTTCATTCCCCCCTTCCCCCACCTTCCCTCCCTAATGAACCCTTGATAATTTGTAAATTTTTTCATGTATTTAAATTTTTTTTACAAGACAGCCTTATCACCTTCAAAGTACTCTCCAGTATACTTAATATATTTGTCAAATCTGCGATTCTATTCTTGGAAACATTTTTCAAGCTCATCTGTTTGAATGGCTGACAGCACCTCTCGTTTTTTTCTTCACCTCTTCTACAGCGTCAAATTGCTGTGCTTTCATGTCCCTCTGCATTCGAGGAAACAGAAAGAAGTCGCATGGAGCGAGGTCAGGTGCGTCAGGTGCATGTGGAAAGACAAACATGCTGGGTTGTTTTTTTTTTTGCACCAAAACGGTTCACTGAGTTGGCTGCATGAGCAGGTGCATTGTTGTGGTAGCAACGTCAGTCCCCCATCTGCCACAAATCAGGCCTTTGGATGTTCACTGCTAGGCAATCATTTCAGGACTTCTAAATAGAAAGCTTGATTAATGCTCTGACCTAGTGGAACGAACTCCAAATGCACCACAAGTCTACATTTTCATCTGTTTGGAAAGTTGGGAGACATCCAGAACGAGGTTTGTCAATCAACATTTTACCTTTTTTGAAATGAGAAAACCACATTGAGTTTTCCCCCATAGTGTTGTCCTTGTAAACTTTGTTCAACATCACAACAGTTTCTGTGGCATTTTTCCTGAAGAGGAAACAAAATTTTATAGTTGCACACTGTTCTATTAAGTCAGCCATCACAAAAGATGAGGTTCGAGTAAAACTGGTTTTACGAAAAAAATTTCTGTGACCAGAGAGAACTTCCCCAGGTGATGCCACTGGGTGCACTAACTCAGAGCGAGTTGCTCCATGAATGTGCACTTAATGGGAAAAATATGTACTATGAAAGCTCTGCTCAGTAAAGCTTTTTCCGGTTCTGTGGGGGTACTCCCTCATATATATGCAAGTGCAACAAGGAAGCAGATGGACTTTGGGCCTCTACTTAATTCTTACCCCAGTACAAGAATGGTTTGTTCTAATAATGTGGCATTGTGCGATACTCACCTTCCTTACAAGATTACTGATGACAAAATAGGTGTATAAGTAAATGTGGTGAAGAAAGCTGATGGTGCCCAGCTATTAAAAGATATAGCGTCTGGGGTCTTAAAGGCTTGTAGTTAAACCAGTGGCCATTTAGCTGAGAAGCAATAAAGCCCACATGGATGAAGCACACCAGCCTGAGTGATCATGAGATGTTGATGGGAAGAAGGATCAGAAGTTCAGAGACAAGAAACCAAATTGACGTGAAGGGGCATGGATGTAGTGGAGACCCCCAAACCCACCTGTAAGATAATTGGACAGTCCCTCTCAGAAGAGCCACATGGAAGGGATGATAAATTCAGGTTGCAGTATAGCACAATGAACCACATAACTCTCCTCTAGTTCTCTAATATTCCCTCCCCTTATTATTCTGGCTTTTATTTGTTCTACTTCATTAATCATGGTAGATTTGTGTATGTTCATTTTTATATTTAAGTTCGTTCAGCACAGGGAAGCCAAGATAGATAACCCTTCAGAAAAGTAACAGGTATAATGTTTCCCTGAGGACACAGGGAGAGAAGAGGGGGAGGAGGGAATAGGGAGCTGATAATATTGATGACTGTGGAACTCCACTCAATGGGATCGAATAATAGAAGTGTATATGAATGGATATATTGGATTGTGTAAGATATGGCAAATACAAACAAAACCAAAACCTATTATAGGGGGGAAAAGGGTTCCTGGAGGGTAGGGTGGACAAAGGGGAGTTGAAGAAGAAAGAAAATGTTTTGAAACAGTGTGGTAGCAATTGTGCAATATTGCTTAAAGTGATTGAACTATGGAATGTTATGATATCTGTAAGAGCTCCCAATAAAATGATTACATTTTAAAAATGAATTAAAAACCACCCCTTCAGTCATCTTTCTATAATAAAAGATAAAACACAATCCAGTGACAGTGCTTTATGCTTTACTCTTGACTTAAATTAGATTGTCTGAGAGATCGGTCAAGATGACACCAAATAATTTTGTGATCAAAACTTGGCAAGTCCTCTGTGGCCTTAGATTAACTTTGTGATGGGCCTAACCGTTTCAGGGAAAGGCTTTCCTGGACTCTGGTCATGCACTAATAACAGGGGACCCAAAACAGAAGGCTTTAGGTGAGCAAGGAAGAGCCATGATAACAGCCTTGATCTGCATACAGAAAGCACACTCTGTACAGCAGTCTGCTTTGTAATACAATTCGATTTAGTTGATTAAAAAACAAACAATGACCACAGCAAAACCAAAACAGGTCTATTAGTATGGCATCCCTTTCCCCCTGGCATGTTCTTCCCAAGTGGGATTTGGAATTTGTAGTGCTGGGAGCTTGGATTAGTGATAGGAAGGAGCAAGTCTTCTCAGAAGGCTGTGCAGCTTGACTTCACGGGGTGGGGGGTGGGGGCAGAAAGGTACTATCCCTAAGTGAAGCCAAAACCTGACCAAGAGACCCATAGACATGGCTGGAAACCATGGAAATCAGAAGAGGGAGAGGGGTGGGCGAGGAGGGAGGAAGAGTACAATTTTATTTTTGAAAATGGGATACCAGAGTTGTAGCAAATTATTTCATTGGCAATAATTTGGTGGCTTGGAAATTATCTTAGGTCACAGTGAGCCACAAGGCACTTGCCTGTCTAGTACTGTTTATGTATCTTGCTTAACCTCTCTGGGCCTCGGTTTTCTCATCTATAAAATGAGGTCAGTGGGCAAGAACCTCCCAGGGTGTTTGAGAAGATTACAGGAGGGGAGATAAGAAATCACCTGCCCTGGGGAGGTGCTCATCAAAGGGCCCCTCACTCTCCGAGAACAAGTTACTTATAGAGGGCATCTCTTCAATATGATAGTTTCTTATTTTTGTTTTAATGCTAGAGGAAAACAATATTTTTAGGAAGATAAGAGATCTCAACGCCTTAAGATTGGCTAGATTCTCCTCCCTTACTCTGGTGTTCAGAGGAAGTGACAAGTTGGGATTACCGTGGCTAGGGCCATCACATATTACTTCAGTCATTTGGGTAGGAGGCCAGGAGACGGGGTTACAGGAATCTTCCTGGTGAGTTACTATTTTCAAATGGGACCTTGAACTAATCCGATGTACAGTAGGAGATCCCTTTCAGAGCCATGGGTCAGTGATTAGTTGTGTTGTCTTAAATAATATTCCCTATTTTACTTCTCTGGATTCTAATATCCATTACAGTGGTGACCCAGAACTCACAGACAAAATTCATGATTAAACTATTTATTTAAGGAAGTTAAGTGGTAATGACAGTGAGAAATGCTCAGGGTTGAATTATTTATCAGGACATGTTACAGGTTCTGCTAATCTGTTTATAAAAGCCTAAAGGGAACGCCACTCTGCTGTAAGCCTGAACCCACAGGAATTCAGTTTAAACTCTGTGAGTCAGCAAATCCAGCTCCCTGAATTAAGTGCCCAGAGGCACCTCACTCCAATAACTCTCAGCCGAATGGCACTCAGCTCCACTTCTGTGGGTCAGCAAGTCCAACTTCTTGAATTAAATGCCCAGAGGCACCCTCCTCCAGTGAGCCTCAGCCCAAAGGCACTCAGCTCCACTTCTGTGGGTCAGCAAGTCCAACTTCCCCAATTAAGTGCCCAGAGGCACCCTACTCTGCAAGCCAGCCTCCTGCACAAAAACACTCTGCTTTACTTGCCCTGTGGGTTGGAAAGCCCGTTACTTTGTTCCGTGTTCGGATCCTGGTTCTGCTGTTGCTCTTCTGATGGTACAGCTGCCTTCTGGATCCAGGAAGTTCATTGCCAGGATCTTGGGTCCAAATGTTTATAATTATAAACATGATACCTATAAGCCTTAAGTATTTTTCATGGAATTTATAACATATAATATAGATTTCATTTTTCTGTTTTTCATTTAAACTTCAAATATTTGAAAAAACTTTTCAGTATGGGACTGTTGATTCAAGTTTTGCATTATCTTTTGCATAAATGGGTTTTATATTATTATCATCAATTTCCAGTTTTGAGTTCCAAATATGGGTTTTCTCTCTTCAATCTTTTTTTAAAAAATTATTTTACTGGAGGCTCTTACAGCTCTTATCAAAATCCATCCATCCATCCATCCATTGTGTCAAGCACATTTGTACATTTGTTGCCATCATCATTTTCAAAGCATTTTTTCTCTACTTGGGGCCTTGGTATCAGCTCTTCATTTTCCTCCTTCTCCCCCCACCTTCCCCTTCCCCTCTTGATATTCTCATTATTGGTCCAGAGTGGGTTATCTGTTCTGGATTCCCTGTGTTATTTGTACCCATGTACATGCTTTGGTCTTGCCATATTTTTATGGTAGAATTGAGGTCATGATTGGGGGGTAGGGGAGGGGGCATTAAAGAACTAGAGGAAAGTTGTGTTATATGTTTTCTCAGTGCTATACTTCACCCTGACAGGCCCGTCTCCTCCCCGCGACCCTTCTGTAAGGGGATGTCCAATTGCCTACAGATGGGCTTTGGGTCTCCACTCCACTCCCCCTCATTCACATTGATATGACTGATTTTGTCCTGGCTCTCTCTTCAATCTTTAGAGTTAACTACTTCACACCTAATCTGAGAACAGTTTAAAGGATTTATTTGATCTACTTTCCCCCCAATATTCAGTTTTATTCTATTAAAAATAATTTTATTGGGGGCTTATAGAACTCTTATCACAATGCACACAGACATCCTTTGTGTCAAGCACACTTGTACATTTGTTTATCATCATCATTCTCAAAACATCTGCTTTCCACTTGAGCCCTTGGTGTCAGCTCCTCATTTTTCACTCTCCCTCTCCGCTCCCTCCTCCCTCATGAACCTTTGATAATTTATAAATTATTGTCATTTTGTTATGTCTCACACTGTCCGATGAGTCCCTTCACACACTCTTCTGTCAGTTTCATTGTCTTCTTTTGTATTCCTCTACTATCCGTTTATATAATATGTAATTAAATTGTGAAATTGTAGTAACACTTGTGATGAACACAAATGAGAAGGGGAAGAAACTCAGTTGAGTTTTGGAACGCATGCAGCCCATCCAGTTGAAATAGAGGTTTTCAGACACACACGGGGCCCTCTAAGCTGCACTCCTGGGTGGGGTTCTCGTGAAAAATCAATGTGTGTGAGAGAGGAAGTGGAGGGCCAGTGAGCTGGCTAAGGGAAGATGTGGCGGAGTGTTTTTTAACTAACCTGATAATGGATTCCATTATGGCTAACAGTTGACATAGTTTGGTGTCATATCTATGGTAAGATTTTACTCTATGTTACAAATACCACGACTTTCACCTGAATAACAAATCACAGATATCAGAATAATCTCATATCAGTTTTCAGGACTATATCTTTAGAAGTGTAATGTGGTATCACTTTCACATCTTAGCATCTTTTATTGTAATTAACTGTGGCAGTCACCTAATCTGGTGTCAATTCACAGATTGAGAGTGTAGGGGTGGAGTCTAGGCTGTCAATGAGGAGATAGCCAATGAGACTTCTGTGGGCATGGCCTTCTCCTGAGAATTCTGGGAAATCTGGTACTTTCTTCTTGGAGGCTGAAGACATTTCTCTCTCTCTGCGACTCCCTGGGAGACACTGTAGAAGATGAGCCGCATGGGCGCAACCAGACCTCGGAAGCCGGAGAAGCCACAGAGAGACCCTGCCAGCACTGAGATGTTTCCAGTGACACTGGATCCAAAGACTTTCTACCCACTGGCCTGTGATCTTCTGCATTTGGTGCCATTTCATGTGTTTTGTGAGTCTGAAGAGGACTTTGTAGATTGGTATGGAAAATATGGCCTAATATTGGACTTATGGACTTGATCTGGACTGGGCTGGGATATTTTCTCAATGTTCAATTCCTCTTGTATATAAATCTCTTTCTTATACACATATGTGTGTCCATGGATTTGTTTCTCTAGTCTACCCTGACTAACACATTAACCCACACCAATCCGTCCAACAATCGCAGGCTTGCTTGCTGTTGCGGAATTGGGATACGGCAGCCAAAGAGATATTGTCCTTGCTTCCAGGCATTTACAAACTCGCAAGTGGCCAGTTTCCACACAGCTGGTGAACACGTGGGTTGCACCAGGAGAGTAGCATTGTACAGCCCTCCCTTTGAGTCTCACAGGCATCTCAGCAGAAGCCAGAGAAGAAACAAGGCCTCAATAATTCAAGAAACATCGTGGGAGCCCCTCCAGAGGACTGGGCGCTGCTCGAGATGGAGGCCACAAAGAGGAGTGAGTCAGCGCATCTGTACCGGACACATTCCTGCCGAGAATTCTAGGACTACATAGTCAGTGGCCTTGTTAGCTACCACAGGCAGCTCCCCAGCCCCATGGTGACCTCATGCTCAGCAGACTGAAATACTGTTCAGTCCTGTGCCATTCCTACTATCATTTGTAGATTAAGCTGTTATTCTTCTTAGGGTTTTTGCTGGCTGGTTTTCCAGAGTAGATCATAAATACTTTCTTTCTAGTACTCCCTAACCTGGAAGTTTTCCTGCAATCTATTCAACACGCAGCCTTCAGGGACACAGAAAGTCAATGCCTGGTTCTGAGGTGCACTGGCCTGGTCTCAAACCCCAGTCTCTTGCATGGATGGTCAGAATTCCACCACCATGTTTTGGACATTGGTGTTGGGTTCCACCGATTTAATCTCCACTCACACACAACAACCCCACATGTCCGAGTAGAGCTGCCCATAGAATTTTCTGGGCTCTAGCTACAGAAGCATATCTCCAAGGTTTTCTCCCGGGGAACTGCTTGGTGGGTTGGACCCACTGACCTTTAGGTGAGCAGTAAGCACTCAACAGCTGAACCATGCGGGCTCCTTAATTTCATGGACAGGCACTGTTTGAGGAAGCACTGAGGAGTGGGTGGTGGGGAAGGGGGAGCTGCCTGCAGGAAATAAAGCTTCTCTAGGCTTTATGTTCCCGACGGGTAGGGACCTGCTTTATCTTGTCCTTCACTTTCACTCACGAGCTGGGCAAGGCCAGCACACATTACATGTTCCACCAGCATTTGCCAACTGAGAGAATGGGCTGGAGGGTGTGCAGGAGTTCACTAGGCTCTGGGCAGTTTCTGCCTTGGGCCAAGCCTGGCTTTAGTGCCAGGAATACAGAGGCGAGTGACACCTGGTCTGTTCTCTGGAGTAGGAGTTTATAACACTCCTAGTTTATAACATGTTTATGACATTTCTAGCCAAGTCCTGGTGGTGTATTGGACAACATAAATAAACAGTCTTACATTCCCCGGTGCTCCTTTGTACCAGGTGGTGCTCTGCACGTGACCGTTTACTGGTACCCGAGTCACTTGCCAAGCGCTGTCTTCAGAGCTTCTTCCACAGAAGACGTTCGATAGTTCAGAAAGCAGGAAACTGAGCAGCACAAGTTCCAGCCTTGGTATTCAAAAGGCATCATTCAAACTTATTGTAAATCACGGTTTTGCCATAAAACCATGAATGCCCAACCCTGGAGTGTAGATAATACAGCTGGCAGTCGGCCACTGGGCGCGGTTAGCGGTTTTATATGAGGATTCTCTGTCAGTGGTTCTCAACTCCCTAATGTGCCACCCTTTAACACAGTTCCTCATGTTGTAGTGAACCCCCAACCATAACATTCTTTTCATTGCTACTTCATAACTGTCATTTTGCTACTGTTATGAATCGGGTGACCCCTGTGAAAGGGTCATTCAACCCCCAAAGGGGGTCTCGACCCACAGGTTGAGAACCACTGCTCTAAGTGCTTTCAAATACTGGCAATATCTTCCAACTTTGCCCTACATCCTTCCCAACCCTCAGCCACAGGGGAAGAGAGACATAGCAATTTTTTTCAGCAACATAGACTATCATCAGAATTGATTGGTTGACAGTTCATTCCAGGTGACTCATCCATTGCCATCAAGTGGATTCTGACTCATAGTGACCCTGTAGGATAGAGAAGAACCACCCCATAGAGTTTCCACTGGGTCCCAGGGTTGTAAATCTTTATGGATAGTGTCCTGCATCCTTCTTCTGTGCAGTGGCTGGTGGGATTGAATGTTTCTGTGTTTTGGTTAGCAGTCGAGAACTGAACCCTTACGCTATATTACCAGGCCTCCTCTTCAGGCGACCAGAAACTTCAACTTGACCTCTAGACCAGTGAGTTAGAATGAGATCCCTGTTTGTTATAATTGTTATGGCCTTTGACAGATTCTTCTCAAATGATCATTTCCTGTACTACCACAAGTAGCTGATGTTGATGGAGAGGCTAGCAAGGCAGCGGGCAAACCCAAGCCGAACTCAGTGTCATGGAGTCGGTTCTGACTCTTATCAACCCTATAAGACCAGGTAGAACTGCCCCGATAGGTTCCCACGATGGGAACTCTTTATGGGAGTAGATTGCCTCATCTTTCTCGAGAGCCACAGACAGGCAAAATAATGTAAATATGTACTTCTTGCTAATTTAGTCTGACTCAGTGCCACAGTCAGCACATCAACAAGTTGGGGAGACCTGCATAGATGTACTTGTTTCTCAATATCATGACAAGTGAGACCAACCGGGATAGAGGGGGTACGGATTTCACCCAGAGCACAGAGCATGTTAGAGGCACAAACGCCCTATTCCTTGGGTGGTCAGCAAGCAGGAAGAAGAAAAAATAACCTATTTTTCCCCAAATTAGACATCCTCACATGTTTCCCTTTTCTTCTCAAGCCTGCTCTTCAGTTTCCTTCCCATGAGTGGTAGCCCACACAGCCGCCATTCTCAGATTCCTGCCACCATCCTGTAATGCCGGGAACCCACAGGATAGACCAGGCCAAGAGACACTTTTAATAGCCCACTCCAAGCCCCCCCCCCCCCACTGCACATGCCATGGGCCCCGCCTCCTCGGAGGCCACATTCCATTTCACAAATAGCATCAAAGAGAAGTCACTTTGGGGTAGAGAGCAGGAGTGCAACTAGAAGTCTCCGACCTCCAAGCAGTGACTAATGGGGCAGACAGGCTTCGCTTTGTCCATTGTTAACTGATAATGAATAGCTCTCCAGCCCCTTATTACTACCTCTTGAGAAAGAAGAGGGCAAGGCAGCTGGCAGAGAAAGTTCCTTTCAGCCTGACTGTCCCTTGTTCTCTTGGCTTTTGCACCTCCCCTTCTCTACAAACCAGCAGCCCGGTCCTTCCGTTCAGCTGCTTGTAACCCATCAGAGGGTGGGCTGTGGTGAGTGTGCCCATGGCCTGTGATTTAGAGGACCCCTTTTTGTTGGGTCTTGGACAGCAGCCCACCATGTGCAGCGACTCGGGTGCGAAGTGTCATCTGTCAGTGGAGGGTGCTAGCCACAGGTGAGGCCAACACGTGGAGGTCCTCCCAGGTACATGCTGCTTGAAAGCAGACATTTTGTCCGTGCGGCGTCCCTTTACAAAAATGTGAAAACCAGAAGATGGTGTGTCATGGTTAATTTTAGGTGTTAATCCGACTAAGTTATGATTCCCAGTGATCTGGCTACATATTGCAACTAATCCATAGAGAAAAGGAAAAAAGCTAAAAACAAAACCCCCCAAAGATTTTCTCTTTTTAGCAACCTTTGTAGTTTGTTATCCGTATGCTGTATGTAACAACATTGTGATATATAACTCTACTTTCGATCTTAGGAAAGAATAAATTTGGGGGATTGGGTAGGGTACTTTTGCCCACCCCCATTCATTTTGTGGTGGAAAAATGAGATTACTAGAAAAAGATTAAATTAGAATAAAATATCAGATGCTCCCCCTTTATGAAGATCCTTCCTGTCTTGGCCCCTCATTTGTTCGTCCATCCATCCATCCATCCATCCATCCATCCATCCATCCATCCATCCATCCATTCATCTATCCACCCATCCACTTATTCAATCCTATGTAGTTAGCATTTAACAGTGCCAATATATGATGGCTATTATAGTTGGAATTCTATCTACCAGTTGGTCTGACTCTTGGTGACTCTATGCACAATAGAACAAAACAAAAGTAGCCCCATCCTGAGCTATTCCCAGACTCGTGCAGATTGGACTGTGTTTATTAGCTGATTGTAAGAAAACTTTCCCCGTAGTCTCTTAGTCTGAAATTTCAAGTCATACCTGTTCAACATCATAAAAACATGCAAGTCTTCACTGACAGAGAGAGGTGTGATAATTTTACATGAGATTCATTGGCCAGGAATTGAAGCTGGGTCTCACACACAGAGCCAGTAGTGGTACAGTGTTAGCAGCAAAGTAAATGCAGAGCTGGACTCTTTTGTATTTATGTGTTCACTTAATATTTACGGCATGTCAGCAAGGTGATTCTGACTTATACTGACCCTATGGGACAGAGTAGAACAGTCCCATAGGGTTGCCCAGGCTGTAAATCTTTGTGGGAGAAGATTGATTGCTCTTTTCTCTTATAGAGCTGTTGGATGGATTTGAACTGCCAATATTTCAGTTAGCAGCAGAGCACCTGGCCGTTGTACCACCAGGGCTCCCTGTCTAGTATTTTTTATCAAGCACGTGCCAGGTACTGCCACAGACACTAGGTGTACAAAGCGGACGAAGTCCTTGCTGTCGCAAAAATTAAAACCAAGCCCCTGTCATAGCGTCAATTCTGACTCATAGCAACCTGACAGGACAGACTCGCACTGTCTTTGTAGGTTTCTAAGGTTGTCAATCTGTACAGGAGCAGAAAGCCTCATCTTTCAGCCAAAGAGCGGCTGGTGGGTTTGAACTGCTTCCATTGTGGCTAGCATCCCAATGCATAATCCATTATGTCACCAAAGTTCTTTCACTTAGGGTGCTTATATTCTAGAAGGTCCACTGTTTTGATCATAAAGACATTTTTTTCCTTTAAACAAGTTTTGACATATAAATTCATGTATCATACAAATCAGTGGTTTAAATATATTAAGAAGAGTTATGTAATTATCACTACAATTAATGTTAGAATATTTTCTTCATTTTTGGACTCATTATTATTAGTTCTGCATTTCTCCCCAACCTCTTCTCCAGTAATTCCTAAGACACTTTTTATCTAGTGGTGTTTGTATAGGTTTACCTATACTGGACTCCATGAAGAGAAAATTGCACACACACACAAATCCCCCAAACCCAACAACAATAACAAAATAAAACACAAGATAACCTCTATCCAAAAGAAAGCAAAAAAAATAATGAAACTGGGATAAATTTAAAATGAGTTAAAAGGAAAAACAAATGATAAAATATTAAAACTATAGCTACATTAATTCATTTTCTGGTGCACGCTGTCTGAGGGTAAGGCTATTCGTATGCTAGTCAATGGTCCAAGGGAATTCAAGGGAGCCTTAATTCCCATGGGACTCTGCAAATGGATTTTGTACTTTCACTGTCATCTGTAGCCTTCTGCAAACTGAGTGTTCAGAATTCAAATGCTAATACACTTCCCTCCGCTGATCTCGGATTTTATCATGTACAGTCCTTGGAGAGCACAAGCTGGTATATGTCTTCTCTGTGGGCTTAGCAGACATCTCATTTAGATGGCTGTTTTTAATAATACTGCAATGGACATTGGTGTATAAGTATGAGTCTCTACTGGGAGTGACTTGCTACATCCTAAGATAGTCCTATGTTTAAATTTCTGAGGAACTGCCAAACTGTTTTCCACAGTAGCTGCATCATTTACAGCCTTACCAGCAGTGGATTAGAGTTTACATTTTTCCACATCCTTGCCAACAAGGAATATGTTTAATTATAATGCTTGTATTCAGAATCAAAGCACCCTTACTCAAAATGGCAGAAAAAACACACTATACTCCATGATGATGATATCACTCTAATATTTATTTATCACTTATTTTGTGAAACTGCAGGCATGACTTCACAGGCTCCCAGAATATTGAGTTGGAAACCTCAAATGTCATCTAGAACGCATATGAGGAATTCTAGGTTTTAGGAATGCTAAGAAAGGTCACCTGGGGGCACAGTGGGTCAGGGCTCAGCTGCTATCTCACCTCCCCAAGCCCCCTCACAGCCCATGTGGCAGCCCTTCACTGTCCCACTGTTTTGCTACGAGCTACAGATGACTCATGGCAATAGTAATTTTGTTTTGTTTTGTCGTTAGGACTAAAGAAGTATTTTTAATCAAGAAGAAAACAATTTTCTTCAATATTTGCTACCACGATGAACTATTCGGCTGTGATTGAGAGAGTGCTTACTAGGAATCGTGAAAAGATAGTTTGGATAGTTTAGCAATGCTGGCGGACTAGATAGGAAAATATAAAGGAAATAGACCACAGGTTTATAATCACAAAGCTGGGTGACACCTAGATATTTTAAAATTGTGCATCAGAAGTAAACTCATGTGGGAGCAATATCCAGACACTTGTTTTGGAAGTTTTAACTATCCTCAAAAGTACCTCAGGTCTTATCTGATTACAATCTTTTTTTCCTGATTACAATTTGCATATGGAACTAGAGATGGGAGAGAAGAAGCTTCCAAAGTCATTAGAGCTTGGTCTTGAAGCCTGTTAGCTAGAGAAATGAAGGCTTCATTAAAGTTAACAGGGGAAATGTCTTCAGTGCAGTGAATTACTTGGGATGACTCTTCTAGATCTCTCTCTCATTCTATCTATCTATCTATCTATCTATCTATCTATCTATCTATCTATCTATCTATCTATCTATCTATTTATCTATCTCTCTATCTCTCTATCTAGTCATGGCCATGGATTCTGACTTCTTTGTAATTGCCACTAAATGGCTTGGTAAGGCTGTACAAATGAAGCGCTCATAGCCCACCAAAGGGATCGATAGTTTACTAATAATATAAATAAGACACATGTCATCTTTTGGCAGGACCAGGCAAACCAGGGGTATGTGACCCTAACAAGGAGATTGATCAGTTTTGCCTTCCTGCTGGGCTTAAAATGAGCCATTTCAGAGATGGAAAAGTGGGCGCCATGCTCACTAAGAAGAGAGGGGAGTGGAATGTGTCCTTTGAAATGGAGATTCTTGTGCTGAGGAACATCCTCAGCATAGAAGGTGGAGAGTTGAGAGCAACTGGGACAGAGAAAGGGCAGCAATAGAATGAGGAGACCAGCAGGGACATGATGAGGCAGGCTTTCTGGCTCGTGGAGATGTAAGAGCTTCAATTCAGGCTGGTTCAACAGCAGGCACAGAAGGAGCAAGAAGCCAAGAGGTTATCGATTGGCCGGGGCCCAAATTTGCTAATGTGGCAAGAACCCATGCTCCTCAGGCATAAATAAACAGGATGAATCAGGGGTGGGGGAAGGGAACTTGTTCAGGGAACAGAACACTGAAATCAAGATGTACCTGTAAAAGAAGTTGGGCCATGTCCAGGAGGACAATTTACCCTATAGGACTTAGCCAATGGGGGCCTGGGGGAGGGACGTGAGAGTGGCTTGTGGAATGACTGCAGTTTGCCTAAATATCTTATCTTCTAAGGCTTGGTACTCAATTTTGTGAAATCAACCAATATAGCCTCAGTCTCACCAAAGGGAATTTGAATTGAATTTCTTGAGTGTCAACCAATTCATGACTTCACAAGGGATAAGTGGTCCATCTCAACCTCCTTCTCTGGGGGCTCCACAGGGAAAGGTCTTAGTCAGGGGTTGATACCAACTGACCAGCTGCCAAGAGGAGTAAAGTTTGTGCCTAGGGCAATTTCAGTGTTTTTCACAGAGCTAGAGTTGAGATCGTTTGGGCTAAGGCTTCCTGGTGAAGTGAAGTGGATCTGGGCACTCATTGGAAGAGCTAACAGAGCTTTGTACCAGCTGCCTGAGTGGGACAGAGGCTGGGCTAACCCAACAGGTCCCTTGGTGAGCCACAGACAAGAGTGAGATCTGCATGGGGGCATGCTGAGAAGAAGCAGTCATGATTGAACAGCTGTATGCTAAATGTTCCTGAATCTGAATTGTAATCGGTTACTTTCTTAGTAAACCCCATGTAGTTTGTGATTTCTGGGTAGACATGGAAATTGCTGTCAAACGCAGCAGAGAAGTAGAGAGTGCTGTGAGAAGGATAAACTCCTTGCTCTCAAGTCAATTCTGACTGGTAGGGACCCTAAAGGGTAGAGTAGAACTACATACCCCTGTGGGTTTCTGAGATGGGAGCTCAATGGGAGCAGAAAGCCTCATCTTCCCCCATGAGAAGCACCTGTGGTCTTGAACATCTGACTTTGTGGTTAGCAGTCCAACTCATCACCATTAAACCAGCAGGCCTCCTACTTTGAGAAGGGGTAGCTGATGTCAACATTAAAAAAAAAAATTGGAAGGTGGAGGCATGCCTGACTGCTGCCACATAGGAATCCGCCTTGGGCTGTTTACTCTAAGGCATATTTACAATGTTACTAAAGCATCTATTATTTATGACATTGTAAAGATTCTTTGATGTTTTCTAAAACATATCTAAGAGCAGATGATAAATAACATTCATTAATTTTTTCATCTATTAACTATTTATTGTCTATATGTATCAGACATTGGGGTAAGTGATGGGAATTTAATTATGAGCGCATTGAAGCCACAAATGAGAGAATGGTCATTAAAACAAACAAGTCCCCTACAATGTGATAAGGGGTGTGGTAGAGAAGACTGGAGTAGACTGTAGGAACAGACAGGCATTCAACACAGGCAGGGTGGTCAGGGGATTCCTCCCCACAATCCCCATGATAGTGAGGACCGAATAGAGAACTGTACAATGAACAGGAGTGCCAGTTTTCTTACACAAACAATGCACATCTGTATAAAGTGCATAGCAAAAAAATTAATGATAAAGTGCATAGCAAACATAGGAAACTAATGTGCAAGGGGCTTGTATGTTGCTTCTTCCTCTAAACGGCTGGTGACTTAGATTGTTGGTGTTAGGTGCCATCAACTTGGTTCTGGTCCATAGCGACCCCACGCACAGCTGAACGAGACACTGCCCAAACATGCATCATCCTCACAATGGTTCTTACGTTTAGTCCACTTTTGCAGCCACTGTGTTACTAGTGGCTTGATAGCCTGCCCCCATTTTTGGGGAGTGCCTCTCTACTTTACCAAGCAGGATGTCTTCTCCAGGGACTGGTCTCTCCAAAATATGTAACATGAAGTCTCCCCATCCTTGCCTCTAAGGAACACTCCGTGTTTACTTCTTCCAAGACAGACTGGTGTGTTCTTTTTGCAATCATGGGACTTTCAATATTCTTCTCCAGCACTACAAGTCAAACACATTGATTCCTCATCAGTCTTCCTTATTCAAAATACAACTTTCACATACATATGAGACAATGGAGAACACCATGACGTGGGTCATCCTTGCTTTCCAACACTCATTCTAAAGCAATCTTGTGCAACAGATCGAACCAATTCAATGATCCCTTGGCTGCTGCTTCCATGAGCATTGCCTGTGGATCTAAGCAAGACAAAAATCCTTGACAAATCCAATCTTTCTTTGTTTATCATGATGTTACATATTGGGCCTATTGTCAGGATTTTTGTTTTTATTACATTGAGGTGTATCTGAGTGGGTTCAAATCGCTAACCTTTTAGCTAATAGATGATCACTTAGTCATTTGTGCCACCCAGGGACTCCTCCCAAAATACTCATGCCCCCTTTGTCCTAGATTAAAATTTACATAGTTGGGCTATTAAAGATTTCTTGCCCTTTGTACTTTGAATATTGGGTTTCAAAATAATATGAGTGTATTCTAATTGTTTTATGATACTTGCTCAGAATTATGTTTGCTTGATTGCTAGCATGCCACAAATACTTGAGCCAAAGGCTTGGGTCATTTATGAGTGGGTGGGTCCCATCGTGGTAGAAATGTCTAGACTGCTATAGAGAAGTTCCTGTTTATTGGTGAGGAGCTTGCTGTAGGAGCAGGGCTGGTCAAGGGAAGGGATGGGGGCTCTCTGAGCAAGGATCATCCAACTGCCCATTCAGCCACTCCCAAAGAAGGCTTAAGTATCCTCTATAGCAGTGGTTCTTAACATGTGGGTTGTGACCCCTTTGGGGGTCTAATGACCCTTTTACAGGGGTCACCCGATTCATAACAGTAGCAAAATCAAATTTTGTTGAAGTATCAACAAAAATAATGTTATGGTTGGGGGGCTCACCATGAGGAACTGTATGAAAGAGTGGCGGCATTGGGAAGGTTGAGAACCACTGCTCTATAGCCTGTACACAAAGGGCCAAAGTCCAGAAATGAACCTTGGGATTTGCTGTCTCTCAATATGAAGTTGGGTTAATGACCTCTTGTACCATATTTACTAATGTTGTACATGTACATACATACACATACACTATATATAGAAACCCTGGTTGTGTAGTGGGCTTCAACCTTCAAGGTTTGCAACCACCAGCAGTTCAAAACCACCTGTCACTCTGTCGAAGAAATACAAGTTTTTCTGCTCCCATATGTAGTTACAGTCTCAGAAACCGACAGGGTCAGTTCTACCTTGTCCTATAGGGTTACTATGAGGCAAAATAGACTCTGAGGCAGTGAATTTGGTTTTTAAATATAAATATACCTTTAAA
Source organism: Tenrec ecaudatus (assembly GCF_050624435.1). NCBI lineage: Eukaryota > Metazoa > Chordata > Mammalia > Afrosoricida > Tenrecidae > Tenrec > Tenrec ecaudatus. The sequence continues at coordinate 34,024,179 of NC_134535.1, forward strand.
ATATGATTACGTGAACATTTACCAAACAGATCATCAGTTAAAAGAATGATTTTGGGAGGGCTCGTACAGTTCTTATCACAATCCATGCATCCATCCATTGTATCAAGCACATTTGTATATATGTTGCTGTAATTTTCAAAACATTTTTTCTGCTGGAGCCCGTGATATCAGCTCCTTATTTCTCCCCCACCGGCACCCTCCATCCTTCATGAACCCTTGGTAATTTATCTTTTTTTTTCCTTCATGTTTTACACTGACCAATGTCTCTCTTTACCCACTTTTCTGTTGTCTGTCCCCCTGGGAGGGCATTATATGTAGATCACTGAGATCAGTTCCCCTATCTGTCCCCCACCCTCTCCTTCCCCTCCTGGTTTTGCTCCTCTCACTATTGGTCCTGAGAGGTTTATCTGTCCTGGATTCCCTGTGTTGGGAACTCTTACCTGTACCAGTGTACATCCTCTGGTCTAACCGGATTTGTAAGGTAGGATTGGGATCATGATAGTGGGGGAGAACTAGAGGAAAGTTGCATGTTTCATTGGTGCTGCACTGCATTCGGAATGGCCCATCTCTTCCTTGTGGCTGTTCTGTAAAGGGATGTGCAATCATCTACAGATGGGATTGGGGTCTGCAGTCCATGCTCCCACTCATTCACAATGATATGATGTTTTGTTCTTGATCTTTGATGCCTGATCCCTGATCCCATCGACACCTCATGATCACACAGGTTGGTGTGCTTCTTCCATGTGGGCTTTGTTGCTACTCAGCTAGATGGCCACCTGTTTATCTTCAAGCCTTTAAGACCCCAGATGTTGTATGGATGGATGGCAATAAGAGCTGTAAGAGCCCCCAATAAGATGATTTAAAAAAAAAACACAGAACAAAACAACAAAACCCAGAGGCTATATCTTTTGATAGCTGCACACCATCAGCTTTCTTCACCACATTTGCTTATGCACCCATTTAGTCTTCAGCGACCTTATCAGGAAGGTGAGTATCAAAGAATTTCAGGTTACTAGACAAAAGCATTCTTGCATTGAGGGAGTACTTGAGTAGAGGCCCAATGTCTGTCTGCTACCTTAATACTTAAAACGTAAATATACGTACATAGAAATATTCCCCTGGATCATCAGTTTTTATTCAATGCACCTTCCTGTGAACTGTAATTGCCTGTGGTCTCCAAGATACTGTGGTGGTGTTGTCTTTATATTTAATCGATGATTTTATGTTGCTAAGATATTGGACATTTGCCACCTGTCTCCTGGTGAATGTAATAGAGGATGTGAGTGAGTGTGTGTAGTACTGCTCATGTAACACAGTTGAGGGTCAGTCTGACTTGTGTTTCTGGCTATCTATGGAGGGCCAGGTGGCATAGGACTACCCTTATCCAGTAGGTAAAAATGTCGCTGGACTGGTGGGCATGATTCCTGTCTCTGGTAGGATGGGAGGGAAGAAAAACAAACAATAGGCCAAAAAGAAACAGAACAAGGAAAATAGACAGGGGAAAACAGGAAAATAGCAGCAAGAAAAATTTTAATAGCTAAAAGGGACAGAAAGAAAAATAAAACCAAGGGTAGAGAAAACAAGAGACAAAAGGAAGAAAAACACAACAAGCAAAACTAGGATGAAGGAAAGAAACAAGAGAATGGTAAAGAAAAAGCCTTAGAAAATAGAAAAAGGGGATAAAAGGAAGGAGAAACAAAAGAAAAGAAGGTAAAAAGAAAGAGGAGGAAGAAAGGATAAAAAGCAAGAGGAGAGAAAGTAAAGGGAAAACAAACAAACCCAGCAACAAAGGAGACAGCGGTGAAGGCAGGGCATGGGCTGTCACCCTTTGCCAGCTGAGGAGCCTACAGGCTCTGGTAGAAGGGCTGGGCATCGGTTCTAGATGGAGTTCCTGCTGTTCTATATCTTTTCTGGAAGTAGTTTGTGCTGGTTCAGACGTTGCTTGAGGTCAAGGTACTTGTTTCTAGCAGGAATTCTTTCAAGGATAGAAGGCAGCTGGGGATAGGGCAGCTGGTTATGGAAGGAATTCCCACCTGTCCAGTGCTGGCCAGGAACCTAGTACTGCGTATTCTGTTGATCTGATGGGGGGTCAAGTGCCTCCACTTGCAGCGGAGGTTTACCTAATGCCTGATCCACGAGGGCATGGCTCCAACTTCAGGTGGAGCAGGGGCTGCTCAGAGGTGGGGTGCCACCAACCACTGTGTGGGTGAGGGAGGAAGCTGGCCTTGTTTCAGATTATCAGGAAGGTATGGGGAGGATGCTACCTTTCTTGTTGCCAGGCTGCTGTCCATCCAGAAAGTTGCTTACAACAGTTCAAGATTTCTGAGACAGATCAGGCTAGCTGACAATTCACCCCTCTGTCTTCTTTTTCACTACTTTTGTTCAGCTTCTTCTCTTCAACTAAAAAGAAAAGCACTGCCTTTGAGTTGATGTTGACTCATAGCAACCCTATAGGGCAGGTTAGAACTGCCCTTGTGTGTTTTTGACACTGTAGCTCTTAAAGAGAGTTGAGAGCCCCATCTTTCTCCCAAGGAGTAACTGGTGATTTCAAACTGCTCACCTTGCAGTTAGCAGCCCAAATGTGCAATCACTACGTCACCCAGACGCCTTTCTTCTGCTAGTCGGTATTAAATCCACTTTTAAAATCTTTCCTCAGAAGCTCAGGGTTCAGGGTTATCATCTGTATATGATTCATGGACTCTCTTGCGTCTTGGATGTAGTGGTTCTGTGTCACCTTTCTGCCTAGTTCAACACCTTGCTAGCAATATTACTGATGTTATATTAAGCATGAATTATATACATATGGCACAGAACTGGTGGTATAATTGGGTATTCATTGAGCTGCTAACTGCAAGGTCAGTGGTTCTACCCTATCAGCTACTTCTGGGAGAAAGATGAGGTTCTCTACTCCCATAAAGATTTACAGTCTCAAAGTGGGTGCATAAGCAAATGTGGTGACGAAAGCTGATGGTGCCTGGTTATCAAAAGATATAGCATCTGGGGTCTTAAAGACTTGAAGGTGAACAAGCTTCCATCTAGCTGAGAAGCAACAAAGCCCACACGGAAGAAGCACACCAGACTATGTGATCACGAGGTGTCGATGGGATCAGGTATCAGGCATCAAAGAACAAAAAAATAATATCATTGTGAATGAGGGGGAGTGCAGACCCAAATGAGAGGGAGTGGCGACCCGAAGCCCATCTATAGGAAACTGACATCCCCTTACAGAAAGGTCATGGGGAGGAGACGAGCCAGTCAGGAATGCAGTGTAGCAACGCTGAAACATAAAATGTTCCTCTAGTTCTTTAATGCTTCCTCTCCTCCACTATCATGACTCCAATTCTACCTTACAAATCTGGCTAGACCAGAGCATGTACACTGGTACAGATAGGAGCTGGAAACACAGGAATCCAGGACAGATGGTCACTTCAGGATCAGTGGTGAGACTGGTGATACCAGGAGGATAGAGGGAAGGTGGGGTGGAAAGGGGGATTGATCACAGGATCTGCATATAACCCCCTCCCTGGGTGATGGACAACAGAAAAGTGGGTGAAGGGAGATGCTGGACAGCGTGAGACATGACAAAATAATAACAATAATTTATAAATTATCAAGGTTTTATTGGGCGGGGCGGGGAGGGAGGGGAAAAATAAGGAGCTGATACCAAGGGCTCAAGTAGAAAGAAAAGGTTTTGAGAATGATGATGGCAACAAATGTACAAATGTGCTTGCGCTTGACACAATGGGTATATGTATGGATGGTGATAAGAGTTGTACAAGCCCCCAATAAAATGATTGGAAAAAAAAAAGATTTCCAGTCTCAGAAACCTAAAGTTTGGTTTCTACACTCTGCTTTCTAGGGTTGCTATGATGGAACTGACTCAATTGGAGTGAGTTAGATACAGATAGTACATGGTCCCTCACAAGGACAATGTGGGTGGGTCTACTGAAAACGATAGCATTTTAGAAAATGCTCAAAGTTTCATTTGACTTATTAGAGGGTCACAGAAGAAAAAGCTCCGGTCTTTTACATGGTGATCAGACCAAGCTTTGCAGAATAGATTGTATTTAACTAAATCTTAAAGGATGCAAGAGGGGAGTTTATACAGAGTTGGATAAGGGCATTCAGGGCAGAGAGAACTGTAGGTACAAAGGCATGAAGCCTTAGACATCTATGGGCTCTGGGGAAATGGTAAATAGCTTGGTTTCTTGAGCTCAACAAACTTTGTTGGCATGGAGCGAGACGAGGATAAGAAGTAGGCAATATTGAAAGAACATGAAAAGTACATTGAACTTTATTGTAAATTCATGCACAGCTACTGAGGTTTTGGGAAGGGGAGAGGTGGTGAGAAGTGGAGTAAGACTTGGAGGTAGTGTGGATAAAGGGTAGTAATCAGGCAAGAAATGACAAGGGACTGAAGAAAACAGTGGCGGAGAGGAAGAGAGGAGTGGACGGGGTGCTTGCCCCTGGGAGTTCCCAGAAAGTCCAGAAATTATAACAGAATCCAGATAAATAGATGTTTAGCAGGTACCCTGTGGGCCAGCTACTGCTCCAAGGCCCAGGAATAAAAACTGAGGAACAATTCTTATTATAACAAGAGTACAGATACTTAAGTCCATGTTGTGAGAAATGCTGTTGACCCCTGGGATGTCTCTTGTTCTTCTTGGTAACTGGTGGATTGCCTAAGCCCCCGACTAGCACGGTGCTCAATGGGTCTCCAGGGAGAGAACTGGGGCAGGCTGCCACATCCCATATGATGCTACAGATGGCTTATCATGCGGGTTTACTGTAGAACTCTAAGAAATCTAATCTGGACCCACTTTCGTGAGAGTAAGGCTTTCTTCGTTGGTTTGCAAAATTGGGCACCCAAGCCCCAGAGGACAAGATGGGTGGCACTCCAAGCAGCTATTTCTTTAAAAAAATCATTTTATTAGGGGCTCATACAACTCTTATCACAATCCATATATACACCAATTGTGTAAAGCACATTTGTACATTCATTGCCCTCACTATTCTCAAACCATTTGCTCTCCACTTAAGCCCCTGGCATCAGCTTCTCATTTTTCCCCTCCCTCCCTGCTCCCCACTCCCTCATGAACCCTTGATAATGTTATTTTATCATATCTTGCCCTGTCCAATGTCTCCCTTCACCCCCTTTTCTGTTGTTCATCCCCCAAGGAGGAGGTCACGTATAGATCCTTGTAATCTGGTCCCCCTTTCCAATCCACCCACTCTCTACCCTCCCAGTATCGCCACTCACACCCCTGGTCCTGAAGGGATCATCCTCTCTGGATTCCCGGTGTTTCTTTTTTGTGATTAAAGGGTTTATTAAGGAAATTGATAAGTTGTAATGCCAGTGAGAAATGCCCAGAGTTGAGTTTTTATCAGTACCTATCACAAAGTCTATAAAGGTACTAACAAATGTCCAAAGGAGCTCAGCTTTAGCTCCATGGGTCCTCAAACCCCGTTCCCTGAATTAAGTGCCCAGAGGCACCCCACTCCAATAAGCCTCAGCCCAAAGGCTGAGTCAGCAAGTCCAACTTCCCCAACTCAGTGCCCAGAGGCACCCTACTCCGAAAGTGAACAAAGCACACATCTTACTTGTTCTGTGGGTTGGGAAGTCCACCACTTTGTTCCATGGTCTGGCTTCTGTTTCTGCTGCTCCTCTGTAGGGTAGCTGTCTTGTGGATTCAGGAGTTTCACTGCACAGGGAGCTCAGGTGCAGAGGACATCCATGCTCCACACCTGCCTCTTGCTGGTCATGATATTCCTCCTGCCTCTGAGGGTTGGCTTTACATGCAGTAGGATGGCACTCTAGGGCATACTATAGGCTATGACCCACAGGTGAATTCTATCAGTCTCTTCCCTCTAATTTCTTTTTTGAGGAAAAAGTAAGTTTTACTTTAGGCCAATTTTACTTCAAAGCAAAAACAAGTTTAACCTTTTTTAATAAATAAGTTTGTTATCTTTCTAATACATATTTTCATACCTGACTTGTAAAACATCATTTTATTAGTTCCCTGTGTTTCTGGTTCCCATCCTCTGGTCTGGCCAGACTAGCAGGGTAGAATTGGGATCATGCTAGTCAGGGGATGGGGGAGGAAGCATTTAGGAACTAGAGGAAGTTTTTATTTTTCATCGTTGCTACATCGCACCCTGTCTGGCTCGTCTCCTCCCCGAGACCCTTCTGTAAGGGGATCTCCAGTGGCCGACAAATGGGCTTTGGGTCTCCACTCCCAAGCAGCTATTTCAGGCACATTTTATTCCCTGGCCTTGAGGCCCTCTTGATAGCTGAGAACTACGGGGTGAACAGCCTTCCCAGCCGTTGCCCATTTCCTTTTATGGTTACATCCTGATTTTAAAGTTTCTGTTTCTCGAGCATGTCCCCTCTCCCTGCCCTAATGCATTCTGTTTGCATATACCCCAGGTGCATGGGTCCTTGGTCTTTTGTGCCTGAAGACGGACTAGTCCGGGATTTACTTCTCACAAGATTGGGAAGGGAATTTTAAGAGGAGGTAGGGATGTGGGGAGAGAAATAGTGACATCATCGAGGGAAGATTGGGTCATATGAACATTTGGCTCTTGTCATGTGCAAGCTCATCTGCTCGTCAACACAGCTCCCAGAGTGGGATAACATTATTTCCATTTAACAGAGAAGGGTCTGCAGTCATAGACTCCTCTTCCCAAAGTCACATGCACATGGAACCAGCCCAAGCCCAGGAATTGAACCCTGGCCTTCTGAGTGAGTTCAGGTTTGTGCTCTGTCCTTCCCACAGGGATTAAGGAAGAATGGTGCAGAACCATGACTTTAGTTTTGTTCACCTGGCATCGCCTCTCCTGTTCTGTTTGCAAGAGTGTTTTGAAGATGGTCCTTGGTGTTCACATAGCATGGCTTCATCCTCGGAGTGGAGGTAGAACAGGAACGAGGCCGAGGAGCCACCACCCCCTCTTCTAGTGGTCGTCATTCCCAAGGGCCTAATTCTCACAGTGCAGGATCAGCTGGGTGTCTGTCTGGCGTCTGTCCTCGGGGTTTGTTTCTGAAAGTTGGAGTTTGTTGCCTGAGGGATTGAAGGGGCAAGCCCCCAGGGCATGCTGAGGCAGGCCAGTGCCGCCCTGCACTTTGATTCTAGGCTAACCCAGGCTGATGGTTTGCCAAAGTCAGCTCAGGTTCCCGAGAACTGTAGGATATTTATCATCGATTCAAATATCAACAACCTCACCCCACCCCAGGTGTGTTTGCTTGATCCATTTCTGTTGCTATCTCAACCTAAAGGTCTTTCTGGGTCTTTTTTTTTCCCCCAGCGAAGGTCAGGGAAGGAGAATGAGGACTGAGCATGCTCAGGGCAGTAGGCTCTTGATGCTGAACTTGGCAAACCCTAGGAGATGACTGTGTCCTGCATTTTAGTGTCCTGGGCTACAGGTAGGAGTAAAGATTTCCACAAGACCATGGAACATTCTGTGCTCAAACGGGAGGAGCTGACACACCTAGGTTTGAATCCTCACTGGGCCAGGCTTGGGGTTGGTGAATATTTGTTGATCTGAGCCTCAGTTTCCTCATTTATTGGCTTGGGCCAAGGACACATTTGTCCTCAAGATGACATTGGTACTCCTCAACATTTTTAAAAGGTCTTGAACCGCACACGATAGGAAACTTTATTAAAAAAACCCATCAAAACGCAAAGCTGTTATTCCTCAATCTATCTTTCATCTAGGTCTATCCATTTCTGAAGGTCATGTTTCCCCGTCTCTACCCTTTCCCCATGGAGCCCTGGTGACATTGTGGTTTAAGCACTGGACTGTGGACTGCAAAGTCAACCGCTTGCGTCCACCAGCCGCTCCTCAGTGGAAAGATGAGGCTGTCTGCTCCCATAAAAACATACAACCTCGAAAGCCCTATGGAACAGTTGACTCTGGCCTACTCATGTGGTCACTGTGAATTGGAGTTGACATAGTGGCAGTAGGTAACCTTTCCCTGAAGAATTCTGCCCTCTTTGATCTACATCTCACGTCAAAATGGCTGTTTGGGCATCCCTGAGGGACTCAAATCGTGTTCCTTTGAAATGTTCTTGGCATTTGTGAACAAAGTAAGGCTTAGAGTAGATGGGATAAGTTACCCTAGGCCAGTCTTGTAGGACGGCCCTTCCCACCCTGGAAGAACAGGTGGTGCATGGTGTGGTGGGAAAAAAATCCCTTGGTCCAACTCTCCTGGCCTTTTCCTCCCCAGAGAAATTTCAATTAAAACAACAACAACAACAATTTTCTAACAAGCTCCTGTGATTGCCCTTTGTCTTATGAGAAAACTAATCAAGATGATCCCATTGGGGTACCCTAAAATAGTTACTATAACCATCATCTCTTCCTGGTGACCCTTCTGTAAGGGGATGTCCAGTTGCCTCCAGATGGACTTCGCGTGCCCACTCTGCACTGCCCCTTATTTACAATGATAGGATTTTTTGTTCTTTGATGCCTAATACCTGATCCTGTCCACACCTCAGGATCACACGAGCTGGTGTGTTTTTTCCATTTGGGCTTTTTGGATTCTCAGCTAGATGGCTGCTTCAAGCCTTTAAGACCACAGATGCTATATCTTTTTATAGCCAAGCACTATCAGCTTTCTTCACATTTGCTTAAGCACCGGCTTTGTCTTCAGTGATTGTGTTGGGAAGGTGAGCATCATGGAATGCTAGTTTAATAGAACAAAGTATTCTTGCATTGAGGGTGTACTTGAGTGGAGGCCGACTGTAAATCTTTATAGGAGCAGACCGCCTTGCCTTTCTTCTGTGGACAAGCTGATGGGTTTGCTCTGCTGAGCTTGCAATGGGCAGCCCAACACATGACCCACAGGACAAGTAGTGCTCCTTCCATAAAGATGAAAACAAAATAAAAAGTCATAGTGCCACTGAGTTGATTAGTCTATTCTGACTCATATATATGATTTCCGTGTTTTGGGTTTCTGAGGCTGTAAATCTTTACAGGAGTAGATGGCCGCTATGGTCTCTCTCAGAGCAGCTGGCTGGTTTGAACACTGCCTTGGTGGTAGCAGTCGAAGGCTTACCAAACAGCTTTGTCAGGGCTCCCTTCCATGAAGATTCGCAAAGCAAAGCAAACCAAACCAAACCAAAACAAAAACTATCCAAGCTCTCTGTCAGCTAGTTGTTGGCGACTCATAGTGACCTTATAGGACAGGGTTGCCCCTGTGACTTTCCAAGACTGTAACTCTTTAAGGAAGTAGAAAGCTCTGTCTTTGTTGTGCAGAGCAGCTGGTAGTTTCTAACTGCTGACCGTTCAGATAATAGCTCAACTCATAACCACTAAGCCAGATTTGAGCCAAGAAAAGCTGACTGAGCAGTTCTGCTTTGTAGCACCGGGGCTGCCATGAGTTGGAGTTCATTGGATGTCAACAGAATTGGTTTGGTTCGATTTTTATATGGAGGACCCTAAAGGTGTGAATGCGATTTCACCTCATCCTCAGCTTGGATTTTTCCCTGTAGGGTTACATCTGTTCCAGTTTATCTGGGTCCAATGGAAGCAGGAAGGGTACAATTATGGCCAAGGGCCAAGCTCATTCGTCCTTCAGGCCAGGGGTCAGGTTTGGTTCATGCCTCAATGGCCAGTACTCACCCCACTGACTGGCAAGCAGCAGGGAAGTCTGAATTGGCATTTCTTTGTGCCAAACCTGGATAAGGGGGCGTTGCGTTGAGGCAGTGGGGCAATATATAACTCCCCGCAGACCTCCTGGCTCAGAGGAGGTACCAGAGAACACTCTCCTTTCTTGATGAACCTTAGCTTTTGCCAGGTGAAGCTTTCACTGGCTGTAGGGAGGCAAGAGAGGAGGCGTAGAACTAATATGTGAAAATGAATCAGAATTTAAAGTTGGTAGATGATCTAAAAGGGATATGTCATGGGAACCAAATGAAGCATTTACCTGATAGGCCACCCACAAAGAAGTCTGAAGATACCTATTATCCTACCCTTGAACACTTGGGTGTGTTCTGTGGGAACAGAAGGTGAGACATGCAGGACAGCTTGATGGTAAAATTGACATGTAAACCTTGCTGTCTTCAAAATCTCCCCCCTTCAGAAAGTTTAAAGGAACTGGGAGTAGAAGGTATAAGGAAACAGGTGATGGAAAAAAGCAGACTTGACACCCTAAGACAGAGAGGGTTGTTGTTTGTTGCTGTTGGATCAACCCATGGGCGCAGGGTAGAACTGTTCCTTTCATAACGGACTGCCAGACCTTTCTTCTGAGGTACCTCCAGGTGGGTTCTCAGGATAACCTTCAGTTGGCAGTTGAACTCTTCACAGTGTGCATTACGGAGACACCAGAAGTGTAACGAAGAAGGCAATATCAAATGAACCTGAAAAAACAAAACAAACCCCAAATGCAATGCTGCCAATAACCCATTTCACATAATGATTATTGGCAGCTTGGAAGACACTCTCTTACAGGTTACCACCCCTTGACATTTCCATACTAGAGGGAGGGAGACAGGCAGAAAAAAATCAAAGCCCCTAAATGAAAAAAAAAATCAATCAACATTTTAAGGTCTTGACAGGATTCATCTCAGCTGTTAGCGCTCAATATATTAAAAATGCCCCCCCCCCCCCGGTACACACGCGGTACATCCAGAAGCTGCCTTTGCTAAATGAACTCAATGAGTTTCAGGGGTTTGTGATGAACTAAGTATATTCCACAACAAAGCACAGATGCAGAGAGGTCTGCTAAGGGCCCAGGCCCCCTTCTAGTTACAATATATGACCATATATGACAATATATTATTTTGGTTCCTGAGGCAATTTTTAAAACTTCAACTTATAAGGAAATGATTTTCACACGATAAACACTCCTGTTTTAAGAGAAGTTAATGCCTTTGACAAATGTATACCCAGCTGGGACCATAATTGAGATGTAATATTTTTCCATCATCCTCCGTTCCCCACGTGGCATTCTTCCGTTGTTGCTTCTCCACTTTCACCCTCCTAATCCCGGGCCATATGCATATTTATTTAAGCAGCTTTGTTAAGATAAAATGGACATATTCAACAGCATGTATCTAAAGAGTACAATTTGATGGATTTCGATGTATGGGAAATTGTCACTATAGCCAAGACCCTCAATATTGCCCAGGTTTTCCTCAGTTCCCTTGAGATCTTTCCTCCTGGACTCCTTACGAGTGAACAGCTGCCTCCACTCCTCCTCTCTCTTAGCTGTTTTATGCTCTCTGGCATCTCCTGGAATGGTGTAGTGGGCTCCATGTTAGGCTGCTACTGCAAGGTGAGCAGTGTGAAAGCACTCGCTACTTCTTGGGAGAAAGATTACCATAAAGATTTACAGTCTCAGAAGCTCACAGAAGCAGTTCTAGGGTTAGTATAAGCCAGAATTAACTTGATGGCAGAGAGATTTTTGAGTTGGTTGGCATCTGATGGCTCCTCCTCTCTGCTTATACAGTGCTCACAATGAAGATTTAAAAAACAAAACCAGGAACGCTTATTCCAGGAGCGTCATCTTTCCAGAAAGTGGGCAAGCACCCCTTCTAAGATCTTAGCTATACATGAATCAGAACCAAGGAGCCTGACTTAGTTTGCAACCCGCTCAGCATTTGGGATGACATGGGGTTCAATGTCTCAAATGCAATTCACCTAGAATGTGCATCGTAGAAGCACCAGAGTTGGGGTTGCAGAGTGGCGGACATGGGGTGGATAGAACAGCGGGAAATTCCCTCCTGTACGTGAGAAGATTACTCTAGGCCCTTTGAAATGATTGGAGGGCAAACAGGTCAGCTCTGATTACGTAATACTGTTTCTTGGAAATGTCTGAGTACAATAGTTGTAATTTTTATGTGTCCTAGGTCTAGATCCATGGATTAAGTGCCACAGGGGTTTAAAAAGATAAAGAAGAAGACAGTTGGGGGCCTCAGAGCAGCTTATTTATTTGGGTGAAAAAGAGAGAGATAATCAATAATAATGAGGAAAAGCAAACAGTATCAGCTTAGGGAAAGGACACTACATTTTACTCAGCACCTACTGCTTGTTAAGACCACATATGCAGTCTCCTTTGGAGGTAGATAAAGGCACAAAAGTTAACCACTGAGATGATGGCAAGGTCAGTGGTTTGAACCCACTGATCACTGTGCCGATCTGTTCCCATAAATATTAAACTCACTGTCATCATGTTGATTTTGACTTATAATGACCCTATAGGACAGAGCCCTGTTTGCCTACTGGTTATGTGTTAGCCTGCTAACTGCAAGGTCAGCAGTTCAAAACCACCTACCCCCAACACTCATTGGGGGAAAGAAAAGACTTTATGCTCCTAGAAAGAGTTACAGTCTTGGAAACTCACAGGGGACAGCTTTACCTTGTCCCATAGTAAGAATGGACTCAATGGCAGTAAAGGCTTTTTTTGTTTTGTTTTGTTTATAGGACAGAGTAGAGCAGTGGGTTCAAACTGCTGAGCTTGGGAGTTCCCAGCTCAACATATAATCCACTCTGTCACCTGAGCTCCCCTGTAAAGATTACAATTTAGGAAACCTGACGGGGAAAGTTCTTCTCTGTCACATGGGTGCTATTTGTCACAGTGGACTGGATAGCACCTAACAATAATTCCCCATTGCCACTGAGTCAATTCTGACTCATAGCAACTCTATGGAGTGTTTTCAGGACAGTAAAGTCTTTTTTTTTTTTTTGACAGTAAAGTCTTATGATAACAGACATCCTCATCTTTCTTCCATGCAGCTGCTGGTGGCCTTGACCCACCAATCTTGCTGTTGGCAGCAGTCTAGCATTTACTCCATAGTGCCGCCAGAGCATAGTACCCTCATTTTACTTATGAAGAAATTGAAGTTCTCAGAACCTAATGGTTTATCCCAGGTACCCACCTAGTAAGAAGCAGAGTTTGGATTTGAACTAGTATGTCAGATTCAAAGGCCACACCATTTCTCTCTTGTGTGGGTTATAATGGCAGGCGGGAAGCTTTGAGATTCCGAAAGGTTCCTGTGTGGGTGAGAGGCGGGAGGTGTGGCTACTAGTCTAGAGGAGATAGATATGGTTGAAATGCTAATGGCGGCAATGACAAAGGGTAGCTAATACACATGAGGGGGGCCAGTTGGGTTCCACTGTATTTGGGGCACAGAAACTGGGGTGAGTCCGGCACTGTAATAAGACACTACATGACCTTGGCAGTGACATGAAGTCCTACTGTGGTAGAGTTCTGTGGCCTATGTTTTTTAATTAAAAAACAAAACAAAACCAACACCCCCCCAAAAAACCCCACAAAAACCACCACCACCAAACAACCCCAAAAAACCAACCCCAAATCAAACCACTACCATTGGTTGATTCTAGCCCATAGTGCCTTTATATAGTGTTTCCAAGACCATAAATATTTATGGGAACAGATAACCTCGTCTTTCTCCCTCAGAGCAGCTGGTGGGTTTGAACAGTTGGCCTTGTGGTTAGGAGTCCAGTGCCCACCCTATCTTTAAAACACTTTAAAAAATGAAAGGAAGTAGTTTTTATAGTTCCTTGGATCTTCATTGAGGTATATTTGGTGAGAGTGAACAGGTCATGGTTTACAGCTGTGGTAGGCATTGGGTATGCTGCCCAGATCAGCTGATTTAGGGAGGAAATGAGAAATGTGATCAGGTGACATCATTCACCTTCGCCCCTCCACCTTGAGGAAGAAAAGTCCCCATGGCCCAGGTAGAGCCCCCTTTCCTAGGAGTAGCCTGAATTCAATGACAAGCAGAGGAGGGGTAGGATATTCTGCCGCTTGCCTGAGCTTGGGCATCTCTGGGAGCCCTGGTGGTGACGTGGTTATGTGTTGAGCTGCTAACTGCAGTGCGAGACCGCAAGCCTCTCAGCAGGAAAAGTTTTGTATGCTCATAAAGACTTACAGTCTTAGAAGCCCAAAGGGCAGCTATACCCTGTTCTATAGGATCACTATGAGTTGGAATTGACTTGACGGCCTGACCAATAAACACATGTGGGGTTAATAGAAGGCTGGAGCAAGAAATGGCTTGGTGAGCCTCACCTTTCTAGTTCTCAGGTCTCTAGCTCTCTGATGGTCGGACCAGGGTGCAGCTGCCTTAGCCAGTTCCCTGCTTCAGCTGGCAAGGCTCACTTCCTGCAAGACATCCCTGAGGAGAAGCCACATGGACCTACCCTGCTGCTGGAGCAGCTGTGTGGAGACCCCTGCCAGCGCTGAGATGCTTACATACTCACTGATTCAGCTTTCCTCCTGCAGTCGGCATCATTGCGTGTTTTGTGAGATGGAGGAGGACTTTGTGGATTGGTGTCAGACATATGGGCTAATGTCGGTCTTATGGGCTTGGACAGCACTGGGTTGGGATGCTTTCTTAATGTACACTTACCCTTTATATAAAAGTCATATATATATATATATTTCTGTGGGTTTGGTTCCCTAGTTTACCCAGACTAACACAATGGCAATGAGTTGTTTTTTTTTAAATCTGTGCAAACAGGGTCCTTCCAGCTCTCTTGGAACCAGCTGAGATTCTTGCCGCGACAGGTGTTGATCTCAAAGCCCTCCTCAACCAGCCTCGTCCATCCCAACAAATCTCCACTTCAACTCCTCTTTTCCCGGGAACCAGACCATCAACACTTGTGGCACATGGCAATGGCGTGTGTGTCACAATAGAACTGAGCTTCAAAGGATTTTTAAGGGCTGTTTTTTTAATAGATTACCAGGCCTTTCTGCTGAGGGACCTCTGGGTAGACTCAAGCGTCCAGTAATGGAATATGCCAGCAGTTTGCACCACGGAGCCAGTGACCATGCTTTTGTTCCATACTGCTGCTTTGGTCTCCCGTGTCTTACGCCTCAGGGGTGCAGGCACATCCCCAGCCCAGGGGTGCATCTGTGCTACATCTCAGATCTTATATGTATGGGTCTGTGAGAATGAAAACTGCTCTGAACCCCGTTGGAACAAAAGAGCAGGGAGACAGCCCTGCTGTTGGTGAATGTTGACGTGTTAGCCAGCACGATGGCCAAATCGCATAGCCTGGCCACGTGGCAGAGCTGGGAATCTGAGGCCAGAAGCCCTGGAGACAAAGGCTGAAGGTTCGAGACCCTTTTTGTTCAGTCCGCTTTCCTTTCTTCCCTCCTCTCGACCTGTGCTCTAACCTGGCGGGTTCCTTGGACAGCATCCTCCTGGCCTGTGGGCGCCCGCCCCAGCCCTGTCATCCTGGCTGCACTCACGGCTCCAGTACCCGTGGGCTCTGCCATGTGCAGAGCGCAAACATTTACCAGCCAATCACCCAGAGTAAGCCAGCGCTGCCTCTTGCCCGCAAAGGGCTGAGTCGTCGCCCAGTCAGTTTGTTTTGTTTTTTAAATAGAAGGGTTTTCCTACGTGAAATGGCTCATTTTACCAACCAGAAGGACAATGAGTAAAATCCATGGGAACGGTGTTTGGCTTTACATAGTTCGGTAGGTGGAACAAAAGATTATATTTTCATAGGAGCTTTGTTGTTTTGGAAAACGAGCAGTTCATCTTGGAACAAATCCCCGAGAGCAGGAAGAGGCAAGAAGGAAGGACAGTGGATCTGAGTGCCCAGGGAGGAAGTGGGGAGGGGGCTGTTCCTTTGAGGGGATTGCACCCAATTTCATGAAACGAACTGTGTGTGTATGTGGAATGGGACATGAATGGCCTCTGTAGACTTTAATCCCAAATCCCATCAAAGGAAAAGAGAGAAACGAGCGAGGAAAAGAAAGGAAGGAAGATTAATACGAAAATAAATAAAATGAGCAAGCTGAAGGACAGATAGAATCGGAAGAAATTCCGTATTGAAGAGAAACGAGACTTTTTAATGATTTCATGAGTATATAGGTACGTCCAGAAATAAAAGGAACATACTTGAAATGCCTGTGTAATTAGAAGTAACAATTTGCTGAAAGTGAAAATAACTATTGGGGTGATAGAATTTAGGTAATGAAAAATAGTATTGATGTTTTAATAAATGGATGTTGAAAACTATGTATTCAGAAACGAGAGAAACCATTGTAAGTAAAATAAGCATGGGGCATGCGAAGTCAGGCAGACGTGGCTCTCTGGAAGGAGAATACGTTGCCAGGAAGCATTTAGAGACTACAGTGAGCACAGATTCTGCCCTTGTGCCGAGTCTGGTGTCAAAGTGGGGTCCAAGCTGGGACGGAGGCGTGTTTGGGCCGTTGGAAGGGTTGGCTCAGGGCAGGGAGAAGGAAAAACCGAAGGTAACCTAGTGCCCCTCACAGAGCAGGCTCCCTGGCTGGGCCCCAGGGACTCTTGGCGCAGAGAAGCTGTCGGGTCAGTGGCAGAGGAGAGTAGGAATGTGGGTGTGAAGGAACAAGGGTGGGGGTGGGGGAAGCACCGTGGGTGCAACAGAGGAGTGGATGGGTTGGCTAGTGGCAAGTGGAGGGAACTGTGAACACCTGGAGGCATGCTTCTCTGGAACCTTCTCCATTCTGGGGTGTCGGTGGTGGGATGCGGAAATCCTGGAGGAGGATTTCACAGGTGTCTTTGAAGTCCTGCCAAAGCAGATATGAGTCAATGGAATCCAAGCAAAAAGTCCTAGAAGTTAGCATTTCTCTGCTATGTTCCAGACTCCAGGCAAAACTCATTAATGTTCCATAGCTGGTAAAACTCCAGCCGTACCCCCAGGAAGCTACTTCCTAACAAATGTGGACACTGGGCAGGAAGAGGTTACAGAATTTGCTCAAGGGGTGCAGCAGGTAATGAACTGCAGTTGTATCTCAGTTTTAGAGAGTTTTAATTTTTCAACGGAAACACTCTTGTTGGTTAAATTTTGAGCTCCAAAGATAGGAAAACTTGGCTTTCTACTGTAGTTTTGCTGTGTGGTCTTGGACACATTACACAACCTCTCTGAGTTCGGTAGGTTGTTGTAAGGATTAGAGAGAATGGGTCCAAAAGGACATTGTTAATGGTAGCTCTTGTTATTACACTCAAGTTCAAACCCTAGGTAGTGACTACAAAATCATCAACCCATGAGTTGCTGAGGATTGTTCAGTCAGAAGATCAAGGACACTTTGGCCAGAGTCTGTGGTCTATGGATTAATTTCACAGGGTAGGGTGAATTTTGCAAATCTCTTTTCTGATATTCATTTATTGTTACCCAAATCAAACCCATTACTGTCAAGTTGATCCCAGCTCATAGTTGATCCTAATCTCACAGCCATCAGGGTAAGGTCAACTCATAGTGACCCTTTGACAGAATAGAACTGACCCTGTGTGTTTCCAAGTCTGTAACTCCTTACGGGAGTAGAAAGTCCTGTCTTTCTCCAGCCAAGCGGCTGGTGTTTTTGAACCTTGGACCTTGAAGGTTACCACCCAATGTATTCACTACACCACCAAGGCTCTCTGTTATAGGATTTCCAAAGTTTTCCTCTTTATGGAAACCACCTTCCACTGCCTTTACTCCTTATGGAAGCATCCTGCTCTTGTGGAGCAGCTGACGGGTTTGAACCAGCAAATTCCTGGTTCTCAGCTGAGTGCTTAACCACTGTGCCACCACGGCCCTTCACTGATGGTTAAATATCTATCAGTAGTGTCTGGATCCCAGGCATGGGACTCAGAGCTAAGGATGGAGAGTCAATACATAGCAGTTCAGGTGCTTGCCCTCATGGATTTTTTGGTTTTTGTTTTATTTTTGCCCTCATGGATTTTATAGTGTAAAACTAGACGAGAGGGAGAGACAGATTAGCCAATCATTAATTTAGATTGTGATAAGGGCAATAGAGAAACTTCCAGTGGCTATATAAGTGAAGATGACAAAGCCCCTCCCTCCCTTTCTGCTTCCCCAAGGAGGTAGCCCGTGAGTGACACAGCTAAGGCCATGGGGCCAGGTGGAAATGACTGTGGTGAAAGCAGTGGTGTGCATTTAGATCCTGCCTTGGTGCAGTCAGGGAATTGCTTGTGCTATGGTCATTTTTTATTGTTCTCGCTATGGTCATCAGATAGTTGGGGACTATGCAGATACTGTGTTTTTGACCCACCAAAGAGATTGATAGTTTTCTAATTATGTAAATAAGGTATGGGGCACCGTGTGTGTGTGTGTGTGTGTGTGTGTGTGTGTAACCATTCAAATAAAGTGTAAAGAAGAGTAACAAGGGGATTGATCAGTTTGGGCATCTTGCTAGGCTGAAATAAGACATCTTAGAGGTGGACAGGAGGATCCTGACTACCAGCAAGAAGAAGAAACAGGAAAGTAGTGTCTTTTGATCCTGGGGACCCTTTACAGGGAGCCCTCTACACTCAGGAGACAGGGAAACACCAGAGACAGTGTGAAGCAGTAGGAAGCAAAGCAGCAAGGGTAGCAGAGGCAATAGAACCTGGCTGACAGATTGAGAGGGCTGAGTGCCTTTGGGAAGGCAGCTTGCCGGCAGAGTGGGGTGCTTCCAAGGGCTCAACGGACTGAGAATCAGAGAAAGGGCACAGTGACTTAGAAGATGCTGTCCTGATTAAAGAACTGTCTCCTGAGTCATTTCTGGAACTGAATTGTACCAGATTACTTCGCGAATAAACCTCACTGACTGTGCGTATTGCCTGTGAATTCTGTGCCACTCGTTCAGTGAATTATTGAGTTCAGCAGAGAAGTAGAGAGTTCTGTGGGTGGAATAGCTGTTGTCAGAATTTGTAGAGGTTGGAGGGAGGAGTCAAGCCTGACCTTTGCCTCATAGGAGCCAAGGTTGGGCTGTTGATCTTGACTCTCTCTCCTGTGTGAAGGTAGAGGAGGTCCAACACTGTCCTCATACCATGTTTATACAGTAGAGAAGCTGTAGGTTCCAAAACTGAAGCAAGACAGCTGTGGAGGAGCAAAGACCATGATGTTAAGCTAATACAAAATCTATTTATTCCCACCGCCTCCTCTCTGTTTTCCGGAAGAGATTGTGTAGAATTAGTGTTTCTTTTTATTGCTTTAAATCTTTGGTGGAATTCTCTATTGAAACCACATGGGCCTAAAGATTAGTTTTTAAAAAATCATTTTTACTGGGGGCTCTTACAACTCTCATTACAATCCACATATCCATCCATGGTATCAAGCACATTTGTACATTTGTTGCCATCATCATTCTCAAAACATTTGCTTTCTCCTTGAGCCCTAGGTATCAGCTCCTCATTTTCCCCTCCCTCCTTTCCTGTTCCCCCCTTCCTCATGAACACTTGATAATTTATAAATTATTATTATTTTGTCATGTCTTACACTGTCTGACGTCTCCCTTCACCCACTTTCCTGTTGTCCAACCCCCAGGGAGAGGGTTATATGTAGATCCTTGTGACTGGTTCCCCCTTTCCACCCCACTCTCCCTCCACCCTCCCAAGATGAGGACTTTTTGAAAGAGTTATTTTTAGGAGCTTTCGATGACAGATGTCATTTTCTTCTTACTTATGCTGTCGTTAGCGGTCATCAAGGGGACCCCCACTCATGGCAACCTAATGCACAGCCAACAAAACAAAACAAGACTTTATGGTCCTGGGTCATCCCATGATTCGTTTCAGATCAGACTCTTGTGATATCTCGTGTTTTCATTAGGTGTTTTTTTTTCTATGCAGGTGCAAAGCAGAGAGGCTTCCATATAAACTGTAATGAAGTCTTAAGGAGCCAGGGGGTCGACACAGAAGGGCAGGGGCAAGAAGGCAGAGGTCTGAACTGTTGTGGGTAAGTGGGGGGAGGCAGATGCTGGGCCTCCCCTGGGAAAATGTTTATTTCTGTAACTCTTGTGGCTCCTGCCTCAGTCTTGGCCCAGCCCATTAGCCTAGATGTGAGAGTGAATCCCTTCATTGTGTTTCCAAGTGCCCCCTCTCCCTGAAGGCTAAGTGAAACCCAGGCATAGATAGTGGGTAGAAGAGAAGGGCAGGTCTAGGCTTGGGCAGCCTTCAAAGCCATGTCCATGAACAGCCATCATCACTACAGGGAATCCAGCTGGCCCAGATCTTGCCCATCCTCACAGCCCATGTCCTGGCTGGGAATCAATCCACACCTCACCCTACAAATCTGGGAGTGTACATAGTGGGGCTGCAGCTTTCCAAGCCCTCCTTGCCACAGCCCTCTCACTACTCTGTGGAGCAGAGATGTTGGCTGGCTATTGTACAAGATGAGCAAGCTTTTCATCCTAGTCTGTCTTATTCTGGAAGCTCTACTGAAGCCTGTTCAGTATCATAGCAACAGGCAAACTTTCACTGTCAGATGGGCCACGGCTATGCATGAGATCTCTTGTCTGGGAATCAAACGCAAGGAAGTCCAGAATTCTACCACAGAACTATCTATGGTCTCTCTCATAGTTCTGGGGCTGTCCACATGACTGATTACATTTTGAGTGTATTGCGGTAGTTATTTTTCCCCCCTTTGGTTGTTCAATAAATTGTCACGTGGGTTTATTTAGACTGATAATTCACAAAGGAACGTAAACTATTAAGTATTACTTCTTGAGTATTTATTTATAAGGGAATAATGCATAGGATTTAAAAAATTCATTTGAGATATTTTGGCAAATGACAGTCATGAATGTTCACATAACTGAATGTTTTACTTCTTCCTAGAGTCTATTAGAGTCAAGTAAAAGTCTACTGATCTTTCTAGACTGCTAAAATGTCTTTTTCTTTCTGGTTGTCCTGGGCTCCCCCCACCCCCAGTTTAATTGGCATCTAATTCCCACATCATACAATGCAATAGTTTAATTGCATCAAGAAGCATTGTATGATCCACACCGATGGTTGGAGTTTCTCCTTTTGGAGGAGTCTGTGCTCTTCTTCTGAGACTACAATGAGAGAAATCATAGATTTGCTTTTTGGTGGTTTTTAATTTTTTTTAGGTAGCCCATAAGTACTCGAGGCTCTGTTCATATACTTTACATTTGATATCTTTTTGGTTTCAAACTGGATAATTTATATTGTTCTATCTTTAAAATCACAATTTCTTTTCTCTCTCCTTTCCATTCTGCCGTTGAGCCCATCTGCGATATTTTAAATTTCAGTTATTGTTTTTTTTTTCATTTTTAACATTTCCATTTTCCCTTTTCAGCTTTTGTTTCTTTGCTGAAGTTTTCTATATTTAAAATTTGCTTTAAATGTATTCATAATTTCTCATTGACTAATTTCCATGGTGGTGACTTTAAAATCTTTGTTAAATAATCCTAACCTCTCAATCCTTTTGGTGTTGGCATCTATTCCTTGTCTTTCTATTTGAGTTAATATTACCCTGGTTTGGGCACGATGATTTTTATAAAATTGAAACGCGGTTATTTTGGATATTATGCTATGAGACTCGGCATTATTTAAACCTTTTTCATTTAGCTCCCTCTGGCTCAGAAGAAGGTGTGACTGCCTTGCTAAGGCCAGGTTCCAGGACAAGTGCAGGTTCTCCGTGCAGCTCTCATTGATACCTGAGTGGGCGAAGGGCTCCTATTACTGCTGGGTCATGGCAGGAAGTCTAGCTCACTTGTGGCCGATGGAGCCACTGTGGGCACAGTGTCCATGTTCTGGCTGACTGGCTTGACTTCTCCTCGGCCTCATTGGACACTATCCCAGAGGAGAAGAAAACAGGTGTCTCAGTATTGCTCAGGAGAGGTGGCCGTGCAGGACTTCTACTTGACTTTGTTCGTGTGGATGTAGAGGAGACCACCATTTTGTCCTGTGGCATTTGGCTGGAGTAGAGTGGTTATTATCTAAAAACATTTCTAACTAGATTCCTCCTTTCTTTCCTGGTTCTTGGCCAGAGAGAGCAGGCTTTGTTAAGGCTGCTTTTGTCTGCACCCATTGCCTTTTTTGGTCTGGCCATCTTCTTCAGTTCTGAGACAGATGCAGCAAAGAGGAAGCCCAGGGAATTCATTGAGATGCTGCCCCTTGGCTACCGAGGTCTCCAGCCGGTCTACCTTCTAGAATCTTCTTATTTAAAAAAAAAATCTTATTTTTGTTTTCTACATAATGCTCCAAGGAGCCCTGGTAGTGAAATGATTACACGAGAGACGGCTAAGCTAAAGGCGAACAGTTTGAAGCCACCAGTTCTGTGTGAGAAATAAGCTACATAAAGATTCATAGTCTGGGAAACCCACAGGGGCAGTTCTACCCTGCCCTTGGGGTCACTCTGAGTCAGAATGGACTTGGCAGGGAGTCATGTTTTAGACACTGTGCAGGGTTTTTAGCTGTGCTTAGCAGGAGGACTAGCGAGAGGCCTTCCTCATCTTTTTGGGAAAAGTCTTCAATATATATCTACCCTATTAATGACACATACTTTTAGTCCTTCACAATATGTAGATAAAAATACATACTTAACTTTCAAAATGAAATCTAAATTGATGACTGTTGAATTTGCCCTTGGTTTCTTTGGATATTGGCTACCAATATTCCAATAGCCTTTAGGAATAAATCCACCCCCCCAGGGCTGTCTAGGATTCAAATAATTTTATGGTTTTAATAAACTCTAATGTGAAATTCTCTATGTAAATAAATCCACACCTACTACAGAAACTTCTATATTACCTGGACTCCTTATTTGGAAAGTGAGACCACATAATCTAGTCTTGAGATACCATAGCAATTCATAGGTAACTACCATGTAGTCAGTCTGCACCCATGTTGCAGGTGTTTGATAGTCTCATGTGGCTGGTGGCTGCCTGATTGGACAGCCCAACACCCTAGGTCACTCAGCTCTGCTGCCTGAATCTAGTGAGAACCAAACCCATTTCATAGCCAGAAGCAGGGGGGAAAAGTCTTGGACGTGAAAGGGTCAAGAGAGAAGACCTTCCTTCTGGCTGTTGTTGAGGTTACAGGAAGTTCCTGAGTCTTAGGTAAACAAGGAAGGAAGTGAAATGGTGTTTCTTCCCTTTCTGAGAATGAGTCTCATGTACGTTCTATTGAACTTGGCATTTCATATCTGGCTGTGCCTTCACTATGAAATACAAACTAAATGAAAATGAAGCCAATGAGCTCTTCAAAATGACCTATGTTCATGTCCTGGCTGGTCCCACAGCAAGGGGTGTGAGGCCAATGTAAGCCCACATCACCCTTGGAATGGAAAAGTTCCCAGATTTATTCTTAGAGCAGTTTATGGGGCTCTTCAAGTTAGGGAACTTCTTTTAAATGGCAGACATTACACTCAGTGCAAAGAAGTAGTTACTGATCTTTAAAAACTTAAACCCCATTCACACTAATAAATTATTTTTTAACATTCCTCCCAACAAAAAACCTCCAAACTCGCTGCCATCAAGTTAATTCCAATTCACAGCGAATCTGAAGAACAAAGTATGATTGCTCTTGTGGATTCCCAAGGCTGTAAATCTTTAGGGGAGCAAAAAGTCTCATTCTGCTCCTGTGTAGTGCCTGCTGGGTTTGAACGGCCGACCTTGAGGTTAGCAGCCCAATATATCTAATCCACTATACTACCAGGGCTCCTAGAATCCTATTAGGATATATATATATATATATATATAATGTTATTTCTACAAATAAATTGATAAAGAACTGATGTTAAGTTAAAAAACAACTTAATAAAGGTATTTTAAGATATTATATTGAAATATATTTAATATGTTCTTTAATATATAGCATTTTAATTGTCCTCCTGTTTAAGCAGTATGTGCTTATTCAATTGACTTTAAACAAATGATATAAAACAGTATGAATATTAAAAATAGCATATCTTGTTTGATTTAGAGAGGTCTAAAAATATAGTTTGGGATCTTCTTTTTTTGGGGGGTGGGGCATTTTCTTATGTGTTATGTTGTTATCAGCTGATGTTGAGTTGGCCCCCAACTGATGACTCCACAAATGTTGGAGCAAAATGCTGCCAAATCCTGGGCCATCCTGATAGTCCATTGTGAATCAGAGTGTTGTGAATCATAAGGTTTTTATTGGTGAATTTTGGATATAGATGATCAGACCTTTCTTCCTGGTTCTTCTAAGTCAGGACTGTTTTCTGAATCATGCTCAGCATCATAGAAACACAGAAGCCTCCATTAACATGAACGGTGACTGTACTTGAAGTACATTGGGTAGGTATCAAACTCAAGTCTGCTGTAGGGAAGGGGAAAATTTACTACAGAAACTTCACTGCTCACAACTAGCCCCAACAACAACAATATTCAAGGTCAGATAGTTTAAATTCTTGCATTTTGTAGGCTTAGTAAATATGAAATCACTTTAATTTGATTGGTGTTCCATTGAAGCTTGAGAAGATTTTTTTTTTTTTGCTGGTGGTGGGGTGGAGTCCCTTAGTTTTCCTGTTCTGTAGGCATCTCCAGTGAAGATCACCTCCCTTTGAAGATAGCTTATCTTTAGAATGAGACAATTTGCAAGAAAGTCATGATAACTTTGTTTGACTTTGACCCTTCAACTCTTTCCTCACCCCACTCCCTCAGATTTCCCAAGGATATGAGTGATAGAGTATTTTTTCCCCATTAAGGTGACATGAAATGGGCTTCTGCTCCTTGAGCTGAAAAGTGTCCTGACTAATAAAATATTTTTTATTTATGCAGCAAACCACACACATTTGATAACTATGAGACGGATTTGGTAATAGCAGTTACCCCTAGAAGGGGGAGGAAATACAGTCACATTTGTTGACATTCAGTCATTTCAGGAGGTAGTGGATGGTCAAAAGCGGATGGTACAGTTAGATGAAAGAAGTTCAAACTACAGTGAGGGTTTTTGCAAAACAAAAACAAAAGGCTCCAGGAACTGACAGAATACCAACTGAGATGTATCAAAAAAGGGATGTGACACTGGAAGCGCTCGCCCATCTACCTGTCCCATTGATTAGACAAGATTCAAATTTGTTCCCATTTCCAAAGGAGGATGGTTTAAGATAAGATAAACAAGCAGCCATCTAGCTCAGAAGCAACAAAGCCCACATGGAAGAAACACACCAGCTTATGTGATCATAAGGTGTCGAAGGGATCAGGTATCAGGCATCATCAGAACAAAAAAATCTTACCATAGTGAATGAAGGGGGGAGTGCAGAGTGGAGACCCAAAGCCCATTTGTTGGCCGCTGGAGATCCCCTTGCAGAGGGATCTAGGGGAGGAGATGAGTTAGTCAGGGTGTGATGCAGCACCAATGAAGAATACAGCTTTCTTCTAGTTCCTAAATGCTTCCTTCAAGCCCCCCTACTATCATGATCCGAATTCTGCCTTGCAAGTCTGGATAGAGCAGAGGGTGTACACTGGTGCAGATAGGAGCTGGAGGCACAGGGAATCCAGGGCGGACGATACCTTCAGAATCAGGGGGTGAGGGGCGATACTGGGAGGGTAGAGGGAGAGGGGAATGGCAAGAGGGAACCAATTACAAGGATCTGCATGTGACCTCCTCCATGGGGGACGGACAACAGAAAAGGGGGTGAAGGGAGACGTCGGACAGGGAAAGATATGACAAAATAATAATTTATAAATTATCAAGGGTTCATGAGGGAAGGGGGAGCGGGAAGGGAGGGGAAAAAAAAGAAGACCTGATGCAAAGGGCTTAAGTGGAGAGCAAATGATTTGAATATGATGAGGGCAATGAATATATAGATGTGCTTTACACAATTGATGTATGTATGGATTGTGATGAGAGTTGTATGAGCCCCTAATAAAATGTTTTAAAAAACAATAAAAAAATACAACCTTCCGTATGGATACCATCTCAACCTAAATAAAACCAAAATCTTTGCTAGACGACCAATAATAAATATCATGCTCAATGGAGACAAGTTTGAATCTGTCAGGGATTTCATTTTACTTGGACCCCCAAATCAATGTTCATGGAAGCAGCAGTCAGGAAATAAAGCGACGTATTGCATTGGGCAAATCTGGTGTAAAAAGAAACAAATTTTAAAAAACCCTTGAAAATATTATAAAAAAGTCAAGATGCCACTTTGAAACCTGATCCAAGCCATGGCATTTTCAAGGACTTGATAAAGCTAGACAATGACTAAGGGAAGACATAAAAGAATCGATGCCTCGGAATTATGCCCTGGGAGACGATCCTGCACATGCCTTAGTATACAGAAAAGAAACAAATCCATCTGGCGTGAAGAGCAACCCAAAGCTCCTGAGGAGTGAAGATGTTGAGACGTCCCCTCACCTACTCTGGACATGCTTTTAGGAGGGACTGGTTCCTTAGGAAGGCTATCCTGCTGGACAAAGTAGAGGCGCATGAAAAAGAAACCCTTACCTAGGGGGATTGCCACAGTAGCTGCAACAATGGGCTCAAGCCTCGCGATGCTTGCGTGGACGGTGCAGGACCGGGCAGTGTTCTCCTGTGTGTCGGCTGGCTGAGTCAGAAGGGACCTGATGACACCTAATAACAATAGTGGATGATTTCATTTTCTTCTCTTCCCTATCCTGCAATTTTTCTACCAAAATATGTATAATTTTGTGATCCGATTTCTAAACGTACTGGGCTTCACAACCTATCATTTGGATCAAGTTGTGACATAATGAACTTTTAGGACTGGAAACAACATTCTTGAAAACACAGAGTTGCCTGACAAGTGGACCACATGGTGATTAGCTGAGTACCACTGCCCGCATCTAATTCCTCTCTTGCTTCACCCAGGTTTCCCCAAGGGGGCAGGGATTGACACTTGCTGTCTCATGGTCCGTCCCCCATTCGTTACTGGAGTCTTTCTGCTCTGCATCTTCACATAACATTGCCTCCCTGACTCCACGGTGACCTTTGTTTTTCCAAACCCAGTGAATGATTTTCAGGCCTTGTCTCACTGGTCTCACTGATGGACATTATATATTGTATGTTCTTTCCTGAAAATTTTGGTTACCTTGCCTTCTGAAACTGCGTGGCATGGGATTTCTCAGTATGGCTCTCCTAGCATGTCTCCAGGGACCAGGCCCTGAAGAAGGACATCATTATGGTAAAGTAGAGCGATGGCAAAAAGGAAGAAGGACTTCGACACGAAGGCCTGACCCAGTGGCTGCAATGATTCGCTCCAACAATTGTGCGGATGGCGCAGCGTTTTGCTCTCTGTACACAGGATTGCTAGGGGTCGAGCTGACTCAAGGGCACTAACAAGAGCATCCATGTTTCTGTAGCTCCCACTAACTGATTGGGCGGGACTATGCAAATAGAGCATGTGTGACACAGTAGAGGGGATTGGTCCATGGTGGATGCCACTCCTCTGGCTATAAGGCTGACCTGCCTCTACGGGAAGAGACAGAAATCCCAGGACCATTGGAAGAAGAGCCACCAGTGTAGCACGCCCGCGATCTCTTCTGCTGTCTGAAGTGGTGGTGGCCAAGATCAGAGGCACCGGTGGCTGGGCCCAGGAGACCATGAGACAGAGGAACAATGCTCAGAAAATGAGACTGTGAGGCAGAACAACAGGCGGTCAGAGGCCAAGGGACCACGTGGCTCAGAGGCTGAAGACGGGAGAGACACTTGGCTGCTGGCTGAAGACAGGTGTTTCTGTGGACCAATAACTCTGTCCTTACTGATTACTGTTCCTGATTGTGGCAACCTGTTAACTTCCCTGAAACACTCCTTTGATTGTGACTGCTGTCTAGGTTAATGCCCAGTGCAGTGAACGGTCAAATCCGGCATAGGAGTGGTGTGCCATAGGAGGAATATGTGGTGTCAGAATAGGTGAAGACAGATGGAGGGTAGAGCTATGTCTGCTTTCTGCCTCCTGGCAATAGGGAAGCCAGAGGAGGTCAGATATGGACCCTATATTCCTTCTCACAGGGACACAATTCTTTCTGAGTTCTCAAATCTCTTTTGCTAATTTGTTTTTATCAACTCTGACTTTAAATATTGGTTTTCTTTAAGGTACATTCCTAGGCTCACACAACCCAACCCAACCCAACCCAACCCAACCCAACCCAACCCAACCCATTGCCATCAAGTCAATTCTGACTCAGAGTGACCCTACAGGACACAGTAGAACTGTTGCTGTCAGTTTTTGAGACTAGATCTTCATGGGAGCAGAAAGCCTCATCCTCCTGAGTATCAGCCGGTGGCTTTGAAGTGCTGACATTGCAACGAGCAGCCTAATGTGTGACTCATAATGTCACCAGGGTTCTCTGGTAGGCTCAGAGCTCTTCTCAGATCACCCTCCCTCCCTGGGAAGACTGATCCAGTCCCACTACACCCACATGAGTTACTTCAAAGGCTGTCTCTCAGCTTACTCTCTCTAAGCATTAGAACTGTTTGCACAATATGGGATTTGGAGTCCGATTGTGCTACTTAGCGGTGTGACTGCCAAGTACTTAAGCTATATCTCATTTTCATGGTCTAAAGCTGATTTTTTATAATAACCCCCCATGGTAGCAGAGTAGGTTAAGTGTTTGGCTGTAATTGTTCAGTTACCTTAGCAGTATAGTGAAATGTTGAACTGCTAATAGAAAGGCTGAAAGTTCAAACCCACAAGCAGCTCCGAGGGAGAAAGATGAGGTGGTCTGTTTCCATAATGACTGAAAGCTTAAAAAACCCCATGGGGTGGGTCTGTTCTGCCCTACAGGGTTGCTGGGGTTGGAATACTCAATGGCTCTGTTTTGGCTTTTCGGGTAACCTCTTTTTGCTTACCTCTCTTTCATTCATTTACTACCCCCCACCAAACATTTATTGAGTTTTTAGTACATGTTAGCCTAATCTTGGCACCCCTGCCTGGTTCTTTTACTGAAACATCACTGTGCTGCTTATAGTTTCGTGAACTCACGGTGTTTCTTGTCTCTCTGATGGCTCATGAGTTATTCTCTGCTCAGAATGCCCTTTTCCAAAGTCAGTCAGTGTCTGATCCAGGGCGAGGATTCAGATTTCCTGGCTCTTCACCCACTACTGCGTGCCACATCGCAGCTCAGGCTCCAGCACCTGTCCCACATCAACCAAGGGGTGTGCAGTAGTTTCCCAATAAATGTTCCCGGAGACAATGAATGATACGAACTATGTCTTAGGGTTGTTTTGCGAGTTCATATAAGATTGTCATATACTACACTTACTTCTCTCCCTTCAGTGAATTCCAGCTTCGCTCATCTTTGCAAATTTAAATGGTCTCTGTTGCAAAACAACGAGGAGAGGCGTGTTTCAAATGGATTTGAACAATGGGGCTCTCGGTCCAATCTTGACGAAGACTGGAGGAGCTTAAGCTGAAGCTTCCAGTCAGTGAAGTCCCCCTCTTCTTTCTTTCCTGGGTCCCTAGTTTAGCCAACCATTCATTTAGTGATTGATTCAGCCAGAGAGCCTTCGTTTGGTGCCCACTTGAACCAAGTGCTCTCCAGAACCATCATTTGTGACCCCTTTCTTCATCTGCCAAAGACTCCACCTCTGGCGTGTGGGTTGCTCCTTTCTCTCCAAGTCTGGCCACGCTGTCTTAATTCCTATTCCCTTGCCCTTCTACTGTTGAGGCTGATTTGCAGGTCTAGAGAGGCTTGTCTTCACTCACTTCCTCTATCTCTAGGTACGGCTAGGAATTTTTCAGGGCATTTCTCTTGGGAGTCTGGGCAAAGAAAATATGTAGATGAAAGGAGAATCCTGTGGTGAGGTACCAAGAGTTGAATTTAAGGGTTTACTTAGAAGCTGTCCAAAAATGAGCTGCACTGGGAGAATCTGCTGCGTAAGACCCCTTTAAAGTGCTGACAAGGGAAGATGCCTGTGGTAGCCACCAAATCTGGTGTCAATTTGAGGATTAAGAGTGTCGTCACCGGCTAGCCTGTCACTGGAGAAAGCCAATGAGACCTCTGTGTGGGCATGACCTTCTCCTGAGAAATCCAATTTTCCCTCCTTGGAGGCAGGAGAGACTCTCTCACTCTGCCACTCCCTGGGAGACATTGCAGCTAACAAGAGACATGGAACTACCCTAGTGCCCTGAGCCAGACAAGCCACATGGATGCAACCAGACCCTAAACACAGTGTGTCCCTGATTGCTGGGCTTCAGGATGTGTTGTGATTAATATTACTAGTTCGTTGCTATGCTGATTACAGTCATTACTGAGAAGAAGCCACAGAGAGACCTCTGCCAGCGCTGAGATGCTTACAATGCCCCTGGACCCAAAGACTTTCCACCCACTGGATTGTGATCGTCCTGCATTTTGGCTTCATTGCATGTGTTTTATGAGTCTGAATAGAGCTTTATAGATTGATATCGGACATATGGGCTAAATCAGACTTATGGCCTTGGACTGGACTGGGATGTTTTCTTAATGTACAATTGCTCTTGTATCTAAACCTCTTCCTTATACACATGTGTGTCCATGGATTTGTTTCTCTAGTCCGCCCAGACTGACACGACGCCCCTTTGAGGAATAAGGTGCTCTTCCTTCAAGAATCCAAGCTGTGGACTTTTCAATTGCCTCGTATACTGTGAAAAGTGGACGAGTTATGGTTTGGGTGAAGCATATTGAAAGTGCTGTGGACTGTCAGAAGAGCAAAGAGAGCTGTCTTGGAATCAACGCAGCGCAAATGCTCCCTGGATGTGAGGAAGGCAAGGCTCGCCTACCTTGGCTGCGTAATTAGGAGGGAGCGACCATTCCCTGGAAAAGAACATCACTCTTGGTAGAGGGCCAGAGAAAAAGGGGAAGCCCCCCAAGGAGGGGGGTGGAGAGAGTGGCTACCCCAGTGGGCTGAAGCCCAAGAGCACGAGTGAGGGTGCTCCAGGATTGGGCCTGGACTCCTTCTGTTGTGCACGAGGTCTCTGTGAACTGGAACCGTGGCAGTTACATAATCTCCTGTCAGCTTGAGCAAAGAGGTAGCCTCTAGCCTGTCAATCAGGCCACAGCCTGATTCCCTCCTTGTGGGCATGGCCTTCTCATGAGGATTCTTGGAATTCTCTCTGCTACATATTCCTGATATAAGCTACATGGAGCTAAACTGGTGGCATCCAGGGCCCTGGAGATACTTCCACCACCACTGGATCCACAAGATTTTCCACCCACAGGCCTGTGATCTTCCTGCACTTGGCATCATTGCATATGTTGTGTGAGTTTGCAGAGGAATTTATAGACTAGTATTGGACATATGAGCTAATATCAGACTTATGGACTTTATCTGGACTAGGCTGGGATGTTTTCTTAATATACAATTCCTCTTTGATAAAAAATTCACTTACACCCGTATGAGTGTCTCTGGATTTGTTTCTCTAGTGTACTCAGACTAACACAGGAACTGACTTGACAATACTTAACAATCACAAAGTAGAAGCTAATTTTGGCTAAATCCAAAGCTAAAACATGCTGTATCTACTGAGAGATTCTGTAGAGAAAACACAGCATAGGATAAATTCCATCAGCTTTAAAACATATCCTCTACAAATAGTTTGGATATGAGAGTTGGGGGTGGAAAAAAGCAACTATTCTCAATTATAACAAGGCTCTAGATTCTGACATCCATGCCATCCAGCCCCTCTGCAAGCATTGCGCTTCGGAAGCCCACTGCCTAATGGGAGAGGCAGTGGATTGATGTATGCAGAGTGCAGCTGCCTTTTGGTAGAAACAGTCCCTCAATTGTCGAACCTCACCTCCAGAAGCCACCTGGGACAGTGACTGAGCAAACTGGAAAGTACAAGGAGATTCATTGTTCCAATTCACTTGTTTCTCAAAATGATCATTTTACAGCTGGATTCTCCTTAGATCACAGAGTGGGGTGGGGAGAAGAACACTCAGAAAAGTCATGTGCAGTTGGGTTGGGCTTTCGGGAAAAAGTCGTCTCAGCTGGGGCTGGTGGATGATGAAACTGGGGCCCAGACTAGCTTTGAGAGACAAGATCTGGCCCCTTGTCCGGGCTCCCTTCCTTTATTCTTTTTTTTTAATCATTGTATTAGGGGCTCCTACCCAAGCTCCCTTTCTATCACCCTCACAACCCCCTCCCCTGCTTACTCCTGCTCTGGACCCAGCGTTGTCCCGAAAGCTCTTAAAGTCACTCAAAAGTGAGGAATCAGGGACAGGAGCACAAGTCCCTTCCTCAAGCTGCCTGAAGTCATCGAAGAACCAGCCAGGATCCTCCCGAGGCCACCTTCCTGGCATCTCGAGGCCTTAGCACCTCTCCACTTGGCTGATGCAGATGTTCTTGAGCTTCCCTGATGCTCTTCACAATTCCTGATGTATTCAAGAAGGACCAGGGCCATGGAGGCCTTCATTTCAGAGACCCAAACCTACTGCCTTCCAGTCTACTCTGACTCATAGTGACCCTAAAGGACAAAGTAGAAACGTCCCTTGGGTTTTTGTGACTATGAGAGCAGACGGTCTCGTTGTTCTGTGGAGCAGCTAGCTTTGCTTAACAGCCTCACTTCTTAGCCCACTAACACCACCAGCATTCCTCCACTTAAAAACAACAACCCAAACCTACTGCCCCAGTTCTGTTCGGACACTCATAGTGACCCTACAGGACAAGGTGGAGCTGCTCCTGTGAGTTTTCGAGACAGTCACTGTTTTCAGGAGTAGAAAAGTCCTTTGTCCTGAGGGGTGACTGAGGATTTCAAACTGCTGACCTTTGGGATTGCAGCCCAACGCTTAACCACCACACCACCAGTACATGGCCAGAGTTTTCTCTGATTTGACTCACTTAAAAAACTTAAACATATTTAAAAAGGAAATTTATTTCCCCACCAGAGTGGGAACCCCCACAATGTAGGAGCAGCGGTGGCTCAATGGGAAAGCCCTTGCTGTCCTGGCTGGAGACCAGGGCTCTTCTCCTGGCCAGCACATCCCAGGTGTAGCACCACCAGGGGATCAGCGGAGGCTTTTGTGTGGTTGCACTGAAGCGGAATGGGTTTCAGCGGAACTTCCAGACTAAGAAGGATCAGGAAGAAAGACCTGGCAATCTATTTCTGAGAACCAGCTAGTGAACATTTCACGATAACAGCAGTCTCATGCACAGCTGATCCTGGGGTTGTGCAGAACAGGCAGGGTTTAATTCTGCTGTGCATGGGTCTCTATGCTGACTGAAATGGATCACAGGTAATAACAACAATGCTTATACTAGAAATAATACAGTCGATGCCCAATTGTGTGCTAGCCTGTGTGCAAATGCTTCCACCAGCTTTTCCTCGGGAATGCTTTCGGCCGCTGGAAAGGGAGCTTTAAGGGAGAGCATGCATTATTAGGGAATTTGTCTTGGTTAACCTAAGTGATTATCCTGTTGTCGGTGGCGTTTGGGAGAAATAGGAATGTACCTTCCTATGAACTTAAGACTTCAGGCAAGAGATTGCCTTCGAAGAGAATGGACGTGTGAGACCAACATCTGAGAAGTTGGACTAGAGAGGAAGCTTCCCTAAGGAAGGAGTGGCTTCTAGGTCTCAAAGACATGGCTCCAACCGACTTGAAGATACCACAGGAACACTGTGTCCTTCAGAATGGAGTCAGTTAGGCTTGTTGTTGCTAGGTGCCGTCAAATCCGGTTTGACTCATAGTGACACCATGAGCAGCAGAAAGAAGCACAGGTGGTCCTTCTCCGCCCTCACAATTGTTCTTCTGTTTGAGCCCATTGTTGCAGCCACTGTGTCCTTTTGGTTAGCAGCCAAACATTTACTCACCAGGGCCCCTACCTATCTAATCTCTATATAAAGTGACAGCTGTGTCTGCCTTCTTTCTGATTCCCCATTCACCAATTAACCTTCTAATTATGATCCGGTTTTCCATGCAGATTGGCCCGGGGACCACATACAGTTCTCAGTGAATCTAGTTTCAGAACTACTTTGTGTGTTATATTTCTCCTTCTAAATTAATCAATTGGCTTTTGGGTTTCATACGGGAGTTTCTGTGATAAGCTCTGTTAAGGGGAGTCTGTCTGTAAGAGACGATTTTCTTCTTTGCTCAATGACAACCTTCTGAGGCTGCCTACCAAGAGGGCCAGAACCTGGACAGTGGAGGACTCACCCTTGAAGGACCTGTTTGGATGGCCCAGTTTACTGATCAGGAGACTGACTGCAACTGGCAAGTTGCTCCAGTATGATAGCTATTTCAGAATGCGGGTCTCAATTCCACTGGCGGCGTGGCCTGGATTTGTGATTGGGATGCCAGAGGAATAACTGGCAGTTCTCCAAATGTCTTATGTTGGAGATCTATATTTGGAAGACACGCTATTCAGTTTAGGCAAAGTACAGCTTTGAATCGCACAGAGAGAGTGTGGTTCTCCTAGGCAGCCTTTGTTCATCACAGAACGAAGACTCGGAACTCCCATGTGTCAATACTTAGAAAATGGGAGTGATGGCAGGTTCAGTAAACAAAGAAAACCCAACCAACCAACAAGCAACAATGGAAAACAAGCCCTCTACCACCGCGTTGATTCAGACTCACAGTGACCCTAGACTAGAGGTCAGAGTAGAACTACAGGGTTGCCAAGGCTGGAAAATGGAGGGAAGCAGCCTGGTAGGCCACATCTTTCTTTCAAGGAGCAGCTAGTGGGTTTGAATGGCCTGTCTGTAAGTTCACAGCCAAGTGCTTGGCACCTGTGCTGTCTGAGCTCTATCTATAGGTTGATTCATTAGCTATTACTCATCCCATCTTTATCAAGTAGACACTCTGCCTCTGTTTTCTATCGCTACAATGGGATCGAGGATAGCATACATTACTGAGCATCTTCTTTGTGCCTCACAGGTGCTTAACCTTAGGAGGTAGATATCACGGTGCTGTCCTAATGTAGAGGAGAAATAGCTTCAGGGCATGCAAAAGAGAGAGTTTTTAACCTAAGCAACATGACTCCAGAACTTAGCCATTTAAATAATTCACTATCTGAAAGAATTAAACAAGTTAATATAGGTGGAATACTGCAGGGGCAATGAATTATTTAAGGTGGTTTTTCTAGCTATAGTCCCACCAAATGACTTTATCCTGATGGATCTGGGAACGAGAACGTGGAGGAAGATACTGATAGGATTCAGTTGTGAGTACTTCTTAACAGGATTCATTGTGTGTGTCATTCTGCTGCATATAAAATTATCCCTCTCAGAAGCAGGCTAGGAGGAATCTCATTATGGGCAAAAGCCAGGAGTGGTGTGTGCACTCTGGACCAGGGGACAGCAAACTTTTGAGATGGAAGAGCCAATCCTGTACCTCACAACAATTTAACAATTATTCAAGATCCATAAATACATTTTCACAAACAAACAAAATACTATTATCTGAATAATATTCTTTAAAATGTTTCAATTTTATTTCAGAGCCACATATCCATACAGAAGGAACTGATGTTTGCCAACCCCTGCGCTCGACCGCAAGATCCCTGTGCAGTGCAGCTTCTTGAGCCAGAAGCCAGCTTTCACACCTGAAGAGTGACAGAGGAGCAGCAGCAGCAGCAGAACCAGGAGCCAAAACATGAAGCCGCGTAGGGACCATCTCAACCCACAGAGTAAGTAAAGCTGAGCACGTTGGGACAGGAGGCTGACTGGTGGAGTTGGGTGCCTCAGGGTACTTAATTGGGAGAGCCGTGTTTGCTGACCCATGGAGCAGGAGCGACCTACTGTCAGATTGAGGCTTACTGGAGTGAGGTGCCTCTGGGCACTTACTTCAAGGAGCTAAATTTACTGACCCGCAGAGCTGGAGTTCAGTGCCTGGAGGTTGAGTGATATGCCTTTTGAGCATTTATCAGCAATCCTGAAAGAACTCTGAACAACTATATCCTAAGCCTTCCTCGCCTGCATTATAACTGATTAACTTCGTTAATAAATCCTTTAATCATGAATATTCTCCGTGAGTTCTGTGTAGCCATTGCGATTAACTATTAGAATCTAACTGAAGAAGTACCAGAACGCAGTGGGAGAGAGAGCAATCAAAGAGCATGATGTTTGAGACAGAACAAATACTTGGAACAGTGACCAGCACACCTTAAGCTTTAATTACTCTTAGATATTATTATTACCAAATTTATTGTTGTTGCCCAAGTTTCCTGGCTTGGACATCATTGGAGCTGGGTATTAGAACCCTAGGTTTTCTGTATTCATGCTCACCGTCCTTTGCCTCAACCACCCCCTCCCAAGCCCCAAAGGATCATTTGCTGCCATTGAGTCGATGTCAACCTGCAGTGACCCTCTAGAACCCTCTAAGGTTGAACTGCCCATGTGGGTTTCCTAGACTATAACTTTGTTATGGGCATAAAAAGCCTCATTCTCTCCTTCAGAGCAGTTGGTGGTTTCGAACTGTTGACCGTGTGGTTGGCAGCCCAGTGCATAACCACTATGCCACCAGGGTGCCTGAGTTTCCCCCTGGGGGGGACACCAAGTGGAAACAAAAACAAAAACACCTCTGCTTGAATTATCCAATTTGAAACAGAATGCCTAGCAAACACTATGCGTTTAAAACTTGAATATTTTTTTCTTGATAGTTCTGTCTTCTCTCTGTTTATCTGAGCATTTTCGGTATTTTTTTCTTCATTCCCTGCATGTTCCTATACTTCTTTCTCTGCTTTTAACCTCAGGAAAAGCTATTTGTCCACAAGAGTTTGATGTTTTTGAATCCTGTGACAGCTTTGCCCAAATTTGACAGCTGTTGGAACATAATCCTTTTATTGCTAAAATCCAAGCAAACATGAAACATTACATCTGTCATGGAGAATGGGATTTCCATAACTCTTTATAGTTGTGGGAATCACCTTTGCTTCTTTGGAGTTCAGAGGGCAGTGGGGAGATAGCTGCTTTGAATTCATTCCTTCTCATAAACCAAATACAATAATCAGAGTTCTCAACTTCTAGCTGAGATTATACCTGTAACATGAAGCCAGCCACAGTAAATCAAATTTCTCCCAAAGGAATGATTATTCTGAACTCTTTAAAGTGGAAACTGTGTTTCATTGAAAATAGGATTTGCGCTTGAAATCATATTGGAAACCTCCAAAAACGAAACTGCCCTCAAGTGGTTGCTGACTCAGAGCGACCCTCTAGGACAGGGTTGCCCTGCCCCTGTGAGTGGAAAGCCCCATCTCTCTCCCCAGAAACGGCTGGTGCTTTCAAACTGCTGAACTTGCGGTTAACAGTTCAACTCGTAATCACTACGCCACCACCTAGTCCCAGTTTTTCTTCCGAGCAGTTGTTCCGGGAAATGCTTCTTTAATAGTGCTCATGTGTTTTCTCTTTTGTCACCAGTAGATTAGCTGATCATTCAGAAAAAAGGAAGATTTTCAGTTTATTTCAGTCCCGGTAGCTATACAACAGCATTCTTCTTAAGATGTCTTGCCAGAAAGATGTTTAAGTGAATTATTTTGACGCTGATGTTTCTGAGTGGTTCCGAGCTGGAGTTCCACCAGAGTGGCTTCAGCAATCAGGTCTGGACATCTGCTCCTCCTAAGTCAGCCACCAAGCAGCATGGCTCACTCGGACGCCTAGGGAGTCACGGCGTCTTCAACTTGACTTGGCAACTTTTTTGATAAACATTACTCTGAGCTCGTTCTGTGGGACATTAACTTCACCATATACATGAAGATTATTAGATTTTTACTAGGTAAATGACACTGGCTTCGATGTAGATTGGGGCATTTAGGATTTCACTGTGAAATGCCTTCAATGAGAACAGAATCTCCCTAAGAAATCAGTCCACAGCCACTGGCTCTTCAGGATGAAGACTTTCTTCTCCTGCTGCTGACTGCTTTTACTTTTTAATTTTGAAAATGTAGTCCAAGTGTCTGCTTTCTTTCTGAACGTGCTGACGCTACTTCTGCGTGCCGGAGACTGGAGCATTTTGTGTTACATCTCAAGTCAGTGAAGGAAACACCCCCCTTTGCCCTTGGCTTACACAAACTCTGCGGTTCCCTTCGTTTACTTTGATTACTTGTCTCTGGATTCCAAAGCAAACAAGGGTTTGGGAATGAGAGCCAGGTGTGACTCGAGTCAGGCGATTCTTTAAAACTTTCCATGGGCTTAGAGCCTACAGAAAGACTTCACTGACTATTTTTAAATCTAGAAGGAAGAATTTTTATCACAGATTGATGATCGAAGAATAGAAAGATCCACGAATTGTAGTTCCATTATATGTGGATGTTAACTGTCAGAGGACAGAGTATGGATTTGGGAGGTAGCTTATGAATCCTTGTGACATGACTCATTAGCTGTGGCCTTGGGCAAGTTAGTTGGCTCACCTGGTCCCTAATTGCCATCTGCTAAATGTTTTCAATGTACATTTTTAATTAAAAATTTTTTAAAGTAAGGCTGACTTTGTTAAAAACAAACTTGAAACAGAAAACTTAGTTCTTAACCTTAGTATTTACCTTAGTATTTGTCCAGGCTTTTAAAACTTAGATATGATTTATGTTATGTACAGAATACTTTATGATGAAAAAGCGCATGTAACATTAAATTCACCATTTTAAAGGGGAGAGTTCCGAGATACAAAGCTCATCACAATCCTGTGCACATGTAGTCCATGGACACTTTGTAACACCAGTCTTTAGTCTTGTCCCCGACTCCGCTCACCCCTGGCAACACTAACCCTGTCTCTAGGACTCTGCCTATTGATGAAATGGATAGTTTATTAAATGGAATCATGCAGAATGTGGTCTTTGGTATCTAGCTCCTCTCACTGAGGATCCTTTCAAGATTCACCCACATTGTAGCAACATGATCCCTCTTTATGGTTGAATTACAATTAAAAAAAAGATAGGTTAAATGAACTGATAACTAACATATGGATGTACTTGGAATTATGGTGTTGGCAAAGAATATTGAATATATCGCGGACTTCCAGAAGAATAGACCAATCTGTCCTAGAAGCACAGCTAGAATGCTTCTTAGGAGTGATGATGGAGAGACCCAGTCTCTTGAACCTCAGACATTATCAGGATGGACCAACCCTGGAGAAAGCATCATGTCTGGTAAAGTAGAAGGTCAGGGCGAAAGAGGAAGACATTGAAGGAGATGGACTGACTCAGTGGCTGTAGCAATGGGCTCACACTTAGCAACAATTGTGAGGATGGTGCAGGACTGTGCAGTGCCCTGTACGTTGTGTGAGTCAGCATTAACTCGAGGCCATTTAATAATACCACCACCAAATATACACATAAAAAATCTGGCCAGATATTTATATAAGTCACATAATGGAACATTACTTGACTGCTCTGTAATCCCTCTATGGAATGATTGGAAGAAGAAGGGAAATTGAGTTGGGATATTGGGGACATCTCTGGTTGGAATCATAGACTGTTGAAAGCCTTTGATTTCTTCATTTTCTAAAAATGAAACCCAAACCACAATGCATAAAAGAGGTCATGTTTTGATACTTCTGACCAATGTATAATCAATCATAGGCTTTAAAAATAAGATGATTTACATATAGCAAATGTATGAGGGGCACCCCCCAAAAATAGAATTTCTTTGTCAAAGCTATATATTTAATTTTTTTTACAAAACAACTTTGTCATCTTCAAAGTTACTCTCCATTACACTTAATACATTTGTCGAATTTATGATTCATTCTTGGAAACATTTTCCAAACTCACCTGTTTGGATAACTGACAGCACCTCCCTCATTTTTTTTCTTCATCACTTCTGCATCATCAAATAACTGTCCTTTCGTGTCTCTCTTCATTCATGGAAACAAAGAGAAGTTGTACAGAGTGAGGTCAGGTGAGTAAGGTGAATGGGGCAAGAGAGGCATGCTGGTTTTTTGTTGTTGTTTTTTTTTTTTGCCAAGAGTTGGCACACTGAGATGGCTCTATGAGCAGATACATTGTCATGGTGGCAAAACCAGTCCTTCTCGCCCACAAATCAGGCCTTTTTGTTGTTGTTGCTGCACACTGTTACACAA
Organism: Tenrec ecaudatus; assembly: GCF_050624435.1. Classification (NCBI taxonomy): domain Eukaryota; kingdom Metazoa; phylum Chordata; class Mammalia; order Afrosoricida; family Tenrecidae; genus Tenrec; species Tenrec ecaudatus. The sequence goes on from NC_134535.1 coordinate 34,063,837, forward strand.
TCTTTCAGAACCTCTAAATAGAAAACTTGATTAACAGTCTGACTTGGTGGAACGAACTCCAATTGCACTATGCCCTTCACACACAAAAATACCCAACAACAACAAATGAGTATCGTCTTGATCTTTGATTTCACTTAACAAACTTTTCTTGGGCAAGGTGAAGGTGGTGTCTTCCACTGGCTTGATTGATGTTTGCTTTTGGGGTCCTAAGGATAGCACCATGTCTTGTCCCCCGTAATAACCTTGAAAACAAAAGTCTGGGTCCCTTTGGAGATGTTCTTCCAAAGTGTGGCAAGTTTCCAGTCAACGATCTTTTTCCTGGTCAGTCATAACACAAGGCACAAATATCACAGCAACCCTTCTCATTCCCAAATCTTCCTTTAAAATTCGCTGAACAGAGCTCCAAGATAGTCCAGATAACTTCCCCGTATCTTCAATGATCCCATCATCAGTCTTTGAGCACAGGTACATGAATTTTTATCCATTCTGGAAGCTGACAAACATCCAGAATGAGGTTTGTCATCAATGACATCTCACCTTTTTAGAAACGAGGAAAGAATTTGTACACTTGAGTTTTCCACATAGCACTATACTTGTAAATTGTGTTCAACATCACAACAGTTTCTGAGGCATTTTTCTTGAAAAGGAAATAAAATTTCACAGCCACACACTGTTCTCTTAAATCGGCTATCAAACAAAAACAAAACAAAACAAAAAAAACAACGTTCGAGTGAAACTGCTTTTACAAAAAAATTCACTGTGACCAGAGAGAACCTTCCCAGGTGATGCCACTGGGTGCACTAACTCAGAGTGAATTTCTAGATGATCACCTAGTGGGAAAAGTACATACATACAAAAGTTCTGCCAAGTGGAGCTTTTCCCATTTAAAAAAAATTGAAGTGAAAAATGCAGTGAATGTCGACAAAAGACTACACTTATATAACTGTGGTCCAAATCAAGATAAAGAACACTTTTTTTTTTACTCAGAAAGTTCCTTTATACTTCTTCTATTTAACATCTGCGTTTACTGAGGTTATATAAGTCTTCCTGAACTGCCCTTTGAGATTTTCTGTTCAGCTTGTTGACGTCATCATTTCTTCCATTTGCCTTAGAAATTCTAGAATTAAGCGCAAGTCTCTTCTCACATTCACTTTGAGGTTTTCTTTCTTGTCTTTTGGGTGACCTTTTGCTTTCTTCAGGCGTGATGTTCTTGATATCATCTCAGCCACAGCTCACTGGGTCTTCAGTCATTTGTGTTTAATGCATCAAACCTGTCCTTGAGATGTTTTCAAAATTCAGGTAGGATATATTCAGAGTCAGATTTTGGCTCTTATGGACTTGTTTTAATTTTCTTCAACTTCAACTTGAATGTACATATGAGCAACTGATGGCCTGTGCTACAGTCAGTCCTTGGCCTGGTTTTAGGGGCTGATATGGAACTTCCCCCATCATCTCTTCCTGCAGATATAATCAATTTGATTTCTGTGTATTCCATCTGCAGAAGTCCATGTGGATCGTCACCTTTTGTGTTGTTGAAAAAAGGCATTTGTTATGAAGCAGTGCTTGGTACTGCAAAATCTATCATGCAATCTCCAGCTTCATTTCTATCACCAAGACCATATTTCACAACTATTGTTCCTTCCTCTTTGTTTCTAACTTTTACATCCCAATCACTAATAATTATCTATGCATCTTGATTACACATTTGATCAATTTCAAACTGAAGACATTGGTAGAATTCTTTGAATAATAGTTGTATTGATTGAATTTCCTTGTATGGGGATAGAACTTATCATATCACAGACAGTATTGAAATAATCTTTAAATGTCCATTTTGATTATTAATGCTCCTGACTCTTCTTTCTTGGTAGTAATGGGTTCCTCTCTTTCTGCTAGCTTTTCTCTTTAATATCTTGTAAAATAGACGATCATGAGAGTCACACCTTAGGGAAACTCCCTTTAAATAGGATCAGGGTTGTGAGCTGAGTAAGGGTGCTGCAGCCCCCCCCCCCCCCCCCCCGAATTCCTGAATCATTAGCATAACAAACATAACCTGATCCTAATAAAAGCACACTGATGACTCAGAGGATTAGTGTGGGATTGCTAAGAACAAGGTCTGGGACTCAAATCCATCAACCATTCTCAGGAAGAACAAAGAAGTTTTCCCCAGAAAGATTTAGTCTTAAAAAGTCTAAAAGAACAATTTTACTATGTCCTCTATACCGTCACTATATTCTGGAATCAACTCAAGTGACAGTGAATGAGTTAATCCTACCACAGGAATATTTGTTGTTGTTGTTGTTGCTGCTGGTGGTGGTGTTATGTGCCATTAAGTTTGTTCTGACTCACAGTAACCCTGTGTACAACAAAACAAAATGCTGCCTGGCCTTGTGCTAGGCTCACAATTGTTATGGTGGAGTCCATTGTGGCAACTACTATGTTAATACATCACAAAATATCAGAAAATGGAGGAAAGTAAAATCAAATTTAAAAAAATAGAAGACTGTCACACAATACTGGGAATTATGGTCCCACAAAGTTGACCCACATTTTAGATAATGAAATTCAACCCATTATTAGGCCATATAGGAAAAGGCCACAGAATCTGTAGTGATAGAATCTGACTTGAACAGTTAAAACTTTATCAGTTAATGTCTTGAGATCCATATTTGTACCACTTCAAAGAAAGGTGACCCAATAGAATGTACAAATAGAACAATGTCATTGATGTCACATGCAAGTAAACTTTTAATGAAGATTATCCAACAAGGATTGCAGTAGTACATTGACAAGTTGCTGCCAGAGGTTCTGGGCAGATTCAGAAAAGGACATGGAACAAGGGATATCATTGCTGATGTCAGATGGAACTTGGCTAAATGTAGAAAATACCAGAAGGATGTTTACTTGTGTTTTACTGATGATAACAAGCTATGAACAGCTTTGAGAAGAATGGGAATTCCAGTTCACCCAATTGTGCTTATTTGAAGCCTGCACATGGATCAAGAGGCAGTTGTGAGAACAGAACAAGGGAATAGTGCATGATTTAAAATCAAGAAAGGTGTGCATCTGGGTTATATCCTCTCACCACACTTATTCAACTTGTATGCTGAGCAAATAATCAGAAAAGCTGGATTGTATCAAGGAGAATGTGGCATCAGGTTTGCAGGAAGGCTTATTAACTTCTGCTATGCCGATGATACAGCATGCTTGTTGAAAGGGAGGGCTTGAAGCAGATATCGATGAAGATCAGACCTCCACCTTCAGCATAGATTACCACTCAGTGTAAAGAAAACCTCAATCCTCACAACTGGATCAATAGGTGACATCATGAGAATGAAGAAAAGATTGAAGTTTAAGGATTTCTTCACACTCAACGCTCATGGATGCAGCAGTCAGAGATCAAACGACATATGGCATTAGGTTAATTGGCTGCACAAGACGTCTTTACAATGTTGAAAAACAAGGATGTTACTTTGAAGACTAAGCTGTGCCTGACCCAAGCCATGGCATTTTCTTTCTTTCTTTTTTAATAAATCATTTTATTGGGGCTGTTAGAACTCTTATAACAATATATACATCAATTGTATCAAGCATGTTTGTATATATGTTGCCATCACCATCTAGGCCTTGGTATCAGTTCATTCCACCCCCTCCCCCTCTCCCATCCTTCTACCCTCATGAACCCTTGATAAATTATAAATTATTTTCATTTTCATATCTTACATAGTCCGCTGTCTCCCTTCACCCCACATCTCCATTGTTCATCTCCCTGGGTTGTGGGTGTTGTTGTTTATACATCGATCATTGCAATCACCTCATTTCCACCATCCCCACCTTCCCCCTACCCTCATGGTATCACTACTCTCATTATTGTTCCCGAGGAGTTCATCTATCCTGAATTCCGTGTGTTGAGAGCTCTTATCCAGACCAGTGTACATGCTCTGGTCTAGCTGGATTTGTAAGATAGAACTGGGGTCATGAGTGGGTGGTAGGGAGAGGGAAGAAGCATTAAAAAACTAAAGAAATATTGTGTGTTTCATCAGTGTTATACTGTACCCTGGCTGGCTTGTTCCTTTCTTGTGAGCTCTCTGTTAGGGGATGCCCAATTGTCTACAGATGAACTTTAGTTGTCCACTCTGACCACCTCGTTTGCATCAAAAAGGTTGTTTGTTTCGGGTCTTCTGATGCCTGATACCTGATCCCGCAGACACCTTAGGATCACACAGGCTCATGAGCTTCTTCCATGTGGGCTTTGTTGCTTCCCTGATAGATGGCTGCTTGTTAACTTCTTTTAAGACCCCAGGTATTATATCTTGTAATAGATGGGCACCATCAGCTTTCTTCACCACATTAGCTTTTGTACTCATTTTGTCTTTTGTGATCATGTTGGGAAGGGGAGCATCACAGAAAGCTAGGTTATTAGAACAAAGTGTTCTTCCATTGATGGAGGACTTGAGTAAAGGCCCAATGACTGTCTGCTACTTTAATAATTAACATGTGCTCATAGACCTATAACCCTATCATTATATATTAAGATATTTACATGTGTACATGCCTGCTTATACCTTTATCAATGTCTTTTGCCTCCTAGTTCTTTCCTCTGTTTCTTTTTACTTTCCTCCTGTCCCATGTTTATGTTTGACCTTCATTCCGCAATCCATACTTCCTCTCAAACCATGATATTTTCAGTTGTTTCAACTGTATCTGAAAGTTAGACATTGAGTAAGGAAGACCGATGGGAAATCAATGCATTTGAGCGTGGAGTTGGTGGATAATATTGATGGTGCCATGGATTGCCAGAAGAACTCACAGATCTGTCTTTGAAATACAGCCAGAGTCCTTGCCTCCTTAGAGACAAAGATGGTGAGAGTGCTCACTTAATTTGGACATGTTATCAGGAGAGAAAGAGTAGTTGCTGGAGAAGGATATCATGCTTGGAAAAGCAGAGGGGCAGAAACAAGAGGACCACCTTCAGTGAGATGGACTGAGTCAGTGGCTGTAATAGTCTCAAAGTCAAGAGCAGCTGTGGGGATGGCACAGGACCAGAAGTATTTTGTTCTGTTGTACAAAGAGTCACAGAGTTGGAACTGACTCAATGTCAGACAACAAACACACAGGAGTAGTTCTACTATGTCCTTGAAGGTCACTTGAGACAGAATTGACTTGATGGTAACTTGTTTAGTTTAGATAATTAAGATAGAATTTATAGAATATACTCTTTTACAACTCTTGTTTCCCCTCCTGCCTCAACATGATTTTGATATTTAACCATGTGCTCTATATAAGTATTTTTGTTCCTTTTTGTTGCTGAGGTGGGGTAGTGGAAATACACTGGGCTGCTAACACAAAAGGTCAGGAGTTCAAAACCACCAGCTGCTCCATGGGAGAATGACAGGGCTTCTAGTCCTTTAAGACTTACAGTCTTAGAAACCCACAGGGCCAGTTCCACTCCTTCTTATGAGTTGGCATCAACTCCATGGTGGTGGGTTTGGTTTTTATTATCCCATTGAATCATTCTTTTTTTTTCCTGAAGATACTATTGTGTTTTTTGATTAGTCCTTTGGATTATTTTTCCACATGTATTTGATTTCTTCATATTTCTTTGTACCTTAATGATTGCTTAGAGACCTAGTTGCCTTCCCACGTCTGTTTGGCTTACATGTCTATCTATGCATGCACATGTAGATTATTGTTATTACATTTATTGCAGGATTGTGCATATCATAGTATTTTTGTTACCTTCTATCTTCTTTTCCCTCGATCATTTTGTTGATTTTATATCTTCTGGCTTTGTTAATAGACCTACTGAATTCAAATCCTTTGGGACTGCGAGATGAAAATGGGCACCCATAAAGATCACAAATAATGTGTCTGAATACTAAACTTGAAAACCATTGCTTTATATTCATTATGCATCTCCCTTGTTTAAAACAAACTTATGTGATGTGTTCTCTAGCATAGAAAATCAGAGGGGTCTGAAAGACCAGAAGGACTGGGTTTGAAAGAGCTATTTGATGAGATAGTAGCTAAATGTGTCAGCATAGTCTTCCCCTTGGTCATTTATTTTGGCACGGTTTTCTATGGTTGGTGCCTCTTCTTTCTGAAGTAAAAGTGCTGATTCTTCTGGAGAAGAGTATTGACTTCTTTTTCATTTTTAACCAGTAATGGGAAATCCCTTTCCTGGTGGCATTTGTAGCTGGCAATGATGGTGGGTGGGGAGATGGTTGCTGGAATTAATTAGGTGATATCGATATTGAAGGTGATGGAAGAATAAAATGTCTCAAAATCATTTAATCTGGAGTATTCTCATTTGAGAACTAATTCTTATCTCGATGAAATGAAAAAAGTCTAGGATGTTTGACACATAATATACTTAAAATTTAGATAGGATACGATATTTGTGACAACTCAGGTACTACTAAACTAAGCACAACATAATACATCAATGGGTTGTCTATATTGAAGTAGCTCCATCTAGCATCCATCCATCCATCCATCCATCCATCCATCCATCCATCCATCCATCCCACAAATATTTACTGAGAGCTTACCATATGCCAGTGACCAGACTAGATTTGGGGAATGTAAGAGTTACAAAAGAATAGAAAAGATAGAAAAATATTTCCCCTCTATCTAGTGGGATAATCACACAACAGTTTTCAGCACTAAAAACAACCAGGAGATAGGAGTTGCCAGTTGACAGGTTTAATGTAATGGGTCTCAGAAAAAGAATCCAAGGAGAAACTGGAGATGCCTTTTCAATTTGTTCAGTAATTGTTAAGTTTCTACTAGGTGCCAGGCACTTTGCTCATCACTATAGAACAAACATGAGAAAAATGGTTCTAGTCAGCGGTTTTCAAGTGTACATCAGAAAAACCCAGAAAGTGTCTTAAAAGTCCCGTGGATCAGTGGTGACTCTGTGGATCAATGGTGGTGCCTAGGAAATTGCCTTTTTTGTGGGGAGGGAGTTATTGTTGTAAATATATCTATTGCACAATTTTTTCAAACTTTTTACAGGTGTATAACTTATTGACGGTAATTACAATAATCAGCTGTGTAATCCTACCCTTAACGGGTGTGACTCATCCATCATCATTAACCTCCCCTTCCCCTCACCCTCCTGGGTAGACACTAAGAAACTTAGTCCCTAGACATTTGCTTCTTCTTGTCTTTTTTTTAAAAAAAAAAATTTTGTATTGGGGGCTTGTACAACTCTTATCACAATCCGTATATCCATCCATTGTGTCAAGCACATTTGCACATCTGCACATCCATCATCATTCTCAAAACATTCTCTTTCTACTTGAGCCCTCAGTATCAGGTCCTCGTTTTTTCCTCTACCTCCCTGTCCCCCTCCCTCATGAGCCCCGGTTAGTCCATGAATTATTATTGTTTTGTCATGTCTTACACTGTCTGACATCTCACTTCACCCATTTTTCTCTTGTCTCACCACTGGTCCTGAGGGGTTCATCTGTCCTAGATTCCCTGTGTTTCCAGTTCCTACCTGTACCAGTGCACATCCTCTGGTCTAGCTGGATTTGTAAGGTAGAATTGGGATAATAATAGTGGAGGGTGTGTGTGCAGGGGGGGGGGGGGGAAGAGCATTAAAGAACTAGAAGAAAGTTGTATGTTCTATCGTTGCTACATTGCACCCTGACTGGCTCGTCTCCTCCCCGAGACCCTTCTGTAAGGAGATGTCTAGTTGCATATAGATGGGCTTTGGGTCCACACTCTATACTCCCCGTCATTCACAATGATATGATATTTTGTTCTTTGATGCCTGATATCTGATCCCACTGATACCTCGTGATCACACAGGCTGGTGTGCTTCTTCCATGTGGGCTTTGATGCGTGTCAACTCGAAGGCTGCTTGTTTATCTTCAAGCCTTTAAGACCCCAGATGCATATCTTTTGATAGACAGGCACCATCAACTTTCTTCACCACATTTGCTTATGCACCTGCTTTGTCTTCAGTGATCGTGTTGGGAAGGTGAGCATCATGGAATGCCATGATCTATTTCCCTATCATCATATATGCATATATTTACATATGTGCATGCCTGTATTTAGACCTCTATAAATGCCATTTACCTCCTAGTTCTTTCCTTTATATCCTTTGACTTTCCTCTTGTCCCACTATCATGCTCAGCCTTCATTTGGGTTTTAGTAATTCCTCTCAGTTTCATTGCCCTTGATCAAGCCCTACCAGGACACCTACACCCTCCTTGCCATCGATTTTGGATCACTTGTTATTCCCTTGTCCCTGAGTTTGTTAATACCACTTCCTTTCCCCTGTCTACCCCTCTCCCATGTCCCTCTGGAACCGTTGGTCCTGTTGTTTTCTTGTCCAGATTATTTATTCTGTCTATCTTACCTAGATAGACCTGCAGAGATAATAATATGCACAAAAACAAGACAGAGCAAAGCAAGGCAACGAAACAAAACAACAACAACAAACCAATGACAAAAAAAGAAAAGCCTGTAAATAGTTCAAGGTCTGTTTGTGAAAACACCGGTGTGTTTTCCGGTTGGTCGAGTTTGATGGGTGCCATGCCCTGGCCCCAAAGTCTATTTTTGCTATTCCCTCCAGACTTCCTTGCTCTGCTCCCCTTGGTGTTCTGTTGCACGCCCTTAGTGTTTTGCCTCCGTGTGGTGGGGTCAGATTGGGTGCAGGGAATTATCTTTTTAATAGGCATTTCAGGATGCTGTTTCTGGTGTGTGGGCAGCCCTTGGAAAAACATTCTATTGGAAAAGATATAAATGATGATATGAGCTCATATATGGACAGCAATAAAGAAATGTATGTTATTGTTTGATGCCATCAAGTCAGTTCTGACTAATAGTGGTGGAAGAAAACAACAGAACAGAATCCTGCTCTGGCTTGTACTATCCTCACAGTCATTGCTGTCTTTAAGCCCATTATTGCAACACTTGTGCTAATCCATTTTATTGAGGTTCTTCCTCTTTTTTTTTTTTTTTGTGCTGACCTTATACTTTACCAAGCATGATACCCTTCTCTGGGGACCAATCCCTTTGAATAATATCCCCAAAGCATGTGAGATGAAGGCTCATCATCCTTGCTTCCAAGCAGCATCTGGCTGCACTTCTCTCAAGATACATTTGTTTGTTTCTCTGGCAGTCCATGGTATATGTTCCATTCCTAGCTAACATCTTTCAAATGCATCAGTGCTTCTTTTGTCTTCTTGATTATCTGTCTTCCAAATGGCCTGAGTCAGGTGCACTTTAGTCTTCAAAGTGACAGCTTTATTTTAACACCTTAGAAAGGTCTTAGGCAATATGTTTTCCCAGTCAAATATGCCATTAGATGTCTTGACTGCTACTTTCATGGATTTTGTTTGTGGATTCAAATAAAATGAAATTGTAGGTTTTGGGTATTATTCTATCATTGGCAGCATTGTACTTTATGATAAATATAGAAATTCTCTTTTGGGGGGCAATGAAAATTATATCATTCCTCTTCCATTTGTCATCCTTGCCATAGTAGATTATATGATTGTCTGATTTAAAATGGTTAATATCAATCCATTTCAGCTCACTAAGTCCTAGAACATCCAATTTTATGTGTTTTATTTAATTTTTGATGGACTTCAATGTTCCTAGATTTATATTTTGTGCATTTCACATTCTGATAACTAATGCATGTTTTCAGCTTTTTTTCCCCTTTAATTTTGAGTCATGCCACATGGGCAAATAGAGATTCTGGACACTTTCCTCCTCCACATCATTAAGGCCAACTCTAAGGAGGTGGCTTTTCCACAGTTGTCATTTCAGTACCTTACAACCTGAGGAATTGTCTCATCTTCCAGCAGTTTACCAGACAAGGCTCCACTGCCACCTGTAAGGCTATTGTTGACCTTCTTTTGGGAAGTAGGTTGTCTAGTTTGTCTTCACTAAAACCTGCCCCCCATGGGTGATCCTGCTTGTATTTGAAATACTGTGGCATAGCTTCCAGCACGTCAACAACACAAGTCACCACCATGCAAGAAAGTGGCACACAGTGGTGGGAAACATACAGGAAGGAAGGTAAGTCTGCTCCCATCCCTAGGAAAAAATAAATACTGTATGCCTCTGAAGGTGATTAAATAATGTTAGTACCAGTGGAGGAGCCCTTGTGACCTAGTGGGTTACTTACTGGCCCAGTAACTGCAAGGCCAGCAGTTTAAGACCACCAGCTGCTCCTTGGATGAAAGATGAAGCTTCCTACTGTAAAATGTTATGGTCTTGGAAACCCACAGGACAGTTCTACCCTGTCCTATAGGGTCGCTATGAGTCAGAATCAACTCAATGGCAGTGAGTGAATGTGAGTGACCATTGTATAGGTGAACCTTAAAACTCAGGTACTGGCATATCTAAAATGGGGTAACTCTAGGCTTAAATTAAAACTCCCTTTTGAACTAAACTGAACTCTTCTTTTTTACTCCTTAAAAGAAAAGGCATTCTTTGTAAAAGTTTAACTACTTGTTACATGAAGAAAGATGGAGCCAGGATTTCTAACATGGATGAGAAACGGTTTGATGAATGTATTTGTCAGAATATCTACTCAGCTTGGTCTGAGAAGAATGCCTTGCTAAAACTTATCCTAGAGGCTGGGGAATAGGATTAAAATAGATAAGGTTAGGGTGGAGCCTAGAGCTGTATCATAACTCTGTAATGAAGGTGGGGCAAGCAACAGTGAACCAAATCTGTTATGATTTTATGATTCCCCATATTAGACTGCCTTCACTGAGATCTTAGCATCATTCCCAATGACTCTGTGTAAATCCTAAAAGCATAAACTTGTTATTTGATAGAATGGGGAAAGCCGGCTGTAGCTATGCTAGAACATAGACTTAACTATTCTTTAAAAAAAAATCATTTTATTTGGGGCTCATACAACTCTTATCACAATCCATACATACATCATTTGTGTAAAGCACATTTGCACATTCATTGCCCTCAACACTCTCAAAACATTTGCTCTTCACTTAAGCCCTTGGTATCAGCTCATTTCCCCTCCCTCCCTGCTCTTCCTCCCTCACAAACCCTTGATAATTTGTAAATTATTATTTTCTCATATCTTGCCCTGTCCGATGTCTCCCTTCACCCACTTTTCTGATGTCCATCCCCCAGGAGGAGGAGGAGGGCACATGCAGATCCTTGTAAATGGCTCCCCCTTTCCAACCCACCCTCCCTTTACCCTTCTAGTATCGCCGCTCACACCCCTGGTCCTGAAGGGATCATCCATCCTGGATTCCCTGTGTTTCCAGTTCCTATCTGTGCCAGTGTACATCCTCTTGTCTAGCCAGACTTGCAAGGTAGAATTGGGGTCATGATGGCGGGTGGGGGGGGGGGGAAGGGGAGGGAGGAAGCATTAAGGAACTAGAGGAAAGTTGTATGTTTCACCCTTACTACATTGCACCCTGACTGGCTTATCCCCTCCCCAAGACCCTCATGTAAGGGAATGTCCAGTGGCCTACAAATGGGCTTGGGTCTCCAGTCTGCACCCCTCCCCCCATCATTCACTATGATAAGATTTTTTGTTCTGATGATGCCTGATACCTGATTCCTTTGACACCTCATGATCTCATAAGCTGGTGTGCTTCTTCCATATGGACTTTGTTACTTCTGAGCTAGATGGTCGCTTTTTTACCTTCAAACCTTTAAGACCCCAGATGCTATATCTTTTGATAGCCGAGCACCATCAGCTTTCTTCACCACATTTGCTTATTCACCTGCTTTTTCTTCAGCAGTTGTGTTAGAAAGGTGAGCACCATAGAATGCCAATTTAATAGAAGAAAGTAGTCTTGCATTGAGGGAGTACTTGAGTGGAGGTCCACTGTCCTTCTGCTACCTTAATACTAAACCTATAAATATATGCACATAGATCTATTTCCACATCCTCATATATAAATATATTTGCACATATACATGTCTTTGTCTAGACCTCTATAAATGCCCTTTGCCTCCCAGCTCTTTCCCCTATTTCCCTTGACTTTCCTCCTGTCCCACTATCATGCTCAGTCCCCACCTGGGTTTCAGCAATTCCTCTTGGTTACATTACCCTTCATCATGTTCTACCAGGCCTCCTAGACCCTTCTCACCACTGATTTGGTTCACTTGTTCCCTTGTCCCTGAGTTTGTTAACACCACTACCTTTCCCCCCACCTCCCCTTCTCCCATGTCTGCCCAGAACTGTCGGTTCCATTGTTTTCTTCTTCAGATTGTTCATCAAACTTATCTTATTTAGACAGACCTGCAGAAATAATAACATGCACAAAAATAAGACAGAGCAAAACCAAGCAACAACATACAACAAAACAACAACAAACCAATGACACAAAGCAAAACAAAACACAACAAGAAAGAAAAGCTTGTAGTTAGTTCAAGGATTTTTTGTTGGCCTTTAGGAGTGTTTTTCAGTCCAGTCTGTTGGGGGCACCATGCCCTGACCCCCAAAGTCCACCTTCATCAGTCCCTGGGGACCTTGCTATTCCATTCCCTTGCTGTTCTGTTGCACCCCCTTAGTGTTTTGCCTCGGTATGGTGGAATCTGATAGGGTGCAATTTCCACAGTGTCTCTGGTGTTGTCCCCTGTAGGGTTTTCGGTCAGTGAGGGGCATCATGTCTCATAATGGGGCCATCCATGTGGTCCTCTCTGGGGTCTGGTTGCTCTAATTGGGAACATCATCCTCAAGAATGTGCTCTACTCTCTCCTCCTCTCCCTTCATCTGCTCCAGTGTGCTCCGATCAGTTATGTCCCTCTCCCAGAGCTTCAGATTCAATGCCATCCTTTAAAATAAATTCTACTGTGGGAGGGGCAGGTGTTCACTTAGTAGTTGGGATTGGAGCCGGCCCCCTCCATGCCGGCATGTTGCACTCACATCTTGGAGCACTGGGTTTAAGTCTGCTCTCTCTGTGGTGATATAAACAATACCTTGTGCCTCCGCTATCCATTTTTTTAAAATTATTTTTTTCCTTTCCCCATATCCTTTTTATTGTCTACCATGCGTTTCCCTGTATTTTGTCTGGTCCCTGCCATATTACCTGGGCCTCACCCCAGGAATGTTTGTATAGAGTAGCTTTTTCCCTATGCCCCTTTTGCATTTTTTTTTTAAAGCTTACCTCAACAGACCCATGTTGTACTTGTCCTTTTGTGTTTGGCTTACTTCGCTTAGCATGAGTTCCTCCAGTTCTTCCCATATGGCGATGTGCTTCATACATTCTTCACTGCTTTTTACTCCATTGTGTGCATATACCACAACTTTTAAGTCCAATCATGAAATGATGGAAATTGCTTACTCTTGTTTTCTTCATCGTCCTTTTGTTGATTTCCAGCTTTATGGCAAAGTGGTCTGAGAGAGAGGTCTGTATGATATCAATGTACTTAAATTAATGTAGATTCACCTTATGCCCAAGCATGTGGTCGGTCTTTGATTATGTGCTATATGGGCTTGAGAAGAATGTAAATTTACTTGTATTTGGATGAAAAGCTCTGTAAATATCTATCGGGTTAAATTGTCTAATTGTAGTGTTTAGATCTCTAGCCTCCTTGTTGAGTTTCTTTTCCTGTGATCTATCTTTCTCAGAGAGCAGTGTATTGAAGTCACCCACTATGATAGTTGAGGCTGTGATTTCCTTTTTCACCTTTTGGAGTGTATGGTTGACGTATTCAGTGGGTCTCTTTCAGGGATATATGTATACAATGCTTAGTGGGTCTTTGTCTACCATTCCCTTGAGCAATATATAGTGTCCCTCCTTATCTCTTTTTATGACTTGCACTTTGAGGTCAATTTTATGCGAGATTAGGATCGAAACCCCTGCTTTGTTTGAATTGTTGTTTGCTTGGTATGCCCTTCTATAGCCTATTCTCAGCCTATTTTTGTCATAACTTTGAGATGTGTCTCATTCAGGCAGCAGATTGATGGATTGTGTTTTCTAAGCCAGTCTGCTAGTCTCCGTCTTTTAATGCCTGAGTTCAGGCCATTGATGTTTAGGGCTATTATCTCCATCTGCGAGCTCTGTGATGTCATCTTATACCTTTAGTGATGGATGTTTTTCTACTTTCCTTTCTCATTCGTGTCTTGTGTGTGTGTATGTGTGCGTGTGTGTGTGTGTGTATCATTCTTTACTTCTTTCCATACTTAAGACAATGCTATCTTGGGGTCTTTTTACTCTTTATTGCCCTCTAGGTGAGGTTGTTTTATGTGGTGGTCTCTTATTTATGCTTGCTAAGTGTTGTTCTTTTGTCTATACTTGATCGGCAAGGATCTTTTGTAGGGCTGAGTTTCTTCTAGCATAGTCTTTGAGTTTTTCCTTGTCTGGGAAGACTCTTACTTCTTCTATGTTGATCGATAATTTGACTGGGTAGTCTTCTTGGGTTTGTACTGTTTTCCTTCAATTTTTAGAATATGTTACTCCACTCTCTCCTCTTCTTTGTTGTTTCTGCTGTTAGGTCTGAACATGTTCTCATTTGGGAACCTTTATATGTGATTGCTTGTTTTTCCCTAGCTGCTGTCTTGATTTTCTCCTTTTCCTCAAAGTTGGATCGTTTAACTGTTATGTGTCTTGGTGACTTCTTCTTGGGATTTAGTCTAGCTGGTGTTCTTTCAGCATCCTGAATGGTTGCCTGGTTTTCATTCTTAAAGTTGGGTAAGTTTTCCTCTAAGAATTCTCTCACTATTATTGCAGATGACTTCTTTGTTGTGTCTTCCTCTGGTAAACAAATAATTCTAATGTTGTTCTGCTTCATAGCATCAGATATTGCTCTTAGGTTTTCTTGAGCTTCTCTGATGATCTTATTAGATTTTTGTTCGTGTTTGTTAAAGTCTGCTTGGCTGTCCTCTAAGTCACTGGTGCAGTTCTCTGCTTCCTACAGTCCATTCTAGAGGTTCGTGTTTCTGCTACTGGTTTTTGTTATCTCCTCCTAATCTCCTGTATTTCCCTTTGGTGTATGACCTTTATCTCCTCTGTCATTTCATCCTTTTCCTGTATTGTTTCCCTCATATGCTGTATGGCTCCAAGTAGCATCCTGAAAATTTCTTTCTGTGGCCGCTCAATGTCTGCTTCTTCTATGCATGTCGTTATGATTGGGACATCTTCTACCATTGTCTTTTGTTTCTCCTGGTTTTTTTTCTTTGAGGTTGTTGGGGCTGATGGCTGTTTGCATTGCATTGTTTTAGAGGGGCCAGGTGCCATTTTCCAGGGAGATGAAGCGCACTGGCTCTGTCTGGGAGACTTGTAGGAGTGCTTCTTCGAACTGCCTATAGCTAATTTCACTATGGAATTAACCTACCACTTTATCCTCTTGTGGCTTCCCTCTCAGGGGAGTGGCCCAGAGGCTGGTCGGTTGCTTGCTTTGGTGTTGTGGAGGTTGGGCAGAAGTTCCTGCAGCTACTTGGAAAAAGAGTGATGGCCTAGCTGCCCTAGGCCCCCAAGCACACAGGTAGGAATTCCCCGGTAAGAAGTTGGGCAGAGAATCCCTTGGTGGATTTCGGCAGTGCTTGGCGGAGTTTGGCCTCAGGCTAGCTACACAGGGTGGAGCTCACCTAGCTGGGTGTGGCACAGGTATATATGTCCTAGGCTAAGGGAGTGGTCTGGAGGTCAGCAGTGGACTGTGAAGGAACAGGAAAGATACAAAGAGGAGGAAAAAAATTTAAAAAATAAGCCTGCTGAGACTGTGTGGGGATATAGAGAAGACAGGAAAATGAAAGCAACAATGTAGCTGAGTCCCAATCCCTGCCCATGGAGCTGCAAGGGTTTAGTCCCTGACCTGAGGTGGCTGCGGCAAAATGTGACTGTGTTAAGACCAAGCACCCCTATGGGTTCCAAATGATCCCAACCCTGGCAGAGACAGTGGTGGGGCCACGGTCAAGCCCCAGCTGGCTTCCATTGAGGTAAGCCGAAAGCCCCCAGCCCCTCAAAATCCTGTGGATCTGTGCCAACTTATCTTTATGAGCCGCCTCTTGTGTTCCAGCAGTGTTGAATTTCCCTCTAAGCAACTCTCCTGGGCTGAATTCTGCGGAGTCCCTCTGTCTCCATCTTCCAGGAAGTCCTACTTTGTCTTCCCTAAATAAAACTTAAAACTTTTCACTATTAAATAGATGAAGCAAAAAAAAAAGTTTAGAGTAACTGAATTGTAGGGAAAATCTATTCAATTTTCCCCCTGCCTTTACTTAAAGATAAGCAGTTCTAAAAGTTTACTTAGGAAAGACAAAGTAGATGACTGGAACTTCCTAAAAATGAGCCATTGATGTGCATCAAAATGGCTTAGAGACGGAAGAGTTCTGGTGGTGGAGTGGGTTATGCATTGGGTTGCTAACCACAAGGTCCTCCCTCAAGTAGTTCATCAAGTATCTTACTGTATGTGGTTCTGGTGTGAAGGAGGGTGGCTTGAGGGTGGTATTGCTTCTCATATACGCATTAATTTATTTTAAAAGAGAAATTTAGCTTAACTTTCAAGAAGTTCCAGACCAGTGGTTCTCAACCTTCCTAATGCTGCGACCCTCTAATACAATACAGCTCCTCATGTTGTGATGATTCCCCCCAACCATAAAATTATTTTCACTGCTACTTCATAACTGTCATTTTGCTACTGTTATGAATCAGGCAACCCCTGTGAAAGGGTCTTTCGACCCCCAAAGGGGTTGCAACCCACAGGTTGAGAACCGCTGTCCCAGACACAGTTGGGCAAAACACTTCTGGTTGAGATTTGCAAGAAGGAACTTTGGGTAGTGTGATATTTAAGTAGAAATGCTCAAGCAAAGATTATTTGTGCAATGATTAAATTCAGCTTGTGGTCAGTTTCATTAGTTTAGATACCCATCATAATGTATTGAAAGAATAATTTTTAGAAAGGTCTTGGTGGTTTGAGACTTCTTGATGTTAGGTGCTATCGTCATTTCAACTCATCGTGAGTCTATGCACCAAAAATGGAAACCTCACCGGGTCTTGTGTCATCCTCACAATCCCTCTTATCTTTGAACCCATTGTTGCAGCCACTGTGACAGTCCATCTTATTGAGGGCTTTCCTCTCTTTTGCTGCCCTAGCACTTTACCAAGGATAATGTCCTTTTCCAGCGACTTCTTTCTCCTGACAACAAGTCCAAAGTATGTGAGACAAAGTCTCTCCATCCTTGGCTCTAAGGAGCATTCTGGCTGTACTTCTTCCAACATAGATCTGTATATTTATTTAGCAGCTCATGGTACTTTCAGTATTCTTCCCCAGCACCATAATTCAATCGCATCCATTCTTCTTCAATCTTCTTTCATCAATGTATAATTTTCACAGGCATATGAGACAAATGAAAATACCATGGCTTTAGTCAGGTGCACCTTAATTCTCAAAGTTACATCCTTGCTTTAAAAAAATAATTTTATTGGGGGCTCTTACAGCTCTTATCACAATCCATACATCCATCATGTCAAGCATATTTGCACATATGTTGCCACCCTAATTTTAAAAACATTTTCTTTCTACTTGAGCCCTTGGTATCAGCTCATTGCTCCCCCCTCTCCCTCCCTCCCTCCCTCACAATCTCTTGACAGTTTATAAATTATTATTTTTTTCATGTCTTAAACCAACCACTGTCTCCCTTCACCCACTTTTCTGTTTGTTGCGTGTCTCCCTGATTTGCGGGGTGGGGTGGCGGGGAGGCATTATATGTCATTGTGATTGGTTTCCCCTTTCTCCCCCACCCCAACCTTCCCCTTCCCTCCTGGTATTGCTACTCTCATTACTGGTCTACATCCTTGCTTTTCAACATTCTAAAGAGGTCTTGTGCAGCAGATTTACCCAATGCAATGCTTTGTTTGATTTCTTCACTACTGGTTCTTCTTAGAGCTTCGAAATAACATCTTCTCTGCATTCTACATTAAGGATTGAGGTCTGATAAGATTGTTTTTGTTTTACTTAGTTTTTAAGTGATCCTGTCAGCTACTAATGAGGAAATCCCCATGTCTTAGTTTATGAGTACCAGCTTAACTTTACCAAATTGTAGTTGTGTATTTAAGTTTTTTTTAAAGATATTTTTATTGTGATCTCTAAATGTTCAACCAGGTGTCTCAACACTGGTTTCCAGAACAAAGTCATAAAACAGAAATGTAAATTGCATTTCGCTTTCTTTTAAAACACAATTTAAGCACAGTTCTGGTATGTTGCAAGTATTCAAAAAGTGTTAAATAAAATAGAAACAAGAATAGTTGCATTCAAAAGGGAACTTCTACTGCTACAAAACACTTTTTTTGGAGGAATATAAAAACATTGCTAGGTTTTTAGTAATTGGTGAAACAGCATGATTAGGGCATAGGGTTTATTAGACTGCTTCCCATCCCTTCTTTTATAGAGAGATGTGTAAATAGTCTCCATAAATGTTCGTGTGGCTCAAAAACTCACTGCCATTGAGCTGATGCTGACTGTCAGTGTGGCTCATAGTGACGGCCTGTGAGTTGCCGAGACCATCAGTGTTCATGGGAGTAGAATGCCCAGGGATTTCTACTGATGGTGATTTCAAACCACCAACCACGTGGATCGCAACCCAACACATAAGCACTCCTCCACCAGGGCTCCTATGTGTCTTTAAGGAACCAATCAAGAGTTCCCTTTCTTTTAAGAATTCAGCCTCAAGGGACCATCTGGTCAACAGAAGTTTCTAGGATATTTTTCCTTGATCTGAGTCGAATGCAACATATAACTTTTCATTTTGTGTTTTAGTTTAATTAACAGAAGTCAGCAAACTCCCCTTAAAGGGCTAAGTTTTTAAGTTTTGCTGTCTACTTAGTCCCTGTCATGAATATTCATCTCTTCCATCGTGTGTGGCCTGAAAGCAGCCACAAAGAGCCACACACAATGTATCAATGGGTATGCGTGGTTGTGTCCTGGTAACGCTTGAAGGTTGCCGATGGGTTATTTCAGAAGGGCAGTGGGTTGTCTCCTCTTGTTTAGAAGGTTCTGGAGGAAATCATATTCTATTATAGGATTCTGGTGAAAGAAAACCATTAACCCTTTACAGGAAAAGTGCTCACACATTTTTTTAGAGTGCCTTAAAGATTTTTCTGGGAGGCTGATTAATGGTGAGGACCCTGCTCTGGCAGTTAGCTGAGTGAACTCAGGGTATTGGCTTGACTATCTGTGTCTCAGCATTCTAATCTGTAAACCAAGGATGATAATTCGGGTGTTTAAATGGAGTAACGTGTCTAAAAAGCCCTTAGAACTGTGTCTGACACTTAATAAGATTTACAGAAGGCATAGCTGATATTTTTAGGAACTAATAAGGAAAGAGAAAATGATCAAGTGGTAACTTGGAGCATCTTGGAATTTTAAAAATAGAAGAAAGCATGGAAAAATTCATTTAAAAATAACTATGTAGGACCTGGACAAAATAAATCTATCTGCTAACTTGGGCCCGGCTTTCCTCTGGCAACAATTGGTGGAAACATTTCCAAGGGGAATTGTTCCCGGGTAGTCTGCCTCATGGGGGCCCAGACTCACAGAACAGAACTGCTCGATTGGGGTCTCAAGGCTAGGACCTTTAGGCAGCAGACCTCTAGGTCTACCTTTCAGTTAGTAGTTGAGCACTTAACTGCTTGAGCCACCACATTACCTGGCTGGGGGTACATTTACCTAACGCACCTGGCCTCTGGAGACATTTGAGTTTCCTACCTTCCCCCCTTGCAGGGGTGGGGATTGTCCAGCCCATGGTTTGTATCATCAATACCAGCTCCTCCCTCACTGACCAAGAGAAGCAGTTCCAGCCATAACATTCTCAAAACCAAACTCGCTTCCATCGACCAAGTGGATTCCAGCTCTCAGCGATCCTGCAGGACAGGGTACGATGGCCTCTGTGGGTTTCTGTAGGCTGCAACTCTTCACGAGAATTGCAATCTTTTATCCCTCAGAGTGCCTTAGTGGTTTTGAACTGCTGACCATCAGGGTATCTGTAGCCACGATAGTAGGAGTGAGTTAATGAAATGTTTGACCAGTAAGGTCTGTGAATATCATAAGTATCCAAATGGCCCTTGGCAGAAAAAAGGTTTCCCACCCTGCTCTAGAGAGTCATGCAATTACATTCTTCTGGTATTTAATGGGCCAGCCAGATTAGGAATTTTGGAAGCTTTAAACGTGGGTAAGAATATGGTGCCCAGCCACGACCCCACTCTATCCTGTCTCTAAAATTTCTGGCGAGTTTAACAAATTCTGATTTCCCCACTCCCTTCCAAGATGATTTCAGAAGCTGCTTTGTGAGAAATAGCAAATTTATTCCTAAATAATCTTCCTGAGGGACTGCTGCCTCGAGGAAGTCTGGCTACGGACTGGACCTGTCTCGGGGGGAACCTGGGATGGCAGAGGCCTCCATCTTTACCTTGCTGCCCTGGGCTCCCTCATTCTGATCTGTGTAACCCCCAACTAGGGTGCTCCTTGTCTCTTTCCAGCCTCTCTGTTCCCAGGACCCGGGCCTGTACCCCTTGCCCCTCAGTTATAGTAGAGGCCAGACTCTGGCTGCAGTAGTAATGCAGGACCTGTGGGCAGATGGGGCCAGGGCTCTGGGCGGGTCACTAACAATTTGGGATTTTAGCTGGATCTGGATGTACTCATGTATGTTGGTCGTGACTCTGTTTATCAGAAGATCATATGAAGGCTCTGAATTAGGGTCATATCAAGACACTGAATTTGGATCACACCTGGGCCTAGGGCCTTTATGCACATTGTCTTACTCAATCTTTCCTGTGTTTCCTATTTTACAGATACGGAAGTTGATGCTGATGGTCTCCATAAGCTGCTGCATGGGACTTTGACCTTGGTCTGTCTGAGTGACTAGTGTGGATGCTCTGTTTGGGGAATGGAATGAGGGCAGTCACTCCTGCTCCACGGAAACAGAAGCCTTAGTCCTGGACTTAGACCACAGGGAGGACTGCATCAGTAGTAAGTAGGCTGTCCTTTTTATCCTAGTCAGTAGAATGGTGCTAGGGATGTAGGCCCTTTGGTCTGTGATAAGGAAGAGGACATTGACGGGAGTTAGGTAAGATTTCTAGGCTCTTCTTACTTCTCTGTCCTTTGTATCAACTGATTAGGCCTCCTTCTCATTTGATTTTCAATCTGGATTCTTGAGGAAGGAGTGAAAGTATGCAATACCCTCCTTCCAGTTTCACTGTGAAACAGAACTCATAAAGCCAGAGGCTACAGGTCAGCACTGCTAGTCTGCCTGGCTGTCTTACTTGATTTGACAGGCTCCTCATGGGATGTGTAAGAGGTAATGTCTCACATTGTGACAACCAAAGGCTGGGTGCCCCCCAAATAAAGACTTCCTGAGCAGAGGAGGGGAAACAAGAGAAATGCATGATTGGCTTGAGAGACCCTTCCCTGGGCTCATATGGAAGGTCACTCCCCCATATGTGGGGCTTTCTGTTGACCTGTCTGTATTCTCACTGGGCTCTAAGGGTCTTAGAGATGGGAAATACTGTATTCTTTTAAAATTATTATTGATAAATAATTCTATTGGGGGCTCTTACAGCTCTTTAAAAATCATTTTATTGGGGGCTCATAAACTCTTATCACAATCCATCCATCCATCCATTGCGTCAATCACATTTGCTCATTTGTTGCCCTCGTCATTCTCAAAATATTTGCTTTCTACTTGAGCCCTTGGCATTAGCTCCTCATTCTTCCCTCCTCCTTCCCGCCTCCCCTCTCATGAATCCTTGATAATTTATAAATTATTTTGTCATGTCTTATATGACCCCCAGGCAGTGGGTTATATGTACATCCTTGTAATCGGTTCCCCCTTTCTATCCCACCTTCCCTCCACCCTCCGGGTATTGCCACTCTCACTACTGGTCCTGAAGGGATCATTTGTCCTGGATTCCCTGTGTTTCCAGTTCCTATCTGTACCAGTGTACCTCCTCTGGTCTAGCCGGATTTATAAGTTAGAATGGGGATCATGACAGTAGGGGGGAATACTGTGTTGGTAAAGCTGGAATCCTCATCAACTCATACAGTGTTTGGGGTAGAGTAGATGCCCCAGGACATTTGGGCAAATTAATGTGAGGGAGGAATGTGAAGCAGAAGGAAAATGAATGGGCCAAACAGTATTTGGGAGGCATTTAGGGCAATCACCCAGAGGGAGAGGGCTCTGGAGTTAGCCTGTGCTGTTTCTATGCAGGCTCTGCCTCTCCTTTCATGGAGGAACTTGGGCAAAGTGCTCAATCTCTGCAAACTTCCATCTCCTTATCTGCCCAATGCTCATAAAAAGAGATTAAGGTGATATTTGCCTTATATAATTATTATGGGGACAGATGAGTGAGTGTCCTGGGTTGGGCAGGATATTATACCATATGAGGCAATCTAGGCTTTAAAATAAACTTTTGGAGGAAGTATTGAGCTAGCAATTTACAGAAGGCTTAAGTGGGTGGACGGAATGGAGTCTATAAAAGTCCAAGATACATAAGGATATTGAATTTGGGTAAGAGACTGAAAGCAACTAGCAAAGACTGAAGGTTGAAAATAAATGGAACTCCAGTGGAATTGGCTGAGTGGAAAAAAAGAGAAAGTTAAAAAGTTAGGCAGACTGTCTCTTGAGCTTGTAACATTTCTCACAATCGGTAATAGAAATGTTCTTTCAGATGGCTTAAGGACTTTGAATGGTACTATGCTTATTTACAGTATGCTACCTTCTGAAAAGGCTGAATGTTGATGAATTAATTTTGGTACAGAGACTGTTTATTCCTTCTATCTTCTTTGAGTACTTCCTGCATAGTTTAATATTTTGCCTACGGTATCCTTCAATATTGCAAATTCAGTGTTTGCACTTTTACCTCCATCCTTTCAGCTGGAGAAATAGTCAGCATGTTTTTCCCTTGGGGTCTCTTGTAAAAACAAAATTGTGACTCAGGAATGACCAGGTGGCACTCTGCGAGAACTTGAAAGAGGAAACATTTATTAGCCTGCCAGAGGAACTAGCGTTCCAGAAGATCTGGGTCCTGGATGTTGGGTGAGCATAGCTTTTATCTTTTGTCTGCAGGAGCAAGGTCCAGAAGGAGGCAGAATAGGCATGGGTTTCTAGTGCCGATGTGATCCTTAGTAAGGAGGAAGGGGGCTGGGAGATGGGTACATTCCAGAAATGAGGAAGTACGTGGGGTGAGGTAATGCACCTGGTTTCTTTTCTGATGGTTAAAAAGTATCCCATTAAGATTTTCCTTACATGTCCCCCCTTTTGATAGCCATATTCTTTGCGACTCCTGGGCAGCACATTCAGGGTCCTCCTGTTGGTTGGTGTAAACTAAGTACCCAGACTATGGAAAGGGATGCTTGGCTGTGGCAGTTTACAGTTGGTAGGTTGTCTCCTAACCACATGGAGTTTTTGATTCCCCCTGACAACCAGTTTCAGAGATCCAGTCCTCCCAAGTGGTGGTCCAAGGGATGTCTACTCTCTGGATGCACTAACATACGGGCCCCTTCTCCACATCTCAGTTCTCATTTTCCAGGACCCACCCCAGTCCCTGTGGAGGGGTTGTGGGCACGCAGAGATATCAGAGGTGGTTAGCTGCCACTGGGCAGTCAAATCTCCACAGGTGAGTACTAGGCAGGCATTGAACTCAAGGACAACAGGGTCCATCAAGATGGCAACATTAAGGACCAGGTGTGGAACAGTGGGGACTGTAAGCAGATTAAAGATCCAACATGGTTAAACAAAAATGTCAAAGGCCCCTAGGTCACCTGCTGAAAGGTGGAGCATTCTTCAGGGGCGGTCACGGCTAGTGCTAAGGCCAACAGGAGGGCACGGGCTCCTAGAGGGCCATGCTGCCACGTGACAGTTGGTGAGGGGCTCGGCCTGCGCAGATCCTCAGGCTTCTCCGGATCATAGGCTAGTCAGCTTCCAGGACTGTGACCAGGGCAGGGCTGTGGTCTTTCTCAGCAGGTGACTCATGTCTCCAGTCAGTCTGAGTGGGTTTGCAGGCGTTCAGATGGTGGTTCATCTAGGGACAGCTGGGGTGTTAATTTTTACTCGGGTGTGACGGATCCGTGGTGTGGCAGTTGGAGTTACCAATATTACAATGCGGGGCTGGGTTCATGCCAGCTTTAAGGGGTCCTGTGTCCAGTTTTTGACCCCCACCGCGTCACCGGGCTGAAGAGGGTGGATTGGATTTCCCAAGGGAACCTGATACCTACCTTGAATGGCTTGGGGGTGTTTCTGAGGGCAGCTCCTGGGGTTCTTCACGGAGCTCTTCACGAGGTCTTGCAGCCCTTGGGCAGCGGGGTCACTCTGAACTGTCTTACTAGGGGTGGGGGACCTACCGAACATTATGTCAAAAGGAGAATATCCGCTGGGTCCTGGGGTGCACCAACCCAGAGAAGAGTGGAAAGCAGGACCGTGGGCCATTTTGCGAGTTTCCTGGGGAAACTTTCCCATTGTTGCCTTCAGGGTCAGTTCAAGGGCTCTACTTTCCCTGAGCTCTGAGGGAGGTTTGCCTAGTACCCCAGATGAGAAGGACACTGCCTTTGCTGAGGGTGGCTTCAGGGGTGCTGACCACTGAGCGTCAGCTCTGGTGTCAACAAGGACAGGCTGGTTCCCAATTTTGACTCAGACCTTGGGTTCACGGGGGCCCAGGGTGTAGGAGCCAGGTAACCCTCAGCCCGTGTCATCCCCTGCAAGGCCCACAAGAGGAGGTTCCCTTTGAGTGTTTCTTCTGCTTTTCGGGCATTCGTTCTTTCACTGGCCGTTGAGTTTGCAGGATGTACACTGATCAGGTGGTCATGGAGAGGTGCGTTCACATGCCAGCTAACCCCCCCGCCCCCCACTCGCCTTCTAGCAATCGGTTTTTACTCTGTGGTGGTCCTTGCTTGGGAGACCTTGTTACAGGTTGAGACCCCAGCTTCCTCAGGCTGACTGCAAAGGAAGGCTACACCTCGCCTGGCTCTTCTTTCAGACTGCCTTTCGGCCTTCTGGTCTCGGTGGCTGGACACCTTATTGACCACTGCCAGTCACTGGGAAAGCCTCGTACCAGCAAAACCTCCCGGACTGTGGAGTTGTCTCCTGGACCACGGATGCAGCGTTGGCAGTGAGCTGAGCACCTGGGGTCCCCAGGTCTATTGGGGTGTGGCTGCGCTCCGCCTCACAGAGCCCTTCGTGGCCATCCTGCCCTTCTGGAGTTCTGTGGCCGGTTGAGACGTGTTTGTGGGATTGCAGGGGCTGCCCCTCCAGCGTGTGGAAGCCCCAGTCGGGCCAGCATCCAGCAAGCTTGGGCTTCCCACTGCCTGGGCTCGAGGGGGTCCTGGGAGGCAAGTCTTTGTAGGTTCTTTGGAGCTTCTGGGCGATCCGCCTCCTTTCCTCTGCATTTAAGAAGGCGAGGAGAAGGTGGAGATGGTCACGCGGGTGGGGATGGGGTCTGGATCAGCGAATCAACGAATTCAACCATAGCCTGGGGCTTCTGTGCATAAGTGGGGGACATGGGGTAGGGGGTATACTATTTTTCCAGTTGAGGGGGTCAGAGGTGCTAAAGGGCAGGAAATAAAATGTGGACTCTCTGGGCACCATGTCCTGTCAGGTTTCACAGTTGGGGGTGGGAGATGTTCCAGCAGCTGGAGGTGGATGGCTGGGCTCAGTGGAGAGGCGAAGACTGCTCACAACCACCTAGAAATGAGCCGGTTGCGGGGAGCGTGGGGTCAGCCTGGGGTTGGCGCCTGGAGCAGCGGGGAGACTGCATGTGGTGGCCTGTCCAGGAGACTGGCTGCCACAGCCGTTGGTGCCCAACGGTAGGCGGTGGAAGGGCTCTTCCTCAGGGGCTGTTTGGTGGATTTTCAGCCACATTTGGCATTTCTTTTGACACACAAATCTGACGCTCCCCTGCCTAGTGCGACAAGACTGGGCCCATTGAGACGAGAAGCGGGCCACAGCTAATCAGGGATCCATATAGGGGCACTGACCAGGGTGGTTAGGACTCCCCGTGATCTCATTCCAAACCGCCTGGACTGTCAGGGGGACTAGCGTGCTCTCTGGGGGCCAGTTAATTCCAGAGGTCGGCCATTGGGCTTGGCACGTGTTGGGAGTCTTCCTGGTTCCGGCTTTGCACCACAGTCGGGAGGGATTTTGTCTAGAGTTATGATCATACAGTCTAACACACAGGGTGGGGTTTCACTGGCGATTAACCATGGTGCACGGGGAGCCCTTGGGTGGTGGCTTGATGGAGAAGGGAAGAGGGTGCCCCTGAATGAGGCTGACCAGCCCCTCTCGAGAACTGTGGTTGTGTGCTAGCTAAGGAGCACCCCTATAATCCCGGGCCTGTTCCACCCCACAGGGAGGCGAATCTTCCTTAGATTGTAAGATGGTTTTGGAATCCCCCTTTAGGCTTTTCCGTACTCCTGCCTCCAGGCTTTCATACATTTTGTGATCCTAGTTTCTTTTTCCTCCTGGAGCCATTCTTTGAAATCTCTTGAGCTCTTTACCTCATCATTTCTTCCTTTCCCTTCAGCTACTCCACATCAGGAGCAAGCTAAGAAATGCCTGGGACTACCTCCAAGGAAGGGATCGACACAGCTGAGATGTTGATTTTCACTTTAAACTTCCAGAACTGTGACAAAATACATTTTCGCTCTTATAAGCCATCCATTTGGATTTTGGGATCACAGTTAATTCTGGCCTCAATTTAAGAACAATTAGACCTTAAGACATGGCCCTGCTCAATGCTCACCCTCCTGAAGAGATCTATGAAGATCTGGGTGCTACAGGAAAATGTAGTGAAGAAAACAGATGGCACCCTGCAATCAGGAGAGAATAGTGTCTGGAGTCTTAAAGGCTTATCTTCAAATAGGCAGTTGTCTCAGTGAGGCATCGACTAAGTCCACATGGAGGAATCACTCCAACCTGTGTGTCTCAAGGATTGTAAATAATACGGCTCACGTCCAGAGGGAATGGTGTCAGAGCTCAAATTGGGATACACATTTTGCAGAAGGCTTTGGCTGACAGGGGAAGCCCAAAATCCATGTGCAGGGCCACCACATGGAGAAAGTCTCCAGTGGATCCTCTTTCGACTGCAGCCAAGGGATGTAAATAGCCTGCTATCACACAGAGAACATTGCAAAATCAATTGTGGCAGATGTAGCTAACATGTAATGCCTTCTCATTTGATCTCGCAGGTGACTCATTTAAAGTTGCTTCAGTTTTTTAATATTTTCTGTTTTTTCTTTGAAGTTTTACTATCTTTTCTCCAGTCATTGTTGTTGGTTTTTGTTCATTTGCTTCTGTCCTGTTTGTGTTTTGTGTGCCTTTCTGTGTATGGAATTCAGCATGGGTAGATCTAGAGAGTCAGGAACTGGATAGGGGCATGACAAGGGAGGATGGGGGAAATGGGGAACTACCAATAATGAATACACGAAGAAAACGTTCTGAAACGGATTGTGGTGGCAATTGCACACGTCTTTTTAATGATTGAATGATTAACTTGTTGGACACATGAAGCATATGCCGATGAAGCCATTGGGGGAACCATCCATTTGTGTGGTTACAGAGGTCCTAGGTAACCAGGACCCAGGGCTAAGTTACTTTCCATGCCCACGTTCAAGGGATGAGTCTACCTGTGTGTCCACAGCTTCCCGTCGCAATACGCTGCTGCACTTTTGTCTGTCATAGGGGTGAGGCTGCTTTCCTGTGAGGCTTTAACTTGTGTTTCTGTTCTTATGGTGCGAGTAGGGCATCTTTCCATGTAACTCCCACTTTATGAACGGTCTGTTCATGCTCATGTCTGATTTTTCTATTTCTATTTTTTTCACATAATTATTCTTTTTTAATTGTGGCCTATTTCCATTTTTGAAACATTTGAATTCTCAACGACCTAGCACCTTTATCCATCAACTACTCACTGATTAACTTTTGTGCACCGGGTCCCCTGAAGGCACTGGGATTCGATGGAGATGAACAGGATGCTGGCTTTCTCGTCCGGAAGCCTACAGTCTGAGCAGGGAGCCAGGTCGCTGTAGAAAGAAGCACTGGGTATCATAGCTAAGCACCTCGATCAAGGAAAGCACTGGACACCCACAAAAGGAGGGAGGCGAGAAACAAGATGGTACTTTCTAGGTGGGCAGGGAGGGGAAGAACAACCTAGACTGAGGGAAGCCTGAAGTTCTTCATCCGTTCCTTCCTTCCTTACTAAGTGCTATTTGGTCGCCCTCATCCTCACCTCCCCACTTCAACACCACTCACGTTGTGAGTGCTAAATACATGTACCCTGAGTGCAGTAACTAAAGAAGCATTTGACGCAAAGGCCGGCTGAGGTGTGAGAAGGCCGGGCCAAGGTCATCCTCTCCAGCAGACCATGGCAGCCTCCTGCTCTTTCTCAATCCTCCCTCTTGCTGGCAGGGCATGTTGCTGCTGACGCGGACTCCTCCTCTTTCAAGGAGCTGACCTATCAAACTTTGTTCGAGATTGTTCCTTTTTCTTGCTCATCCCTTTTCTTGAGCTAAGCTCCTTGCTTCACTGTCACCATCACCATTTCTTTCCCTTTCAGTGTGCATCCTTGCCCCACGCCTCAGGCCAATTTGTTAGGTATTATTAGTCAATTTAATATGATTTGTCCCTTTCTAATAATTACACCACTGTTCCCCACCTCTCCCCACTGACTCTTCAAAATGAGAAAGACAGGAGACCGACGATTGTATTTTTCTTGCCATTTTCCCAAACACACAATCTCTATGGAAAACAGCTTTCTTTCTTTATTTTTTGTTGTTACTTATAATTAAACATTTATTAAAATAGACCACTTGTCTTGTAAAAGCAGCTTGAGGAGATGTTTGACATAGCAATTGTAGAAGTACACTTATTTCAGTGTCTTTTCTTTCTTTTTTTAAAAAAATTACCAAATCATTTTATTCGGTACACTGGGGTCTTACAAACTTGATGCCAGACAAGTGGCGGTCTAGCAGGGAAGCAACAAATCCGCGTGGAGGGAGCACACCAGCGTGCGTGATGATGAGGTGTCGACAGGAACAGGCATCAGGAGTTCAAAAATAAATAACCTCCTTGAAGTGATGGAGTGAGGTCAAGGTGGAGACCCGGAGCCCATCGTACACAATTGGACGTTCCTACGCAGAGTGGCTGTACAAAGCAGAAAATGCAGCCAGGGGCGGTTTAGCGCCTATGAAGCACCGAACTCTCCTCTGGTTCTTTAACCCTTTCTTCCCCCACTATTATGACATTGGGAGAGCAGCTTTTCAAAGTTGATTAGGGAAACACCCTTGGACTCAGATCTGAGTTTAAGTACTTCTACTGCCTCTCCTTGCCACTCCATACTCTATTACCTCCAACAACTGACTTTAGCTTTCTTGGGATGCCATTTGTA
This sequence comes from Tenrec ecaudatus, assembly GCF_050624435.1. Classification (NCBI taxonomy): domain Eukaryota; kingdom Metazoa; phylum Chordata; class Mammalia; order Afrosoricida; family Tenrecidae; genus Tenrec; species Tenrec ecaudatus. Next base: position 34,093,158 of record NC_134535.1, read on the forward strand.
CATCCACAGAGGAGAAAAGTAACCCACCAACTCACCATCCTCTGGTTGCTTTGTACCTGATACCCGGTCCAGGTCCTGGCCCTCAGGGCACACTGGAAAACCTGTAGACCTAATTCTTCCATTAGTAGATTATTCTCCCTTCCCGCCTCTATTTGCATGTTACTACCTGGACTTTGGCAGAGCAGAGACTGACCCAAACTCATGGTCCTCAGCAGACACTGCCACCACCTGAAACCCTGCCCGAGAAGATGTTAAGTCCATGCAAGATTGATCCATGAAACCAGCTCAGCTCCCCTCACCATGTCTTTCCTTCTGGTCCCCTGCCTCGTCTATGTGCCAAGCTTAAAACTGTAGGGGAAATGTGAAGGCAACCAACTTTTGGGAATGCGGTGTGTGTGTGTGTGTGTGTGTGTGTGTGTGTGTGTGTGTGTGTGAAAGTGAAAGATAGAAAATGTGAGCTATTTTGCACACAGCTACCCTCTCCCTTTCCCTCTTTCCGTTTGCCCCGTAAACAGGCAAATTCTCAGATTTGCTGAGTTCTCCTTCTTTGATGCTGGCACCGTCCTGAAGTAGAGGCTGGTAAAGACAAGCTAGCATTTGATGTTGGGAAAACCAAACAAAAGAAACACATGAAAAGGAAGAAAGAAAATAACCCAGCCTTTTATCTCAGTGCCCCTCTAAATTGCCAAAGGTCTTACTGCAGAGAGAATGAACAAGGGGGGCTTTCTCTTCCTGTCCTGCCAGGCAGCCACATGAACATCAAAGCTCTCGGGACCCTGGGAGGTGGAGGTGTTAGGTGAGTAGGACCAAATGAGGCTGGGCCCTTTGAGGAAGTTGGGCTGCTTGTGATGGGGCTGTTGGGCAGGAGGAGGACACAGGAGCTGGCAGTGTTAGGGCGAGGAGGGAAGGTTCTAAGAAATCTTACATAGAATTCATGGAGAATACTCAGTGGTATGTCTTCAAGCTCCTGGCTTCCCATTGTAGAGACAGAGGAGAGCAATGCATGGCGCCGTAAGAGCGATGAGTCAAATCTGACTTGTGGTGACCTAAATAGACACAAGAAAACAGCACTGCCCTGCCCTGTGCCATCTTCAAAATCGTAACTATTCGAATACTTACCATTTGTTCTTCTTCGTGTGCATATATAATGTACCCAACAAACCCCCCAAACTGAAAAACCAAACTCACTGCTATTGAGTCAATGCCAACTCATAGCAAACCTGTAGGACAGGGTAAACTGGCCCCTGTGAGTATCTGAGACTGTAAGTCTTTATGAGAATGGAAAGCTCTGTCTGCCTCCCTTGGAGCAGCTCGTGGTTTCGAACTCTAGACCTTTGGGGTACCAGTCCAACACATAACCACCGTCACCAGGGCTCACATATATAATGTACCTGGGCTTGTGAAAAATACTTCACACACTGTGTACTGTTACTTAGTCCTTGCTAGGGGAAGATTGCTAAAAAACAAAACAAAAACCACCAAACCCATCGCCATGCAGTTGATTCTGACTCATTGTGACTGTATGCATTAATGAATTGAATTTTGCCTCCTCTAAATACATATTGTAAATCTTAACCTCTGTTGACCCCAGCTGTGTGGGCTTATTGAAGAAGAGCTGTTTTGAAATCCGTGAGTTGCCATGAGTCAGTATTAGCTTGAAGGGTAACTGGGGTGGAGGGTGGGGGACCCAAACTAAGTACACCTTATTCTTTCTTTTTACAAGCTAAATTAACAAATCTTCGTGATTTCCCAGGGGCCCTTTGGGAAATCTCAAAATCATTTTAGGTGCAAAATACACATTGTGAATTTTGTTTTTTATTTTAGATTTAGGATTTGGTTTGAGGAAGAAAAAGAAATAAAAGTTTTCAGCACACTAGAACTCTTGCAGTAAGAATAAGGGTCTATAACAATATGAGATTGCTCATTTCAAAGTGGAGGGCTCTCTAAAGAGAGGAAGACTCTCTAGGAGGTGGCCTGACCAGTGACTGAAACCATGAGATTTATGGTGGTGAGGTGCTATTGAGTTGGCTCTGACTCACGGCACCACTATGCACAACACAACGAAACACTGTGCCATCCACACAAATATTATTTTGCCTGAGCCCATTGATGCAGCCACTGTGTCAATCCATCTCGTTGATGGCAACAATGATATTTAGATAACAAAATATTTAGAAAATAAATATTGAAAGTAAGATGGTCATAAAGCTCATTTGCACATCCAAGAGGTGGCCACTCTACTTATGCAATGAACTTTTGTGACTTAGAGAATTACAAAAAATAAACAACCCTTGGCAGTGCAGATGAAGTCTGTAAACAAAAACTGAGGAAAAAAGTATATCAAAATTCGGTAAACTTTGCAGATAGAGTATTTTGGGACAAATAATATCATCAGAATAAGAAATCAGTTTGGTAAAATAGGAGTTTATGCTTCTTATTACCTTACAAATTAATTAGAAGTATTGCTAGATTTTTAAATTAGTAAAGCTGTACATGTTTAGTTAGAACATACACAGACTTTTAAACTTGCTGGGCCATGTCAAATAGCCATTTCTTCCCCTAGGTATATGTTTTGAATTTATTTAAGCAAAAAAATCCACAACTACACAAAGAGAAAGCCCTAACAACTCAGGTTTCCTATTGTCTCTCACTCAACAGCAACAAGATCACCGTGACCATGAAGCCAAACATTCCCAAGCCCCAAACACCCCCGAATGAACAATCTAGATTCTCTCTCACCTTTCGCTTAGTAGAAAAGTGACCCCTTTATACTCTTACCTAGTCAAGAGAGATCGTCAAATGATGAGTGGGGATCACCTTACTAACTGTAAATGAACTGAAAAATAAAATATAAAAATTAAAAATAAGCAACATTAGCAAAGAGCGGAATAAACTTAGAAAAAGAGAAAGTCGGCAAACTGAAGACATCATTTGATTGGGGCTCTTAGCTTTCATAATATTCCACACATCAATTGCTTCAAGCATAGCCGTACATATTGCCATCATTTTCTAAACTTTTACTTTCTTTTTAAGCTCTTGGTATTAGTTCCTCTATTTTCCCTCCCCCCTCCCTCCCTTGCAACTCCTTGATAAATTATAAATTATTGTTTTCATATCTAACACTGACCGATGTCTCCCTTCACCCACATTTCAGTTTTTAATCCCCCTGGGGGAATTATGCAAAGATCGGTTCCCCCTTCCTCCCCTCCTTCCCCTACCTCCTCTCTACCTCCCCCTACCTCCCCTCTACCTCCCTCCTACCCTCCTGGTATTGCTACTGCCATTTCTTTTCCCTTAAAACAAATCATTTTATTGGGGGCTTATACTGCTCTTATCATAATCCATATATACATCAAAGTGTCAAGCACATTTGTACATATGTTGCCATCATTTTTAAAAAACATTTTATTAGGGACTCATACAACTCTTATCACAATCCATACATGCATCAATTGTATAAAGCACATCTGTACATTCTTTGCCCTCATCATTTTCAAAGCATTTGCTCTCCACTTAAGCCCTTGGCATCAAGTCTTCTTTTTTCCCCTCCCTCCCTGCTCCCCCTCCCTCATGAGCCCTCGATAATTTATAAATTATTATTTTGTCATATCTTGCCCTGGCCGACGTCTCCCTTCACCCACTTTTCTGTTGTCTGTCCCCAAGGGAGGAGGTCACATGTAGATCCTTGTAATTGGTTCCCCCTTTCCAACCCACTCACCCTCTACTCTCCCAGTATTGCCCTTCACACCCCTGGTCCTGAAGGTATCATCCGCCCTGGATTCCCTGTGCCTCCAGCTCCTATCTGCACCAGTGTACAACCTCTGCTCTATCCAGACTTGCAAGGTAGAATTCAGATCATGGTAGTTGGGGGTGGGGATGGGGAGGAAGCATTTAGGAACTGGAGGAAAGCTGTATTCTTCATCGGTGCTACCTCACACTCTGACTGGCTCATCTCCTCCCCTAGACCCCTCTGCGAGGGGATCTCCAGCGGCTGACAAATGGGTTTTGGGTCTCCACTCTGCACTTCCCCCTCCATTCATGGTGGTAAGAATATCTCTTTTTTTTGGATGATGTTTTATATCTGATCCCTTCGACACCTCGTGATCGCATAGACTGGTGTGCTTCTTCCATGTGGGCTTTGTTGCTTCTGAGCTAGATGTTGCCATCATTTTAAAACCATTTTCTTTCTCCTTGAGCCCTTAGTATCAGCTCATTTTCCCCCTGTCCTCACCCTCCCTCCCTCATAAACCCTTGATAATTTATCATCTTTTTCATGTCTTACACCGGCTACTCCTATTTCTGTTCCCACACACTCCTATTTATAACTTGATTGCTGGGTGTCAAGAACAATAGAAGTGACAGGGCTTGAACTCACATTCAAGCTCCTGCTCCTCGCCATCTAATCTAATCTGGTTCAGAGCACCCTTGAAGAGAAAGGGCTGGTGTTCCCGTGGATTTCTGCAGTTGAAACTCTTTGCCGGAGCAGAACGCTTCCTTTTTCAACCACTGAGTATCTGGTGAGCCTCTGACCTTCCACTTAGCAGCCCAATGCATACTCCACCATGTCACCAGGACTCCTCGTGTCATTGTGGGTCCTACATTAGGCTGATAACCAAAGATTGATAGCTTCAGAAACCTCCAAAAGCAGTTCTACTTTGTCCAATAAGATTGGAATCTATTTGCTGGGAGTCAAAATCTATTCTATGGCAGTGAGTGGGTTGTGAAGTTTGTCTGAATCCATTAGCCCAGCGGTTCTCGACCTGTGGGTTGTGACCCCTTTGGGAGTCAAATGACCCTTTCACAGGGGTCTCCAGATTCATAACAGTAGCAAAATTACAGTTATGAGGTAGCAATGAAAATAATTTTATGGTTGGGGTCACCACAACACGAGGAACTGTATTACAGGGTCATGGCATTAGGAAGGTTGAGAACCACTGTATTAGCCCCCTCAGTCAGACTTCCCAAACTGCTTGTGATAATTAAGTTTTTTGTCAACTTGGCAAGGCCAAATTTATCAATTAAGTCCCAGTATTCTCCCATGATAGGCAGAAGAGTGAATGATACAGGAAGTACCAAAAGAAGGTGGAAAGAATGCAGTGAGTCACTAAACCAAAAAGAGTTGATGTCCCACTGTTTCAGGAGGTAGCATATGAGCAAGAACCAATGGAGCTGAAAGTAGAAGTTCAAGCTGAACTGAAAGCAGTAGCAAAAACCAGGCAGCAGGAATGGATGGAAATACCAATGTAAACGTTTCAATAAGCTGATGAAGCATGGGCAGCACCTAGTCGGCTATGCCAGGGAATTTGGAAGACAGTTATTTGGCCAACTGGCTAACCATTGATAATTTATAAATGATAATTTTTCATGTCTTACACTGTCTGATGTCTCCCTTCACCCCAGCATTTAGATTTTGATCCATTCTGTTTTTATGCAGGCGCACGTAAAGACTATGATTCATTTTTCTGCATATGGATAGCCAGTTTTGCCAGCACCATTTGTAAATGAGACTGTTTACTCTCCCATTGAGTGGACTTTGACCCTTTGTCAAAGATCAGCTTTCGCATAAATAGATAGATTGACTTCTGGATTCTCATTAGTATTTCTTTGACCTCCGTGTTTGTCACTGGACCAGACGGTTTTGACGACTATGGCTGTATAGTAAATTTTGAGATAGGACAGTGAGAGGTCTCTTGCATTGTTCTTCAGTATTACTTTAGCTATTTAAATCCTCTCTCTTCTCTCTTTAAATTGTGCTCATTTATTAAGTAGTGCCCGTGTGCCAGGCACTTGGCGCAGCACTTTGATGGGTTAGTTTATCTTGTGTCCACAGCACTCTGTGGTGTAGCTTCTATTATGATGCCCCGGTTGGTAGTGAGAAATGAAAAAGACTTAAGGTGGTTAACTGACTTGCTCATGGTTACACGGATGGACGAGCCAGGATTTGAACCCGTCTAATGAATTGTGAACCCAGTATAGTCTGTTACTTGCTCTTGTGCCACAGGGGGTAGCATCTGTTAAGAAACTTTGGGAAAATAATATCTTTTGTCAGCTGGGAAACCTGTAGGGATGCTTGAGCTGGTGAAAGTGATTAGGAGTGGGGCCATGGCCTAGAGAAATTCAGATAAACTATCTGCGTTGGTGGAAAAACAAGGCTCCAGGAGTTGACTCCATACCAGTCGAAACGTTTTTATGAATGGATGCAGCACTAAAGGTGCTCATTCATCGATGCCAAGACATTTGAAGACAGCTACGTAGATCTGCATTCATGTGCATTCCAAGAAAGTTATCCAACAAAATGTGAAATTACCCGACAATATCATTAATATCACATACAAGTAAAATTTTGCTGAAGATTATTCAAATTGAGGGTGGTGTCAGACTGGGCGTTGTTTCATCCTGTTGCGAGTAAGAATTGATTTGCCAGCACCCGCAGCAACGATGCAATAAGAGCCCTTGCTGTTTGCAGGGTCAGCAGTTTGAAAGTGACCGCCCGCCGTCTCTCTGCAGGAAGACCAGGTTTTCCACTGCTCTAAAGAATGACCGTCTCAGAAACTCACAGGGGGAACTCTTTGTCTTGTGGAGTTGCTCTGAGTCCCAGTCAGCATAGACTTGATGGCACTGAGGGGTTTTTTGGTTGTTTTTTTTAACAAAAACAACAAATTGACATGTTCATCATATAGGCTTCCTCTTTCAATGATTTTACTTTCTTTCACAGACTTCTCTCAAAGACGGAGACTATTCTCGATATTGCTAACCTTTCTGAGAATGAGTTGCGTTACCCCAAATACCTGTGAACGTAACCCCATTTTCAAAGAAGCTTTCAAAGTGTATGTTAGGACATATTGTGTGCATGTTAGAACATATTAGGCATAAAGCACACCGACATGGGGGAAATAGATACTGTTAGATGAACACGGAGACTGATATACAAGGAGGCTCAAAAAATGTGGACAAATGCAATTAAAATAGAATCAGATTTTCCCATGAACTTTTAAAACAATGCCCGCCGCCCTGTATTTGTAATACCAGGAATTCCAAGGATTGCCACTTACCAGAAGCTGAATAGACCAAAAAAAGGGAAAAGACTCCATTTTACAGTCACATGTTGAGTTAGGACTTTTAACCTCCGTAACTGTGTGAAAATCAATTTCTATCTTTTAAAGCCACCACTAGCTAACCAAGACAGAAGGCAAAAGGTTACATGAGTTTTGGGGATTGTGCTTTTAATGAACTCTGTCAGAGCTGGCCTTTGATGAACTTTTTTTAAAAGTAGGAAGCTTTATCTTTGGGTTTCCTCATCCCTCATTTTTGATCTGAAATCCCTGTACAAATCTCAAAGGCTTGTCTCCCTGACCTCTGCTCTTTGGGAGAAAAGAATTGATCAGTTAAAACCAGTCTCTTGACTATTGTCTGAGCAGAAAACAACAGTTCAAGGGCAAAAGCAATGTTTAAACTGAAGTATGTGTTAATAATGGCGGCCCTTTAGAGGTGAACAGGTTGGGGAGTGGGTGGGGCTTCCTGGTGACTCTCAGGGGAGATCTCTCCTTCCTTTCTCCTAAAATGATTCCCTTGCTGTCCCCTTGGCGTGGACTTTGCCTGCCACACTCATTCCTTTACCTGGTACAGGGCTCGTTATCATGTGGCTTGTTCAGGAAAGCCCTGCCTAGGTCAGTTTTCCCATGGACTCCCAAAGAACCACCAACCACTGCTTCTTAGTGCTTGCCACAACTTTGATTATTCATGTATTTGTGGGGTTATTTGGTGGTTGACTGACTTTCAGTCGATACCAAGTTCAAAGAGTGCAGCATGAGTATTTGTAGCACCTGGCAACTTCCCTGGCCAATGACAGGCCCTCAGTAAACACACATCCAATGAGTGGACCAGTACTTTGAATGTTTTAACCAGTCGCTATCAAGTTGATTCCAATTTATGATAACCTCAAGTGTATCAAAGCAGAATTGTGTTGACTTTTCAGAAAGGTCTTTATTGTAAAGTGCCTCTGAGTGGACTTGAACCTCCAGCCTTTGAACCTCTAGCCTTCAAGAATGTAGCTGTGCACAACCTGGAGATTCCTAATGACTCTTGGGACCTTCCTTTCCACTCTTTCCTCCTTCACTACCAGTCTAGAGACCAAGCATGTGCATCATTGTCTTTGTGCCCCCAAACTGAAGCCACTGCTATCAAGTTCTTAACCATCTTTCTGCAGAAGTTCACAAGTGCAAAGCAAAGGATGCTCAGTAGTCTCTGCTTTCCTATTCCTTCGGCATATTCCTTTTTCAATGTTTTGTATGACAGTGTCAATGAGGCATGTACATGCGTGTAGTTTCCTGTTGAGAAGCCTTCACCAAGACTATAACATGCCCCTAAGCTCGATTAGAATGTTGTTGTTATGTTGTTAGGTGTCATATAGTCCGCTGTGACTCTTAGCAACTCTATGCACAAATCTATGCACGACAAAATACACTGTTCTGTGCCATCTTCACAATTGTTCCTGTTCCTGAAGCCCATTCATGCAGCCACTGTCTCAATGAATCTGTGGGGTTGCCCTTCCACTTTACCCAACACGTTGTTCTTCTCCAGGGCCTAGTCTTTTCTGAAAACATGTCCAAAGTATGTAAGGCAAAGTCTCACCATCCTTGCCTGTAAGGAGCACTCAGCCCTTACTTCTTCCAAAACAGATCAAATTGTCCTTTCAGCAGTCCATGGTAGTTTCAGTATTCTTCTCTAGCACCACCATTCAAATGTGTGGATTCGTCTACTGTTTTCCTTATTCAGTGTCAACCTTCACATGCACAGGAAACAATTGAAAACACCATGGCTTCAGTCAAGTGCACTTTAGTGCTCAAAGTAACATCCTTCCTTTCCAACACTCCAAAGAGGCCTTCTGCAGCAGATTTACCCAATGTGACTCATCATTTGATCTTGTGATTGCTGCTTTCATAAGCATTGATTGTGGATTCAAGCAAGAAATAAAAAATCCTTGACAATTTCAACCTTTTCTCCATTTATCTTTTTATTAAAAAAATTCAAGATCATTTCATTGGGGGCTCATACTGCTCTTATCACAATCCATCCATACATCAATTGTATAAAGCACATTTGTACATTGGTTACCCTCATCATTCTCAAAACATTTGCTCTCCACGTAAGCCCCTGGCATCAGGCCTTCATTTTTCCACCTCCCTCCCCACTCTCCACTCCCTTATGAATCCTTGATAATTTGTAAATTATTATTTTGTCATATCTTGCACTTTCCAATGCCTCCCTTCACCCACTTTTCTGTTGTCCGTTCCCCAGGAAGGAGGTTAAATATAGATCCCTGTAATCAGTCCCCCCTTTCAACCCCATCCTCTCTCCACTCTGCCGGTTTTGCCACTCTCACCACTTGTCCTGAAGGGGTCATCTGTTCTGGATTCCCTGTGTTTCCAGTTCCTATCTGTACCAGTGTACATAGTCTGGTCTAGCCAGATTTGTAAGGTAGAATTGAGATCATGATAGTGGGGTTGGGGTGGGGAGAGAGCATTTAGGAACTAGAGGAAAGTTGTATGTTTCATTGTTGCAACACTGCACCCTGACTGGCTTGTCTCCTCCCTGAGACCCTTCTGTAAGGGGATGTCCAGTTGTCAATAAATGGGCTTTGGGTCCCCAGTCCACACTCCCCCTCATTTACAATGATGTGATTTTTTGTTCTTTGATGCCTGAGACCTGATCCCTTGAACACCTCGTGATCACACAGGCTGGTGTGCTTCTTCCATGTGGGCTTTGTTGCTTCTGAGCTAGATGGCCACTTGTTTACCTTCAAGCCTTTGTGATCCTAGATACTATATCTTTTGATAGACAGGCACCGCCAGCTTTCTTCACCCCATTTGCTTATGCACCTATTTGTCTTCAGCAATCGTATCGGGGAGGTGAGCACACTTCATTTATTATTATGTTTCCTATTGGTCCAGTTGTAAGGATTTTGGTCTTCCTTACATTGGGTTTAATTCATACTGAAGATGACAATCCTTATCTTCATCGGCATCTTCAATTCCTCCTCACTTTTCAGCAAGCAAGTTTGTGTCGCCTGCATATTATAGGTTGTTAATAATCCTTCCTCCAATCCTGATGCTATATTCTTCCTATAAGCCAGATTGTCTGATGATTTGCTGAGCACACAGATTGAATGAATCTGGTGAGAGGATACAATCCTGACCCACACCTGTCCTGACTTTAAGCCATGTAGTATCCTCTTGCTCTGCTCACATTACTGTCTCTTGAGCCACGTACAAGTTCATCATGAGCACAATGAAGTGCCCTGGAATTCCCTTTCTTCTCAAGGTTATCCACATTTAATTATGGTCCACACAGTTGAATATCCTTGCATAGTCCATGAAACACAAATAAACACTTTTCTAGTATTCTCTGCTTAGAGCAAAGATCCATCTGATGTCAGCAGTGATACCCATGTTCCACATCCTCTTCTGAATGTGGCCTTAACAGCAATGTGAGTAGCACGTGCATAATCATATGTGGCCGAATTTGTGGACCTGAGCTCACTGTTCAATGCCCATAGCACTAGTATACATTTCTCCTCAGAAGATGATCAGCATGACTTGAACCACCGAACTGGGACTCTTAGCTCTTCAAACAAAGACTTCTCTTGGGTGCTTCTGTCTTGCATTGGAAAAAGAGTTGTCCAACTTTTGTAGATAAGGTCTTGGACATTGACAGAGGCCTTTAGCATTTCCCAGTTGGTGTAGTGGTTACTGGTGGCTAACTGCAAGGTCAGTAGTTTGAACCCACCAGCCATTCTTCCCGAGACAGACAAGGCTATCTGCTCTGGTGTGATTTATAGTCTCAGAAATCTAAAAGGACAGTTCTATCTTATCCTATAGGGTCACTATGAGTCAGAATGGACTCGATGGGCATTGATTTTAGCTGTCCACGATGGGCACAGCTATCTTTTGCAGGGAATCCCTGAACAGAGCCCGGGTGAGGCAGCAGTTCAGTGTTGGGCCGCTAACTGAAAGGTCAGCAGTGTGAACCCCCCAGCTGCTCCTCGGAAGTCTTATAGTTTTACAGCCTTGGAATCCCAGAGGAGCAGTTCTGCTCTGTCCCAGAGGGTCCCTGTGAGTTGGAAACAACTCCATGGGAATGGATCCACCTCACATCAAGAGGTCTTTCTAAAAGCTGAAAGAAGACAACACTTTGGCCTCAGACCAAATGTGCAGTGGAAATGATCTGGTTTCTTGGCAGTGTGTCTGTCCCACTGACAGCATGCCCCCTGGAGCGGGGTGGGTGGCCTGCTCACAGGAAGATACTGAGCTTGAGTCCTGGGAAAACTTTTCTCCACTGCTTTTATGGTGTGTGCATGCGCGCCTTAAAGACTGTCTCTGTGTGTATGCGTGAGACAGATTTCATATGAAATATTTTCTAAAACCTTAGGAGTGACCCAGATGGATCTAAGTCTAGAAATAGTATCTGTCATTTAAAACTAAAACTTTTTATAACTCTGAAGGTTGGGGAACAGCGGAGATTAAGTTAGATCAGGATTTGTATAACTACAAGTATGGGTGGGAACCAAACCTAATTCTCAGCCCTCAATTTAATTCTGACTCATAGCAGCCCCAAGGACTGGAGAGAACTGCTCCAAATGCTTTGTATCTTTACTGAAGGAGACCATCTCGTCTGGCTCGCTTGGCAGCCACGTTGGTTAGCAGCCACGCTCTTTAACCACGGTGCCAGCAGGGCTCCTCCGAGGGTAAGAGAACACATCATAATTTAAATTGTAGGCTAGACATTCTCATGTGGTTTGAAATGAAGATTTAGGAGCCACGATTTAAGATCTTGAACCCATTCTTTCAAGAAGGCACACCGAGAATGAACTCAAAAAGCCAGACCCGCTGCCATCCAGGCCGTTCTGACTCAGAGACCCTCGGGAGGTTTCTTGGACTTTAAACCTTTCCTGGAGTAGGCAATGTCAGCTTTCTCCAGAGGAGTGATGGGTGGGTTGGCGTCACCGACCTTGCAGTTAGCGGCCTGACACAAGCCATGGTTCCACTGGAGTTTCTTATGCAGAGAACACCGAACCAAACCCATTGGCGTCGAGTCGGTTCTGACTCGTGGAAAAGGGGGTAGTGATCATGACAACTGCATGCGAGATGTGGCAAAATTCCAGAACCAGACACCCCGTTCAGGCCTTCTGATTCCACAGTCAGGGCCTCTTCCTATTACCCACGTGGAGTCCTTGTGAGTAGTGGCCACATGCTGGGCTGCTAACAGAAAGGTCAGCAGCTCTAAGCCACCAGTGGCTCCATGGGCAAAAGAGGAGGCTCTGAATTCCCGTGAAGGGTTACTGTCTCGGAAACCTACAGGACCTTGTCCTATGAGGTCATTATGAGCTGGCAATGAGTTGATGGCAGTGGGTTTGGTTTTGATCATACCATAGCAGTAGTTCAACCAACATTAAAATTAGCAACATGAAACATAGGCTCGATTTCAGTGAAAGAGTTTGGCTGGCTCTCTCTTGTCAGCCTGCCGTGGCAGTTTGAACTTCTGAGCTGATCTCATTTGCTAGCTTCCACATCCCCAGGAGGACTTTGGGGTCTTACAAGTGAAAAGAGATGGAGGTTTAAAGGCAGAAGGACTTTGCTCCAAGACACTAGGTCAGGTGAGAAGGTGCGAGTGCTGTTAAGATGGTGCTGAAGGCAGACTTACCCTGAGATCTTCTAAGCTCTACGTAGAGATTGGGGCAGAGGGGTGGGAGACACCCACCAGCATTAGGTAAATATTAATTGATTGGAAATAGTTGTCCAAATGCCTGCTCTTTGTAGGCCCTTTACACACACGTTCTCCTTTAATCCCCAGAACAACACACGGAGGCGGCCTCCTTCCTCACAGGCTGGGGAGGGCTCCGCCTGGTTCTGCTGCCCACATTCTCAACTCTGACCCACGATCTTCCATGATTAACCAGGTCAACCTTGCTGGTTCATAATGCGGCATCTTTCCTGGTATTAACTGGTTTAAAACTGTGGACCCATGAAATAATACAACTTCAAAATCCTGCACATAACAAACTGACCATGTGCTGTCTTACATACTCCGATTCAAGGGGACAGCACACTTGTCAGAGGGGTGCTGTGCTCCATAAAATACTTACGGGCTGGTTTACAACAAAGGCAACTTTTCACTGTGAAAGGATGCAGGCTTACAGATCAGCACAGTTTACCATTCAACAATTCATATGCATTGTGTTTCATGTCATCGATTAAGAACCCCGTAACACAGTATCACCTACCCCATTTCCTCCGTGGGTCCCGTTTCCATTCCCCTTCCTTTTCTAACCCTTTTGAACGTTGTTCTGGGATAAACGTAGCTCTTTTGATGTCAAATGATTGATTATTCTAAGGTATTCCAGTTTACCTTGTGCATTTGGATTATGTTGCTGGCAAGTAACATTGAAAATATCAAGGACTGCCAAAAGAACAAAAAAATTTGTCTCGCAAGACATACAGCTGGAGTGTTCCTTAGAAGCAAGGACGGTGAGATTTGTTCTCACTTACTATGGACTTGTTACCAGGAGAGACCAGGCCCTGGAGAAGGACATCAAGGCAAGGACACTGAACAAGAAGAAGACTCGATGGATTGCATTGATACGGTGGATGCAACAATGGTCTCAAATTTAACAATTGTGAGGATGGCATAAGACCAGGCAGTATTTAATTCTGTTGTACAGAGAGCTGCTCTGAGTCAGAACTGACTTGGTGGCATGTAACAACATACACAACAGCCCCCTATAGTCCTGCCTATTGGTTGGCTGGAAACTGAGCCAGGGGATGAGTTCCGTTCTGGGCCTGAATGGTGATTAAGAACCATAGTCTCAGGGATTCTATCTGACTGGGATTTTCTATGATTTTAGATTTTCAATTTTGTTCCACATTTCCCCCCTACTCTATCCAGGACCCTTTCATGCAATCCCTTCTATAGCAGTTGGCAGTGGGTGTTGGGCACCATATAGATTTTCTGGTCTCAAGGCTGATGCTGGCATGGTCCATTAATTAGTCCACTGAACTAATTGTTTCTAAATGTCTTTTTATTTTTATCACTCTTCTTTATGTTGGACAGAGAATGACCAGTAATTACATCTTAGATGGCTGATCAACATCTTTTAAGACTACAGTTTCCGTTCACCAAAGCAGGATGTAGAATATTGTCTTTGTGCATTATGATGTGTCAATTGACCTTGGTGTCCCTTGAGATCATACTCCTGCATAGTTAAATGCTTTTTCGGAAATAGGTATGACTTAGACTGGGTTGACTAGAGAAGCAAATTCAAAGGCATTCATGTCTGTATAAGAAAGAACTTTCTATGAAGAAGTAATTATATATCAGAAAAGCATCCCAGCTCAGTCCAACTCAAGTCCATAAGTCTGACATTAGTTCACAAGTCCCTCTTTAGACTCATGCAACCACATGCAATGATGCAGAAAATGATCACAGGACAGTGGGTGCAGACTTGTGTGAATCCAAGGTTGGTAGTAACATGGCAAGGCTTCAGCAGCTCTCCCAGTGGCCAGCAAGCAGAAATGGAAAGGCTGATAGAGAGGGGGAGGGTCCTTATAAGAAGGACACACTCCCAAATTGACAGTACCAGGCTTTGACAACAGGTTGGACTCGTTCCCTACACTTTTATACATCTTCAAGTCGACGCAAAATTATCTATCACAAGGCATGTCTAAGGTGCCTCTAAGTGAACTCAAACTCTCAAATGTTTGGTCAGCAGCCAAGCACGTTCACCACGGCACCTTTGGGACAGATACCTGGAGCCTCGCACAAGGCAGGAACAGAGAGATTCCTAAGATCTCTACTGGGTAGTGTCATCGAAGCTCTCGTTTTTGCAACTTTAGTTAGTGTACTGCATGTTCTCCTGCCAGGAGATCTTTATTCTCAGCCTCGAAAGCCAAAATGAAAACACCACAACTTCTTGCCCTGGAATTGGAATGCAGGGCCTGTAGGATTCAAGGACCTCAAGTTAGTTGTTAATAAAACAAGGAAAATGGCTTAAATAAGTCTATACATTTGATCCCTGCTAACTCATTAAACACTTTGGTCCCAGCTCAGCACCCTCCTCTTTTCTGTGGCATCCTGTCTTTACTGCTGGTGTACAACTGTTGGTTACACATTCAGGACCATCTTAGGTCAAAAGTCTTTAAGGCTCCTATGCTGAACCATCAGAGTCCCTAGCTTGTTTTGAGCCGCTATGAAACTCATTTTATTGTTCTGCCCCACACACATATATGGAACCTGTCAATTACAGCTTGATTCAAGGGGAGCATTAGGATTATAAACAAACATTTCTGCAAAGCAGTGGGTGATGGAGATACTATAGTAGCCATTGAACTGACCCATGCAGCAAACATAAATAAATAAATAAATACATAAACAAACAAGCATTGACTCCAGAATTGGAAGAAGCATCTTTCATGGAACAACATGCAAACCAGGAGGGCAGTGCATACGCTGAGCACATAGCCACGGAAGCGTTTCCTCCCAAAGTGGAAGAAGTACAGAGACAAGAACGGTTAGGAGCAGCAAAATATTGGACAGAAAGGCCACTGAGAATTTTCGTGTCTCAGAAGCAAGAGGCAGGGTCCAGAATGGCCAAGAGCAGAGTCCAGCCATTCACCTGACCTTGACAGTGAAGCTGTCCTCCTGCTTCTTGAATTATTGAGGGAATCATCCACTGACAGGCCAAAGAAATGCATTGGTCACAACTGCATTGTCTTTTAACAATGCTGTTAGTCATGGGCTTTGCTTCTCCTTCCAAAACTTTCAATCACTAGGCAACACAGTCTCTTGAAAATTCACAGGTAAGAGTCAAGTTCAACACCCTCTAGCCAGCAGCATGATCTAGAGTAGTGCTCCCCAAACGATAAAAATCAGCTGCAATTGAGTCAACTCATATTCACAGTGGTCCCGTATGTGCAAGAGTAGAACTGTGCTCTCTATTTTCAATGGCTGATTTCTTTGTTAAATATATTGCCAGTGTTTTCATTTGAGATGCCTGTCGGTAGACTTGACTTATCAACACAAATAAACCAAATCCATCACTGCTGAGTCAATCCCAACCCACAACTATGCTAGACGATGGAGTAGAATGGTCCTTTAAGTTTTCAAGGTCTTACTCTTTACAAAAACTGACTGCCACATTGTCCCCCCATGAAGTAGCTGGTGGGTTTGAACCTCTGACCTTTCAGTTAACAGCAGAGCAGTTCAACACTGAACCAGTAGGCTCCTTTATTCAGTTTGCAGCTGAGGTGTAAACTATTTCACACCACCAGTTTTAGGCTGGTTTAGATCACCTTGAATTTACGACCAAATCAAATGAAACCTACTTCCATCTCATCAGGTCTGACTCATAACAACACCGCAGGGCAGAGCAAATCAATATGCGGGTTCTGAGGCTGTAAATCTTTTTTTAAAAACAATTTATTAGGGACTCATACAACTCTTATCACAGTTCATACATATACATACATCAATTGTATAAAGCACATCTGTACATTCTTTGCCCTAATCATTTTCTTTTTTTTCTCCTCTTTTCTTTTTTAACATTTTATTAGGGACTCATATAACTCTTATCACAATCCATACATATACATGCATCAATTGTATAAAGCACATCCATACATTCCCTGCCCCAATCATTCTCAAAGCATTTGCTCTCCACTTAAGCCCTTTGCATCAGGTCCTCTTTTTTTTTCCCCTCCCTCCCTTCTCCCCCCTCCCTCATGTGCCCTTGGTAATTTATACATCGTTATTTGTCATATCTTGCCCTATCCGGAGGAGGCTGTAAATCTTTATGGGAGCAGCTAGTCTCATCTTTCTCCTGAGAAGCAGCTGATGGGTTTGAACTGCCACATTTGAGGCTAGCAGCCCAACACTAACTCACAGTGCTACCTTGAATCACCCCAAGGGCTTGTTAAATTACAGGGCTGAATTCATTGGGTTTGAAGTAGGGCTTAAGATGTCAAGTTTCTAGCAAGTTCTCAGTTGATGCTCAATCACCTAGCCTGGGGCCATACTTTGAGAGCTAGTCTGGGAACACAGGATTTGGGAACAGAGAGACATGGATCTGTTGGTCTCAGTTCTTCCCTTTTCAGTGGGCTCTTGAGTGACCCACTTGGGTTTTCTGAGCTGTGAGTTTCTCATCTGCAGAGAGCAGATAGTGGCAGGGCAGTTAGAAGCAAGGACTGTGTTCAAATCTACCACTGCCAGGGAGTGTTCATCATGTGCCCCTACTCTTTAATTTCCTCATCTGTACAATAACTGTCTTTGGATAGAGTGGTGCGTTTGACAGGGTTCTTTAGAGAAACAAAACCAGAGCATTAATAATTATATATATAAATATTTATATAGATAGATATATAGATAACATAAGAAATAAACAGTTAATTAAGCAGTACAAATGATTCAGTGCAACTCACTCCTGTGAGACAGCTGTGAGACACTGGCAGTCCCTCAAGTTTTGAGGGCCACTGGGTAGTCCTCTGTAGAGAATTTCAGGCTCTCTAGGCACAGGCAGCAAGCAGTAAGGCAGGTAGGTCACCAACAGTCATCCAGATGACAGGGTCCGACAGTCCCCAGCTCAAGCGATGTATACTTCAAGAGCATGGCAAAGCAGGTCTTGAAGGAACCTCAAATTAC
This sequence comes from Tenrec ecaudatus, assembly GCF_050624435.1. Classification (NCBI taxonomy): domain Eukaryota; kingdom Metazoa; phylum Chordata; class Mammalia; order Afrosoricida; family Tenrecidae; genus Tenrec; species Tenrec ecaudatus. Next base: position 34,110,846 of record NC_134535.1, read on the forward strand.
AGCGACACAGTCCACAGGTTAGGTGTCCCACAGGTAGTGTAGCTTGCGAATTGAGGCACAGAACAAGCAAGGCAGCCGCACATTAGTCCAATGATTAAAGCGAAAGAGACAAGAGAGGCAAGGCTCACTGAGCCAGTTATCTCTCCACCTTTCAATTAATCCCACATGTGTTCATTGGACATGTTGGCACAATGAAAGTTAACTATCTCAAGTGGTTTTGACCTTTAAGTGTAAATACATAAAGCATCTACACCAGTGCCTGGCAAACGCTTAGTAAGCGTTCACTATGAGGATTTAAAAAAAATAGTTGCTGTGTGAGAATTGCATGGGACAAATCGTATACAATGTCTTATGGCACATCAGACACCACAAGATCTAAAACATAATAACGATCTCTCTGCCACGGAGTCAACTCTGACTCATAGTGACCCGACAGGACAGGGCAGAACTGCCCCTGGAGGTTCCAAAACTCTAACTCTTTGGGGAGTGGAAAGCCTCTTCTTTCTACTAATATGGCTGGTGGTCTTCAAATGCTGGCCTTGTGGTTCACAGCCCAACACGGAACACACGACGTGAGCACAAGTACACCGAAAATGTCAATTTCCTCTCTTCATCCTCAAGTATTCGAGTCGGGTCTCCGACAGAAAGCGTGTCCATTCAGAAGGAATGCTAGCTGGGGGCACTGGCCATGCCACCTCAGGGCAATCCTAAGAGGTCTGCAAAGTTCAAGTGCACCCACCCACCAGCAGAAAGGGGAGGCCGTCGGCTTCCAGCCTGGGAAAACCTCTAGGGCCAGTTCCACTCTGCTCTCGAGGATTGCTTTGAGTCGGAGGTTTTTATTTTATTTTACTTTATGGTAGAAGGGCGTGGCATGAGTTTAGAACCGATAGCAACTAAAGACAGAACTGGGTCAGTAGATTTCGGAAAGGGATGCTTTCTGAGGGATATGTTGCTTCATAGCAAATGATCCCATATGCAGTGGTTTGCAGCAATAACCATGTATTCTCTTACACAATTCTGACGTCAGGAAAATGGTCTTGGCTTAGCTGGGTGGTTCCGGCTCAAGGTCTCGGTGAAGTTACACTCCAGACATTGGCTGGGGCTGCAGTCAAGTGAAGGCTTGACTAGGGGAGGGTCCACTCTCTAGATGGCTCATTCACATGGCTGCGGGCAGGGGGCTTCAGGTCACAACGTGGCAGCAAACTTCCCCAGAGGAAGAGGTCCAGGAGAGAGAGACGGAGAGGCAGGGGCCACAAAAATTTTTATTCTCTATCTTAGGCAGTGATACATGATCACGCCAGCCATATTTTATCAACTAACCTTAATGAGATGGACTGACCCGGTGACCGTAACCACAGCCCCACACTTAACGCCGAAAAGGGCGGCACATGGGCGGCAGTTGTCTTCTGTGAGTTCCACCACCTGCCACACAGCCTAGTGAGTAGATACATGCATTTTAGCTGGGTTTTTATTAGCATGTTTGGGCAGATTATCTAAATTATCCTTTTTAGTTTTCTTAGCTGCAGGTAAAAGAATACTACCTGCCTTAAGGACTTGTCTTGAGGGGAAATCACCACAGCCTCTAGGCGGTCTCCTGACGGTTGGAACTGTGAAGTTCACAAGTACAGCTTTTCTTCTTTCTGACCCCTGGGAGACTGCAGGGCCTGGGCAGCACATTGGTGATCCAGCAGGAAGCAAGGAAATCTCAGTCCAATGTTGGATTTTCTCCACCCAACAAGTTGGTCAACTCCCAGGATGCCCGTTTGCTCCTCTTGGAAAAATGAAAAAACGATGGGTAAATATTTGACTGCTCCTAGAGAGGCCAGCTCTACTCAGTAGTTGGAACTGCCTACAGTTTTCCCATGGGATGCAGTAAAGGTTGGCCGATAGGTCACCCTAGCCATATCCCTCCGACCTTCTGCCCACAGGACCAGAGGCATGTTTTCCCCCAGGACTTGGCCCTCCCCTGTCACCTCATTTACTGTCTGGGTCTGGCCTGAGCTGGCAGGGTCTGCAAAGGCTCCTGTCTCGTTAGCACTGGCCCGAATGTCTTCACAGGAGGTCCCTTCCCACACCCCAAGCCCAATTACTTCCACCCTCAAAAATGGAAGGCTAGATCATAAATGCTAGCTTATCCTCAGTTCAGTCGTCTGCCCTGGTTACCGTGGGCATTCCATAGCATTCTCCCAGCCCCACTCTGGATTGTGAACATAGCCCCAGACAATAGCCTAAAGTCCCAGACATATCTGTCTGAACCTGTCACAGGTCTCGGGGGGCGGAGGGGGGGCTTTATCACCCTTCTTTCTTGTTTTTTATTTTTCTCATTTTCTTTTTTTAATCATTTTATTAGGGGCTCATACAACTCTTATCACAATCCATACTATACATCAATTGTGTAAAGCACATCTGTACATTCATTGCCCTCATCATTCTCAAAACATTTGCTCTCCACTTAAGACTCTGGCACCAGGTCCTCATTTTTCCCCTCCCTCCCAGCTCCCTCTCCCTCCTGAGCCCTTGATAATTTATAAATTATTATTTTGTCGTATTTGCCCTGTCCGACGTCTCCCTTCACCCACTTTTCTGTTGTCCGTCCCCTAGGGAGGAGGTCACATGTAGATCCTTGTAATTGCTTTTTTCATGGGCAGTTATTTAAAAACAAAAGGAAAAGACAGCATATTCAAACATTGGAGCCCTGGTGGTGCTGGGGTTTAGGTGCTAGACTGCTGACCACAAGAGCAACAGTTCAAATCTACCAGCCACCGTGTGAGAGAAAGTTGGAACTGTCTGTTCCCATAATGGTTTACTGTCTTAGAACCAAGTCCATGGGTTCTGGTGTGCAGTGGGTTTTTGGAGTTCAAAATGAGGCTCCCCACCTCCTCCCAAGTCTCTCCTTTGAGCACAGCAAGGTTTAGGTCTTTTACAATGTATACGGGAAGTGCCAAGGGCTACAAGGGGGGCTAATCTAAAGAGGGATGGAAGGGAGTTCTTGAGATGTGCCAATGGCCGATACCCTCAACTGCTAACCCGAAGTGGTTCGAGCCCACCCAGAGACACCTCGGAAGAAAGGCCTGGTGGTCTGCACTCGCTGAAGATCTTGTGGAGCCTAGCTGTAATCTGACACACAGGGGGATCCCCCTGAGTTGGGGTGGGCTCCAGGACAGCAGGCTGTCAGGGCTGCAGGAAGCGATGCCTCCTTCTCTGATGGCTGTCTCCTGGGTTTCCAAATGGATCTTTCCACGATGTGTCATATAACTCACACCCAAGACACAGGGAACTTTCCCAAAGATTGAGGCACCTCCCTTCTCAAGCACGTCCCAGACCCAAGGCTTTACAGATACCCACCTGGTGGGAAGCTCGGGAAGTGCCATGCTCTCTACCACTGGTGTGGGTACAGTCTGGGAGGAGGTAAGACCAAGCTCCTATTGTATCTGCCAAGCCCTCTCCTTTCTTCACTGAGTGCTTTCCTTTATCCCGTCCTCCATACAGAAATCTGCTTCACATGACTGACTGACTGGTTGCCTCCTTCTCTCTCCCCAAACCCCATCAAGTTGAGCTACTTCCTACTGATTTTGACATAAATAAATAAATGCAAGTACCTTTCTTCACAAAAAGTAAACAAAAGACAAAACACAGTGACTTCTCACCTCTTTACTTTTGAAATCGGACGGAGGCAGAAGTTCCCCGTCCTCAGGCTCAACAGTGTGGAAAGCTCAAACATGAACACTCTGGGCAGCTGCCTGAAAGGTTGGAGGCTCGAGTCCACCCAGAGGTTCCTTGGTAAAAAGGCTTGATGATTGACTTCCAGAAAAGTCACCACTGGAAACCCTGTGGAAGACAGTTCTGCAATGACACACAGGCAGGGGCTGCCATGGTCAAACGGACACAACAGAATAAGTTGAGGGGTGGTGGGGGTGAAAGATTGTGGGCTTTGGAGTGGGAGAATCCACCCCCCTTTGGGGGCTATCCCTTAGTAGAATTGTTATTCAATTTCCCTAGACCTCATTTCTTCAGTGGTGAAGTTTGATAGTGATAATATTTGTCTTATGGAGTTATTAAGATTTAGGAATTTCCTGGGTTATGTAAGGATTCAAAAGTTTACCTAATAATCTTAATTATATCGTAATTATTGATATAACATGTCTCTGCCCTTGAAGTTTCTTCCTGACGTCTATTGGGAAGACTCAGTTGGCAATATCCAACCATACCTGTATCACTATAGACAAGTGCTCATAAGACATATCCTGCTTCTTATACATTATTTATGAACTTAAAAAGGCTGTAAAAGAAGAGAAAAGATACAAATGAGTAGTTCATACTCTGCCCTCTGTTCTGAGTGCAAATATCAGTTTATTCTAAACGGAGTAATCCAAGCTTAAAGGTCACATTAGCCTTATAAGTAGAATCCAGAAAAAAACATTTTTCCTCCTAGCATAATAAGCATTCTGACTATTTGCTCAGGTTTTATAGCCATTTCTGAATAAACTGCCCAATTTCCAAAATATTCTTCCTACTCAGTCCGAAACTAGAACAAGTCTCTCGGGGGCTATGATTTGCTCCCCGACTCCCCTCCTGTCGATGGAGAAATACTCTGGCTACTTCAAAGGCTAATTTTAAGGTAAATTAAATCTATTAAATCATCTTGGAAGGAACATTGCAATCCCATGGGGAAAATAATTCTAGAAGCCCCGACACACCTAGCTTCCTGACTTTCTTTATCTTTGACCTTGGACAAAAGCATAGACACCATCCAGGTTTTCATTGTTCATAAAAGAAGGAGTCTTTTGCTCTGGAGAAACACACAGTGTAAGACGATCAACACTCTTCCAAAGACCCCCAAATACAGTGCCACCGAATCCATTCTGACTCAGAGTGACCCTTTATGGCCAGAGCAGAACTGCCTCTGTGGGTTTCTGAGGCAGGAAATCTTTCCAGGTGCGGAAAGCCTCCTTGTTCTAGCTTATCTGTGAGGGCTGCTAGAAGTCAGAGTCACTGATGGCAGTGAGTTTGGAGCATTTGGCAGTGAACCATGTGTGTGCCCATTCCAAGAAAGGTAATCCAACAGTGTGGAATTAGTGAACTAATGATATTATTAATATTACAAGCAAGTAAAATTTTGCTGAAGGTAATTGTGTTAAGCCAGGTTGACTGCAGAAGCAAGTCCAGCGACACTCATATATGTATCATAAAGAGCGTTATATCAATACATAATTATGTATCAAGGAAACATCCCAGCCCAGTCAAACTCAAGTCCGTAACTCCCTCTTCAGACTCTCGCAACCACATGCAATGATGGAGAACCCAGAAGATCACAGGCCGGTGGGTGCAGAGTTGTGTGGATCCATGGTAAGTGGAAACATGGGAAGGCTCTGGCAGCTCTCAGGGTGGCCAGCAGGCAGGAAGGTGCAGGGGGAGAGGGAAGGAAGTTCCCAGGATCTTTCTTATGAGAAGGCCACATTCCCAAGGAAGCACCATCAGGCTGTGACCTGATTGCCAGGTCTGACTCCACCCCTAGCCAGGAGTGTCTAGTCCAGTGGTTCTCAACCTTCCTAATGCTGCGACTCTTTAATATAGTTCCTCGTGTTGTGGTGACCCTCCCCCCCACAACCATAACATTATTTTTGTTGCTACCTCATAACTGTAATTTTGCTACTGTTATGAATCGGGTGACCCCTGTGAAACGGTCGTTCAACCACAAAGGGGTTGCGACCCACAGGTTGAGAATCACAGGTCTAGTTGATGTAAAATCATCAACCTACCACAATTTAAAAATAGGTGCAGCAGTATGTCCACAGAGGCCTGTCAAAAACTTAAGCCAGTTCTCTAAGAAGAGAACTTAGAGCTAGGGCAGATTTTGGCGGAAAGCAGAGGATGCCAGAAAGATGCTTACCTGCATTTAATTGACTAAGAAAAGGCATTTGAATGTGTGTATCATTACAAATTATGAATAGCAATAAGGATGGGAATTCCAGAGCACTTACTTACACTCACTTACATGTGCTTACATGAGAACTGCTCATAGACCAAGAGGTAGTTGTCTAGATGAAAAGGGGGCACTTCATGGCTAAAAAAAGGAGAGAAAGAGTAGGTTGGAGTTGGATCCTTTCATAATAGCAATTCAGTCTGTATGCTGGGCAGATACTCCAAGGTGCTCAAGCACATGAAAAAAGGGCGGCACAACCTTGTTTGCTGAAAGTGAAGAAGACTTGAAGCTCTTCTGGGTGAAGATCAAAGACGGCAGCCTTCAGTATGGATTACAACTCAATGTAAAGGAAACAAATGTCTTTACAGGGAGGGGTGGTCAATAAGGAGCTGGTGCCCGGGGCTTAAGTGGAGAGCAAATGTTTTGAGAATGATGAAGGCAATGAATGTACAAATGTGCTTTACACCATTGATGTATGCATGGATTGTGATAAGAGTTGTATGAGCCTCTAATAAAACAATTAAAATAAATAAATAGGGAAAAAAAGTTTGTATACTGAAAAGAGCAACAAAAAAAGTTTTTACAACTGGACCAATGAGAAACAGATAAACTATGATAAACAGAAAAGATTGAAGTTATCGAGGCTTTACTGGGATCCATAATCAGCCTCCATGAAAGCATTAGTCATGAAATTACATAGTGTGTTTTATTGGGCAGATCTGCTCAGAGACCTCTTTAAAGGGTTAAAGAGCAAAGATGTAACTTTGGCCCAAGTCGAATTGCTTTTAACTGGTTCATACATATGCAAAATATAGATAATGAATAAAGTAGACCCCCAAAAAAGACACATGTGAATCATGGTGACAAATGTTAATACACCGTGGTCTGCCAAAAGCAGGAACACATCTGTTGGGGAAGGTTACATTCAGAAAGCTCCTTAGCATGGAAGATGATGAGCCTTTGCCTCATGTACTTTGGACATGTCGTCTGCAGAGACCTGTCCCTGGACAAGGACATCGTGCTTGGTAAAGTAGGGGGTCTGGGAAACAGAGAAAGATCCTCAACCAGATGGACAACACAGTTGGCTGCAACCATGGGCTCAAACAACGCCAACCGTGAGGGTGGCGCACACCTGAGGCTGTAGTGTGTTGTCCAGGGGTCCCTAGGGTCTTTATGAATCCAAACTGACTCTATGACACCCAACAACAATAACAAAGGGCAATGGAGAATCCTTGTTTTCTTAACTAAGGTGTTTAAGAAACCTGCCACTCATTGACCAAGTATATCCTTTATTGTGGAGATTTCAAGCAGTCTTTCGAGGTCTATTGTATGTCCGAGTGTAAGGAGAATAGAGGGACAGTCAGAGCTCAGCTGCTCACAGACAGGTCAGCAGTTTAAACACACAGGCAGCTCTGCAGGAGAAAGCAGCGACAGTCTGTCAGTAAAGGCCAAGGCCTTGGAAACCCAATGGGGTAGTTCTACTCGGTCTGAGAGAGTCTTTTATGACTCGGGATTGACTCAAAGACAATGGGTTTGGTTTTTTGTTTGGCTTATGTCTCTATGTGATTGTCACAAAGGAAGAGAGTTGGAAATCCTGTGGAGATTGTACAGGCATTGGCATCAACTCAGAAAAAAACTAATGCTTCTGGAAAGGGCCGTGATAAGGAGGCTCTCGAATGGCTTGTATTTCACCAGGTCTTGCTGGCTCCACCACAATTAGTACCACTCCAAATACACTAGGAAACCAAATGACCTAATTTATCATTTATTCCATTCTTTAAACCCTCCTATTTGGGCATATGGCTAACACAAAGCTAGCTATATATATAGCTATATATAGCTAGCTTTGTGTTAGCCCATATAGCTTTGATTATATATATATAAAATCATAATGACTGTAGTTAAAAATGTTTCAAAACCTTTGTGTAAGAAAAACATTTTCCATTGCACACATATAACGGAGAGGAAATGTCAAAAACTAAATTCTTGCATTTTTGGTAATGTAGCGGATCTTATTCAATGTCGTCTAATATATATCAATTGAAAAACAAAGCCACAAATCCTGCTGGTCCACCCACTAACTTGATTCCACAACCCACTGACAGTTGCCTGACTATAATGGAAACACCTTGCCTAACATGGCTAGTGACAATGTTTGGAGCTGTGTAGTCTTGGGGAAACGGGATTTCAAACAGGTCTCAATCTCCCAAAAGGATTCCACCCTCCAAAGGTGGAGGACAGCCTCATTAAGAGCATGGTAGAACTCAGTAAGGGCATTCTTATTTTTGCTTTTTCTACATGGTGCAAATTCAGTCGCTGATCTTTAGGACACCTAAAAGTGGAAATTTAAAAGAATAAGTTATACGATGGGATATATCCTGCATAGTGGGTTGTGAATTGGGCTACTAACCACCAATCACTCCAGTGGTGGCAGAAAGAGGTGGTTTCTGTCCCCGTAAAGAGTTAGATGGGCTCAGAACCCACAGGGACAGTTCTACTCCGTCCTATAGAGTTGCTGAGTCAGAATTCACTTGATGGCTGTAAGTTTGTGTTTTGGGAGCAGCTTGTGGTGATAAGTAATGCACATTCATCCACACACACAAAAAGATTGCTTCAGTTCATGAACACATCTCATTTTGCACCTTGCCAAATTTGTACTCTATGACATACATTCCCTGACTGTTTGGATTTGGAGTCTAAGTCCCTGGGGTGCGGTGGGTAGGTGGGGGTTGGAGTAAGTAACTTATCCTGAGCAAAGGGTTTTCTTTTTCTAAGTGAGTGGTTTCAGCATTTCTAATAAACCCTTGGAGAGCTTTAGTTTAAATCTGTGCTGCTTTGTATCTCTTGATTCATAGTAAAACATTATATGAAAATTACATACAACAATCTATATTATAGTTTAAGCTAAATTTTTAAAATTTAATATTAGAAAATAATGTTTTTGTTGATTCATGATGGCCCCAGGCACAACAGAAAGAAAATGCTGTTGGTTTGGTACCACACCCATGACTGCTTGTGGAATGGACCTTTGAGATTCTTCATTGGCTGATTTTTGGAAGTAGAACAAAAAACCTTTCTTCCTAGTCCTCTGTGTCTGGAAGCATTAGCGAATCCTGTTTAGCATCATACCCATGTGCCAGAGTCCACTGACAGATGGGAGTTAATATTCTTTTACAGTATGATTTTGGGCAGTTTCAAACTACTCTGTATTTATGCTGCCCAAGTTATCACCTATTTTGTTATGTTGTAGCCTTTGCTAAGGGAAGCAGGTCCACCCACAGCCTCTGGCAACAGGGCAGGACTCCCCTCCCTCCTGTTCCCTCCTTGCCAGGCACCAGTTGACTGGACCAGGACCAAGTACCTGGTATATGGACTCTCACTTGCATGTGAGCCGGTTTAGTGCAAAATCTCTGTTCAGAGAGGAAGAGCTGGACAACCATAATCTCATCATTAAAGAATTGAGTTGGGAAATAAGTAGATTCAAATACTTTCCAGTGTGTCCACAGTTGAAAGGTGCATAGAAAAGAAAAACAAAAACAAAGGTAAATAGTTGCCTTGAAAGGTCACTGATGGGTCAGTTGAAATTTGAGTGAAGAGTAGCATTTTATCGGGGTGGTGTCAGCTGAGAGTTTGAACTTTGAACCTGAAATCGACAGCTCTGTGACTTGGATCAGTTATTTAATCTTCTGAGCCACAGTTCCTCATCAGTAATTTATGGGCAGCCATACAGTGAAACCCATGAGAGACAGAACCCAACAGGACAGCCTTATGTTCCAAGGTCTCTGCGTGTTTTATGGGATCCAGTTTAACACTTTTCAATCACACTCTAGTAGTGGAGAAGTTTTTGGGCTTTCTTTCTCTAACAGTTTCTGCCTTACACAGCCCAGATTTTCACAGGATTTACTGTGTATCTATCAGTGAGTTGCTGAAGAATTAACTGAGATAGTACACACGAGTTTATGAGCACCGTGTCTGATTACACAGAAGTACTAAGAACACCTAGTATTTCTTCCCAAGCGTACCAGTGGTGGTTACACAATTTCATGCCAACTTGATAAAAGAATGAAGGGGTGAGGGCTAGCCTGTCAATCAGGTCACAGTCTGGTGATCCCTCCTTGTGGGCGTGGCCTTCTCATGAGGATTCTGAGACTTCCCTTCTTTCTCCCTAGAGGTAGGACACACTCTCTCTCTGCTTTACTTTCCTTTTGACAAACCACATGGAGCCCCGCTGATGGCAGCCTGAGCGCTGGAGATGTGTCCACTGCCATTGGATCCACAGGACTTCCCACCTACCAGCCTGTGATCTTCCTGCATTTGGCATCATTGCATGTGCTGTGTGAGTCTAAAGAGGGATTTGTGGGCTAATATCGGATTTATGGGCCAGTACCAAACTTATGGACTTGTTCTGGACTAGGCTGGGATTTTTTTATTGATGCATAATTCCTTATTGATATAAAATTCTCTTTTGCGCATATATGAGTGTCAATGAATTTGTTTCTTTTTTTAAAAAACATTTTATTAGGGGCTCATACAACTGTTATCACAATCCATACATATACATACATCAATTGTATAAAGCACATCTGTACATTCTTTGCCCTAATCATTTTCTTTTCTTTTCTTCTTTTTTTTTTTTTAACATTTTATTAGGGGCTGAATTTGTTTCTTTAGTCTACCCGGACTAACACAGACATGCATGTCTTATTGTGCCTGACTTTATGGCACTTCATAGATAAAAGCAGACTCCCCACTTCCCTTTATTGGGGGCTTGTTTCATGTAGTCTAAGTACTAAAGGCTCTGAATGGGATCTTGGATCATTCCTCAGCTTTTTTTTTTTTTTTTTGGTCTTCTTCTTTAATACTGATAGCACATAACCACAGCTTGCCTGTCAGTTTGTTGACTTTGGTAGTTTTTTTGTGGCTGGTAGGCTGAATGTTATGTCACCCGAATTTCCCACAGGAGTCTGGGGCAACCCTGCATCACACTGCAAGTCAACTGCTGTCCTTTTGAGAGGTGGTAGATACCACATTTTGGTCACTCTTATAATATTTCAGAGGTTTAAATTATGTTCTTGCACACATAATAGGCTACAGTATAACCTAAATATAACTTTTATATGCATTGGGAATCCCCCCCACCCCAAATTTATGTGATTGACTTTATTGTGACTTTTTCACTTCTGCAGTGGTCTGTAACTGAACTCATCATGTTGCTGAGGTCTGCCTGCACTTGGTGATCTTCCTTTGTTGTATTTGAACCACCTAGCACATGATACAGGAGCTCTCATGGTGTAGTAGGTTACATGTTGGGGTACTAAGAGCAAGGTCAGAAGTTCTCAACCACTAGTGGCTCCATGAGAGACAGATGAGAAAGATTTAGTCTTGGGAACTCACAGGGACAGTTTTACTCTATCCTATAGGGTCACTATGAGTTGGAATGGACTGAATGGCAGTGAGTTTGGTTGTGGTTTTGGAGCACATAATTCACTGACATATGAATATGTAATTAATGAACACATATTGTGTTTCAGAGAATTGTTTAGTAGTAAGGACTGAAATTTTTATTGGCTAAACTTCTGAAACAACAGAATCACTTTTCTAACTAACAGCTATCTTCTACCCTTTTTTTAAAAATCATTTTATTAGGGGCACATACAACTCTTATCACAATCCATACATATATCAATTGTATAAAGCACACTTGTACATTCATTACCCTCATCATTCTCAAAACATTTGCTCTCCACTTAAGCTCCTGGCATCAGCTCCTCATTTTTCCACATCCCTCTCCGCTCCTCCCTCCCTCATGAGGCCTTGATAATTTATAAATTATTATTTTGTAATATCTTACACTGCCCAAAGTCTCATTCACCCGCTTTTCTGTTGTCCGTCCCCCAGGGAGGAGATTATATGTAGATCCCTGTAATAAGTTCCCCCTTTCTACCCCACCCTCCCAGTATCACTACTCTCACCACTGGTCCTGAAGGAGTCATCTGTCCTGGATTCCCTGTATTTCCAGTTCCCATCCCTACCAGTGTATATCCTCTTGTCTAGCCAGATTTGTAAGGTAGACTTGGGATCATGCTAATGGGGGAGGGGGAGAGGGAAGCATTTAGAAACTACAGGAAAATTGTATGTTTCATTGTTGCTACACTGCACCCTGACTGCCTCATCTCTTCCCCACTACCCTTCCATAAGGGAAAGTCCAATTGCCTACAGGTGGGCTTTGGGTCTCCAGTGCGCACTCCCCCTCATTCACAATGATAGGATGTTTTGTTCTTTGATGCCTGATACCTGATCCCTTTGATACCTCATGATCACACAGATTGGTGTGCTTCCTCCATGTGGGCTTTGTTGCTTCTGAGCTAGATGGCTGCTTGTTTACCTTCAAGCTTTTAAGACCCTAGATGCTATACCTCCTTTTAAAAAAAATCATATTATTGGGGGCTCATACAATTCTTATCACAATCCATACATATAACCATTGTGTCAAGCACATTTGTTCATCTGTTGCCATCATCACTCTTAAAACATTTGCTTTCTACTTGAGCCCTTAATACCAGTTCCTCATTTCCCCCTCCCTCCCCACCCCCTCTTCCCTCAAGAATCCTTCAAAATTCATAAATTATTATTATTTTGTCATATCTTACATTGTCCAATGTCTCCCTTCACCCACATTTCTGTTTTCCATCCCCCAGGAAGGAGGTTATATGTAGATTCTTGTAATCGTTTCCTCCTTTCTACCCAACCCTTCCCCACCCTCCAGGTATTGCCATTCTCACCACTGGTCCTGAAGGGGTTATCCGTCCTAGATTCCCTGTGTTTCAGTTCCTATCTGTACCAATGTACATCATCTGGTCTAACCATATTTGTAAGGTAGAATTGGGATCATGTGGGGGGAGAAGGCATTTAAGAACTAGAGAAAAGTTATATGTTTCATCATTGCTACCCTGCACCCTGACTGGCTCATTTCCTCCCCACAGTCCTTCAGTAAGGGGGTTTCCAGTTGCCTACAGATGGGCTTTGAGTCTCCACTCTGCACTTACCCTCATTTACAATGATATGATTTTTTATTCTTTTATGCCTGATACCTGATCCCTTTGACAGCTCCTGGTCATCACACAGGCTGGTGTGTTTCTTCCATGTGGGCTTTGTTGCTTCTGAGCTAGATGGCCGCTTGTTTATCTTCAAGCCTTTAAGATCCCAGATGCTATATCTTTTGATAGCCGGGCACCATCAGCTTTCATCACCACATCTGCTTATGCACACTTTTGTCTTCAGTAATCATGTCAGGAAGTTGGGCACCCACTGATATGATTTTTTGTTCTTTGATGTCTGAGACCTGGTCCCTTCAACACCTCATGGCCACACAGGCTGGTCTGCTTTTTCTATGTGGGCTTTGATGCTTCTGAACTAGATGGCTGCTTGTTTATCTGCAAGACTTTAAGACCCCAGACACTATATCTTTTGATAGCTGGGCACCATCAGCTTTCATCACCACATCTGCTTATGCACACTTTTGTCTTCAGTGATCGTGTCGGGAAGGTGGGCATCATGGAATGCCAATTTAATAGAACAATGTGTTCTTGCATTGAGTAAGTACTTGAGTGGAGGCCAGACACTATATCTTTCGATAGCCGGGCACCATCAGCTTTCTTCACCACATTTGCTTATGCACCTACTTTGTCTTCAGAAATTATGTCGGTAAGGTGGGCATCATGGAATGCCAGTTTAATAGAACAAAATACTCTTGCATTGAGGGTGTACTTAAGTGGAGGCCCACTTTCTATCTGGTTAGCTTATACTCTTAAGCAGACAAAGAAATTCTACCAAATATCTGTTTAATTTGGGGTTTGTATAACTTGAATTTTCCTTTTCTTTGTCGCCTGAAGTCTTGAGCAGTTGTAAGCCTTATCCAGTGGAAAGGAATGTTAGAAATGGTATAACTCTTGGTAAGTGGATGAATTGCCCTAGCACAGGATTTGAGATCTCATGCCTTTTTCTCTTATAAAAGGAGTAACTAGAATTTTCTTTCTTGATGTAATGTGCAAGGGGGGGTGGGTGGGCACATTCATTTTCAGTTATGTCAACTCCCTTCTTCCTTTTCTCTCCCGCCCCCACCCCCCTTCCCACCAGATACTTAAGGACTACGTGGCATGTATAAATAGCTTCAGCTGAGAACATCCTCATATCTTTTCCCCTCTCATCACTGAGCAGGGCCCATAACTGATGTTGCAATTAGAGTACTTATTTAGCTCTGAAGCACACTGCAAAAGATCCGATGAAGAGGATGGTATTTATATCAGTACTGACTGATGAGGACTTTGTTGACTGTACCTTTGGCAGATGGTTCCGAGGAGTGCTCCTGGGTTAATCTACTTCTTGTTATAGCTGATGATCCACAATGATATGTGTTCTGAGCCACTCATCTTACACAGGCTGCCACAAGGTGGAACAGCTCTTTAAAAATACTAATTACTAAGGAAATATGCAGCCCAAAGCAGGAGGGATCAGGAGAAAAGCTGTAGAAGTAATGGCATTTAGGGTCTTGCTAGGACACAAGTGATTTGGCATCATCAGTGCTAACAGGAATTCACACTTATGCAGACTTGTCTCTTTTGATTTAAGAGAAAGTGAAGGAGACTAGATGGACTACTTTACTTCTGTTTCCCATAAGAGAACAAGTCAACAACCTGAGACTCTATTTTCTCATTTCTTAGATACT